>NC_056054.1:197061908-197686908 GCF_016772045.2 Ovis aries
ACAATCACAGAACCTAAGGTAAAGAGGAGAAAACTTTAAAATCATACATTACAAATCCTCCAATTAAAAAATGAGAAAATATTTGCCTTGAGGCATTGAATAGTTGAGCATAGAAGACAGAGATCTTTAGTGCTTGCCCAGGGCTCTTCCAACCACACCCTACTTATTCATAAGACATGTTCTCAGCCTCTGGAAAACTAAACTGTGATTAAGTACTTGGCTACTATACTAAGAAAATCTCTTACAACAGAAAGAGCTCCAAAATCAGACTTACTGCTTGAACTAGATAACAAATAAAGTGTTATATGTAAAATATCTAAATTTAAGCTTCTTTCATTTCCAAAATTCAAAATGGGCAAAATATTAAAAAACAAATTAGGTATATCCATAGCATGTATGATAGGAAAATTGTTGCTTATAACACTTTTAAATAAAGGAAAAAATACAATAAATCTTATTATATATATATAATTAGTAAGGGTAGCATGTTGTTGTTGTTCAGTCATTCAATCATGTTCAACACTTTGTGACCCTGTGGACTACAGCAGGCCAGACTTCCCTGTCCTTCACCATCTCCCAGAGCTTGCTTAAACTCATGTCCAACGAGTTGGTGCCATCCAACCATTTCATTCTCTGTTGCCCCCTTCTCTTCCTGTCTTCAATCTTTCCCAGCATCAGGATCTTTTCTAATGAGTCACCTCTTTGCATCAGGTGGCCAAAGTATCGGGGCTTCAGTTTCAGCATCATCCTTCCAATGAATATTCAGGACTGATTTCCTTTAGGATGGGCTAGTTTGATCTTTCAGTCCAAGAGACTCTCAAGAGTTTTCTCCAACACCACAGTCCAACAGCATCAATTCTTCAATGCTCAGTCTTCTTTATGATCCAACTCTCACATCCGACTACTGGAAAGCCCATAGCTTTGACTATACAGACCTTTGTTGGCAAAGGAATGTCTCTGCTTTTTAATATGCTGTCTAGGTTTGTTATAGCTTTTGTACCAAGGAGCAAAGGTCTTTTAATTTCATGGCTCTAGTAACCACCTGCAGTGATTTTGGAGCCCAAGAAAAGAAAGTGTCATTGTTTCCATTGTTTCCCCATCTATTTGTCATGAAGTGATGGGATCAGATGCCATGATCTTATTTTTTTGAATGTTAAGTTTTAAGCCAACTGTTTCACTCTTCTCTTTCACCTTCATCAAGAGCCTCTTTAGTTCCTCTTTTCTTTCTGCCATAAAGGTGGTGTCATCTGGAGAAATAATTGATATTTCTCCTGGCAATCTTGATTCCAGCTTGTGCTTCATCCAGCCTGGATTTTCACGTGATGTACTCTGCATATAAGCTAAATAAGAAGGGTGACAATATACAGCCTTGACATACTCCTTTCCTAATTTTGAACCAGTGCATTGTTCCATGTCCAGTTCTAACTGTTGCTTCTTCATCTGCATACAGGTTTCTCAGGAGGGAGGTAAGGTGGTTTCATATTTCCATCTCTTGAAGAATTTTCCACAGTTTATTGTGATCCACAGTGTTGAAGGCTTTAGTGTAGTCAATGAAGCAGATGTTTTTCTGGAATTCTCTTGCTTTTTCAATGATCCAGTGGATGTTGGCAGTTGGATCTCTGGTTCCTCTGCCTTTTCTAAATCCAGCGTGAATTTCTAGAAGTTCTTGGTTCACATACTGTTGAAATCTACACAAGCCTCTTATCCTCAACTATCAGAAAGCAGACAGAATAAAAACCAGAACCACTTTTTAAAAGACTAAGAAAACTGATCACATGAATCACAGCTTTGTCTAACTCAATGAAACTATGAGCCATGCCATTTAGGGCCACCCAAGACAGATGGGTCATGGTGGAGAGTTCTGACAAAACGTGGTCCACTGGAAGAAGGGAATGGAAAACCACTTCAGTATTCTTGCCTTGAGAGCCCAATAAATACTATGAAAAGGGTATCATGCCAACTGTGAATATAAGAAGTATTGTTCATTTCTGTGTGAAGACTTAAAAAATCAATTTTGATATTAAATATAATTACTAGTTTCATTTTTCTGAATATGCTACAAAAGTTACTTTATAGTATTCAAATCTTTATTTAATATTATTTTTGTAATTTTCTTTCTACTGAATGAGATACAGATAATTGTTTTGATCCACTTTTATGGCATAAGTTGAAACACTGATGGGGAATCTCAGTTGCTTACATTAAGACATCAATATGTACATTTAAAGAGATAGGTACTTCTTCTCTTTGGAGGACCAATTCAATTCACCACACCATGATTTATTGCCACTTTAAAATGTGTTATCTAATCAAAGAGGACACTAATAGATGGAGAAATATACCATGTTCATGGATCAGAAGAATCAATATAGTGAAAATGAGTATACTACCAAAGCAATCTACAGATTAAACACAATCCCTATCAAGCTACCAGTGGTATTTTTCACAGAGCTAGAACAAATAATTTCACAATTTGTGTGGAAATACAAAAAACCTCGAATAGCCAAAAGCAATCTTGAGAAAGAAGAATGGAACTGGAGGAATCAACCTGCCTGACTTCAGGCTCTACTACAAAGCCGCAGTCATCAAGACAGTATGGTACTGGCACAAACACAGAAATCTATATCAGTGGAACAAAATAGAAAGCCCAGAGATAAATCCAGACACCTATGGACACCTCATCTTCAACAAAGGAGGCAAGAATATACAATGGATTAAAGACAATCTCTTTAACAAGTGGTGCTGGGAAAACTGGTCAACCACTTGAAAAAAAATGAAACTAGAACACTTTCTAACACCATACACAAAAATAAACTCAAAATGGATTGAAGATCTAAATGTAAGACCAGAAACTATAAAACTCCTAGAGGAGAACATAGGCAAAACACTCTCCGACATAAATCACAGCAGAATCCCCTATAACCCACCTCCCGGAATACTGGAAATAAAAGCAAAATTAAACAAATGGGATCTAATTAAAATTAAAAGCTTCTAAAAAAATAAAAAAAATAAAAGCTTCTGCACAACAAAGAAAACTATAAGCAAGGTGAAAAGACAGCCTTCTGAATGGGAGAAAATAATAACAAATGAAGCAACTGACAAACAACTAATCTCAAAAATATACAAGCAACTCCTGTAGCTCAATTCCAGAAAAATAAATGACCCAATCAAAAAATGGGCCAAAGAACTAAATAGACATTTCTCCAAAGAAGACATACAAATGGCTAACAATCACATGAAAAGATGCTCAACAGCACTCATTATCAGAGAAATGCAAATCAAAACCACAGTGAGGTACCATTTCATGCCAGTCAGAATGGCTGTGATCCAAAAGTCTACAAGCAATAAATGCTGAAGAAGGTGTGGAAAAAAGGGAACCCTCTTACACTGTTGGTGGGAATGCAAACTAGTACAGCCACTATGGAGAACAGTGTGGAGATTCCTTTAAAAACTGGAAATAGAACTGCCTTATGACCCAGCAATCCCACTGCTGGGCATACACACCAAGGAAACCAGAATTGAAAGAGACACGTGTACCCCAATGTTCATCATAGCACTGTTTATAATAGCCAGGGCATGGAAGCAACCTAGATGTCCATCAGCAGATGAATGGATAAGAAAGCTGTGGTACATATACATGATGGAGTATTACTCAGCCATTAAAAAGAATTCATTTGAATCAGTTCTAATAAGGTGGATGAAACTGGAGCCGATTATACAGAGTGAAGTAAGCCAGAAAGAAAAACACCAATACAGTATACTAACACATATATATGGAATTTAGAAAGATGGTAACAATAACCCTGTATGTGAGACAGCAAAAGAGACACAAATGTATAGAACAGACTTTTGAACCCTGTGGGAGAGGGAGAGGGTGGGATGATTTGTGAGAATGGCATTGAAGCACGTATAATATCATGTAAGAAATGAATCGCCAGTCTACATTCGATGCAGGATACAGGATGCTTGGGGCTGGTGCACTGGGATGACCCAGAGAGATGGTATGGGGAGAGAGGTGGGAGGGGGGTTCAAGTTTAGGAACTCATGTACACCCGTGGTGAATTCATTTTGATATATGACAAAACCAATACAGTATTGTAAAATAAAGTAAAATTAAAAAAAGAAAAAGAAAAAGAAATGTGTTATCTATGTTTAGGGGCTTAGAGTTTTATAATTAAGATTATGAAAATAAAAAGGAGCAGCATGTTATCTACAGGACAATGTAATCATGTACACAGACTGAAAATTGCAGGAAATGTCAAGGATTTATGAGTGCTGTATTGTGCTGAAAGTCTACAGAGTGTTAGTGTGAGGTCTTATGGTGATGAAAAATCTAGAGAAGTGAGTGGAGAGCTTGGATTTTTATCCTTCCCTAGGAAGCCTACTGCACATCTTCCATAATTTTTTAAAATGAGATTGTAATATTAGGAAAGACTTTTAGGAAAGGTAAGACTATTAGGAAAAATAAGCTCTGGAGGTAGATATTGGTTATTTTGTTGTTGTTTGGTTGCTCAGTTGTGTCAGAATCTTTTGCCACCCCATGGACAGTAGTCCACCAGGCTCCTCTGTCCATGGGATTTCCTGTCAAGAATATTGGAGTGGGTTGCCATTTCCTCCTCCAGGGGATCATCCTGATCCAGGGATTGAATCTGCATCTCCTGTGTCTCCTACATTGCAGACAGATTCTTTAACTTATGTCCAAACCTCGGCTCCTATATTTTGTATGTAATTCTGGACCAATTTTATCTTTCTATGTCTCAGGTTAGATATTTGTCAAATGGGGCTCATAATTTTATGGCCTTCTTGAAGTTCTTATGGGGCATAAATGAATAGATGAGTATAAACTAGTCATATTGAGTAAGTGCTCAATACATCCTGGCTATTATTAATATTGTATCTACTAGTATTTGGTAAAACAAAAAATCCATAATTTATGTTTTATTTCAGTCAATCTTTGTCTTATACCAGACACATATTCCTTAATGTGAAGTATTTGCTCAGTTTCAACATGATCCTCTTTTGAGACTTATGTACTATTTTAAATGAATTTAGAGCTATAGAGATAAGGTTGTATTCTGTAAAAGAGGGTAGGAATCAATCTGATTAAATTAGAATCTTGACTCTACTAAATTTAAGCACTGATGGTGAGAAAATAATTCAGATTTAAATAATTTTTTTTCAGATTATCGTTTCCTCAGCTATAAAAGAGGGATAATAATTCTTGTCCACTGTTACAGTTTTATAGAAGTGACTATCATTGAATGGGACTAGAAAAGTACGTATGAAGCATATCAGGCAAGGGCTTGCAGATAGGGTTAAGGAATTTGGCCTTTGTCCTATGGGCAATGGGAAGCTATATGAAGATTTTTAGTAGGAAAAAGAAATGATCAGATGCAATGACGACCCTGTATGCAAGACAGGAAAAAAGACACAGATGTGTATAACGGACTTTTGGACTCAGAGGGAGAGGGAGAGGGTGGGATGATTTGGGAGAATGGGAATTCTAACATGTATACTATCATGTAAGAATTGAATCGCCAGTCCATGTCTGACGTAGGGTGCAGCATGCTTGGGGCTGGTGCATGGGGATGACCCAGAGAGATGTTGTGGGGAGGGAGGTGGGAGGGGGGGTCATGTTTGGGAACGCATGTAAGAATTAAAGATTTTAAAATAAAAAATAAAAAAAAGATCATGCTGACAACAATGTGGAAATATATTGGAAGAAAATAAGAGTAGGAAGCGGAAGCCCTGTCAGACTTTACTACAGGTGAAAAATAACAATAGCATAGTTTAAGGTGTGAGCACTAGAATAGGGAAAGACGTGTGGATTAAGACCTGTCTTGGAGACAGCTTTAATTGGCTGGTGAAGCTAGTTGGGGGAAGAAAGGAAATGGGAGAAGTCAAAGATGACAAGCAGGTTTTGTCTTGAATATCTGGTAGGAGGTGTCATTGACTAAGCAGCGCTGAGCAGCACTGAATGAAAACTAAATACTGCTTCAAGAAGAGGATCATGTTTTTAATATCTGTTGTGCTTGAGTGTCCCTGAAGCAACTAAACATAATAGATGTGAAGTAGACAGTTGGATAAATGGCCTGGAACTTCAAAGAGAGGCGTGGGTTAATGGTATAGATTTGGTATCCAAGGGCGCCAAAGAACTGATGCTTTTGAACTGTGGTGATGAACAAGACTCTTGAGACTTGGACTACAAGGAGATCAAACCAGTCAATCCTAAAGGAAATCAACCCTCTATACTCATTGGAAGGACTGATGCTGAAGCTGAAACTCCAATTCTTTGGCTACCTGATATGGACAGCCAACTCACTGGAAAAGACCCTGGTGCTGGGAAAGATTGAAGCAGAAGGAGAAGAAGGTGACACAGGATGAAATGGTTGGATGACATCACTGATTCAATGGACATGAACTTGGGCAAACTCTGAGATGATGAGAGACAGGTAAGTTTGGCATGCTGAAGTCCATGGGGTCACAAGAAGTTGGACACAATTTGGTGACTGAACAACAACAAGAATATAAGTGCTCATTGAAATCAAAGGAGTGGAAAAGATGATATAGCTCTAGATGGAAAATGCAGAGTAGAGGACAAGAGGCCTAGCACAGATCACTGAGAAAATTCTTATAGTTCCATTAGGTAAGATGGGCCTTCAAGTAAGACTAAGATTAAACAGCCAGTAAAAGGAAAATTAAAATTCTTTAAGGTTTAGAAGCTAAAGGAACAGATTATTTTTTAAAAAAGAAAGTGATTAACTGTTGATTGGAGATAGCTAAGTGATCTAAGAAGCTAAGGAAGAAAACATTTCTCCTGGACTTGATGAAATAGATGATATTGATAATAATGATGAAAACAGCTTTGGTGGAATGTAAGGGGCAAATCAGACTGTAGAGGGCCAAGTAATTGTCTTGCAGACTTAAGATTAATGATTGTAAATCTATAAGGAAACTGTTTTTCCCCCCAATAATGCTTAGTACCTTGGGTACGGGCATAGAAAAGTAAAAAAGTCACATTAATTTGGAGAATGTGATTTGTTGGAAATGTGAAATGGAAAGATAAAGAGGGCAGGGAAGAGAGTGGTTGCCATAACAACCACAGACTCTAACCTGGATAGGAAGAGAGTAAAGAACTAACAGATGGGGGAAAGCAGAAGACTTAATAAATCAGTGATTCCACTGAGTTTGAAGTTCAGCTGTACTGAGGGTAAATGATCCAATAAGCTGGAATTTATAGAAGGTTGTGGTCAGAATCCGAGATGTATTTCTTATTGTTCTGAAAGGTAAACTAGCTTATGTGCTGACAAAAGAAGGTTTGCACTTTGGGACCTAGCTGTTCATTTCCCTTGTTATCAAAAGTGGGCCTGAGGCCTTGATATAAAGTAGTCAATTACCACTCCAAAGGTAGGGTAGTATTATGATTGATTGAGAGCTAATGTCCCAAAGGAGACTTAACTAGAGAACAATGGGGCTCTAAATTATACGTAGAAAATTTGGATAAATGTGTCTGTAGCTTAAAAGAGAAGTCTATGCTAACAATGAAGATCTAAGTTAGTCAAATTTTGCATTTTAGGACACAGAATATAATATTTTTTCTACTACAAACAAAATGCATATTCCTTATATTAGAAATCACTGATAAGCCAAAAAAGGAAAATAAAAATAACTTATAATCCCACCATAAAATTATTGTTGCTACTTGACAATATGTCCTTCTCCTAGAGGTATATTCATATCTATTTAATTTTAATAGAAACAGACTAGTATTATGTTTATTATTGTTTACTATTTTTCATTAAGATTGTTGTTGTTCAGTCACTAAGTTGTGTCCAACCAATTCTGCAACTGAATGTATAGCAGCACGCCAGGCTTCTGTGTCCTTCACCATCTCCTGGAGTTTGTTCAACCTCTTATCATTTAGTTGGGGATGCCACTCAACCATCTCACCCTCTCTCATCTCCTTCTCCTGCCTTCAGTCTTTCCCAGCATCAGTCTTTTCTGATGAGTTGGCTCTTCATGTCAGGTGCCAAAAGAATTGAAGCTTCAATTTTCATTAAGGTATATATCATTAATATTTTTCAGGTCAGTGCATATCTATCTACATCATAATTTTTAGTTCTCCACAAAGCAATACTTATTTTTCCAACCCCAGACACAATAAAATATTCAAAGGACATATTCTAGTCTTTATTTCCAAATTGAAAAACAGAAGCTTTCAAAGCACTAACTAGATTTGGACTATGTCTCTTCTCTCAAAGCAATAGCGTTGAAAGGACTGGATTAGTGGATCTGTAAAATCTCTTATAGCTCTATAATTTCTGTTCTGGTCTATTTTATTCTCTTCTATTTTAAAACACCAACTGGTAACATCCTAGTAAATTCAATATGTGGTCAATGTATTCATCTAATTATACTTAGAAGAAAACTGGAATAGTGAATGCTAAGTGGCTGACACTGATTTCTTGGGAAAATAAGAGCCAGGGCTTGGGAACAGAACTCCAAATGCCTTGCTCCAGTATGCTGTGTTCTCAGCTACCCAGAAGAACCAGACAGGCCACCCCACCCTGCCACTCTGAAATACTGACTTGCCCAATTTGAACCTCTGAGGTTTTGGAGGTTTCAACATCACTAACCTTTATGGGCAAAAGCCTGCTTTCCAATCCCAGTGTGGCTTCCTTCTGGACATCCCCCCTTTCTAGGCCAGGTTTCCAGCTCAGCATTGGCAATAAACCTCTGCACTCTGGATCCAGGAGTCATATCTTGCCTTGCTGTCAGATGCCATTTTAATCTTTAGTGATTATTCTGTTGGATAAATCCACTGAAGCTGATTCCATATTATATTCATTTTGATTTTTCTATTGCAGACAGTTTTTGTCACAGTGTAATTTGTTTGGGGGAAGATTGGAGTCTGTGATTATAGACTCCTGTTACATTAGTCAGTGAAAACCTTGGATTTATAGCTGTTTCTCTTTTGTGGTACATTTTAAAAATTAAGTTTCATTAAACTTTATGAATATACAATATTTATGTATGGTCAGCATTAAAGGGAAAATGCTCTATGGAATTCATGAGCAAAATCTGAACTCAAATTAGGAGACTGTCAATTTTCCTGATTAGCATTTAAACCACTATTAAGATTGAAAGGATATCAGGAGTCTTCAATGAATGAATCTAGTTGGGAATTTTTTAAATACATGGTTCCATTTGATATGAAACAATCTTTATTTCATGAAATATATTAAGGTAGCTATTTCATAATATTCCTGGGTTATGGAAGAAATATAAATACATTTGAAAAGGCATCATATCTTTATAATATGTTCTCTTATTTCTACACCGGTAATATATGCTCAATAATTAGCTGGCAGTTCTGTACAGAGTTGTAAACAAACTGTTAGTTTCACTTAAAAGTTTGGTTAGTTTCACTTAAAAGTTTGGTTAAAAGTCTTGGTTTAGTTTGGCTTCCCTGGTGGCTCATAGACAGGGTGAGAGAGCAGCACAGAGAGTTTGGTCTTGGTTTCCCCAAAATTTATACCATGTACATAAAATTTGCATAGCCCTAGACCATCATCTGGTAATTTTCAAATATTTATGATTTTTATAACACTTATAACATAGTGAGATCTTTTGCTTATTATTCATCTTTTCAGTAATTTTGGCCTGTTTATTATTATCCTGAAAAATTTATGTCATTTTTTTTTCAAAATCCTCATGTAAAACTTTGTTAAAGCTAACACTTTTAAAAAGAATAGAGATTAACTTAGATCAAATGTAACAAAATGATTTTTAAAGGAAAATATGTTCAACACTAATGGGAATTTTTCATATTGTGTGTGTGTTTTAATACACAAAACAAAGAATGTGTAGAATACTCAGAAGTAGTACTTCTATAAAGCTGATCAAGACTGCTTAAACAGAAACAGTACCTTGAGAAGAGCTAAAAAATGATAGATGAATATTTAATGACATGAAAAAGTATTCATGACATAAACTTAATAAAATATTATAAACAATATGTAAAAAATACACCTGTTTTAATTAAAGATGCATGTGACTCTAAACCAAAAACTTGACAGATGAATGTCACACAGCTTTACAAGCAATAAAACTAAAATTTATATCTCTGTCACTCTGTATATGTTCATATTTAATACTCTTTTTAACTAAAAATCAATGACTGATTTTGACACAGGGGTTATGCTTGCTCATAAAAAGAGAAGTGGAATGAATACAGTTTCTCTGTTTTCTAAAGGTGTTTGTGTACTCTTGGATTTCTTTTCATTAAATGTTTGATAGATTTTACCAATGAAGCCATTTGGGCCTGGAGTTCTCTATGTGAGAAATTTTATAATTATAAATTTAATTTATTTAACACACAAGGATGTTCAGATTTTCTGATTCTTCTTATATTAGGTTTTGGTAATTTATGAAATGAAATGAAAACTGTCTTGATAGGAGAAGTGGTTGGAAGAAGGATAGGAAAAAGAATATATCCTGTGATCATTGGGAAGAAGAAGTAAGATATAAGGGGAGGCTGAAAGTGTGAATTTGCTGTCAAGTTAGTCATCTGCAGGTGGCATGCATTTCTTGTGTATTGAGGAGAGACATGAAAAATGCCTAATGTGAAATGAATTAAAACACTTCCAATGACTTAATAACTTCTGCATCTCTGATTTCCTAGATTTAATTAAACAATTCCAGGTCTTAAAAATGGATTTTAATCTACAAACCAAAGATTTGTATTACATGCAACAAAGCATAATGCCTCTATAAGCCATCTATTTCTGTAAAACTATCGAGAATGGTAATTTGTCGTGTCCACTTTCACTAAATTAAGTTGTGTTATAACATTTTATATGTCCTTCATAAATGTGAATTTTGCTTTTAAATACTGACCAAAAAACCCCAAACCAAAACAAGTATATATATATTTTTAGATGAATTTGTCGTATCTTAGATAAATCCTATTAAAGATTATGGCAGAGGTGGGGTGAGGAGGAGTGGGAATTTAGAAATTTGAATGATGAGGTCAAATAGAAGATCTTAGATTGTATATTAGTTCTGAAATTTAGAAATAAACTTCAGTTTAGTTCAGTTGCTCAGACGTGTCCGACTCCTGTGACCCCATGAACTGCAGCATGCCAGGCCTCCCTATCCATCACCAACTCCCAAAGTTCACCCAAACTCATGTGCATCGAGTCAGTGATGCCATCCAGCCATCTCATCCTCTGTTGTCCCCTTCTCCTCCTGCCCCCAATCCCTCCCAGCATCAGGGTCTTTTCCAATGAGTCAACTCTGTGCACGAGGTGGCCAAAGTACTGGAGTTTCAGCCTCAGCATCAGTCCTTCCAATGAACACCCAGGACTGGTTTCTTTTAGGATGGACTGGTTGAATATCCTTGCAATCAAAGGGACTCTCAAGAGTCTTCTCCAACACCACACTTCAAGAGCATCAATTCTTTGGCACTCAGCTTTCTTCACAGTCCAACTTTCACATCCATACATGACCACTGGAAAAACCATAGCCTTGACTAGATGGACCTTTGTTGTTAAAGAAATGTCTCTGCTTTTGAATATGCTATCTAGGTCAGTCATAACTTTCCTTCCAAGGAGTAAGCGTCTTTTAATTTCATGGCTGCAATCACCATCTGCAGTGATTTTGGAGCCAAAAAAATAAAAAAGTCTGATACTGTTTCCACTGTTTCCCCATCTATTTGCCATGAAGTGATGGGACTGGATGCCAGGATCTTTGTTTTCTGAATGTTGAGCTTTAAGCCAACTTTTTCACTCTCCTCTTTTACTTTCATCAAGAGGCCTTTTAGCTCCTCTTCACTTTCTGCCATAAGGGTGGTACCATCTGCATATCTGAGGTTATTTATATTTCTCCCAGTAATCTTGATTCCAGCTTGTGCTTCTTCCAGGCCAGCGTTTCTCATGATGTTCTCTGTATATACGTTAAATAAGCAGGGTGACAATATACAGCTTTGATGTACTCCTTTTCCTATTTGGAAACAGTCTATTGTTCCATGTCCAGTTCTAACCGTTGATTCCTGACCTGCATACAGATTTCTCAAGAGGCAGGTCAGGTGGTCTGGTATTCCCATCTCTTTAGGAATTTTCCACAGTTTATTGTGATCCACACAGTCAAAGGCTTTGGCATAGTCAATCAAGCAGAAATAGATGTTTTTCTGGAACTCTCCTGCATTTTCAATGATCCAGCAGATGTTGACAAATTGATCTCTGGTTCCTCTACCTCTTCTAAAACCAGCTTGAACATCAGGAAGTTCACAGTTCACATATTGCTGAAGCCTGGCTTGGAGAATTCTGAGCATTACTTTGCTAGTGTGTGAGATGAGCGCAATTGTGTGGTAGTTTGAGCAATCTTTGGCATTGCCTTTCTTTGGGATTGGAATGAAAATTGATCTTTTCCAGTCCTGTGGCCATTGCTGAGTTTTCCAAATTTGCTGGCATATTGAGTGCAGCACTTTCACAGCATCATCTTTCAAAATTTGAAAGAGGTCAACTGGAATTCCATCACCTCCACTAGCTTTGTTCATAGTGATGCTTTCTAAGGCCCACTTGACTTCACATTCCAGGATGTCTGGCTCTAGATGAGTGATAATACCATCATTGTTATCTTGGTTGTGAAGCTCTTTTTTGTACAGTTCTTCTGTGTATTCTTGCCACCTCTTCTTAATATCTACTGCTTCTGTTAGGTCCATACCATTTCTGTCCTTTATCGAGCCCATCTTTGCATGAAATGTTCCCTTGGTATCTCTAATTTTCTTGAAGAGATCTCTAGTCTTTCCCATTCTGTTGTTTTCCTCTATTTTTTTTGCACTGATCGCTGAGGAAGGCTTTCTTATCTCTCCTTGCTATTCTTTGGAACTCTGCATTCAAATGTTTATATCTTTTCTTTTCTCCTTTTTTTTTCGCCTCTCTTCTTTTCTCAGCTATTTGTAAGGCCTCCTCAGACAGCCATTTTACTTTTTTGCATTTCTTTTCCATGGGGATGGTCTTGATCCCTGTCTCCTGTACAATGTCACAGACCTCCATCCATAGTTCATCAGGCACTCTGTCTATCAGATCTAGTCCCTTAAATCTATTTTTCACTTCCACTGTACAATCATAAGGGATTTGATTTAGGTCATATCTGAATGGTCTAGTGGTTTTCCCTACTTTCTTCGATTTAAGTCTGAAGTTGGCAATAAGGAGTTCATGATCTGAGCCACAGTCAGTTCCCGGTCTTGTTTTTGCTGATTGTTTAGAGGTTCTCCATCTTTGGCTGCAAAGAATAGAATCAATCTGATTTCAGTGTTGACCATCTGGTGATGTCCATGTTTAGAGTCTTCTCTTGTGTTGCTAGGCTGCAAGGGACAGCGCAGAAGCGCGGCCACGAGGAGCTACCGCAGTCCCAAGATCAGGGGCGGCTACCTAGAGTGCCAGGCCGCAATGGCATAGGAGCATCTGAGAGGAGCTATCCCTTGTCCGAGGTCAGGGTCAGCAGCCTAGATAAGCTACCCCACACCTGAGGTCAGGGGCGGCAGCTGAGAGGAGCTACCCCACATCCAAGGAGCGGTGGCTGTGTGGGTGCAGGAGGGCTGAGAGGAGCTTACTCCAGGTTCAAGGTCAGGAGGGGCGACCTCGTCCAAGGTAAAGATCAGCGGCTGTGCTTTGCTAGAGCAGCTGTGAAGAGATACCCTACATCTAAGGTAAGAGAAATCCAAATGAGATGGTAGGTGTTGTGAGAAGGCATCAGAGGGCAAACACACTGAAACCATAATCACAGAAAACTAGCCAATCCGATCTCATGGACCACAGAGTTGTCTAACTCAATGAAACTAAGCCATGCCATGTGGGGTCACCCAAGACAGATGGGTCATGTTGGAGAGGTCTGACAGAATGTGGTCCACTGGAGAAGGGAATGGCAAACCACTTCAGTACTCTTGCCTTGAGAACCCCATGAACAGTATGAAAAGGCAAAATGATAGGATACTGAAAGAGGAACTCCCCAGGTCAGTAGGTGCCCAATATGCTACTGGAGATCAGTGGAGAAATAACTCCAGAAAGAATGAAGGGATGGAGCCAAAGCAAAAACAATACCCAACTGTGGATGGGACCAGTGATAGAAGCAAGGTCCAATGCTGTAAAGAACAGTATTGCATAGGAACCTGGAATGTCAGGTCCATGAATCAAAGCAAATTGGTGGACAAACAGGAGATGGCAAGAGTAAACATTGACAGTCTAGGAATCAGCGAACTAAAATGGACTGGAATGGGTGAATTTAACTCTGAAGACCATTATATCTAAGGGATTCTAAGGAATCCCTTAAAAGAAATGGAGTAGCCATCGTGGTCAACAAAAGAGTCTGAAATGCTGTACTTGGATGCAATCTCAAAAACAACAGAATGATCTCTGTTGATTTCCAAGGCAAACCATTCAATATCACAGTGATCCAGGCCTATGCCCCAACCAGTAATGCTGAAGAAGCTGAAGTTGAATGGCTCTATGAAGACCTATAAGACCTTTTAGAACTAACACCCACAAAAGTTGTCCTTTTCATTATAGGAGACTGGAAGGCAAAAGTAGGAAGTCAAGAAACACCTGCACATTTGGCCTTGGAGTACGGAATGAAGCAGGGCAAAGACTAATAGAGTTTTGCCAAGAGAATGCACTGGTCATAGAAATAAACTTAGGTTAAGGAAAAGTCACACATACACATTTTTCATTAAAAAAAAATGTTCAAGTGTTCTGTAAGGCTGTGTTACAGGCATTTTTTACAACCACAGCAGCAAATATTATAATCATCAAGCAAATGGAAAATCCAAGTCTGAATGAATTACTTCACAGAACTAATATAAATCATAAAGTTTCAGAGGCAGGATTTATGGCTGTCACAGTTTATTTGAACAGCATATGTCTTGGCATCCAGAGAACAATCCTTGTAGTTTTCCCCAGCATCAAGATTCCTAACTCAAAAGTCAGGATTCTCCCTTGAATAGAAGTCTGATAATTCTGTATTTATCTAGAGGAATGAAATCTAAAGCAACTATGAAAGAACAGTTTGCATTTTCTCATTGAACAAACATCTACAAATTGACCCTGTGTGTGCAAATTACCAAATTTGCAGGTGGAATTAGGTTGGACTACTTTATGCCAGTTTATAAATTCCTGCCACCTTTTGGTTCTGGTTATTGCTGCGACAACCAGTGGTCTTCAGATATCTCACCTCTTCTTCATGTCTTGCTTTTTGCCCTAGGGGTTCTTTTATGTCTCAATATGGGCACATAGAGATTCTGAAACAGCCAGAGAGACAGTATCTTGCTTGATGTGTAGTAGACAGGAATCAGGGGATAAAAATCCCTCTTCTTAAGCAAACAGTTCTTTTTTTTTTTTTTTTGGTGTGAACCATTTAAAAAAGTCTTTATTGAGTTTGTTACAAATTGTTTCTGTTTTAGGTTTTAAGCTTTTTGCTTCAAGGCATGTGATATGTTAGCTCCCTTACCAGGGATAGAACCTCAACCCCTTGCACTGGAAGGCAAAGTCTTAACCACTAGACCACCAAGGAAGTCTCAGGCTGATAATTCTGAGATATATTCTCAGTCTTCTTCAGAAATTCTGCAGGGGAATTTAGCTCATAGCAGAATTAAAATTAGTCTTCCTTTCCTTCCTATTTCACTCTTACAATTCCATGTTTCCAATGACCTGGGATCACTTCACACATGTTAGACTTTATCTCAAGCTCTGCTTTTGGGGAGAACCAAAACTAAATTTATTTAAAGATATGGAAGTTCCCCCTCCTACCTTGAGAAACAGTGTGCTATATCAATTTTTAGTTTAGCTCAAGGGCAAGAAATGCTGTTAGATTTTCATCATGCAAAACAATTTAGTGCAAAATAATCACTAGTTATGTCACAAAATCTGTCCATAAAGCAAGTGGCAGAGTTGGAATTCAAAGTCAGTTTTGCTTACATCATTATTTATGTCTCAATAAGAATAAGAGTGGTGGTGTGTGCATGCTCAGTCATGTCTGACACTTTATGACTCCATGGACTATAGCCCATCAGGCTCCTCTGTCCATGGAATTTTCCAGGCAAGAACACTGGAGTGGGTTGCTGTTTCCTCCTCCAGGGCATCTTCCCAATCCAGGGACTGAACCTTCATCTCTGGTGTCTCCTGCATTGGTGGTTGGATTCTTAACCACTAGTGTTGCCGGTAAGAGTGTGCTCAGATGAGGCAATCAAGGAGAGGTGAATAATGGTTGTTTTATGTCTCCTATACTTTTTGAATCAGAGTTTGTGGAGTGGTTTTTCTGTCCCTGGTTTAATATTGTGTAAGGTTTGTGGAAAGGAGAAGATAACTAGTTTTATTACTTAAAACCTGCTGGAAGAGGTATCATGTCTGAATTTGAAGGAGAGGACAGAAAATCACTTAAAATCCTGGACTTTGAGCAGTATACAGTGATAGGGTGTGTCCTTGGGATGTTTCTCAGGAGGATATGAGTGTAGAGAGAAGGAGAAAGTGGATATTTTGTGACTACAAGTAAGGACTCTGGCACGACTGGCCCAGTGCTGACCAATATCTGTATTTTCTTTTTGCTTGGTGCACAGCTAGATTGTGTTTCCCAACTTTACTACACAGACTTGTGGCCAAACAATAAGGCTCATGAGTAAATGTGAATGGTTGTGATGACTGCCATCCTTGAGGAATGAAGAGCTTTTTCCACACATGCTCTCTTTTTTCTCCTTGAAACCTGGATACTAAAATCCTGTGGAGGACTCTGAAGACCTACCTTCTACATAAGCAGAGTGGTTTGAGGTTGAAAATCAATTTGAGGAATGTAAGCTCATTGGGTATAAAGTGAGAAAGAAGGAGACTTCTATTTTGGGAATCTACTGACTGGCTGATCACTGAGGAATTGATGCTTTCGAATTGAGGTGCTGGGGAAGACTCTTGAGAGTCCCTTGAACTGAAAGGAGATCCAACCAGTCAATCCTAAAGGAAATCAATCCTCAATATTCATTGGAAGGACTGATGCTGTCTTATGCGAACACTCAACTCATTTAAAAGACCCTGATGCTGGGAAAGATTGAAGGCAAAAGGAGAAGGGGATGGCAGAAGATGCGATGGTTAGATAGCATCACCAATGCAGTGGACATGAATTTGAGCAAACTCCGGAACAAGGAAGGACAGGGGAGCCTGGTGTGCTGCAGTCCATGGGATTGCAAGGAGTTGGACACAACCTGGGGACTGAACAACAAATGACTTGGATTCTTTTTGTTGGTGGTAGTCAGCCTTATCTAATTAACAGAAAGAGAAAAGCCTTCAATTTAATGTTACATAAAGTAAAATAACTGAAGCACAATAAGTTAGAAGAAAATAAAAAATTAGAAACCAAATAATCGCAGAAATTGTAAGATGTTTCTTTGAGATAACAAAAAGTAAAATGAAATGTTTATGACAAGAAAGAAAACCCACTAAAAATAACAACAGAAATAAAAGGAATATAATTCCAAATTAAACAGAGATTAACTACTAACACAAAACAAACATTGTATGTGCTAATTTTGAAATTTTAAACAAATGAACAACTTCTAGAAAAATTAAATTTACAAAAACTGTATCAGAAAAAAGAATAAAATTGGTTTATTACCATTAAATAAACACATACACACATACTCTCTCATACACCCCAGTTATTTTTTTAATTAATTTTTATTAGAGTATAGTTGCTTAACCCAGCTATTTTTAGAGTTGAAATATACCAAAGATTCAATGGATAGAATTAAAGGCTTTTCTAGAGAATAAAATATGAGAGACTGTTCCACAACTTTATGATACCTGTACAGTTTTAATGCCCAAACAAGATTTGGATAGAATGAGAAAAGAAATAGAATAAACTAATCTCATTTATGAGCATATATTCCAAAAAAGTAAAACATATAAGGTAATATATTTAAAAATACATTATAACAAGAATGTGTTTATCCAGCAATGTACATTGGGTTCAACTGGGAAAAAAGTCATTATAAAGATCTATTAAAGAAAAAACATATAATAAACTCAGTATATTTACAAATATTTTGTTAAAATTTAATATTCATTAATGATGAAAACCATGGTATTTTAGGAAAGAGTTTAGTCTGAAAACAGAGTAAATGTCTAAGATACAGTCTTTTCAAAACTAGTTAAGACAGATACATGCTACAACACTTCTATTCAATAAAGATATGTGGACTGAAAAAAGAAAACATCACTTTAAGCACAAGTGAAACATATTTACATAGAAATAAGGAAAAACATATTTTGTAAATTGTTCAGATGATTAAGGTAGTTGGATATACGATAAAAAATGTTGCTCCTGTATATGTACCCTGAAGAAATTCTCAGAATACAAGGGTATGATATTAGAAATAACTGAAGTAGTATTTATGTTGGTCAATGGAATATTGAAGACAACAAAAGCTGTTTATCCTTGAGAATTGTAGACAGTAATGTAAATGGAAAAACATGTGGGATATTATGAAGAACTGGAAGCAATTTATAGGTGAAATATAGCAAAATTTGAGGAATGCAACTAACAGAGCACTTAAGGAGAAATTTATAATCTTCAAACACTTACATTAACAATGAGTGCAATTTTAAAATTAACAATCTATGCTTTTACCTTCATAAGCTAGAAATCCAAATATAAGTAAAAGGAAAAAAATACTACTAAGAAAGCCAGCAAAATAGAAAATATAATACCAAAAAGGAAAAACATAATCACATGTTAATAATTTTATTTATTTTATTTATTTTATTTTTTTCATGTTAATAATTTTAAAAGATCATCAGTTTGGAAAACCCTGTAGCTCTACAGATCAAGACAAAAGAGAAAAAACACAAGCTATTGATTAGGGTTCAAAGACAGAACATTCCTACTGATCTTACAAACATTAAAACACAGTAAAGCAATTTTGTAGACAACTTTGTGCCAATAAATTTGACAATTTAAAGACACAAACTTTCAAAAGATAACCATGTATCTATTAAACAATATGAATTCATTGCTACAAACCTACCCACCATCAAAACTTTAGGCACAAATAGCTTCAGTAATGAATTCTACTAAATACTTCGGAAAATGGTAATAACACTGTTACATAAACTCTTTCAGAAAACAGAAAGGTAGGATTTTTCAACTTACTTTTGAAACCAGAATAATCCTGATACCAAAATAAGACAACATTAAAAGAGTGTAATTATAAACTGATATAATTCATGGCATATATCCAAATATCCTTAACAAATTTTAGCAGAGAGAATCCAGAAGTACATCCAAAGAAATCAGAAGAGTTGCTTTTTGGGTGTTACCATGGAGGAGTGGTTGCTAGGAAGCCATATAAGCAAATGTTTTGAAGGGATGGAAATATTCCATATCTTAGCTGAGTGGGTTATTCAGGTGTACACTTTTGTCAGAACTCATTGAACTCCTTACTTTCGATCACTGTATTTATTATAAAGGAAAAAATATAATAGTAATTTTACAATGGAAAAATCTAGCAAACACCTCCTTAGTGAAATTACCAATGTCATCACCAGTAAGAAGACATATTGATACAATACTGTGAGAAGAAATTAATGCTACTCCTGTATATTGTTTTTTTAAGTGTATAATGATGAGTAAACACCAGACAAACCTAAATTGAAAAATGTTTGTAAAATAACAGACTGTTGTTTTCATTGCTTAGTTGCTAAGTCATGTCTGACTCTTTTGCTACTCCATGAACTGTATCCAACCAGCCTCATTCATTCATGGGATTTCCAAGGCGAGAATACTGGAATGCGTTGCTATTTCCTTCTCCAGGGGATCTTCATGACCAAGGGATTGAATTTACATCTTTTGCATTTCCTGCATTGGCAGGTGTATTCTTACCACTGAGCCACCAGGGAGTTCAGTTCAGTCACTCAGTCATGTCCAACTCTGCAATCAAATGAACAGAAGCATGCCAGGCCTCCTTGACTATCACCAACTCCCAAAGTTTACTCAAATTCATGTCCATTAAGTCAGTGATGCCATCCAACCATCTCATCCTCTGTCATCCCCTTCTTCTGCCTTCAATCTTTGCCAGCATCAGGGTCTTTTCAAATGAGCTAGCTCTTCACATCAGGTGGCCAAAGTATTGAAGTTTCAGCTTCAACATCAGTCCTTCCAATGGATATTTAGGACTGATTTCCTTTAGGATGGACTGGTTGGATTTCCTTGCAGTCCAAGGGACTCTCAAGAGTCTTCTCCAACACCACAGTTGAAAAGCATCAATTCTTTGGCACTCAGCTTTCTTCACAGTACAACTCTCACATCCATACATGACTACTGGAAAAACCATAGCCTTGACTAGACAGAGCTTTGTTGGCAAAATAATGTCTCTGCTTTTTAGTATGCTGTCTAGGTTGGTCATAACTTTTCTTCCAAGGAGTATCTTTTAATTTCATGGCCACAGTCACCATCTGTACTGATTTTGGAGCCCAAGAAAAGAAAGTCTGTAACTGTTTCCACTGTTTTCCCATCTACTTGTCATGAAGTGATGGGACTGAATGCCATGATCTTAGTTTTCTGAATGTTGAGCTTTAAGCCAACTTTTTCACTCTCTTCTTTCACTTTGATCAAGAGGCTCTTTAGCTCTTCTTTGCTTTCTGATATAAGGGTGGTGTCATCTGCATATCTGAAGTTATTAATATTTCTCCTAGCAATCTTGATTCCAGCTTGTGTGTCATCCAGCCCAGCATGTCTCATGATATACTCTGCATATAAGTTAAATAAGCAGGGTGACAATATACAGCCTTGACATACTCCTTTCCTGATTTGGAACCAGTCTGTGGTTCCATGTCCAGTTGTAACTGTTGCTTCCTGACATGCATACAAATTTCTCAAGAGGCAGGTCAGGTGGTCTGGTATGCCCATCTCTTTCAGAATTTTCCACAGTTTGTTGTGGTCTACGCAGTCAAAAGCTTTGGCATAGTCAATAAAGCAGAAATAGATGTTTTTTTCTGGAACTCTTGCTTTTTTGATGATCCAGTGGATGTTGGTAATTTGATCTCTGGTTACTCTGCCTTTTCTAAAACTAGCTTGAACATCTGGAAGTTCATGGTTCACGTAATGTTGAAGTCTGGCTTGGAGAATTCTGAGCATTACTTTACTAGCATGTGAGATGAGTGCAATTTTGCAATAGTTTGAGCTTTCTTTGGCATTGCCATCAGGGAAGCCCCTCAAAATAACAAACTGGCATTTCTCCAAATGAGTCAAAATAACAAACGAGCCCTCATTCAAAATGTCAACATCACAAAGTCTAAGAAAAGGGAGGAAAAGTCACAAATTGGGGGAGAGTAAGGAGACACAACAACATAAGCAATATAAGGCCCTAAATTGGATCCTGGAAAAGAAAAAGAATATTAGGGCAAAAGATTGGTTAAATTTGAAAAAGGATTGCATTTAGTTAATAGCATTATAACAACTTCAATTTCTTGTTTTGACAATTGTATATACTATGTTTATTTAAGATGTTATCATATTATATATACTGGAGAAGGCAATGGCACCCCATTCCAGTACTCTTGCCTGGAAAATCCCATGGACGGAGGAGCCTGGTAGGCTGCGGTCCATGGGGTTGCTAAGAGTCAGACACGACTGAGCGAGTTCACTTTCACTTTTCCCTTTCATGCATTGGAAAAGGAAATGGCAACCCATCAATGTTCTTGCCTGGAGAATCCCAGGAACGGGGGAGCCTGGTGGGCTGCCATCTATGGGGTCGCAGAGAGTCGGACACGACTGAAGCGACTTAATATCAGCATATTATTTATACTATGCTTATTGAAGATGTTATCATAAGTGGAAGAAAGAGGGATAAATTAGGAGTTTGGGATCAACAAATACACAGTATTATATATAAAATAGAAAATCAACAAGGACATACTGCATAGCATAGTATTCTATAATAGTATTTAATATTCTGTAATAACATATGGGGAAAAGAATCTGAGAAAGAATGGCTATATGTATACATACAGCTGAATCAATTTGCTGTACACCTGAAACTAACACATCATAAATAAACTATATGCCAATAACATTTTTAAAAAAATTTTTAAAAAGTTACCATAGGAAACAGGTTGAAACGTACACATGAACTCTGCATTATTATTGCAACTTTTCTGCAAGTCTAAAATTATTTCAGAACAAAGAGTTTAAAACAATTAGTATATGTTGAAGAGCTATTACAATTCAGACTGTGTAAAAGGATGCAGGAGACCCATGGGAAAGAATGCACAGATGAAAAATAGATCTAAGAATTAAGAAGAAATTGATTTATAAAACAGCATTATTTTAGATAAATGGGGAAGGGATGAAGATTTCAATTTAAAAAAATTTAGCCATATGCCTTTTAATGCGATCCAGAACCCACACCCCAGCTAACTTGTCTATTGGATTCTCATGCTATGAGGCATCATTCACCTGCCTTAATTACCCCAGGGTCAGGTACCAGGTAACTAAGGACAGCTCCTGTATCCCAGAGATCATGGAATTATTCAAGCTAGTTCGTCCTAAAAATGTTTAACCTGCCTTGCCTGTTTCTTCTCATGGAAACCAAAATAAAGTTTCTTCACAATTTCCCCATTTCTCTGTACCTCCTTATTGAGCCACAGTTTGATGCGCCCTTTCTCTTGGCATCTGTAAGAATAATAAACTGTATTTTCAATGACAGTTGTCTCTGTCAGCCTTAACTTTTCTAAATAATAATAAAACCTATTTTAAAGCAACATGATGCTGTTATATGCACTTCCATTCTCTGGCTTAATTTTAACATCCAAACTCTGAGGAAATTAATGAAATCTTCTCCATATTACATAGATAAAGAAATACGAACTGATAGAAATGAAGTAACTTTCCCAGAATTATAAAGCAGATAAGTGGCAAGAATCCAAGATCTAAGGTCAGCTCTATATAAAACTAAATTTCACATTCATTATTTAGGGTATATGAATGGAATTTGACTAAAATTCCATCAGCGCTCTTTTAGTTTAAGAATTAAAGGGTATATCAGCTCTCAATGACTTTTGTGTGATGTCATCCAATTTTAAAGATATTCCTCCAGAATATTGCTGTTTCCACTCTTTTCATCCTTAGCTTCTGGAATCATCATTGCTTTTTCCTTCTTATCTGTATCCTTTCAAGGGTATTGTTCATGGAGAGTTACTGGGTGGGGGTGGTTCTCAGATTCTGGTACTCTTCGTAAACCTTATGAGTCAGTTTTTATTTTTAAAATTTGGTCAGTATGCCTGTGTTAGGATACACATGAACTTCTAAATTAATTTCCCAGATCCTTAGCCTCCAGGCTAAGAACCCCAGAAAGGGATTATGTGCAGTCATTTAATCCACACCTTGATGTCACTAGCTGGAAGGATTTAGACTATTTGTGGCCAGAAATCAGAGAGCTGTGTTAACGTTGAGGTCTTTGTCTCACTAGAGAGCATGCTATTATGACCTGAGTTAACTGCAAAATCAATCATTACATTACTAAGAAGGGACAGTTTTACACTGCAAGTCTCCAAATATGTTACAGAATAAATAGCACCACTTACGTATTTTTTTCAAAAATACATAGAACATCTAATCTTAAATTTTACATATCTGCAGGGCCAATAATTAGGATATTAAGAATACTAAGGAGAGAGAAACAAATTAACCAACATCACAAAGCAAACAGCAAAGAAAATTTAGAAGACTGGAAATTCTAAAGGACAAGTTATCTGTTGTCTTCAACAGATCAATAGTATGTAATGAATAAACAAAGCGATGTATGACTGTTTTAGATACAAAGAGATGTATGCAACACAACCAGCTGGCAAGTGTGGACCTTACTTGTTTTCTGTTTGAAAAAATCAACTGTAAAAACATATTTTGAGGCAATTGGAGAAATTTGGTTATAAAGGAAAATATCCAGATAAATTTTTAAGGATATATATTCTGACTGGTTGGAGAAGGCAATGGCAGCCCACTCCAGTACTCTTGCCTGGAAAATCCCATGGACAGAGGAGCCTGGTGGGCTGCAGTCCATGGGGTCTCTGAGGGTCAGACACGACTGAGCGACTTCCCTTTCACTTTTCACTTTCATGCATTGGAGAAGGAAATGGCAACCCACTCCAGTGTTCTTGCCTGGAGAATCCCAGGAACGGGGGAGCCTGGTGGGCTGCCGTCTATGGGGTCGCACAGAGTCGGACACGACTGAAGCGACTTAGCAGCATTCTGACTGGTAAAGGGGTAAAATATTATAAAGGCTGAGTTTTGTTTTAAAATAATTAAGACAGAAAGAAAAAAGATAGTATAGATGAAACAAAGTAATAAATCCTTAAAGAAGCACGTGTTACCGTGTTACAGTATAAAATATCAAATAGGCTTTTAATGTTTCTTTCACAAAGATTAGTATAGAGGGATATTTAATCCAGGTTTCACAGTTGATGAACTAGAATCCACTTGTTTTACCCCCATATGAAGGGAAAGCATAATTTTAAAATTGTGTCCATTTTAACCCTTTCTTACCTTTAGAAAATCTGGCATATAATTTCTGAGATGAGATTTCCTATTTTAGTTGGGAAAATTTAAACTCTGGAGAGAAAAATAATAATCTGACCATCTCATACACTTTTGTTTTTATAAAAAATATTTGGCAAGTACTGGGAGCATGTAATAGATAATGTCTCTATCGTATAATAGGGTCTTTCCTTTATCTCAAACAGTAAAGAATCTGCCTGCAACACAAGAGACCAGGGTTTGAACCCTGGGTCAGCAAGATCCTCTAGAGAAGGGAATGGCACTCCACTCCAGTATTCTTACCTTGGAGAATCTCATGGACAGAGGAGCCTGGCAGGCTACAGTCCATGGGATTGTAAAGAGTTGGATACAACTGAGTGACTAACACTACTACTATTACTATCGTATAATACTATAGTTTGACAATATATGATAATAAAATGAAATTCAAGTATTTAAGTGTTAATAAAATAGCATTCAAATATTAACTGAAATAAATAATTAGTGTGAAAGAAATGGAGTGAATAAAATTAAGAGTGCTTCCTACCTTAAATTTATTTCTTTTTCAGAGTATCTCTCCAATTTTAGGAAATATCAGATCTCTAAATTCCCTATTTCTTATGTTCTATAATTATTTAATTCCAGCACCCTGGTGCAGAAGTTAAAGCATCTGCCTGCAATGTGAGAGACCTGGGTTCGATCCCTGGGTCAGGAAGATCCCCTGGAGAAGGAAATGGCAACCCACTCCAGTATTCTTGCCTGGAGAATCCCATGGACGGAGGAGCTTGGTGGGCTACAGTCCATGGGTCGCAAAGAGTCAGACACGACTGAGCAACTTCACTTTCACTTTCCTTTCAAGAGGATTCCTGAAGGTTTCACAAACAAATGGGTAATATTGTTCAGAGAATTTGGTAAACAATTGTGTAGAAAATAAAGCTCAGGTCTGCCCCCCTGGGCATTTTTAGCTGAGGATCTTAAAATTATGCTGTCTTGACCTCATTTTGGAGCTAAAATAATGAGTAGAAGAGATAAATGATAAGTATCGGGCCACCAGAATAGAAAGTTGATAAAATTTAAGTATTGTATTTAGTGCAGTCATCCTAGAATGTAAAGGGATATATGAAATGTAGACAACTGTGTGCTTGATAGACAATAGTTTATAATAGAATAAAGATTTCCAATAAGAAAAAATATCCTAAGAAACCCCCAATAAACTAGGTAACACTAGTGACTAACACTAGTGAAATTCACATCTTCTTGGAAGAATAGTTTTACTTGCACACTGGGTTCATATAAGGAAGGGGAAGTGCTAGTTAAGAAAAACATGGCTTAGCCATATTGGAAAGACTGATATAATCCCAAATGGGGCTTCCCAGGTGGCCTATTGGTAAAGAATCTGCCTGTCAATGCAGGAGGTGCAAGAGATGCAGATTTGATCCCTGGGTCAGGAAGATCCCCTAAAGCAGGAAATGGCAACCCACTGCAGTATTCTTGCCTGGAAAATTCTATGGACAGGGATATAGTCCACAGGGTCACAAAAAGTCGGACATGACTGAACACAAACACACATAATTGCCAATATAAAAAACCATGTACTTCCTGGAAAGGAAATAGAGGTGGTGCTTTTTGGAATATGAAATCAAAATTGGACTTGGCAATTAACCATATTCAACAAAGGAAAACAGAAGTTGAAATGATGCTAAGATTTTGAGGTAATCACAATGGCAACAAAAATTACAGCTTGTACCTAAATTTAAGAAAGAATAGTTTCTTTACTCATCAAGTATTATTGTGTTAAACAACCTCTGATTTTAAAACATAAATATTGATGACATTTTATACTTTTCTCTATACTAAATTATGGGAAAGAGAAAACAATGCAGTTCATGTTTTCTTGCTGTTTTATTTCTTGGGGTTATTTTTCAGTCAGATATTTTTCAAGTCTGAAAATGAATTTTGAAGGAATACGTAAAAATCCTGGAATATTACCTTCCAGATCTGGATGCAGACACAGAAGATAGTTTTATTTCTTCCAATAATGACAAAAACAACACTAAATATTATGTCTATTTCTGTCTCTCATCTGGTGTATGTCTTTAACAAAACTACTTAAAATCTGTGAGGTTCATTTACTTCATCTATAAACTGGGGCTAATAGTGACTTAAGTTTATTTAAGGAATAAGTGAGACTTTATATATACATTGGCACAAGTGTAAGTAGCTTAGTGTCCAAACCAGAGTAGGTACAGCCTTCCAACCTGCCGCAGATACTATGCCAATGATAGAAGTGATGAAGTTGTAATGGGGCAATCAATGTGAGGAAAGGTAAGTGAAGTTAAAATTAGGCAAGTGGTCTTTTCCTTCAGAAGCTAAGCAAAGTGATAGTTTTCAATAGTCAATGGAAAAGCCAGTTTTAGTGCTAATAATCAAGAAGGCTTTTCTGGACATTTTCCTCTTGCAGGAATAGAAATAAAATAACTTTTAAGGGGCTTCAACAACAGAAATACAATTCATTAAATAAAATTAACATCAATACAATGAACTGGAAAGGAGAAAGAAAGTGAAAAGGAGAAACAGGATGGAGTGTCAGCAAGAATAGGATGACAAGAATTATTTTATACAATTCTCTAGGAAGGCCTGAGATTACACATTCAGTACATCTATCTGTAAACTTCATTCTCTCTCCCTTTAAGAGCAAACTTGGATGAGGAGGAAATAAAAGACAACTAAAATCTGTGAAACTCTTTTAATGTGAGTTTTCCATTACACATTTCCTGAAATTTCACCTGCGTGTCCACTTGGACATCAGGACCTTTTCACAAAAAGAAAGACCAGAGATGAAAAAGTATTCTGGCTTTTCCATTGACTATTGAGAACTATCACTAAACAAAACAAACCTGACCAAGGAAGCCCATAATTGTTCTTCAGTGTGCGCTTTAGGAGACACGATCTCAGCTAACCCAAGCTCTTTCTTCTGAACCTTCTTTCCAGTGAAAAAGCAGCTCATTTCCACAGAAAATCTGCATAATTGATTTGTTTAAAAACACCTGGGCCTCAAGTGTCATAGCTAACTTGATTCTAAATGGTAAGCCAGAGTTCTTTGAAATAAAAATATCATGAGGGTACAACATATTCAGGCTAATAATTTGGAGACTTTGGGCCATGCATTTATATGAGTATCTGAACAATGATTGCTAAATCATGACAAATTTTTATTAATGGCTGAGAAATAACTGTAGAATGCAGAAAACAGTACTCACTCATTTAGTAGCTGTATCTTGTTAGCAAGTGATTTAACCTCTCAAGGCTTTAACTGAATTATCTTTAAAATGAAGACAATTTATGTGGCTGAAACCTTAATGCAATAGTTCCAGACTAACTTCCTTCTGTATTTATATGTCAGATTTGGATTTAGATATTACTATTTCACTTAATTCTGGAGAAGGCAATGGTACCCCACTCCAGTACTCTTGCCTGGAAAATCCCATGGGCAGAGAAGCCTGGTAGGCTGCAGTCCATGGGGTCGCTAAGAGTGGGACACAACTGAACGAGTTCACTTTCACTTTTCACTTTCATGCATTGGAGAAGGAAATGGCAACCCACTCCAATGTTCTTGCCTGGAGAATCCCAGGGACGGGGGAGCCTGGTGGGCTGCTGTCTATGGGGTCGCACAGAGTCGGACACGACTGAAGCAACTTAGTAGCAGCAGCAACATTCACTTGATTCGAAACAGGAGACTTGAGAAGAGATATATAAACGTAAATTGCTTGCATTAATAATGTCATGGTATATAAATTGTTTGGAGTGGGAGCTGGATGTTATCATGTCAAAAAGCTAAAAATGTTTATTTGAAGCTATTTTGCTCATTCCTTTTGTCTTTTTGAGAGGGTTAATGACAGATGTTAGCTTGTTTCAGGCCACATAGCCGATATCACAGATCAGGGATTCAAACTTAGAATCCAGTGGTCTTCCCACTTATGAATTAAGTCCTTTAATTTTAATGCGTGCTTTCATTCAGTCAGCTAAGATAGTATCTTTGACCTGTAGCATCTCTGGCAGGGGCTACTGTGTTTGTCCTCAGTTATTAACAGAACTTCTGGATGTGCTGCTTAAATATCATTTCTGGTTTCTCCTAATTTTAGGAGAGAAAGTAATAATCTGTCTAAAATTTATTTAGAAAGTATTTTAATGTCATAATTAAATGCTCCACTTAATTGCACTAGGAGGAAGGCAAGGAACCTATTTCACTGATGTTAAGTGATTTTTTTTTCCCCCATGCTGGAGTGAAACCAGGCTTCCTGTCCCTAGCTGTAGAGTGTTCTCCAACACCCTGAACAGCTGCAGGGACACCAAGATGGATGACTTGCTTTCATCTCCCTGACACACAGCGTCTCTACCCCCACAATCTGGCACAGGCTACAGAAAAGTTGGCAGCCTGAAGTATACAGTCCCTTCTCTAAAGAATGTAAACATAATTACATAATAAATTACACACTCATTTAAAATCTCATTAATGTGTTTCAAAATAATGTTGCTATTTTGAAATAATGTCAGGTAGAGCAGAGGAGGGGGAAGGAGAGAGGAGATAAGCTCTTGGTTCTTAGTAAGATAAATTCACCATTGAGGAAACAAATATATCTTTTTCCCTTTCTAGGCTCCTTATCCATCAAATGATGCGTATCAGACTTATAACAACTTCATTTGCAGAGTACATTGGTGAAGAATGGTAGGCCTCATGGAATAGAGCCAGAGAAGACATGAGCTTCAGCCTTATACCCACAAACTATGGAAAGAGTGTTCAACTTAATCCATATCTCAGAACTCTAATTTTAATTCTAAATGCATTAAGATTCATGATAGATTTTTAAAAAATACTAAATATATTCCTAACAAAATAGCTTAAAATTTAAAAGTATATATTGTCTTGTAAAAAGAATTTTACTTTTCTATTGATTCTTATTATTATTCCAGCAATAATTTCTGCATCTCTTATGGAATCAAAATTATCAGGAGGTTCTTTTCCATATACTTTAATCTTATCTGTTCATTCCTTTATAAGCTATGGCTACTTCTACATAAACATTGAAATAAAGTGAAAGGATAATTTTGGCAAAGGAAAAGCATATGACTCTGTATACAATCTGCCAAATCTTTACTTTTTAAATTTATTTTTTAATTGGAGTAAAATTGTTTAAAAATGTGTCAGTTTCTGCCGTACAAAAACTTGAATCATCTACAAGTATACAAATATCCCCTCTTTCTTGAGCCTCCCTTCCACCCCCACCATCCTACCCTTATAGGTCTTCACAGAGCACCAAGCTGTTCTCCTTGCACCATACAGAAACCTCCCACTGGCTATTTTATACATGGTAGGCATGTAATGCAGGAGTTATTATGGATTAGGTTTTTTTAAATCAATACCCACTTAAATAGTTCAGCAACAGCAGATATTATAAGACAGAACACAATCAATTTCCTGGAAGGTGCCATTCATTATGAATATGAGACTTCTTGAGATTGGGTCATCCTGTTTTAATATCATTGTAGTTTTGATTTTTTATTGTATTAATTTGGAAATATCATGATATTAGAGTGGTTCAATAGATTCCTGACCCTTCTTAGTGAGTGTTGACAAATTCTCACTAGAAGGATAAATGAATGAATGAATTAATGGATGAATAAAATCTTTTCTATTATTTTGTCTTTGGAGAAAGAAGTAACTTCTTACTGAGTAAATATATATATATAATGCTTATTGTTCTTTGTTTTCCTTGTTATTATTTTTGGCTTTTAAATGAATAAGAATACAAGTTATATCATAGGTCCTGATGTCTGAGTTTATTCTAGAAATGGATGCTAAAAGAATTTTAGTTTTTCAGTATTTGGTTTGTCAAATTAGTGAAATTTACAATCTGGTATTTAAAATCAATCGGATACATTTTAGTAGTGTCAAAGAACATGCAGAACAAAGACCCAAAAGCAATGCAGCTCATCTCTGGGGTCCATGACAAAATGGAAAAATGTAGTTTAAAACAGTGCCTCATTTCTGGCAGGAAGAATTAGAAGAAAATTCTCTCTTCAAAAACTCACCTGCATCACCATCTGTTTCAAAGAAAAATCTCTCCTGAGAAAAAGGAGATGGAGTTCTGATAGTCTGAATCATCTCTATCCTCTACCTACCACCAGTGAGTTTCAAGGATATTCACACATGACTGATATGCAAGGCAGCCCCCAAGAGGAACAAAGGTAACAGACTCACAGGGTGAAGAGTCTGCCTGCCATGCAGGAGATGTGAGTTCGATCCCTGGGTTGGGAAAGTCCCTTGGAGTAGGAAATGGCAACCCACTCCAGTATTCTTCCCTGGAAAATCCATGGACAGAAGGGCCTGGCGGGCTATAGTCCATGGGGTCACAAAGAATTGGACACGGCTTAGTGACTAAAAAACAATATGGAACACAGCACAAGGAAATCTCCATAATGAAAAAAGTCACCGTTCAGTTCAGTTCAGTCGCTCAGTCATGGAATCGCAGCACACCAGGCCTCCCTGTCCATCACCAACACCCAGAGTTCACTCAGACTCACGTCCATTGAGTCAGTGATGCCATCCAGCCATCTCATCCTCTGTCGTCCCCTTCTCCTCCTACCCCCAATCCCTCCCAGCATAGAGTCTTTTCCAATGAGTCAATTTTTCGCATCAGGTGGCCAAAGTACTGGAGTTTCAGCTTTAGCATCATTCCTTCCAAAGAAATCCCAGGGTTGATCTCCTTCAAATGGACTGGTTGGATCTCCCTGCAGTCCAAGGGACTCTCAACAGTCTTCTCCAACACCACACTTCAAAAGCATCAATTCTTCGGCGCTCAGCCTTCTTCACACTCCAACTCTCACATCCATACATGATTACTGGAAAACCATAGCCTTGACTAGAAGGACCTTAGTCGGCAAAGTAATGTCTCTGCTTCTGAATATGCTATTTAGGTTGGTCTTAACTTTTCTTCCAAGGAGTAAGCATCTTTAATTTCATGGCTGAAGTCACCATCTGCAGTGATTTTGGAGCCCCCCCCCCAAAATAAAGTCTGACACTGTTTCTACTGTTTCCCATCTATTTCCCATGAAGTGATGGGACCGGATGCCAGGATCTTCGTTTTCTGAATGTTGAGCTTTAAGCCAACTTTTTCACTCTCCTCTTTCACTTTCATTAAGAGGCTTTTTAGCTCCTCTTCACTTTCTGCCATAAGGGTGGTGTCATCTGCATATCTGAGGTTATTGATATTTCTCCCAGCAATCTTGATTCTAGCTTGTGTTTCTTCCAGTCCAGCGTTTCTCATGATGTACTCTGCATAGAAGTTAAATAAGCAGGGTGACAATATACAGCCTTGACATACTCCTTTTCCTGTTTGGAACCAGTCTGTTGTTCCATGTCCAGTTCTAACTGTTGCTTCCTGACCTGCATAAAGGTTTCTTAAGAGGCAGGTCGGGTGGTCTGGTATTCCCATCTCTTGAAGAATTTTCCACAGTTTCTTGTGATCCACAGAGTCAAAGGCTTTGGCATAGTCAATAAAGCAGAAATAGATGTTTTTCTGGAACTCTCTTGCTTTTTCCATGATCCAGCAGATGTTGGCAATTTGATCTCTGGTTCCTCTGCCTTTTCTAAAACCAGCTTAAATGTCAGGGAGTTCACGGTTCACGTATTGCTGAAGTCTGGCTTGAATAATTTTGAGCATTACTTTACTAGCATGTGAGATGAGTGCAATTGTGTGGTAGTTTGAGCATTCTTTGGCATTGCCTTTCTTTGGGATTAGAATGAAAACTGACCTTTTCCAGTCCTTTGGCCACTGCTGAGTTTTCCAAATTTGCTGACATATTGAGTGCAGCACTTTCACAGCATCATCTTTCAAAATTTGAAATAGCTCTACTGAAATTCCATCACCTCCACTAGCTTTGTTTGTAGTGACGCTTTGTAAGGCCCACTTGACTTCACATTCCAAGATGTCTGGCTTTAGATTAGTGATCTCATCATCATGACTATCTGGGTCGTGAAGATCTTTTTTGTACAGTTTTTCCGTGTATTCTTGCCACCTCCTCTTAATATCTACTGCTTCTGTTAGGTCCATACCATTTCTGTCCTTCATCGAGCCCATCTTTGCATGAAATGTTCCCTTGGTATCTCTAATTTTCTTGAAGAGATCTCTAGTCTTTCCCATTCTGTAGTTTTCCTCTATTTCTTTGCATTGATCACTGAATAAGGCTTTCTTTTCTCTTCTTGCTATTCTTTGAAACTCTGCATTCAGATGCTTATATCTTTCCTTTTCTTCTTTGCTTTTTGCTTCTCTTCTTTTCACAGCTATTTGTAAGGCCTCCCCAGACAGCCATTTTGCTTTTTTGCATTTTTTTTCCATGGGGATGGTCTTGATCCCTGTCTCCTGTACAGTGTCATGGACCTCATTCCATAGTTCATCAGGCACTCTATCTATCAGATCTAGTCCCTTAAATCTATTTCTCACTTCCACTGTATAAACATAAGGGATTTGATTTAGGTCAGTCATATCTGAATGGTCTAGCAGTTTTCCTTAGTTTCTTCAATTTAAGTCTGAATTTGGTAATAAGGAGTTCATGATCTGAGTCACAGTTAGCTCTTGGTCTTGTTTTTGTTGGCTGTATAGAGCTTCTCACAGGAGGGCCTAGAGGAGCCATCCCACACTGAAGGTCAGGAAGGGTGGTGATGTGGAGATACCCCTCATTCAAGGTAAGGAGTAGCGGCTACTCTTTGCTCGAGCAGCCATGAAGAGATACCCTAGGCCCAAGGTAAGAGAAACCCAAGTAAGATGGTAGGTGTTGCAAGAGGGCATCAGAGGGCAGACACACTGAAGCCATATTCACAGAAAACTAGTCAATCTAATCACGCTAGGACCACAGCCTTGTCTAACTCAATGAAACTAAGCCTTGCCCGCGGGGCAACCCAAGACAGGCGGGTCATGGTGGAGAGGTCTGACAGAATGTGGTCCACTGCAGAAGGGAATGGCAAACCACTTCAGTATTCTTGCCTTGAGAACCCCATGAACAGTATGAAAAGGCAAAATGATAGGATACCGAAAGAGGAACTCCCCAGGTCAGTAGGTGCCCAATATGCTATTGGAGATCAGTGGAGAAATAACTCCAGAAAGAATGAAGGGATGGAGCCAAAGCAAAAACAATACCCAGCTGTGGATGTGACTCATGATAGAAGCAAGGTCTGATGCTGTAAAGAGCAATATTGCATAGGAACCTGGAATGTCAGGGCCATGAATCAAGGCAAATTGGAAGTGGTCTATTAAGAGATGGCAAGAGTGAATGTCAACATTCTAGGAACCAGCGAACTAAAATGGACTGGAATGGGTTAATTTAACTCAGATGACCATTATATCTACTACTGTGGGAAGAAATCCCTCAGAAGAAATGAAGTACCCATCATGCTCAACAAAAGAGTTAGAAATGCAGTACTTGGATGCAATCTCAAAAACGACAGAATGATCTCTGTTTGTCTCCAAGGCAAACCATGCAATATCACCGTAATCCAAATCTATGCCCCAACAAGTAATGCTAAAGGAGCTGAAGTTGAGTGGTTCTATGAAGACCTACAAGAACTTTTAGAACTAACACCCAAAAAAGACGTCCTTTTCATTATAGGGGACTGGAATGCAAAAGTAGGAAGCCAAGAAACACCTGGAGTAACAGGCAAATTTGGCCTTGGGATACAGAATGAAGCAGGGCAAAGACTAATAGAGTTTTGCTAAGAAAATGCACTGGTCATAGCAAAAATCCTCTTCCAACAACACAAGAGAAGACTCTACACATGGACATCATCAGATGGTCAACACCAAAATCAGATTGATTATATTCTTTGCAGCCAAAGAATGCTCAAACTACCACACAATTGCACTCATCTCACATGCTAGCAAAGTAATGCTCAAAATTCTCCAAGTCAGGCTTCAACAATGTGAACCATGAACTTCCAGATGTTCAAGCTGGATTTAGAAAAGGCAGAGGAACCAGAAATCAAAATGTCAACATCTGCTGAATCATTGGAAAAGCAAGAGAGTTCCAGAAAAATATCTATTTCTGCTTTATTGACTATGCCAAAGCCTTTAACTGTGTGGATCACAACAAACTGTGGAAAATTCTTCAAGAGATGGGAATACCAGACCATCTGACCTGCCTCTTGAGAAACCTGTATGCAGATCAGGAAGCAACAGTTAGAACTGGACATGGAAAAACAGACTGGTTCGAAATAGGAAAAGGAGTATGTCAAGGCTATATATTGTCACCCTGCTTATTTAACATATATGCAGAATACATCATGAGAAACGCTGGGCTGGAAGAAGCACAAGCTGAAATCAAGATTGCCAAGGAAAATATCAATAACCTCAGATATGCAGATGACACCACCCTTATGGCAGAAAGCAAAGAAGAACTAAAGAGCCTCTTGATGAAAGTGAAAGAGGAGTGAAAAGTTGGCTTAAAACTCAACATTCAGAAAACGAAGATCATGGCGTCTGGTCCCATCACTTCATGACAAATAGATTGGGAAACAGTGGAAACAGTGACAGGCTTTCTTTTCTTGGGCTTCAAAATCACTGCAGATGGTGACTGCAGCCATGAAATTAAAAGACACTTCTTGAAAGAAAAGTTTGACCAACCGAGACAGCATATGAAAAAGCAGAGACATTTCTTTGCCAACAAAGGTCTGTCTAGTCAAAGCTATGGTTTTCCAGTAGTCATGTATGCATGTGAGAGTTGCACTGTAAAGCTGAGTGCTGAAGAATTGATGCTTTTGAACTGTGGTGTTGGGGAAGACTCTTGAGAGTCCCTTGGACTGCAAGGAGATCCAACCAGTCCATTCTAAAGGAGATCAGTCCTGAATATATATTGGAAAGACTGATGCTGAAACTGAAATGATAATACTTTGGCCACCTGATATGGACAATTGACTCATGTGAAAACACCCTGATGCTGGGAAAGATTAAGAGGGGGAGGAGAAGGGATACAGAGGATTAGATGGTTGGATTGACTCACCAACTCAATGGACATGAGTTTGAGTAAACTCTGGGAGTTGAACAGGGAGGCCTGGTGTGCTGCAGTCTATGGTGTTGCAAAGAGTTGGACAGGGCTGAGAGACTGAACTGAAAGACCTACCCTACCAGATTGCCTGGAGAAGTGTGCCTCACTCCACCTGGAGCAGTGTCCCTACTCCACCATGAACTCCCTCAGGGCGTGTTGAAGGTCATCAGCTGCTACAGTGTAGGGTTCAGTCTCCACAGAGGCAGATGGCAAATGCCCTTTTCGTTCAGTTGTCTGCAGTGATCTTGGTGAGTGCTGACTGTAGTTGACTATAAATATATATATATATATATATATATATATATATATATATATATGTGTGTGTGTGTGTGTGTGTGTGTTTGTGTACAATGGAATATTATTCAGCTATAAAAATGAGGAAATCCTACTGTGCAACAGCTGCTATATGCATACATTCAAAGGGAATAATTTTCCGATTTGTTCATGTTTCTCAGTAAAGAATAATACAGTGAATACAGCAGCTTTTGAGAATCTTTGGATAATTTTATCCCTTATCATCCTATTCTCAATTTTATAGTTGTTAAACATTCTGAGAGGCTTCCCTCGTGGCTCAGAGGTTAAAGCGTCTGCCTCTAATGTGGGAGACATGGGTTCAATCCCTCGGTCGGGAAGATCCCCTGGAGAAGGAAATGGTAACCCACTCCAGTATTCTTGCCTGGAGAATCCCATGGACAGAGGAGCCTGGTGGGCTACAGTCCATGGGGTCGCAAAGAGTCAGACAGGACTGAGCAGCTTAGCTGAGCTTAGCATTCTATCACTGATTCCCTTCTAGAAAGAAATGAGTTAATGTTGACTGTATTTTAGATTTTTCTCTACTAATTGAATAAATAGCTAAGATGGAGGCTTGGAAACATATACCATGTAATATGGCTGAAAAAAATTTAACAATGAAATAAGAGCTAGAAAACTTTCCACGCAGAGACAAAGTTGTGTGGCTGGCATTTCATTTTCTTTTCCTTCCACCTTGATTATCATTCTTCAGTTCAACTCTGGCGTTTGCTGAGAGAATCAAGTAGTTTACATTGAACCTCCTGTTCCCTTCTACGGCGAATTCTGTCTGATACAATAATTGTGGCTTTTTTTTCAGAACAGCAAAAAGTAGCTTAGAAACTTCCCTCTTACTTTCCATATACTTTTTTCCCTTAGGATCTAAAATGTATTTTGCATGTAAAAATGACTAAGCTGTGTTAGAGTTGGATACTCTCAAGTATTTTAAAAACAAGAAACACTTGGATGTTCCATATCCTTTCAGCTTGCTTGTTGACTACTGTCTTCTTTTCTGTCTTCATGCTACTTCTTATGACCTCATCAAAATAACAGGAACTTATTCCAAATTATCTTTCTTATATACTTTTAGACTGTCAATTAATATGTGTTGTTGTTAATTTTAACCTACTATGAGTCTGAAACTTGTAGAGTCGGAGCTGGCTGGATTAGTACTTCCTAAATCTCACTGCATTAATCTATCTAAGTTGAAGCTTAAAGTGTTTTTTAAGCTCCCAAATTCATTTTGATGTGGAAATAGTCATAGGAACCAACAGACCAGAAGACTTTTAGGTTCTTCTTCAACTCTGAGATTTTACGATCCTAAACTCTCAGCCTGTGGCAGGGTACATTTTAAAATATAAATTAGTTTTTACTGTGATATACCAGTTTGTGAGTTTCCTTTCAATGGGGAATTTCTAGTTTCCTGAGCATCACAACGTTTTGAAAGAGGTACCTCAAAGTGTGTATGATATACATTTTAAAAAATACTAACTCAAACACAGTTCTGGGTTTAATAGTCACTATAATCACTGTATCTTGTTCATGCTACAATGGTTCGTTTTAGCAAATACTTTCGCATTCCAAGCTCCTTGTATTCAAAGAGTTACAGGAGATGGAGATGGAGGTAATTTAAAAGAGACAAAAGTCATACATTTAAAGTAATTACTTTTTTTTTTTTTTTTTAGAGAATATTCAGGTATCTTAATCCAGCCACAGTAAGTGAGGCTTTGCCTAAATTTAATTTGTGTCTTTACAATGGTTATTTCACTCTTATTAAAACCTGTGCAATTAGACATTTGAAAATTTTTTCAAAGTAAAATTTAGTTCTGCATGAAAACCTCCCTAATCTCCTCTGGGATTTGACTTTTTACTCAAAACATCAGCATCAAAGTGTACCATAGTCCATGCTCTCTTTGAACATGCCTACCTCACTTCCTTGCTCTACTGATACTGGTGGGCCTGACTTGCCTTCCTTCTACAGAATCTGCTCTTTTTTTTTAAAAAAGGCAGAATCTCAGCAGTCTAATCTCTGGGTTCAATTAAACTAAGCAGGAGCTCAGATTTTCATCTGAGCATCTAAGTTCTGTGAATAATTTCCTTTGAAGATCTCAGAAGTTCATTTAATATATCAGTTAAGACATTGTTTTTGCAAGCAGCAGAGATTAAATATGACTAATTTAAGATGAAAAAGGAAATGATAAAATCATATTTCGTAACTCCAGAAAAACTAAAGGTCTAGCGTTTGAGACTATGAAACCAAAACAAGCCTGAAGTCACGTGACAGAATGATTTTTATAAATATATTCTGAAGAACCAGATTCTAATACCATCAATACTGGATTTACTGCCAGCAGAACACCTCCCTTGCAAGAATGGATTCCTCATCTGTTTCATAGAACTAGTTTCAGAGTCCAGACTTGGATCAACATACAAGGTCTTGTGCTCAATACTGTAATCTCTTTAATAAGAAAGTCTGAGGAAATCCATATGTGGCTTTTTTAATTTTTTTGGCTTGCATAGCAGAAATTTCTGCTTTATATAAGAGGGAGGATTACCCAGACATAGGAAAGGAGATATGATTTTGGGTGGCAAAACTCTACAAATATTTACTTTATACATCCTCTTTAATTGCCCAAATTTATCATACCTCCTTTTTTTCAAAACATTTATAACACCCCATCCACCATAATGTGTCTATGCCTTATGCAACGATACACTTCTCTATCATCTAAATTTTCTTTTCAGTTAGTATACTTTTGGGTATAAGAAAGAACTCAGTTGGCATAAACCATAGGAATTTATAAACCTATTATGTGTTAAGTTGTTTTAGTCGTGTATGACTCTGTACAACCCTATGGACTGTAGCCTGCCAGGCTCTTCTGTCCATGGGATTCTCCGGGCAAGAATACTGGAGTGGATTGCCATGCCCTCCTCCAGGGATCTTCCCAACCCAGAGATCAAACCCTCTTTTATGTCTCCTGCATTGGCAGAAAGGTTCTTTACTGCTAGCACCTCCTGGGAAGCCCAAGAATAATTCTGGAGAATAAGCTGTTTGCTGATTCAGTAACACAAGGATACCATGTAGAGGAGAGAGAGAGAGAGGGAAAGAGGAAGGAAAACAGTTTTATCTCCCTTACCTCTTACTGTTGGGGGAAGATTATTTTCCAGAACATTCCAACAGACTTTCTCTTATAAATATTGGCCAAGACTATGTCTTCTGCATGTGTCTAAATTAGTTACTGGTAAAGAAAATGGGATTACAATGGTTGTCTTAGACCTTTGGGGCAATAGAGGGCTCATCTTTTCTGATACGGTTTTTTGATAAGTGTAAAAAAAAATGAATCAGAGTTCTGAAAGGTAGAATTGCTTCTTTGTAGGTAGTTTCTGCCATAATGGACCTCCCTTTTTTTTTTCTCTTAAGTTTCTTTAATTATAACAGAAGTATCTGGCTTAAATTATCTCTAAATATTCTTACATGCTAATTTAAGTAGGCTAATTTCAGAAAGGTTTCCTGGTGGCTCAGTGGTAAAAAATCTGCCTGCCAATGAAGGAGAGGTGGGTTCGATCCTTGGTCCAGGAAGATCCCCTGGAGAAGGGAATAGCAACCTACCTCCAGTATTCTTGCCTGGGAAATCCCATGGACAGAGAAGCCTGGAGGGGTTGCCAGTCCACAGGGGCACCAAAGAATTGGACATGACTTAGCCACTAAACAACAATAAACAACAGTTTCAGGAAAATACAGGACTACTCTCTTTAAAGATCATTAATATACAATGAGGGAGATAGAGGAAGATAGACATATAACTGCAACTCAAGGCAGAATGAGTTACATATTTTATAGAGATACCAGTTATAATGGGATCACACTGAAATTATATATTAATTGCTTGTATGTAGTAATTCTCAATACAGATGGACTAAAGTTATAGTTTATAGACATAATATATTTCAATTAATAGGATATAGTATGAAAATCTAATAAGACACTAAAAATTACTGACTTGATTGAGATATTTTGAATCTACAGAATAACAGAAAACAGAAAGTTTATTTTTTTGCCACAATTTTTTTCTTAAAGTTAACATTAATACATGCAAGAAAATCTAGCTCATATTGAGGACCATTGTTACAATAAATTCACATTTATAGAGGTATATATTTTGCATTTGAATACCAAATTCTTCTAGGAGTTTGGTTTAATTTCAAAACATAACTTCATTTTTAAGAGATTTGGAAAAGACTTTAGAGTTTACAAACTGCTTTCCCATCCACTATCTCATGTACTTTTAAAACTAAATAAGCTAATAGTTTTAATTTTTATTAGAGATGACACAAGTAAATAAAAACTAAGGTTCAAATAACTAGTAACTCACAGTTTTAATGATTAGTACTCAGGTCCATTGACTCCAAGTCCAGTGATCACTGTGCCATCTAATTTGTATTTTTCCAAAAGAGAAGAGTATTCAATACCAAAGTCTTCAATATGATTAAAAATTCATAAATAGATACCATTGGATGGAACTTTGTCTTTCCTAGTACAGTGTCCAAGAAATCAGTTATCCATTTTTTACTTTAAGAATAAGGTAACCTAGTAGAATAAGGTAACCTAGTAGGTCTTCCCTTGTGGTTCAGCTGGTTAAGAATCTGCCTGCAATGTGGGAGACCTGGGTTTGATCCCTGGGTTGGGAAGATCCCTGGGTTGGAGAAGGGAAAGGCCCACTCCAGTACTCTGGCCTGGAGAATACCCTGGACAATGTAGTCCATGGGGTCACAAAGAGTTGGACTTGACTGAGCAACTTTCACTTTCACTTTCAACTTAGAATAATTTTCTTTAAAGAGAACATTAACTCGACATTATTTTGCCAACAAAGGTCCATCTGGTCAAGGCTATGGTTTTTCCAGTGGTCATGTATGGATATGAGAGTTGGACTATAAAGAAAGTTGAGTGCAGAAGAATTGATGTTTTTGAACTATGGTGTTGGAGAAGACTCTTGAGAGTCCCTTGGCCTGCAAGGAGATCCAACCAGTCCATCCTAAAGGAGATTAGTCCTGGGTGTTCATCGGAAAGACTGATGTTGAAGCTGAAACTCCAATACTTTGGCTACCTGATGCGAAGAGCTGACTCATTTGAAAAGACCCTGATGCTGGGAAGGATTGAGGGCAGGAGGAGAAGGGGACAATAGAGGATGAGATGGTTGGATGGCATCACCGATTCAATGGACATGGGTTTGAGTGGACTCCGGGAGTTGGTGATGGACAGGGAAGCCTGGCATGCTGCGGTTCATGGGGTCGCAAAGAGTTGGACATGACTGAGCGACTGAACTAACTGAACTGAAATCAGTTAAAATTATAATTAACAAAATATAATCTCTGAAATTCACCAAGGTGATTACTGGGTTGATACTGTGAATGAGGGAAGCTATTTCAGACTGATTGGTAGAAGAATGGGACTCACACCAGAGTCCTTCCACTGATTATGTGACCCTTGGGGAGGTCATTCTCTTCCTAGTATTAGACAAAAAGAGTGTAGTGTTAGATGCATTGTCATAGGTTCTTTCTAACTCACATAGCTATTTCTGTAGACATAAATTAATCAAGGATTCATAGAATATTGAATCCAAAAGAGGCCTTCCAGATAATTTATTCTAATCATTTATTTATGGATAAAGATATCTTTGGCTGGAAAGTAAAGCCCTTCATAGTCACAAAGAAAATTAACATGTTTTATTCTTCCATTTATGTTGTTGTTCAGTTGCTCAGTCATGTCTGACTCTTTATGAACCCATAAACTGCACCATGTGAGGCCTCCCTGTCCTTCATTATCTCCCAAAGTTAGCTTAAACTTATGTCCAATGAGTTGGTAATCCCATCCAAACATCTCTTCCCCAGTTGCTCCTTGTCCTCCTGCCCTCAATCTTTCCCAGCATCAGGGTCTTTTCCAATGAGTTAGCTCTTTGCATAAGGTGACCAAAATATTAGAGCTTCAGCTTCAGCATCAGTCCTTTCAATGGATGGTCAGGGCTGGTTTCCTTTCGGATTGACTGGTTAGATCTCCTTTCTGTCTGGGGGCTCTCAAGAGTCTTCTCCAGTACCACAGTTCAAAAATACCAATTCTTCAGTGTTCAGTCTTCAGAAATAGCTCATTTTCTTAGTAAGTGTCACTCATTATTCTCTATAGACTATGTGTGAAAAACTCTGAAATTTAAGATAAACAAAATTTATTAGCCTAGTAGTAAGCGTTCATTACTATGAATAGGGCCATCGGTTCTTCTTCAAAGCAACTGGCCAACTTATTTCCTTGGACAAATCACTTACTTATCTTGATTTCAACTTCCTCATAAAAGAAAAGATTGGAATATATTGGACGCACATATGCTAAGAATTTTTACGAAAATTCCATTAATTCATCTATTTATTTAAGCAGTATTTATTGAGTGCCCAGTATATGCTGGGTTTTTCTTGGCTTTCTTCTGGGTTTTAGGTTTGCAAAAGCAAGCAAAATACATATGTTCTCAATCCTGGGAAGATGCAATCTCCTCTGAAAGGAGGAAAAAAAATTTTTTTCCAAAAAAGATAAAAAAAATAAATTCAAAGCCTAATGCTAGACATTTTAAGGGGCAGCAAATGTGTGAATTAAAAATCTGTGACTAATGAAGATTTAAAATCGACTAGAGAACAGAATCTTAAAGCAGATTCTACGTGACTTTTACACAGTATTGTATCACGGGAGCCTATTATGTGTTTACAAATAATAAACACCAAACCGGTTAACAAGTGAATAAATGGAAGAGACAACAATACTTGAAACATTTGTGATCACATTTTTTTCCTTCTATATTTATGATTCTTTTTATAAAGAAGGGAAACTGTTAAATTTGTGGTTTTAAAGCATTAATAAAACTTTAAAAAGGATAGCTTCACTGCTTGAAGAGAAGCAGTTGATCTGGAGAAGCAGAAATAAAGGAGAGTTGATTATGTTCTTATTTTAGATTCACATCTAGCTCTACACTTTATTCACCTTTTTCATCAGAAATATTGATGATTTAGGAAAGGTTATTTGCTTGGAATTTTTTCCATGCCATTCCATTTTGTCTTGGCAAAGGGGTTAGTTCTTCTTGATGACACAAATATTAACTCTAAGCAGGAATGACTCTCTCATTCAAAGATCATGATATTAACGCTTTAGGAAAGTTGTCATGCACAATTGCAAGGCAAAACATATTTTGTTCCTTTGTAATAACTGACACAACTATAAATAGAAGAAACATCCTTTATGTTAAATGGTGAAAGTTTTGCGTATTTGTAAAGTTCAAAGTAGAGGAATGAAGAATAATAAAAGGGAAAATAACCACATAACCATTCGGATTCTTGTGCAAATTATACACCACAAAAGACAAGATCAATTATCTCATAAATGGGAAATCTGAGAGAATTTCCATCGATATTTCATATTCATTATTTAATTAGCACTTTGAAGCATATAAAGTAAAATATATATGTATACATGTATTTATCTATATTCCTAAAGTGCTACACCTTTTAGATTTTTGTTATGACACAAATTTTCCCTAGGCCATGAATTTGAAGGATTTTAAGCATCATACTTAGATTTCTCAAATCACACAGTTAGTTCAAAAACTCAGGAGTTCCCAGATGAAATCTGAAATGACCCACCCCCTAATGTGGAAGGCAAAGAGAGACAAAGAAGAAGCAGACTACCCCAAATTGGTAGGGAACAGGTCTAATAAGCAAGGGAACCTCCATGTGAGGCTTGTCCTGGGTGATATAAAATAAGCAGATCTCTGTATCAGCCCGCTAGAATCTTAAAAGTTTCTATATCTAGGCCTTAACTGGGTTCAGTCATATACACAGTCAGATGGTCTCAACAACATGTTGCTCTCCCACAGTTGTGTCCTTGAAAATTGCTCTCATTCTGAGAACAGTGAGCGGAGTGTGCATCCTGAGGACAGGGTACGAGATGAGGAGTTCTGGATTGCCTGGATCTAGCTCTAGAATCAATCAGAGATCATGTCCTCTTGATGACATTCCCCCATCATACACTTTAGATCAAATATAATTAAAGAATTTCAAAGCATACTGTAATTGTGAATGTCTTTTTCATTTCCAATCAAACATTGTTTTAATCCTCAAATTTCAAAGCATTTATTAAAACCAAGGATACATGGAGTCCTTGACCCAAATCTCGCAAGATCATAATTTATTTTTTCCATATTTTTATTTCAATTTATCCAATTGTTATACACAAGGCATGTAGTAGGTAATGTGAAAGATAATTAGCTCTCTCCCTTGAATAAGCTCATGGTATGTTAGTTTTTGCTTGTGTCTCTATCTCTTAAACTTTGTCTCTTCTTTTTTCCATTTCACCAGTAAAATTTCTTATATAGTCCCATCCTTCAAACTGGCCAAGAATCTCATAAGATTTGAGACAGGGAGTGATAGCACATCCTGATAAAATGAACAAAGATGTAAGCAGAGTGAGAAGCAAACTATGTGAACTAACATTACATGGGAAAAAAAATCCATAAATATAATGATATTAAAATGACTTACTATTCTGTAAAAATCCCATAAAATATTAATGTAGACTTTCATTTGAACTAAGATGGAGAGACAGAGAGGAAATTTATCTTTATATTTAAATAACTTGATAATTGGACAAAATACATGACCCAATGAAAAACTGCTTTCCTGAAAAGGGAAATGAGTAAGCTGCAAAATTCCCCCAGCTTAATGTCTACAATATGTGTCTAAGTGTCTAAGTGACACTCAGGATAAAGAAACCAAACAGAACTTCATGTTCTTACTTGGTTAAGAAGAGAATTTAGTCATTTAAACAGATTATCAAAGTTCAGAACGATTAAAGTGGTTAGAGTCTAGGGGCAGAATACTATAAAAAATGGCACTGCATAGAGGGAAATCACATGAGGTATTCAAAGAGGTTCCCTTAGGTCTTCAGCTGAGTATTATCTGCACACACATCAGAAGACACAATCAGAGAAAGCAACCTACAGGTGAAAGAAGAACAACAGCAAGATCCCATAATGGGCTAGGAATAATGCTTTCTCCCACCAATCTGGAAAGACCTTACACTTGGAAATCAATGCCACTTCAATAGTATGGCTAAATTACTCTTAGATTAAAACTCTTGAATCTTCCCTAAGAAAACTCACACCTGTGAGAACAGCTAATGTTGAAGTGCTACAAATAGCAAATGTTGGTTTGGATGTGAAAGAAAGGTAATTCTTGTACATTCATGATGAGAACATAAATTGGTTCAGCCACTATGGAAAACAGCATGGAGATTCCTAAAATAACTAGGAGTTTGAACTACCATATGATCCAGCAATTTGAACTACCATATGATCCATACATCTGAAGAAAATGAAAACTCCAAAGAAAAGATGTGCACTTCAATGTTCAGTTCAGTTCAGTTCAATTGCTCAGTCATGTCCGACTCTTTGTGACCCCATGAATCACAGCACTCCAGGCCTCCCTGTCCATCACCATCTCCCAGAGTTCACTCAGACTCACATCCATTGAGTCAGTGATGCCATTCAGCCATCTCATCCTCTGTTGTCCCCTTCTCCTCCTGCCCTCAATCCCTCCAAGCCTCAGAGTCTTTTCCAATGAGTCAATTCTTCGCATGAGGTGGCCAAAGTACTGGAGTTTCAGCTTTAGCATCATTCCTTCCAAAGAAATTCCAGGGTTGATCTCCTTCAGAATGGACTGGTTGGATCTCCCTGCAGTCCAAGGGACTCTCAAGAGTCTTCTCCAACACCACAGTTCAAAAGCATCATGTTCACAGAGGCATTATTTACAATAACCAAGATAAAGAAGCAATCGAAGCAACCAACAGATGAATGAATCCAGAAGAAGTGATACACAAACAAAAATTGCATGCTGGAATATTACTCAGCCATGAAAAGAATAAAATTTTGCCATTTGCAACAACAAGGATGGACCTGGAGTATATTATGTTAAGTAAAATAAATCTGACAGAGAAAGACAAATACTGTATATTACCACTTACATGTGAAATCTAAAAAATATAATAGACAAATTAATATAATAAAACAGAAATAGACTTATAAATGTAGAGAATAAACCAGTATTTGCCAGAGGAGAAAGAGATGGGGAGTGGCCAGCTAGGTGTAGGGGACTTAGAGATACAAATTGCTATGTATATAATAACCCATAAGAGGCAAAAAGCATCTGAAGGCAGAGTTCTAAAGGATAGCAAAAAGAGATAAGAAAGTCTTCTTCAGCGATCAATGCAAAGAAATAGAGGAAAAGAACAGAATGGGAAAGACTAGAGATCTCTTCAAGAAAATTAGGGATACCAAGGGAACATTTCATGCAAAGATGGGCTCGATGAAGGACAAAAATGGTATGGACCTAACAGAAGCAGTAGATATTAAGAAGAGGTGGCAAGAATACACAGAAGAACTGTACAAAAGAGATCTTCAAGAACCGGATAATCACGATGGTGTGATCACTCATCTAGAGCCAGACATCCTGGAATGTGAAGTCAAGTGGGCCTTAGAAAGCATCACTACGAACAAAGCTAGTGGAGGTGATGGAATTCCAGTTGAGCTATTCCAAATCCTGAAAGACGATGCTGTGCAAGTGCTGCACTCAATATGTCAGCAAATTTGGAAAACTCAGCAGTGGCCAAAGGACTGGAAAGGTCAGTTTTCATTCCAGTCCCAAAGAAAGGCAATGCCAAAGAATGCTCAAAATACTGCACAGTTTCACTCATCTCACATGCTAGTAAAGTAATGCTCAGAATTCTCCAAGCCAGACTTCAACATTACGTGAACCATGAACTTCCAGATGTTCAAGCTAGTTTTAGAAAAGGCAGAGTAACCAGAGATCAAATTACCAACATCCACTGGATCATCAAAAAAGCAAGAGTTCCAGAAAAAAACATCTATTTCTGCTTTATTGACTATGCCAAAGCTTTTGACTGTGTAGACCACAACAAACTGTGGAAAATTCTGAAAGAGATGGGAATACCAGACCACCTGACCTGCCTCTTGAGAAATTTGTATGCATGTCAGGAAGCAACAGTTACAACTGGACATGGAACCACAGACTGGTTCCAAATCAGGAAAGGAGTATGTCAAGGCTGTATATTGTCACCCTGCTTATTTAACTTATATGCAGAGTATATCATGAGACATGCTGGGCTGGATGACACACAAGCTGGAATCAAGATTGCTAGGAGAAACATTAATAACTTCAGATATGCAGATGACACCACCCTTATATCAGAAAGCAAAGAAGAGCTAAAGAGCCTCTTGATCAAAGTGAAAGAGGAGAGTGAAAAAGTTGGCTTAAAGCTCAACATTCAGAAAACGAAGATCATGGCATCCGGTCCTATCACTTCATGGGAAATAGATGGGGAAACAGTGTCAGACTTTATTTTTCGGAGGCTCCAAAATCACTGCAGATGGTGACTGCAGCCATGAAATTAAAAGACACTTACTCCTTGGAAGAAAAGTTATGAGCCACCTAGATAGTATATTCAAAAGCAGAGACTTTGTTATGCTGACTAAGGTCCGTCTAGTCAAGGCTATGGTTTCTCCTGTGGTCATGTATGGATGTGAGAGTTGGACTGTGAAGAAGGCTGAGCGCCGAAGAATTGATACTTTTGAACTGTGGTGTTGGAGAAGTCTTTCCCTTGGACTGCAAAGAGATCCAACCAGTCCATTCTGAAGGAGATCAGCCCTGGGATTTCTTTGGAAGGAATGATGCTAAAGCTGAAACTCCAGTACTTTGGCCACCTCATGTGAAGGGTTGACTCATTGGAAAAGACTCTGATGCTGGGAGGGATTGGGGGCAGGAGAAGAAAGGGACGGCAGAGGATGAGATGGCTGGATGGCATCACTGACTCGATGGACGTGAGTCTGAGTGAACTCTGGGAGATGGTGATGGACAGGGAGGCCTGGTGTACTGTGATTCATGGGGTCGCAAAGAGTCGGACTTGACTGAGCAACTAAACTGAACTGAACTGATAGCAGAGGAATAAAGCCAATATTTTATAATAACTATAAATGGAATATAATTTATAAAAATATTGAATTACTATGTTATACATCTGCAGCTGATATAATATTGTAAATAAACTATACTTCAGTTTAAAAAAATGAGAGAAGTCTGAAAATTTCACAACAAATTGAAACTTAATGAGACATGACTATTATGTGTAATTTGGTATCTGGATGAGGTGTGGAACAGAGAAAGGACAAAAATAAAAATGAAGAAAATTTGAATATTGTCTTTAGCTAATACAAATACATCATTATTGGATCATTAATGTTAAAAAATGTAACACTAATGTGAGATATTAATAGTCAGAGAAGTGTTATATAACATACATGTGAACTTTGTACAGCTTTTGCCATCTTAAATATACCTAAATAATTCTACAACAATGTTAAAAAAATCATTGCTGTCTGAAAGAAACCAAATGCAAAATGCTATGTATAATCTTCCGTTTATATGACAGTCCAGAACACTCAATACTATAGCGGCTGAAAATAGATCAGTAGTTGTTATAAGCCATATATGAAGGAAGGGTATTGACTGAAAAAGACAAGGAAATTTTTGTGGTGATTGATGTGATAGTTTTGGTGGTATTTATATGACTGTGAATATTTATCAACATTTATTGTAAGTAAACTGTATCCCAATAAACTTTTTAAAATTATAAAAGTCAATTTCAGGAAAACTAGAAATCTGTGAATCTGCTTTAGATTTTTTTCAGAAAGTAAGAATTATTTAAATAAATATGCAAGATCATCTTCTCTTTCGATAAGTCTAGAGTTCTAAGAACTGAAAATATATTCATCATGTTTACTTTTTAACGAGTTGCCATTGGTAGACAGCTGCTTCTAGGGCAAAGGGATGTGTGACTTGCTTAATTTGCTCCAAGAGTCACCACTGGCAAGGCTGTATCCTAGAGAATATAGGTGAAGATGCTTTTTGAAGGTGCCTTTTTAATTTATTTTCATGATCTAATTGTGCTACTCAATTTTCTTAAATTAACTGAATTTTCTTAGAAGCATGTATAATATTTCCTTATACATAATACATTGTATTTTGTATTGGACATACAGGATTTATTTACACTAAAATAAAATTTGAATATAAAGATACACAGTCAAAATTACTTATTAACACTTAGTTACATTTCTTTATTTAAATATTATAATTGTATCACATAAGTCTTAAATATAAAAAAGAAACATAAGGAGGAATTATACAGCTTGGAAAAACTGGAAAAGTCTTCCTGGAAGAAATGGCAGTGTTCCAGTCTGAAAAGACTACAGTCTTTGAAATTGGACCGTGTGATCTCAGGAGAGCTGATTTCAAATCTCAGCTCCATTCTTTTACCACCCAATAATACTGAATATCAATGAATATTGATGAGCATCAGTTCTATCCATTTCACAGGTTATTGTGAAGATCCAACGAAATAATATCTGTGAAAATACCTGTATACTATAAATTAATATGCTGAACCTTAATAAATTGCCAGCATTTGAATTTTTATTTCTGATGTGGTGATTTCACACAGTTCAACTTGATACTTGGGTAATACTTTTTTTTTTTTTTTTTAATTATAAGCTGCTCCACCCTGCATGTGAAAAGCTAGACAGCAGATAGCAACAAGTACATTTCAGGTAAGAGAAATGGCGTAAATAAAGTCCTGAGAGTGTTGAAGAAAAATGTGGAAGTGTGACCAAAGAAAATGAAATAAAACCTGACTGGAATGTACAGAACTGAGAGGGAAGATGGAGGAAACACTGCTGGGAAAGAGGGACTGGTCTTACAGAGAAAATCCTTTAATACCAGGCTGAATCGTTTTGGCTTAATTCAAAGGCAATGAGATTTTTGAGAAGGGGTGTAATATGCTCAGGATTTGCATGAAAAAGTTTACTCTGGCATCATGGAAAGGAAGGTGGAGAGACAGGAGGATGGAAAATCACTTGGAAGGATTCTGCTTTCATCCAGTGCTACGTACTGGGGATTATCTCAGGATGTTTTCCTAAGATACTTGTAGATGTGCATGGAGTTAGGGAAGGTTTAACACTTGGAGAGTCAGGAGAGAAGAAAAAAAAATCACACAGCGAAACCCTGTCTTTATTTATGTAAAGATCTAACATCCATAGAAAAGATTTTCAGGCCCCACCTTCCTGCCTGTTTTCCTAAGATACTTGTAGATGTTCATGGACTTAGGGAAGGTTTAACACTTGGAGAGTCAGGAGAGAAGAAAAAAAAATCACACAATGAAACCCTGTCTTTATTTACATAAAGATCTAAAATCCACAGAAAAGATTTTCAGCCCCCCTCCTTCCTGCCTCAACTACCCCTCTGTGTTCCAGCCGTCAGTTCAGTTCAGTCACTCAGTCATGTCTGACCCTTTGGGACCCTATGGACTGCAGCATGCCAGGCTTCCCTCTCCATCACAGACTCCCGGAGCTTGCTCAAACTCATGTCCAAAAGACATTTAATGGTACACTATTTTCATTATGTGGTTTTGAAACCATCTGTCAATCAACTGCAGTTCTCTTTATTGTCTCTTCTTAATGAGTTTGTGAAGGACTTTGTAACCTTTGAAAATCAATTTTTGGTCTTCTCAGGAAATTATCCCTTAAAAAAATGCAGTTGTCTAATTGGACACACTGCAAGCAGGAAAGAAAACTATGTGAAAAAATCACAAATTTAGAATAATCAAGTCAGCTTAACTGTGTCTCCCAAATCTGAATATATCTGAATTTAGAAGCTTTTCTTTTGAAGACAGAATTTTTTCTCAGCTATTTTCATGTTCCTGTCCAGGAAACATTCACAAATCCCTCCATTAATATTCAGTGTGAATTTGTGGTGGCATGCTGAATATTTGACTGACATGGTCAAAAAGTACTTCTCTAGTGTAGGAGGTACATTTGAGATTACATTGTGGGAAACACAGCGAAGAAAATAAAAAATTTAATCTTTTGTTTCAGATATTCGCATTTAAGTGCCGTAATAATTGTATTTGTGAAAACTGTCACTGTGGCAAAATTTTATAATAATTTCAAGCAATTTCATGAGGATCCCACCCCCCAAATAAGGAAAAGAAAGAGGGAAATATATCCCCAAAGTCACATAACTAGCAAATTATAGAGGCAGAATTATAAACCAGGTAGGTCATCTTATTTTGGAGCCCACGTGTTCAACTGCCTCACTATCCTGCTTTCATCAACCACAGCTCGAACTACTGTCGTAAGCCTTACTTTCTGCTCTGTACATTGAATTATAGTTATATGTGGCTATGTTTGGGCTTCCCAGGTGGCACTAATGGCAAGGAACTCACCTGCCAATGCAGGAGACATAAGAGACACAGGTTCGATCCTTGGGTCTGGAAGATCCCCTGGAGGAGGGCATGACAACCCACTCCAATATTCTTGCCTGGAGAGTCTCATGGACAGAGAAAATTGATGATGGAAGTGACTTAGCACACATGCACACACATGTCTATGTTTCTTTTCCCAACATGCAGAAAGACAATGTTATTTGAAGAGCTTATTTAGAATAGTGCCTGATAATGTGAATTTAATAAGTAATAGCTCATATTATAAATTAAAATAGAGAGGGAAAACAAATTTTGGTTTTATGTTATCCAGAAGAACTTGAACTAAGACTTAAAATGTGAGAAGGATTTTGATAGGTAAAGTTTAGTAGGAACAATATCCAAGGTAGGACACTAAAGCATGCAGGTAGAAGAGTTGGGTGGGGCTTGGAAGAACTATAACTAAATGGAAGGTGATTCTTGGAAGGACTGATACTATTGCTGTTATCACCAAGTCATGTCTGACTCTTTGAGACCCTATGGACTGCAGCATTCCAGGCTTCCTTGTCCTTTACATCTGCTGGAGCCTGCTCAAACTCAAGGAAGGATTGATGGGGAGAAACAATTTGAAATCTAGCCAGAATCCTAAATAAAGGGAATTTGTGTGTTCTGTGTGCCATGGAAAACCCATTTACAGATTTGTCAGTAGGAAAAGGAACAGAATTTTGTACTTTACAAAAATACTTTTGGAAGCAGAGTGGAAAGTGAGCTGAAGAGAGGAAAACCAGTAGAGAGATACAGCTAGTTGCCCATGATTACTGTTTAAGGACTAAGAGTTATAGGCTGCTTTCCATGTGTCAACCATTATTCTGATCTCATTTAGTACATTAAATCATTTTTATAATAAACTTACGAGTTGAATATTTATTGATGCAGCTTTCCCCCATTTCACTGTTAAAGTATCCTGGTTTGGACAATACTTTATCTGGTCACCTCACTCATGCTATCCCTGAGCGAGGGAAGTTGCAATAACATGAGACAGTGCTATAGTAAAGCAGCTATAACAATCAGTGTATGTATTGTGAGGGATTGGAAGTCAGGAGCCTTGAATATAATTTGTAGGTTTACTGTGGAATTAGCTCTTTCATCAAGCATTTCTGATCCTAAGAACCAAATATTGTTATAGCTAGAAGGGACACTAGAAATCACTAAAATCAACAGATCTTAACTTTATGTGTGGTGGTGGTGGTGGTGGTTTAGTTGCTAAGTTGTGTCCGACTCTTGCGACCCCATGGACTGTAGCTTGCCAGGCTCCTCTGTCCATGGGATTCTCTAGGCAAGAATACTGGAGTGGGTTGCCATTTCTTTCTCCAGGGGATCTTCCTGACCCAGGAATTGAACCAGGGTCTCATGCATTGCAGGCAGATGATTTACACAGACCTAAAGACACCATAGATAAAATTCAAGGAGATTATAGATTCCCAGCCTTGTAGGCAAACTTTGGAGTATGTTAGTTTAGTATATGGTTTTTTTTTTTTTTTTTCCCTTAGAAAAACATCTTCATTGTTTTATTACATTTTCAGTTAGGAGCCATTTATCTGAGACAAGCCATAAAAAGCTGAGTATCATAGAGGGAAAAGTAAGTATTTTATACAGTTCCAGAATTAACACTTCTTTTGTTCTCTCTTTTTTATATACCAATATAAACCACTGAAAGGATGCACTTTTGCATTTTAATGTTTGATATAGTTTATTTAACCAAAGAAAAGTGAACAGTGAATATGAGATTTAAGGAGTCAGAGATTGTATTTGTTTTATTCACAGTGTTCCTAGTACAATAATTTAGCCTGACAAAAGGTAGGCTCTCAGAGACTATCTGTTGAATGAATTAATGAATAATAGTAAACTGTCTGATTCATTGTTTCTACGTTGGATTTCTGAGAACGATGTACATTTCAACCACACGGTGGTGCCATTTTACAGTTTATTTGAAAAGTAGTGCTAAATAAGAAAGCGAATAACCCAGCATAGTACTTTTCTTTTGATAAAGTAATTTAAATCCAGAGTCTGAAATAAATTATTTAGATAATTTATCCAGAAAATCTAGTCACTTAGAGACACTTGAAGGGTAAAATAACCACAAGACTTGAACTGCTGATGGAAGATGTTAGTATAGCGCATGAATAGTTTTTGCTGATGCTGTTTTAGCGCAGGGAATGTCTAAATCCAAATGACATCTACCTGCTAACTTGTATGCACTACATTACAGCACTCTTTTGGTCATTAAGCACCCTTGAAACTGAGAAACACCCACAAGAAAATGGGATTAAGATAAAGATTTCACCTGATGACTAAAGGGGATGACTTATGGGGCCATAAAAATCTCAGGAAGAGAAACAATAAGAACTGGAGCTTCTTCAGATGTTTCTATGTTATCTCAGTTCAAGATAAATCAAGGAACTGGGATGAAAGGAGAAAGAAAATGGAACTTTCTAAGTGGGGTAAAGCCATAGGGAAAGGCAGTTGTGAAGTCTACTTGTAATGTTCTAAGAAGTGGGTGATTCTCATTTAGTTTAGTTTTTACATTCAGTAATGGGGGAGGGAGGAGACAGGAAACAGGTGAGAGTTTCAGTAACCCTACCCAACACCATTTCAGAATTGACTTTATGGTTTTCTGTCTAAAGTTTTCAGGCTGCCTCTGCAAATTCATTCTGTCTCCAATACACACACACACACACACACACACACACACACACACATCAGATGTTGCCTTCTGCAATTGTAGCCACTGGCCTCATCCTCTGCATACTGCCCTAGGTTTCCAGTTGATATGAAGTCAGCTATTTAAATACTGCTTCCTACTTACTATTAATGTACTCTTTTTTTTTTTCTCTCTCTCTCATTTAAGTGTCCTGATGGAGATCTCATCATTCTAAACCTCCCAAAGACAGACATACTTTGAATTAATACTGGGGTTATGTTCCTTTTGTAAATGATCCATGACAAACTAGTAAAAAGAAACATAAAAACAGTCCTAGGACAAGGAATAGAGAATAGCTGATACAGACTGCATTTTGTAGATTTTCTTTGACTCACTGCAACAGCCTTCTCTAAACCCTATGACATACTTCCTTACATTCTCTTTTTATAGCTTTACTTCCCAAATGCTAAAGGTTTTAATGCCGCCTCATTTTTATTAAAAACTGCCAAAATCTCACTGCATCAATCTAATAAATAATGCCTCAAAATTTTGAATTTTTCTTTCATCCAACCATATGAAAATGATGTTTTCTCAATGACTAACAGTATTTCATTAAAACATCCATCCCATCAGTGAAATCCTCTTAAATGATAGGGCCCGCATGGGGTCTCATTGATAAGATGGCTCATTTAGATTAACCACACAAACAAAGAATAAAATCACAGTGAGTCATTTCTTGGTATCAGTTGACCGAAGTATTGGAGTTTCAGTTTTAGCATCAGTCCTTCCAATGGATATTCAGGACTGATTTCCTTTAGAATTGACTGGTTGGATCTCCTTGCAGTCCAAGGGACTCTCAAGAGTCTTCTCCAACACCACAGTTCAAAAGCATCAATTCTTTGGCACTCAGCTTTCTTTATACTCTTACTCTCACATCCATACATGACTACTGGAAAAACTATAGCTTTGGCTAGACTGACGTTTGTTGGCGTAGTGTTGTCTCTGCTTTTTAATATGCTGTCTAGGTTGGTCATAGCTTTTCTTCCAAGGAGCAAGCATCTTTTAATTTCATGGCTGCAATCACCATCTACAATGATTTTGGAGCCCCAAAATATAAAATCTGTCATGGTTTCCAGTGCGTCACAGTCTATTTGCCATGAGTGATGGGGCCAGACGCCATAATCTTAGTTTTCTGAATGTTGAGCTTTAAGCCAAGTTTTCCTCTCCTCTTTCACTTTCATCAAGAGGCTCTTTAGTTCTTCTTCACTTTCTGACATAAGGGTGGTGTCATCTGCATATTTGAGGTTATTGATACTTCTCCTGGCAATCTTGATTCCAGCTTGTGCTTCATCCAGCCCAGCATTTTGACGATGTACTCTTCATATAAGTAAAATAAGCAGGGTCACAATATACAGCTTTGACATACTCCTTTCCTTATTTGGAACCAGTCCATGTTGTTCCATATACAGTTCTAACTGTTGCTTCTTGACCTGCATACAGATTTCTCAGGAGGCAGGTCAGGTGGTTTGGTATTCCAATCTCCTTAAGAATTTTTCAGGTTTGTTTTGATCCACACAGTTGAAGTCTTTGGTGTAGTCAATAAAACAGAAGTTGATGATTTTCTGGAACTCTCTTGTCTTTCCAATGATCCAGTGGATGCTGGCAATTTGATCTCTGGTTCCCCTGCCATTTCTAAATCCAGCTTGAACATCTGGAAGTTAATAGTTCACTTACTGTTGAAGCCTGGCTTGGAGAATTTTGAGCATTACTTTGCTAGCATGTGAGATGAGTGCAATTGTGTGGTAGGTTGAGCATTCTTTGGAATTGCCTTTCTTTTGGATTGGATGAAAATTGACCTTTTTGAGTCCTATGGCCACTGCTGAGTTTTCCAAATTTGCTGGCATGTTGAGTGCAGCTCCTTCAAAAAAATTGTCTTTTAGGATTTGAAATAGCTCAGCTGATATTGCCTCACCTTCAGTAGCTTTGCTTGTAGTGATGCTTCCTAAGGTCCACTTGACTTTGTACTCCAGGATGTCTGGCTCCAGTTGAGTGATTATACCATCATGGTTATCTGGGTCATGAAGATCTTTTTTGTACAGTTCTTCTGTGTATTCTTGTCACCTCTTCTTAGTATCTTCTGCTTCTGTTAGGTCCATACAATTTCCGTCCTTTATTGTGCCCATCTTTGCATGAAATTTTCCTTGGTTTCTCTAATTTTCTTGAAGAGATATCTAGTCTTTCCCATTCTATTATTTTCCTCTATTTATTTGCATTGACCACTAAAGAAGCCTTTGTTATCTCCCCTTGCTATTCTTTGGAAATTTCCATTCAAATGAGTGTATCTTTCCCTTTCTCCTTTGCCTTTCACTTCCCTTCCTTTCTCAACTATTTGTAAGGCCGCCTCAGACAAATATTTTGCTTTTTTGCACTTTTTTTTCCTTGGGGATGGTCTTGATCACTGCCTCTTCTACAATGTCACATACCTCCGTCCATAGTTTTTAGACACTCTGTCTATCAGATCTAATCCCTTGGATCTATTTGTCACTTCCACTGTATAATCATAAGGGATTTGATTTAGGTCATACTTGAATTGTCTAGTGATTTCCCGTACTTTCTTCAGTTTAAGTCTGAATTTGGCAATAAGAAATTCATGATCTGAGACACAATCACCTCCTGGTCTTCTTGTTGCTGATTGTATAGAGCTTCTCCATCTTTGTCTGCAAAGAATGTAAGCAATCTGATTTCAGTACTGACCATCTGGTGATGTCCATGTGTAGAGTCTTCTCTTGTGTTGTTGGAAGAGGGTGCATGCTATGACCAGTGCATTCTCTTTGTAAAACTCTAACCTTTGCCCTGTTTCATTTTTGTACTCCAAGGCCAAATTTGCCTGTTACTCCAGGTATCTCTTGACTTCCTGCTTTTGCAGTCCAGTCCTCTACAATGAAAAATACATCTTTCTTTGGGTGTTAGCTGTAAAAGGTCTTGTAGATCTTCACAGAACTGTTCAACTTCAGCTTCTTCAGCATTACTGGATGGGGCAGAGACTTGAATTACTGTGATATTGAATGGTTTACCTTGGAAACAAACAGAGAAAATTTTGTCACTTTAGAGATTGCATCCAAGTACTGCATTTCAGATTCTTTTGTTGACTATGATGATTACTCCATATCTTCTAAGGGATTTTTGCCCGCAGTAGTAGATATAATGGTCATCTGAGTTAAATTCACACATTCCAGTCCACTTTAGTTCACTGGTTCCTAAAATTAATTCACTGATTCTTGGGGTCAGAACAAACTTCAAAGGCTAGTCTCAAAAACTACTGCTTGGATTTATTTGTATTTGATGTAATCCCATTTATGCCCCAGGACATTATTGAAAACAATAGAGCAGTCAACCAGCAATTAGAAGAGCCTAAACACTGGGTGGAACATCAAAGTAAACAGAAAATTTAACAGAAAGATCAGAGAAAGTGACAGTCAAAGAAAACCCTGCTAAAATCACTGTCCTCATAAGATGATTGTGTGCTTCCCTGAAGTTGCACCCTTTGATGAGCAACATCAGATGGTTCAAGCTGTTAGAGAAATAGACTTCACTAAAATAATCTAGCCAATTTACTAAGCAAAGTAACAGAAAACACAACAAAACAAGCCCCAGAACAGGGTAAGGAGAATCAGCATCCAGAATCACTACAATATATCACCTAAATTATCAAACTTAAAAAAAAAAAATTATAGACAGGCCAACAAAACAAGAAAGTGTGACCTGTATACACACACACACACACACGCACACACACACACGCCACACACAAAGCAGGCAGCCTGTGAAAGGACCCAGAGGTAGAATTTGATGGACAAAGACTTCAAAGCAGGCAAGTACTTAGTTGCTCAGTTATGTCTGACTCTTTGCAACTCCATGGACTGTAGCCCACCTGACTCCTCTGTCCATGGGATTTTCCATGCAGGAATACTGGAGTGGGTAGCCATACCCTTCTCCAGGGTATTTTCTCAACCCGGGAATAAAACCTGAGTCTCCTGCATTGCAGGCAAATTTTTCTGTTGTTGTTTTTTAGCATCTAAACCACCAGAGAAGCCCTGAAAGCAGGCACAACTATATCCAAATAACTAAAAGAAGCTATGTTTAACAGAGTAAAGAAAGCTAAGATGGCAATATCTCATCTAATGGTAAATACCAATAAAGAGATAGAAATCGTAAAAAAGAATCAAATGAAAACTATTGAAATTGCCAGAGTATTTTCAAATATGTTTCAATAACCAAAATAAAATATTAACTAAAGTAGGGGTGAGTAGAGTAGGTTTGAACTGGGAAAAGAATCAATGAACTATAATGTAGAATGAGAAGCAGTCAGTGGCTCAGTTGTGTCCAACTCTTTGCAACCTCATAGACTGCAGCATACCAGGCTTCCCTGTCCATCACCAACTCCCAGAGCTTGTTCAAACTCATGTCTATCAACTTGGTGATGCCATCCAACCATCCCATCCTATGTCATCCCCTTCTCCTGCCTTCAAATTTTCCCAGCATCAGGGTCTTTTCCAGTGAGTCAGTTCTTCACATCAGGTGGCCAAAATATTGGAGCTTCAGCTTCAGCATCAGTCCTTCCAATGAATATTCAGGACTGATTTCCTTTAGGATAGGATGGACTGGTTGGATCTCCTTGCAGTCCAAGGGACTCTCAAGAGTCTTCTCCAACACCACAGTTCAAAACCATCAATTCTTTGGCACTCAGCTTTCTTGATAGTCCAGCTCTCACATCCATACATGACCACTGGAAAAACCATAGTTGTCACTGGATGGACCTTTGATGATAAAGAAATATCTCTGCCTTTTAATATTAATATTAATGTTCATATTAATGTTCTCAAAGTTGGTCATGGCTTTTCTTCCAAGGAGAAATTAATTAATTCTTTTAATTTCATGACTGCAGTCACCATCTGCAGTGATTTTGGACTCCCCCCAAATAAAGTCTCTCTCACTGTTTCCCCATACATTTGCCATGAAGTGATGGGACTGAGTACTATGATCTTCATTTTTTGAATGTTGAGTTTTAAGCCAAGTTTTCCCCTCTCCTCTTTCACTTTCATCGAGAGGCTCTTTAGTTCTTCTTTGCTTTCTGCCATAAGGGTGGTGTCATCTGCATATCTGAGGTTATTGATATTTCTCCTGGCAATCTTGATTCCAGCTAGTGCTTCATCCAGTCTGGCATTTCACATGCTGTACCCTTCATATAAGTTAAATAAGCAGGGTGACAATATACAGGCTTAAGGTACTTGTTTCCTTATTTGGAACTAGTCTGTTGTTCCATGTCCAATTCTAACTGTTGCTTCTTAACCTGCATACAGATTTCTCAGCAGGCAATTAAGAATAAGAATAGGTGACCTAAAAAACAGTGATATCAAAGAATGAATAAAAATGAACAGAGCTAAAAATATTAGAGAAAATATTGGCTAAAAATTCACAAATTTGATGAGAAACATCAATCTACACATTCATGGGGCCCCATGAATTTGAAATGAGACATACAAAGAAATCATAAACATATTATAGTAAAAATGTCAAACCCATAGACAAAATTTGAAAGCAACAAGAAAAAAAATGGCTTATAGCATATAAGCAACCCTAATAAAAGAATTAGCTGACTTGTGGAGACCAGAGAGCAACAAAATAACAGATTCAAAGTGCCAAAAGAAAGGTAGTGTCAACCAAGAATCTTATACCTAGGAAAACTATATATTATAAATAAAGGTGAAAGAAAGACATTTCCAAATAAACATTGAGAGAATTCTTTTCTAAAAGAATCACCTAATGTTAATTCAAATCCACATGCAAAAATATAGTGCTGTTAAATGTTATGTTGTATTGGTTAAAGACTATATTCATTTCTTCTTTCTTTCTGAATTGATTTTAAAAAGTAATCATATAAAATAATATGTATATAACATGATATTGGACCTACTAAATATAAAAATGGAATATATTTGGCACTAATAGCATAAAAGAAGTATTTGAGAGAAAAGGCAGTTTGGAGAAGGAAATATCAGAAGATGGTAAATTGAACCAAAGTAATAAATGAAAAGTCTATGAATTGAAAATAAGAAGATGAGTATTACAAATTTTATAAATACATGCTTAGCTCTTCTTTTGTCAGTTTGTTTAGTAAACATAAAATTATACAAATTAATAATCATAGTAATGTATTTGGTTTGTAATATGTATAGATGTACTACATGTAACAGTAACACAAAAGGGGATACTATGAAAAACTATCTGCCAACAAATTATATAACTTAGATATTATGTACAAATTCCTAGAAAGACATAAATTATTGAAACTGACTCAAGAAGAAAGACAAATTCTGAATGATGTATAACAAATATAGATATTGAATTACTAAGAACAAAACTTTCCATAAAAAAATCCCAGACCCAGAAGGCTTTCCCATTGTATTGTCTTAGCACCCTTGTCAAAATTCAATTGACCATAAACATGGCCATTCTTGTATTCTTTTGGCCTACATGTTTGGTTTTGGCTATTTGACATGATAGATCAATGGAACAGACTTGAAAATTCAGAAACAAGCCCTCGCATTCATGGTCCATTGACTTTTGACAAGGATGCTAAGATAATACAGTGGAGAAAGAATAGTATTTTCAACAAATAATGCAGAGATAACTAGATAGCCATATTCAAAACAAATAATTTAGGCTTCTGTTTTATATCACATTAAAAAAAATTGGTCCAAAGTCTTAAATACGCTATCCTTAGAAGAAAAATAGTCATGTTTTAAGAAGAAATTGTACTTCAAAAGTAACCATCATGAAAGTGAATAGACAACACCCTAAATGGGAGAAAACATTTTTTTCATATATTTATAAAAGACTTTAATCTAGAGTACATAGAAAAATAACCTTTATAATTCAGTATAAAAAGACAACCCAGTTAATACCAATAAAGAATTTGAATAGACATTTCTCCAAAAGGCAAAAACAAGTGATGAGTAAACAAATTCTTTAGCCACCAGGGAAATGCAAATCAAAAGCACAATGAGAAACTACTCTATACCAATAAAAGTATCAAAAAGACAGGCCACGTGTTGGTGAGAATGCGCAGAAACTGGAACCATCACTGTACTTCTGGTAGAAATGAAAAGCGGTGCAACTATTTTAGAAAACAGCCTTCCAGTTCCTCAAATAATTAAACACAAATTTACCATCTGTTGTCATTATTCAGTTGCCAAGTTGTGTTCAACTCTTTGTGACCCCATGGACTGGAGCTCACCAAGCCTCCCTGTCCCTCACCACCTCCTGGAGTTTGCCCAAGTTTGTGTCCACTGAATCAGTGATACCACCCAACTGTCTCATCCTCTGTTGCCCTCTTCTGCCTTCAATCTTTCCCAGCATCAGGGTCTTTTTCAATGAGTCGACTTTACATCAGGTGGCCAAAGTATTGAAGCCTCAGCTTCAGCATCAATCCTTCCAATGAATATTCAGGGTTGATTTCCTTTAGGATTTACTGGTTTGATCTCCTTGCAGTCCAAGGGTCTCTCAAGAGTCTTCTCCAGCACCACAGTTCAAAAGCATCAATTTTGCCTTCTTTATGGCCCGACTCTCACATCCATACGTAACTACTAGATTTATCATATGACCCAGTAATTTCACCCTTACTTGTCTATACACCAAAGACAATTAAAAACACATCCACATAAAAACTTATATGCAAATATTCATGGCTGCATTATTAATAATAGTAGAAACAATCTAAAGGTCAAACAGTTGATAAATGGATAAATAACATGTAATATAATCATACAATAGAATATTATTAATCAGTAAAAATAAAGCACTTATACTTGTGTATATAAAGTTTAACATGGATTAACCTTGAAAAAATTATACAAAAGGAATCCAATCACAGAACCACATACGGTATGATCCCATTTGTATGAAATATCCAGAGCAGGCATATCTATAGGGCATAAAGTAAAACTCTGGTTGTCTAGGGCTGGGGGGATTGGGATAACATAAGTCAATCTGCTAATAAGATCAATTTTCTTTATAAATGGAGAGATGTTTTAAAATCAACTGAAGTTATGGTTGTGCAATTCTGTGAATACACTAAAAACATTAAATTTTACAACTTATATATGTGAATTACATGACATATCTCAATAAAGCTGTTATTTTTTGAAAATAACATTTTCTGATGAAATTTCAGAAATACAAGTATAACTATGAAACTTTTAAAAGCTTTCAGAAAGGCAAAAGAAGTTACCTGTAAAGGAATAGGTATCAGCATGGCCTTAAAAAAAGCAATAACAGAAGGAGATATGATTTCAAAATCCTGGAGAAAAAGTTAATTTTCAATTTGATTTTTATACTAGAATGTTCTAATTCAACTGTAAATACTGTATTAGTTTCCTAATGTTGCATAACAAATTACTAAATACTTAGCATCTTAAAACTATACTGACCAGTTTCCAAGAGCCCAGCCTGACTTAATGGGGTTTTCTGCTCAGGGTCTCACATTGGAATAATTTATATACTTGTTAGGCTATATTACTCTGGAGCTCCAGGTTCTCTCTGAACTCTTCCGGTTGTTGGAAGAATTCAGTTATAGGACTGATATCTCCTCTTCCTCTCCACTCTTGGCTGGGGGCTAATTTCAGCTCTTAGAAGACACTCCAGTTCCTTGCCATGTGGTCGTCCCATAGGTCCCATTACAACATGGCAGTCTATTTCTTCATAATCAGTAGGACAAACTCTCTAGACAATCTTCTAGGATATTTTAGTCTCTAGCCTGACTATGCCATTAACTTTGCTTAGAAGAAAGTGACAGTTTCCCATCCTCACTCAAGGGAAGGGGACTATATAAAGAGTTGACTAATTTGAGGGTGGTCTTAGAATTCTCCCTGTCATACAGGGTATGCCTTTTCAGAGCAAGTTATCTCAGACTTGATCTTACAAAACATGACAAAAAAACAAATGGGGAGTTGTGATAAAGAGTGAGCATACACCAAGAGAATGAAGTTACAATCATAAGGTTACAATCAGTGGACTCTGGTGTCAATTCATACCAGTTCCTAAGAGCTGACTGCCAACTTTCTCAGAATAAAATAATATAAATTTACAACTAAATAAATTGTATTTAAAACACAGATAATGAATACTCTAAACATCACTTCTTAGTTATTTTACAGCTGTTTATTACTACCTATGCTGTTGAGGTTATTTACATATATCTCTATGGTAGGTAATAGTGAACTCATTTTTCACTCATGAAATAGAGCTCATCTCATTCCAATCATGCATTCAGTGACTTCATGCTAGCAGTCTGATATTAGCCTTGTAGGGGAGTATTCGCACCATGGGAATTGGCAAATATTACAAACTGGGGCTCAATCCACCATGACAGTGCTGGTTGTTAAATATTTAGCACATAATTGGTTGCAGGCAGAAAGTTTACATTTCAAGGCACTATGCCCTACAGCAAAGCAGTACGAATTGGATCTTTATAGCTATGAAATTTGAATAATAAGATGATAGTAAAAGGTCTTGAGAATTTGGGGATGGGGAAAAATATTCATAGGATAGGACAAGGGATTCAGATATGGATATGGTATAAGACCTGTACATCCATACCCTGACCCAAACTTTCCATTCCAACTTATTTTGGAATGAAAATTTCTTAGTGACTTTGCTAAAGACTACACTTCATTAAGGGTTTCCCTGATGGCTCACTGGTAAAGAATATGCCTGCCAACGCAGGAGATGTAGATTTGATCCCTGGGTCAGGAAGATCCCGTGGAGAAAGGAATGTAAATCTACTCCAGCATTCTTGCCAAGAAAATCTCAAGGACAGAGGAGACTTGCAGGCTACATTCCATGGGGTAACAAAGAGTCAAACATGATTTAGTAACTAAACAGCAGCAGCAGCATCTCATCATAATTCCTGGTTCTGAAGGATTAATAATCCCTAGATGAGTAAATTATTTTTCTTGATGATCCTGTGAAGTAACAAGGAAAATAAAGATTAGCTGGCCCAGACAGAGAACAAATTTTTAATATTATCAGTCCATGAGTATCATATTCCTTTAATCTCCACCTTTACTGAAATATATGCATACTGTGGGCAAATGTCAACTCTGTCTGAAAATTCTTTAGGTAAAGCACAAGGCTTTCAAAGAAAGCCTTTCAAAGATGCTCAGTAAATATTTTATGTAAGTGTAATATTAAGTTGAATTGAACTGGGCTACATGGAATGGAATTAAAGCTTATGTCTAGTAATTTACAAACAAATGATTTAAGGACCATAAAGATAATGTGCTTAGAATAAGTGCTTATGAACAGATGTAATTTGATGGTCTCTAATGTATTTATGACGATTCTATTTAAAAATGTTATATATAAAGTGAGTTCAGAAGCATATATCCATTTATACTTAAAATACAACTTTATTAATTTTCTGAAAAACAATTAAATTAGAAAATTCCAACTAAAATTAACAACACAACTCTTCCCCAAAAGTTTCTCTTCTTTATGTGCATTTTGAATATTTTATTTTCCTACCTAAATTGCCAGGGGAGTGTCAAATACTGTCTGACTTCTACTTTAAAGCACATTGAAAAAAAAAAAAAAACCACTCCAGGAAACATTAAAATATACAGTAATTTCTTTATGCAGAAAAACTGTGGCAGGAAAAAAAATTGTTAAAGTGTCTTATTCTTCAGTTACATTTTCAATGAGTACCCGCTTGAACCCAGTATTTTATAAGTAGCTATGCTCACAATTCTAATATTTCAGTTTTCATTGTACAGGGTGAAGTTTCTGATATAGTCCTGGGAAATGACAACCTCAGTCAACTCTCTAATTTGCAACATCTCCAATTTTGTAGCCTCTACTGACTACAGTTCAGTGCTAAGTTTTAAACTTGGCAATAAACAAAAACTCTGACCTTGCTATTTGATTTAATCAAATTCAGCATTAAACTGAATGCTAACAGGTATACCCACAATGTTCTTCAACCAAGTCATAACCTCTAATTTTTCATGCTTTCATATTTTTGTTATTCACCAGCTCCATTTTATCTTCATTTTCCCTCATGAACAACTTATATTCCACGTTTCACTCTTACAATCATTCAGTCATTACTTTGAAAAACCCAGTATTACTTTGAAAAACCCAGTATCCCATTTCTCTCTCTGCCTTCATAATCACTGCAAAAATAACTCAACCATCCATTATTTCTGTGACAACACCGCAGCAGCTGGAAAGAGTCATGCAAATGGGTAGAAAGACTACTGAAACAAATCATCACAAGTTAGTTGGCTTAAAACATAACAGAAAAGCGTGTGTGTGTGTGTGTGTGTGTGTGTGTGTGTGTGTGCGTGCGCGCATGCGCTCACTCAGTCATGTCCGATTCTTTGTGACCTCATGGACTGTTACCCTGCCAGGCTCCTCTGTCTATGGAATTTTCCAGGCAAGTATACTGGAGTGGGTTGCCTTTTCCTACTCCAGGGGATCTTCTTGACCCAGGGGTTGAACTGATATCTTCGGTGTCTCCTGCATTGACAGGCAGATTCTTTACCACTGTGCCACCTGGGAAGTCCCCGAAACAGAAAATTACTCTCTCACAAATCTGGAAGACAAAAGTCTGAAATAATTATCATCAACTGAAACAAAGTGTTGTCAGGACCATACTCCCCCAGAGACTGTGGTGGAGAATATGTTCCTTGACTCTACCAGCTTCTGGTGAGTGCTGGCAATATTTGCCATGTGGCTGCATCATTTCAGTTTCTTCTTTATGGTCACATTGCCTCCTTTCCTTTGTAAGAGTTTAATCTTCATCTTCTGTATGTAAAAGATACTTGTTATGGCATTTAGAATCTACCTGGATAATCCTGGGTAATTTTCTCATTTCAATATCCTGAACTTAATCACATCTTGAAAAAAATATTGCAATGTAAGTTAACATTCATAGGTTCTAAGCTATAGCGTTTAATACCTTTGGGAGACTATTTACCAATCCACCACAAATGGTTGCACTTTAAATTCATGATCTAAAATTTTAAGTAGGTTCTCTACATTGCCTAGCAATCTTACTATGTCTACTAACTCTCCAAGATGACTGTACATCTACTATCTGTTGAATATTTCATATTATCTCTTCCAAACTTCTCTTTTAGCTAATGACTATGAATCTTCACATGATGTTTTCATTTCCTATCTCTCCAACTTCCTTCCATGCCACTGTTCAATTGCCCATTATGTGCTAGCCACACATATAAAGTTTACCCAACATAAGAGCTTTTCAAATTCAGAGCATTTTATATATACCATTCTCTCTCTGTGATAGGCTGCATTCCACTACTGTTTCTTCTTTCATCCATCCTGTAAATCAAAACCAAAACTCTTCTTGCTTAATCTGCTGGTGTCACAAATATCACTTTACGTTGGTCTTTACAGACAACATTGTCTTATTTACTGTTTCCTCTGTCTACACATTTTGTCTATTTAATGTCTAATGACCATGATTGTTTATTCACCGTTAGATACCTAGCATTTTGTTCAATATCTAGAACTTAAAAGGTTTACAGTTATTTCCCAAGTGAACTAATTACTGGGACTCACATAGTAAAATGTAACAATTTTAGGTTGGAATAGCTTTATGGCTAGAAATGTGAACTTGGGAATCAGAGACTTATTTTTGAATTCTAGCTTTCTCATTTTTTAACTGGAAGAACTTGGGAAGATTTAATATTTCAATAGTCTGCCTACCATTAGTTAAAAAATTGTAAGTCATCATGACTCGACCTATTACTAGTTCTGTGACTATGTACTTTGTCAGATCTGTTTTTACAACTTTATAATGGCAGACCTGAATTCAGTGATCTCTAATCTTCAAATCATGTCTAATATTCTATATTTCCTCTTTGTGTCAGATTCTAAATGGGAAAATTCAATAGGATAGAAAAGCCTTGAAATTTGAGAAAAATAACATAACTAAATATCTGCTGAATATTTGAAACTATTTAAACATGTCAATGTTTGTTTAGTAGTAAAATATACAACATGAAAATGTTGGTTATCACACCCCTATCTTCCCAAATTTTGCTGTGTTTTATTGAGAAGTTGACAAGTCACACATTTGTCAATCATCTTTTATCCTTGAAATTTGACAGATTTGAAAGCTGTGACAAAGAACTAATTTCAGTTCAGCTTGGAACTGAACTTCAACTTGAAGTTGAACTTGGAACTTCAACTTTATGGAACTAGATGGATGTGTTCTATATGAAACAGGTGATAGGTTTGAAAAACACATTTGTGAGATGGATAGCTAAGAAACAGTAGGAGTTCACTCAAGAATTTTTATTTTATATAATGTCAGGATATGGAGAAAAAATTAACCTCTTTGGAACAATAAGACAATGTCATCTTTAGAAACCATTGGTTACTAATCAGAAAAATATTTTTAAATGATTTAGATAATCTTTTAGGTAAGAACTGAAGGCCAGCACATATGATTAACAGACCTTTGATATCAGAACAATGAAAAATATTTAGGATTTTCAGACACTGAGCAATGCAGAAGAAAGAATACAGAACCTAAAATCAGGATTATCTGGATTCTGGTTCTAGTGCTGCCACAGCCTGCTTCATAACAATATTTCAAAGGAAGGTATATGATGCCAAAGTGTTTCTTCCTGCACTGCAATGTGTTGACTCAAATATTTCCTGTCAACTTCTGCACTATTTGTATCATTGGTTAAAATAATCTAATGCATGCATATGTGTTAGTCATTCAGTCATATCCAACTCTTTGGGGCCCCATGGACTGTACCCTGCTAGACTGCTTTGTCCACGGAATTCTCCAGGCAAGAATACTGGAATGGGTTGCCATTCCCTTCTCCAAGGGGATCTTCCAGACCCAGGGATCAAACCCAATTCTCCTGCATTGCAGGAGGTTTTCCTTATGGTTTGAGCCACCAGGGAAGCCCTCCAATAAGATTAAATTCAAAGACCTGACCAGTAAAAATATTTATAATTTCACAAAAAAATGAAGTCTAGTGATTTGGCCACTTAATAGTTGTTCAGCCGCAGAACTGAAATTGTTGAAAACTGAACCCAGAGCCTCATCCTGAGAGAGGTTGAATTATAATGCAAATTGAATACTCAACCTCAGAGTTTTATTGTTACAAGAAGAGCATTGATTAAGATAGAATGGGATCCTCAAAATGGGAATGGGGGCATGGGAAGCTCCTGAGGAAGCTGGAAACATTAAACTCATAAATTCTGATGAGTTTTCTTTGCCAGTAGAAGTTTCCTTGTATCTGTGTCTAAGATAAACCCTGCTTTGCCTAAAGAAACTATAGTGGCCTTCCCTGAAATAATTGCAAGCCACCATAGATTCTCTTCGGGACCCCAGCTGCAAGCCTCTTTGCTTCTAGACTTAGCAGTTCAGTTCAGGAAGCCAGGCTTCCCTGTCCATCTAGACTTATAACTAGACTCAGTCCCAGCAAGAACTGTGTTCTGTGTAGATGTATGCCATACTCCAAAAGAACTACAAGCTTTTTCCAATTTATACAGACAGATATCCAGAGAATATGTATGGGAAAGGATGTTGAAGGTGTTGGATAATGGAGGAAGGAACATAAAATTAAATCAGGATGACTTTATTGATATGGGCCTATGAAGCAGAGACTCTGAATTAAATGTTGCAAAGTAGAGGGTTAGCAGGTGTCTTTCTCTTTGATTTATCTGATACATAGACCAAAACACAGACCAAAAGGTGGCCTACACTAAATCAAGTTGAAATGCCAGAACTGCCTAGGTATGTGGCAAAATGCTCCAAAGGCTTAGGGGAACTGGAATGTTAGATTGTTATTTATCATGTAAGACCTATTTGGGATTGGCATGAAAACTGACCTTTTCCTGTCCTGTGGCCACTGCTGAGTTTTCCAAATTTGTTGGCATATTGAGTGCAGCACTTTCACAGCATCATCTTTCAGGATTTGGAATAGCTCAACTGGAATTCCATCACCTCCACTAGCTTTGTTCATAGTGATGCTTTCTAAGGCCCACTTGACTTCACATTCCAGGATGTCTGGCTCTAGGTGAGTGATCATACCATCATTGTTATCTTGGTCGTGAAGCTCTTTTTTGTACAGTTCTTCTGTGTATTCTTGCCACCTCTTCTTAATATCTTCTGCTTCAGTTAGGTCCACATGATTTCTTTCCTTTATCGAGCCCATCTTTGCATGAAATGTTCCCTTGGTATCTCTAATTTCTTGAACAGATCTCTAGTCTTCCCCGTTCTGTTGTTTTCCTCTATTTCTTTGCACTGATCGTTGAGGAAGACTTTCTTATCTCTTCTTGCTATTCTTTGGAACTCTGCATTCAGATGCTTCTATCTTTCCTTTACTCCTTTGCTTTTCACTTCTCTTCTTTTCACAGCTATTTGTAAGGCCTCCCCAGACAGCCATTTTGCTTTTTTCCATTTCTTTTGCATGGGGATGGTCTTGATCTCTGTCTCCTGTACAATGTCACGAACCTCAGTCCATGCTCAAAATTCTCCAAGCCAGGCTTCAGCAATACGTGAACCGTGAACTTCCAGATGTTCAAGCTGGATTTAGAAAAGGCAGAGGAACCAGAGATCAAATTGCCAACACCCACTGGATCATCAAAAAAGCAAGAGACTTCCAGAAAAAAACATCTATTTCTGCTTTATTGACTATGCCAAAGCCTTTGACTGTGTGGATCACAATAAACTGTGGAAAATTCTGAAAGAGATGGGAATAGCAGACCACCTGACCTGCCTCTTGAAAAACCTATATGCAGGTCAGGAAGCAACAGTTTGAACTGGACATGGAACAACAGACTGGTTCCAAATAGGAAAAGGAGTACATCAAGGCTGTATATTGTCACTCTGCTTATTTAACTTCTACGCAGAGTACATGCTGAGAAACGCTGGGCTGGAAGAAGCACAAGCTGGAATCAACATTGCCGGGAGAAATACCAATCACCTCATATATGCAGATGACACCACCCTTATGGCAGAAAGTGAAGAGGAACTAAAAAGCCTCTTGATGAAAATGAAAGAGGAGAGTGAAAAGGTTGGCTTAAAGCTCAGCATTCAGCAAACGAAGATCATGGCATCTGGTCCCATCACTTCATGGCAAATAGATGGGGAAACAGTGGAAACAGTGTCAGACTTTATATTTTGGGGCTCCCAAATCACTGCAGATGGTGACTACAGCCATGAAATTAAAAGACGCTCACTCCTTGGAAGGAAAATTATGACCAACCTAGATAGCATATTGAAAAGCAGAGATATTACTTTGCCAACAAAGGTCCGTCTAGTCAAGGCTATAGTTTTCCAGTGGTCATGTATGGATGTGAGAGTTGGACTGTGAAGAAAGCTGAGTGCTGGAGAATTGATGCTTTTGAACTGCGGTGTTGGAGAAGACTCTTGAGAGTCCCTTGGACTGCAAGGAGATCCAACAAGTCCATTCTAAAGGAGATCAGTCCTGGGTTTTCTTTGGAAGGAATGATGCTAAAGCTAAAACTCTAATACTTTGGCCACCTCATGCAAAAGAGTTGACTCATTGGCAAAATCTCTGATGCTGGGAGGGATTGGGGGCAGGAGGAGAAGGGGACGACAGAGGATGAGATGGCTGGATGGCATCACCGACTAGATGGACGTGGGTTTGAGTGAACTCCAGGATATGGTGATGGACAGGGAGGCCTGGTTTCGTGGGGTTGCAAAGAGTCGGACACGACTGAGTAACTGAACTGAACTGAACTGAAGACCTATTTACCCCTGCAGAGTCCAGAGTTCACACCTTTCAAAATGACTGTTAAGAGATAAGTTTGTGAGGGAAACTCTAGCATCCTTGAAGAGCTTCTTGATCACTCTTTTCTGTAGGTCGGAAATTATCATGAGAACTGCTATCACTGAATTAGGGAAGTTGAAGTATGATGGAGATAATCGGACTTCAGAGTGGCAGGGGCCAAGTGGCAATATTTAGTTGCTGAAGGCAAGGTGGGTGTGGTTTCCATTTGGATAACAGTGTCAAAACAGCAATTAGAATAGTTTGGCAGTGTAGAAGAAATAAAATAGTGGACAGTCTACTAAATCCTTACCTACTATGTACATGGGATAGTTCTAGGTCATAAAAACAGAGCCACCGTCATTCCCAGCGATTAGGACTCCACACTTCCACTGCAGGGAGAATGGGTTTAATTCGATCCCTGTTCAAGGAACTAAGACCCTGCAAGCTGCATGTGTGAGTGTATGTGTGTGTGTGTGTGTGTGTGTGTGTGTGTACACATACATATGTATTCATTTTGTATATAATAACTATCACATATGTATGTGTATATGTGTGTATAGAAAGAAAGACAGTGTTAAGTCATGTACCGCTCTTACAACCCCATGGACTGTAGACTGCCAGGCTTCTCTGTCCAGGGGATTCTCCAGGCAAGAATACTGGAGTGGGTTGCCATTTCCTTCTCCAATGCATGAAAGTGAAAAGTGAAAGTGAAGTCACTCAGTCGTGTCCGACTCTTAGCGACCCCATGGACTGCAGCCTACCAGGTTCCTCCGTCCATGGGATTTTCCAGTCAGGAGTACTGGAGTGGGGTGCCATTGCCTTCTCCATATATATAATGAAGTAAATACCAAATTCAGTGCTTGCTTTTTTCTAAAGTTTTCTGGAAACCATGAGGATGCTTGGAAAAGATCTGCTACTTTGAAGGTCTTGTGGTTTAAATGCCTTTCTGAACACAATTCACTTTTGGGGTACACATTTAGAAGTACCTTTTCTTAAATACTAGCAGAGCTGGTTAGGATTTCCTCTACTTGTTCTAGAAGATAATATCTAACACTTCTCTTGGTGTTACCTTCTTCAGTGTGCCTTCAGCCATTCAGTTGTGTCTTTGGAGCTCTTTTTGTTTACTTCTTTTATTTTTAAAAAGCTCTTTCTATTTTATTTTAACATGAAATTCCTTGGCACAATGAATGCCAAGAATATAAACCATGGATTTACCCTTAAGGCTAAACTTCCCCTTGAACCCCTCTCACTTTTTTGTTAAACATTACCAGTTGCATTCACCCTTCCTTGAATAGAAATTTCTTACCCCCTACACAGCCACTGGCAATGACTGCCTCTGTGTACCTCAGCTTTTGAGACTCAAATTCATTTCAAATTAGTTCCTTGAAAAAATAAAAATAAAAATGCTGGGAAAGCTGAAGGGATTTGAGATACTGATTGAAATACTACCTACTTATTACCTATCAGATTATATTTTTAGGCTGGTCTTCTAGAGAAACCTATGTATACAGGGTGAGTGAACCAAGGCCAGGGAAGAAGAACATTAAGAGTGGTCTGTCCCCTTTTCAAGACTGAGTGATGACTATGGCTTTCCTTGTCTCTCAGGACTGGAGCTATGGACAGAGGCATCAATATGCTACAGGCACAACTCTCTGAAATTGCCTTACTCCTGCCTAGTCTTTCTAATTCTACTTTTTTAAGTATTAATTAGCAAATGAACTAATCCAAAACCACTTAAATGTTGGCTATTTACACACTCATTGCCATTTTGTGAAGAAAAAGGGTAGGTTAAATTACTTTTAAAAAGGTGCCATGGTGCCAACAAACTTAGTTGTTTAATTTATGTTTAATAATAAGAAAAAAAAAAAAAACCTAATTGCCTTTGTATCACCCCTCCCTACTTAGGCTCCATGCTTCATACTTGTTCTTTTCTCTTAAATGAGAAAGAATTTTCATGGAAACGCTCTTGCTATAATGTGCTGATTGTTACATTAATTCTTCCCTTAGCTCTATTGCTTGGCAGGAATTTTGGACTTTACTCAGGAACTGCTTAGTGAGCTTGTCGGTGGATAGGATTAGTTTAATCTCCTCTCACAAGCCTCTAAGCACTGGGAAGGGCTGGGGTAGAGGAGAAAGAGTGGTAAGGCTGAGAGGCCAGGGTAAAAAGCATTGCTGATGACCAATGCCAAGGTTTATTTTGTCTCAGAACTAAGTCTGAACAGTGAGGAGAAAGGAGGGAGGGGAAAGGAGTTAGGAATGGGAAGGGAGCGGTAGGGGAGGAGATGGCAATTTTGGTGAATAAGAGTGTTAAACCAGGATGAAGATGGTGATCTCTTCATGGTTTTACTGTGCTTGGAATGTCTCCAAGCCCTGGGGGCTGCGCACAAATGAGAGGGAAATAGAAGGGGAGGGGGGAATAGAATGATGACTAGAGTCCCCAAATAAAGAACCCAGAGAAAAGGAGGAAAGAAAAAAGAGGAATTTCTGGATATAAAGGAGGAAGCAGGGAGACCTGAGACTTGGCTCATTTCTTTGGTGGACTTTATCCACCATGCAGATGGCCTAGGTGGGGACAGTGTGATTTTAACAGAGTTCTTAATTTCTTCACCCTTGACTAAGATTAAACAAATTGAGTTAGATGAGTTTTATGACACAAAGTTTGTAAAATGTCTTATGAACTCTACTGTGCAAGAGAAATATACGAATTTATTATTTATTATTATCATTGTCATGCCTGTGTCTGGAAAGCAATAGATTATAAAGATTTGTTTGTGTATTGACATGATAAATTCACTGTATATTTAATTTAAAATTGTATTGTATACTATGTCTTTTTCCAAATAATAGATAATGAAATTTTACTGATAAAGGAAGCATTTTTTTTTTTTTTAATAGACAATAGGGCTTGCAATTTTGAACCAAGGGAACATTCCATGCAAAGATGGGCACATAATGAACAGAAAAGATATGGACCTAACAGAAGCAGAAGATATTAAGAAGAGGTGGCAAGAATACACAGAACAACTGTACAGAAAAAGATCTTAATGACTCAGATAACCACGATGGTGTGATCACTCACCTAGAGCCAGACATCCTGGAGTGTGAAGTCAAGTGGATCTTAGGAAGCATCACTATGAACAAAGCTAGTAAAGATAATGGAATTTCAGCTGAGCTGTTTCAAATCCTAAAAGGTGATGCTGTGTAAGTGCTGCACTCAATATGCCAGCAAATTTGGAAAACTTAGCAGTGGCCACAGGACTGGAAAAGGTCAGTTTTCATTCCAATCCCAAAGAAGGACAATGCCATACAATGTTCAAGCTACCACATATTTGCACTCATTTGACATGCTAGCAAGGTCATACTCAAAAATCTTTCAAGTTAGGTTTCAACAGTTTGTGAGCCAAGAAATTCCAGATGTTAAAGCTGGATTTAAAAATGACAGAGGAACCAGAGATAACCAGAGATCAAATTAACCAACATCCTTTGGATCTTAGAGAAAGGAAGAGAATTCCAGAAAAACATCTACTTCTACTTCAAAGACTATGCTAAAGCCTTTGACTGTTTGGATCACAACAAACTGTGGAAAATTCTTCAAGAGATGGGAATACAAGACCACCTTACTTGCTTCTTGAGAAACCTGTGTGCCGGTCAAGAAACAACAGTTAGAACGGGACATGGAACTGACTTGTTTCAAATTGGGAAAGGAGTACGTTAAGGCTTATATTGTCACCCTGCTTATTTAACTTATATGCAGAGTACATCATGAGAAATGCTGGGCTGGAAGAAGTACAAGCTGGAGTCAAGATTGCTGGGAGAAATATTAATAATCTCAGATATGCAGATGATACAACCCTTATGGCAGAAAACAAAGAGGAACTAAAGAACCTCTTGATAAAGGTGAAAGAGGAGAGTGAAAAGGCTGGCTTAAAACTCAACATTCAAAAAACAAAGATCATGTCATCCATTCCTATCACTTCATGGCAAGTAGGTAGAGAAACAATGCAAACAGTGACTGACTACTTTCTTAGACTCCAAAATCACTGCAGATGGTGACTGCAGCCATGAAATTAAATGATGCTTGCTCCTTGGAAGAAAAGTTATGACAAACCTAAGCAGTGTATTAAAAAGTGGAGACATTACTTTGCCAACAAAGTCATATATAGTCAAAGGAATGGCTTTTCCAGTAGTCATGTATGGATGTGAGAGTTGGACTGTAAAGAAGGCTGAGTGCCAAAGAATTGATGCTTCTGAACTGTGGTGTTGGAGAAGACTCTTGAGAGTCTTTTGAATTGCAAGGAAATCAAACAATCAATCTTAAAGGAAATCAACCCTGAATACTCATTGGAAGGACATGCTGAAGCTGAAGCTCCAATACTTTGGCCACCTGATGCAAAGAGCTGACTCATTGGAAAAGACCCTGATACTGGGAAAGACTGAAGGCAGGAGGAGAAGGAAATGACAGAGGATGAGATGGTTGGATGGCATCACTGACTCAATGGACATGAGTTTGAGCAAGCTCCAGGAGATAGTGAAGGACAGGGAAGTCTGGCGGGTTGCAGTCCATGGGGTCACAAAGAGTCCGACATGAACAACAAGGGCCTGAAATTTTGAATTTGAATAACAGTAAATGTGTTAAGACTGGAAGTTTTGTTCTTGGTCTGAAGAAAGCAACTAGAACTCTTTCCCAAGATAATCTAAAATTGAACAGGATAAAATATGAGATGTTTAAGGAATTTTGTCTTCTGAACTTTTTTGTCTATTATCAGTTATACATTTACACATTGTATGTATATTTAATTGTCAAAAATTAATATCTAAAATAGTAAACTGAAAAGTGTTTTGCATATTTTTATGCATATTTCTGCAAATCTAATTTTTTCCTTTATGTGTATTTTCAGAGATTTGTCAATTGCGTTAGTTTTTCTTAAGCAATGACTCTTAACTTGTTTACCTTCTTAAGGGTAAATTAGTTCTTTAGTTCATTACTTTCTATTCTTACCTTTATCTCATTGGGGTTTATCCTACTGTTCTTTTTACTGCTTATTTATCTTCCTCACATAGTTCATTAATATTTAGCATTTTTCTCCCAAATTTAATTATTTAAAACTTACAATTTTCTTTTGCGTTATTGCTTTATCACAGGTTTCATTAAGTAGCCTTTTAATTACCTTTCATTTCTAAGCACTCTTTAATCTTTATAATGTATTAATTGATTCATTAGTTACTTTACATTTTTTTAAAAGTTCCAACTGTACTTTTTTCATTGATGAATTTATCTTCAATGTTTTATATTTGTAAGTTAATTTCATAGAATGTGAACTCCGTGATATTTTTACAATAAACAAGATTGCTTTATGGTTATCAGATTGCATGAGTGTTCTATATTTGCCTTAAATTAATGTTCATTCACCAATTTTTCAATATAAGAGAATGTATATTAATAACAGATCATTTATTGTTTTTCTAATCATCAATATTTTTACTGAATATTGGATATTTAATCTGCATAACCTATCAAATTCTGTGAGGTGTGTAATAAAATCTTCAGTCTTCACTATCACTCTCCCCTTGCTCACTCAGGCAAGCTGGACCCTTTGCATTTCTTAAAGACTCCAAACATATTCAAAAATCAAGGTTCTTATTTTGAGGTGGAATGCTTTTGCCCCCAAGTTCTGTATAGCTTGCTCCCTCATTTGCTTTGTATTTGACCAGTTTATTTATTTTTTTATAAACATTAAAAATGCATTTTAATTATTATAAAGGGGAAAATTTCAACATTATTTCTTTAATGTTCAGTTCAGTTCAGTCGCTCAGTCATGTCCGACTCTTTGCGACCCCATGAACCGCAGCACACCAGGCCTCCTTGTCCATCACCAACTCCCGGAGTTTACTCAAACTCATATCCATCGAGTCAGTGATGCCATCCAGCCATCTCATCCTGTGTCGTCCCCTTCTCCTCCTGTCCCCAATCCCTCCCATCATCAGGGTCTTTTCCAGTGAGTCAACTCTTCTCATGAGGTGGCCAAAGTATTGGAGTTTAAGCCTCAGCATCAGTCCTTCCAATGAACACCCAGGACTACTCCCCTTTAGGATGGATAGGTTGGATCTCCTTGCAGTCTTTAATGTTGATAGATTCAATCAGTTTAAACAAATATACAAACATAGAGATGATCATTTCGGTTAAATTTTGATTCAAAGAATATGTTTTGGCGATTTGGGGTATCATACAATCTGTTCCATTGAAGAGGAAAAATCACCTTCCTGTGATTTTTATTTTTTCCTGAGGGCAGCATCCTGCTGGGAAGCTTATTTTATCCTCTAAGTTTGCTTCCTTCCACTCCTCCCCCCACCAACAATGATGACTGGCTTACAAACAGAAATTTGTATCCAAAAAAAAAAAAAAAACCAACAAAACAGAAATTTGTATCAGTTGACATGGCCTTGACATGTTTAGTAACAACCATTATAAGAGAAAGGGTCAAGTGAAAGTCTCTAAAACTATCTCCTCCCACCTTGGTTTGTAGCCAAGGTAGTAAAACAGAAGCAATATGCCCTGGGAATAACTGAAGATATTAGTTCTATAAAACAAAACTTAAAGAACACAAGTTATGGAGTCCTCATTATTCCTTATTAAATTTACCTAATTGGCTCCTAAGAAAGAAAACCCAGGTAAATTGTGGCAGATCATCATAAACTGCCATAAAGGTGAGCAACCTCAATCTCAAGTGTGGCTGCTCTGGTAGATGTGTGTCCTTCACTGAAAGGAATCTGCAAAAAATTTGGCATTTAATCTATAAATTCTGGGCTGGGAAATGCATTACTTTTAGTCCTCATTGACAAAGAAGCTCAAAAACAGTTCATGTGGAAAGAAAGAAATGCACATTGACTGTCTTGCCTAATGGCTATATTAATTCCGATTTTTTGGTCACAATATCACACCATCATCTGCAGAGGTTTTGTTCATGTAGGGTTTCTATATACTATTATGCCATACAACTACATTAATGCTATCATGTAAAATACTCTAGAAGACATTTTCATATACTTACTGGGTATATCCTGTCTTCTAAAGTTATGTTTAGTATTTTGCCCATTTCTTCCATGAGTCTTATGTTCTTTTGTTATTCATTTGCAGCAGTTTATTGTGTTTCAAAATGATTAGGACACATGTATTGCAAATATTTTCCCAACCTTTCAACTGAGTTTTCTCACTCTTAGTAATATCATTTGATGAACCACAACTTTAACTTTAACAAAGCCTAATTTATTAATACTCTATGGTTAATATTTAAGAAATCTACTTAAGAAAACTATTTCAAGGACACGAACATTTCTTCTATACTATCTTTTAGAAGCTTCTTTCTTATGATTGTTTTACTGTTTGCTTTTAGATCTGCACTTTTTCTGGAGTTGAGTTTTGGGCATGATGTGAGATACTGGTCAACATTCATGTATTTTGAAAACATGGATATTCAACTGAACCAGCACCATGTGCTGGGAATGCCACATCTCTCTCCCCACCCCACCCCCATTTTGTAGTATTACTTTAGCCATATATGTATGTGTGTGTTAAGTCGTATTTTTAGTACAGATACTACTTGTGTTATATCAAGTTTAGTGTAAGTGTTGTTATGAGTTATACTTTGACATACATTATACCAGAATTATTTTGGTTATTTAGATCCCTTGCATTTCCATACACATTTTAGAATCATTTTCCAATTTCTAGGAGAAAAAAGAAAACACTTGAATAAAATACTTTTTTCCTGGTATTTCAATTGGGATTATATTGATAGAAATGTTATCTTTGTGACATTGAACCTTTCAGTCTATGAATATAGCATATCCCCTCTGCCATTTAGATCTCCCTGATTTGTCTCAAAGTTAAATCCTAATATAAAATCTTATACTAGGATTATCCTTCCCTTGTGGCTCAAATGATAAGAGTCTGCCTTCAATACAGGAGACCCAGGTTCAATCCCTGGGTTGGGGGAAGATCCCCTGGAGGAGGGCATGGCAATCCACTCCAGTATTCTTGTGTGAAGAATCCCATGGACAGAGAAGCCTGGTGGGCTACAGTCCATGGGGTCGTACAGAGTAAGACATGACTGAGCAACTAACACACATACATAAATCTTAAGAGCTTCCCAGGTGGCTTAGTGGTAAAGAGTCTACTTGCCATTGCAGGAGACACAGAAAGATCCTCTGGAGGAGGAACAGGCAACCCATCCCAGCATTCTTGCCTGGAAAATCGAATGGACAGAGGAGCCTGGCAGACTACAGTCCGCAGGGTCCCAAAAAGTCTGATGTGACTCAGTGACTGAGCATGAGCATGAGAATAGAATCCTAAATATTTTCTGATTATCTTAAACATATTTTACTTTGCCTGTGAAAGCAATCCACTTTTGTGTTAGTTCTCCTTTCTAATGATTCCATTCAAGTTATTACTGAAAGTGTAAAAAGGGGCCGAAGCACCCATAGATCACTAGATCAACCACTAGAGAAGTTTCGAGTCGATATGAAGATTCTGTGGCCCCTTTCCTGGATATGTTCACCCAATTAATTCATCTATATGAATTTTCATGTAGCCCTTACTTCTCCATCTTGCCTCAAATATTGCATGAAATGCTTATTAAATTTTGGATAGATGATGACTATTTTATTCCTTTGTTAGCAGTCATGGTCAGAGCTTTTAAATCATTTGCACATTGAACATTCAGGAAAAAGCAGAAGCAATGTCAGGCTTTCTGCAGGAATTCTCTCAGCTGCCCTGTGTTTGGCCAGCCTCACTTATACCTCCATTCTGTTCCCGTTAGCTTTAAATCCTACTTTTGCATTTTTTTCTGGGACTGCATTTATTTGTTTCAGTTGGACTTATTTTTACTGCCTGGCTGGAATATCTTGGATCATTTGATATTGTTTGAGCCTAAAGTTTGGCCTAAGGTTTTGCTTCCAGACATAAGACCAACTGGGTCAACAACCCAAATTTTAATATACCTGGATTCATAAATAGATTCAATATTCTGTTTCCATTTTGTCTCTGCTAATTGTTTATAAAACCCATATCTACAAAGTTAATAATTCTATGAAAACAGTTGACATTTAGTTGAATTCATCCAATATCAGCTTTACATTATCACCATTTCCTTCTTTTGGAGAATCTCACACTGTATTGTTACTAACTTTCCCTCTGTAATCCTACCAAAGACCAGTTTCAAGCTCACTTTGGTAGTTTGTAGGATATACTGTGTCTGTGCACAGTATAAATCAGAGTACTATCTTCTGCAATCTACTCTTTTTCACCTAAAAATATATCATGAAATTCTGTGTTATATATAAAATAACCATCAGTCTTTCTTTCCTTGTTATTTCTTCTAAGGTAAATCTGAACGTTCTGAATTGAGATGATCTGATGATTCACAGAACAAAGAGAGCAACTACTTACTATGGAGATTCAATGAATTTGGAGTCATTCAATAGAGATAAACACCACTTAAAAAACAGCAAGTAGAATGGTAGTTGCTAGGGGCTGAGTGAGTGGGAGAAATAGGGAGATGTTGGTGAAAGGGGACAAACTTCCAGTATAAGACAAATAAATTCTGGGGCTCTGATGTATAGCTTGACAATTGTAGCTAACAATACTGTGTTCTGTATTTGAAAGTTGCTCAGAGAGTAAGCCTTAAATATTCTCCCCACAAAAAAAAAAAAAAAAAGGAGAGAATTGTCTCACGCCACGTTGTGGATATGTTTGCTAACACTGTAATGGTGATCATTTTGTGGGTATATGCATATCAAATTGACATGTTGTATACCTTAAACTGACACAATGTTATATGTCAGTGATATAAAGCTGGGGAGGGGAATGGAGTTGTTTTGGAGATCCCTGAAATTAAAAGACGCTTTTTCCCTGGAAGAAAAGCTATGAGCAACCTAGACAGCATATTAAAAAGCAGAGACATTACTTTGCCAACAAAAGTCGATCCAGTTAAAGCTATGATTTTTCCAGTAGTCATGTATGGATGTGAGAGTTGGACTATAAAGAAAGGCGAGCGCCGAAGAGTTGATGCTTTTGAACTGTGGTGTTGGAGAAGACTCTTGAGAGTTCCTTGGACTGCCAGGAGACCCAACCAGTCAATCCTAAAGGAGATCAGTCCTAAGTGTTCATTGGAAGCATTAATATTGAAGCTGAAACTCTAATACTTTGGCCATCTGATGCAGAGAACTGACTCATTTGAAAAGACCCTGATGCTGGGAAAGATTGAAGGCAAGAGGAGAAGGGGACAACAGAGGATGAGATGGTTGGACGGCATCACCGACTCAATGGACATGAGTCTGAGCAAGCTCCAGGAATTGGTGATGGACAGGGAGGCCAGGCATGCTGTAGTCCATGGGGTCACAAAGAGGAGGACACAACTGAGCAACTGAACTGAACTGAAGTTCCTAGAGCAATTCTTGGACATGAAACCTGGTGAACTCTTACCAAGTTTGATTCTCTGGTCTAGAGCTAAGGTATCAACTGAAAAAATTTCTAATTTTCCAGATATCTCTACTTGGTGCACAAATCTGTGATTATAACTTATTCCTTGGAGCAATTTAGAATTTAGGACCTGATCTCAAGGAAATCCTGACACATTCAAGTTTCTGTGACAAAAGGCAGAGAGTAGATCTTCCTCTTTTCCAGGGCAGTCATTTGCTCACTCAACTCCATTAACCACTGAAATTTTTAATTACATATTTGTCACTACTGTATAGATAACATTTCAGAAAGCTTAGTCTTATAAAAATCTATTCTGTTGTCACTAGCATATTCTATTTATCCTTCAATAGATTGCTTGAGTTCTTCCTCCATAAAGATTTTTGTAATCATGCTAGTCCATATTAGCTTCTTTGTTTAAATGCTTCTGGAACTTAAAATTTCAAAGCTGCAAATCCATTACACAGTTTTAAAGAAGACTTGGAGACCTCTAGCTTGCCAATCCCATTTTACAGAAAGAAGTCTGAGACACAGAAGTGAGATAGTTGGGAATGGTATATAATTTAATATCACACATGTTGTTTAAATGTTACTATTACATCCATATGTTTGGTTACATATATGCAATTATGCATGTTTATATACCCATAACATATATGTATGTAATATATTTTCTTGATTAGTCATCTTGAGTGTTTCATTACCTCCCTCAATCTTAAAATCCAATGTTATTTATTTACCTAATTTATTGAATTAATTTGGAGACTTTTACAAAATAATTTTATAAAGACTCTCAAACTATAAATAGATAATATCTTCCCATCAATCATACATAATAAAACTTTATTTAAATGTACTTCTTCAGATTCTTAATTCTTTCTCTCTCTTTATAATCAGGCTGGAAAGCAAGAAATGCCTACAGAACAAGTGGAGGTTTATTAGTATTGATCCTGTTCAGAGCTGTGCGGAATAGCATAAGGATACAAGAAAAAGAAAAGCCACATTCTAGCTCTGAGCACAAAGTGTCTAGGTGGTTTGTCAATGTGCAGTTAAATCCCCCTCTGAATAGAAACATTAAAAATTCTTCCCACTGTGCCTTTAAAAAGCTTCTTGTGTGTGAGTTTGGATTCTGCTGCCAGGCCTCACTGGGACATTCCTCATCTCTCACCACTGAGATTCTTTAAATGTCTGTCAACCAGTTGCCGCACTTGCTGAATAGTACAGCATTACGTCATGCTCTCAGAAAAGGTAGCAAACAAGCTGATTGTTCCCTCTGCTTATTATTTATTTTAGGCAAATGTGAATTCTTAGGTTTGAGACACAGCAAGAGTGGTAACTAGAGCACAAAACAATAACTTAAAGAAGGTGAAGGGGAGGGGCTGGCAGCCGGTTCTTCCTTGGGAAAGTTGCAGGAGATGGGGTATGGGGTGAACAGGGGGTGAAACGTGAGTTAAAAGAAAAATCCAAGTGCGCGTCTGGGTTCCTTTAACGGAGGCGGAATACTGACTAGTTGAGCAAATTAAGTGCTTTCAGGGACGTCCAGATAAATGATTGGTTTGCATTCAAGCAGAAAACACCATTATTTCTGGCTCCGTGTAGTGTGAATTAGAGAAGAAAGATGACAGTTCCTCCTCTGTAACCTGAATATATGAGAGATAAGAAACCTGCAGGAAAGCGAGAGAGACGTACTCCTTTTTCTTTTCCCTGCAAGAAAGTGAATTTATTAAGGGAGACTTTTTTAAAATATCAAATTAATGAAAAGTGAAAAGAAGCAAATATTCACTCTCTCTGCAAAACACCCATCCTAAATCGTGTGGAGGTGAGGTGAAGAGTAACCAGATCCTGAAGAGATGGATCAGCCCCTTTACGTGCTGGGCTGTGGGCCCAACTGCGCAAGAGCGGTAGTGGAGGCTGCTGATACTGAGGAGCAGTTAAAGTTAGGGTTTGGATGTTTTATGTGAACTAGAAGCTTCTCTGATATCTGAATCAGAACAATTTGAATAAAAATCCCCTTCAGGAATCTGAATCTTTGAAGTACAAAGACATTATGTTTGTGAGAACAAAATATTGAAAGGTGACATTTATGCATTTGTGAGGAAGCTCATTTCTTATTAAGCTAGAATAGGGTGATGACAGAAACATTCACTGACTATTGATGGGAAACTGAAGAAAAAGGCAATGCCACACACACACATATATATAAATATATATAAACTTAGCATGCTTAAAGTTTCAATGCTAGTTTTAAAATACAAAGCTTTTATTTGTACTAGCTATTAGATTCTAAACTAGGTAAAAAAATAATTAATTTTGAGCAGACTTTCATTTGTATTATTAAAGTTCAGAATAATAATTTTTATCCTTACAACTTATGAGATAAAGTAATTTATGAAATTTAGAGAGTGACTTAATCACAGATGTATATATTTGAAGAGTCATTTGTATGATAAAAAGAGGTTTAAAAAGATAGAACTAGACAACACTGTGACTATGGTTAATAATTCTGTATTGCATACTTGAAAGTCGCTAAGGGAGTGCATCTTAAAAGTTATCATCACAAGAAAAAGATTCTCTGTAACTATGGTGATGGATATTAACTAGACTTATATGGTCATCATTTTGCAATATATACGAGTATCTAATCTTTATTGTACTCTTGAAACTAATCTAATGTTGAAGTGAAGTGAAGTCGCTTAGTCGTGTCTGACTCTTTGCGACCCCATAGACTGTAGCCTATCAGGCTCCTCCATCCATGGGATTTTCCAGGCAAGAGTGCTGGAGTGGATTGCCATTTCCTTCTCCAGGGGATCTTCCCGACCCAGGAATTGAACCTGGGTCTCCCACATTGCAGGCAGACGCTTTACCGTCTGAGCCACCAGGGAAGCATGTCTATTATACCACAATAAAAAATGGCTTTGATACAAAAGATGAAATAAAGAAAGGAGAGAGATATGCAAACACAAGAGACATATGCATTTAATAGAGGTAAGACATAGAATGTAGACACACATATATATTTATATATAGAAACTTGTCAGTATAGTGTGGATCTGGATTTGAATCTTGGTTTGGTTGTATATGATTGTGTCAGCTTGGTTTATCTAATTAGTGTCTCTAAACTACAATCTTCTTCTATTTAAAATGAGTATAATTCCTATTTTATAGAGTTGTTTATTAGATTAAGTGATATCACATACATAACATCACATACATAAAGGGTTTAGTACTGTAACATGCACATGGTAAATGCCCAAATGTTTCTTGATATTTTGTATCTGCTTTTTATCACTAGCTTAGTTTACTGCCTTTTTGTTGTCTGTAATGTGTTAATTTGGAGAAGGCAATGGCACCCCACTCCAGTACTCTTGCCTGGAAAATCCCATGAACGGAGGAGCCTGGTAGGCTGCAGTCCATGGGGTCGCGCAGAGTCAGACACGACTGAAGCAACTTAGCAGCAGTAGCAATGTGTTAATTAAGACCCTATCTATTAAGAACAACAGGAATCAATGAAAAAGATAAAAAGTCTTCACCAAAACAGATGTTCAGGGGAAAAGATAAGAAAGTTTGTTCAAACACATTCTGAATATTTCATCAATATTAGTGCATGGGAATAATAATGTGAAGGTAAGATGGGAATGTTTATATAGTGTCTCTTCTATTGGCTACAAAGAGACTGAATTGGGAAGGTTCACAAGTATACATGCCTTTCCATTTCTCCCCCATTTATTTATTCCAGTACAATTTTGGATCAGGCTAATGTTTGAGTTGTCAGAGCATGCTTCACCCATCATATACACAGAAAACCTAGGTATTGCCATGGAAATGAGAAAGGATGGCCTGGATTCCTTACAGCCTGAATGCTTCAAAACAAACAAACTTGCTCTATGGGCCCACACAGCCTACTTTAATCAGCATTAATAGCTCTGACAACCAGCTCTTTTATCTGCTCTGTTCACAACAATTTGCTAAAGATAATTAAAAATTCCTGGTGTTTGCCAACAATTCTAGAACCACATTCTTCAACTTAAAAAGATAAAAATAGAAGTGTAACAGTGGTAGCCATGTTAGTAGTTTTTGACTGGAAAATTCAAAGAAGTTTAAAAAAAAAACAGTGCAGAGGAAGTGGTTTTGATTTTGAAGAAGGAGGTGGCATTACATTAACTTCAAAGATGTAACTTTTGCTGGGATAGAAAAGATATTTGTAAATAAGATAGGAATTGGCATAAAATTTTCTTAAAAATCAGCATACCTAGTCATTTAAAGTAACTGTTGTGAATATTTTATGTTATTTAAAACTCTGTTATCAGGGATTCTTAACTTAAAATTCATAGACAGGGAATTAACTATGGGAAACCACAGTATCCTTAAAATTTTAGACGATATTGTGAGTTTGTTTCCATTAGTGATACTTTTTTTTGGATATAAGATGAATAGCTCAAGAGTTTTTAACATGGTTTGTTACTCACAAAAATTATTATTAATAGGTCATTATTTTTCACAGTCTTTGCATTTTCCTATGTTGTTAATTTTAAAGTTATTATACTGGAAATGAATTTAGAATATACTTCAAGAGCAATCAAGAGTAATTACCTTTGAGAATTTATCCTAAGTAGACAATCCACACAACAAGTACATATCAATTAGCAGGTTTTTTAGCTGTTTCATTGGAAAAATAGCTTTAAGAATATTTGCTATTTCACATTACAAGAAGTGTAAAAACAAGAGTTACATGATTAGTTAATCCTGTAATTAATTCTCCATCTTTCTACTTTCCTCTGCATGTTCACTTAACCACTAAAGCTGGGGTCCGCAGGTAGCAGGATGATAGCTGCAGTTCCAGGAATCACATGTAGACAGCAAAACCCAGAAGTTTGACTGTATTTAAAATCTAGAAAACTTTCCCCAAATTCCCTCTAATGCCCCTTCATTGGTCCAAACTTCATTATCACCTTTGCCTAAAACAATTATTAGCAAGAAGATGATGTTTCAGTTTGTACAGATGGGGACAGGTCCAGACCACTTGAAGGATGAGGTTGCTCAAAGGAGAGTAAAAAAAAAAAAAAAAATTAGAGCTCTGTTAGACAGAAAGAAGATGGCCATTGCGTAGACAAGATTTACCAGCCACAATTCACTGCCCAGGAAATTAATTTTTAAAAATAATTATTTTATTTATAATTAAGTGAAAATGTTATTTTTTTGTGGTTAAATATTTTACACATTTGGATAAGAATTGATAGTACTATGGTCATGCCTATGACCCAGCCGCTTAGCTTAACAAGTACTAATATTTGCTAGATCTTTATTAAAAGAAGAAAATTGCAAATATACTTGTGACTACACCTGTACTCAACTTTGATTATAGTTCTTTCTGTTCTTCCTCAGCTATGACTATTAACCTGAATTCCTTATGTCCTTTCTCATGCTGAATTTTATATTTGTGCTATATATTTATGCATTGTAGGAAAATTTTAAAAACACATTTGTGATTTCCCATTCTTGGGTAAAGGAAATACAATAAATATTGTTTGAGAGAAAACAAATAATAATATTCTATTCCTAAGATAGAATTCCTGAGATATCAGTGCTGACTCCAGGAGGGTTTTAATTCCTTTGGTCCTAAATTTTGTTTCGGGCTGTGCAGTGCTGGAGCAGCGAGCAGCGGCTGAAACTCCAATACTTTGGCCACCTGATGCGAAGAGCTGTCTCGTTTGAAAAGACCCTGATGCTGGGAAAGATTGAAGGTGGGAGGAGAAGTGGACGACAGAGGATGAGCTGATTGGATGGCATCACCAACTCAATGGACATGAGTTTGAGTAAATTCTGGGAGTTGGTGATGGAGAGGGAGACCTCGCATGCTGCAGTCCATGGGGTCACAAAGAGTTGGACACGACTGAACAACTGAACTGAACTAAACTGAAATTTTGTTTCATAAGGTCAGTTAGGCAAACAAACCCATAAAAATTAGAATGCTGTTTCAATAAAAAGCCAGTAATAATTAATCCCTTCCTGTAACCTAAAATATTTGAAGAAATACGTCAATAAAAATCATGTCTGTATAGTATATGAATAGCAAGAACAAGAAGGAAATAAACTCTAACTTCATTATGTCATAAGGATGATGCTTTGAGATCCAATTGAATTTTTAAGCTCTTCATTTAAATATACAACTGAAAATGGGGATCTGGTACGTAGTCCAGGAGAAAGCATTGATATTCTGTCATCAACTATATTCATTCTGCAGGAAATTTCCAGAATGTAATGTAAGTGTCCTGCCTGAAGGGGTATGGAGTTGGTGCCCCTATTTGCTGTGCTGTCTGCACTATCCAAATATATATATTTGTATGTATGTATCTTTCTTTAAGACTGTGGAGTTAACAATTCTCAGTTCAACTGATCCATAGGGATAGGATAGGGAGTTTGGGACCAAGCCCAATTCTCACTGCCCATAATTGCTCAGGTACCAGATAGAGCATGTCTTATTCATCTATACCATGTGCAAAGTATGTAGTAGTCAACAAACAATCCAAGATTTAAAAAACAAAAAAATCCCTCACATGTTAGAAGGTCATTTGCTTTAGGCATAAACAATGGAAATAAGATGGGATAAATGGTCTTTTAAATGACTATTATAAGGTGGTCACACATTAATCTGGGCTTCCCAGAGTGTGCTAGTGGTGAAGAACACGCCTGCCGATGTAATGCACTAGATGTAAGAGATGCAGGTTCAATCCCTGGGTGGGGATGATCCCCTGGAGTGGGTAATGGCAACCCACTCCAGTATGCTTACTGGAGAACCCCGTGAACAGGGGAGCCTGGCAAGCCACAGTCCATAGGAGCACAGAGTCAGACATGACTGAAGTGACTTAGCACCCGTGCAAGCACATATTAATTGGAAATTTGAGTTCACTTTGGGGGCTTGGAAATGTTTCATGGAACATTTGAGCTAGTTCTAGAAGAATAAGAATGATTTACCAGGTAAAGAATAGAGGAAGAAAATGTCAAACAAGTAAGGAATACTGTATTTCAAGTAGGAAAGCAATTCCAGTTGGTTCCTGGTCTTTTGAAGGTCACTTATTACAGTACACTTTGATTAGATCCACTGCCTTGGCCCTTAATGGACTGCAAATCTCCTTCCATTTTGAGCAAATTTTTTTAGTTCAGCTCCTGGGCTTCTGAGGCTCCCTTCTAATAATGCTTTTCATTTATTTCTTAGTTCCATCTTCTGACTTCCTTTTGCCTTCCTCCTTCCCTCAGATGTAATTCTCATCTCAAACCAAATACTGTTAGTATTCTTCCACAATAGACCTTGTAATCCATTGACACTAGAGCATAAATTTGTAGCAACTGGAAACTCATTTCCCTGTCTTCAAGCACAGGTGAGTTTAAGCACAAGCTGAGGAAAAACTATTGTATTTCCAAAGAATGGAAAAAAACAGCGACCTTTTTAACAATAGGCCTGTGACAAAAAGGACTTCCCTGATGGCTCGGATGGAAGAGTCCACCTGCAACGTGAGAGACCTGGGTTTGATGCTTGGGTCGGGAAGATCTCCTGGAGAAGGAAATGGCAACCCACTCCAGTATTCTTGCCTGAGAATCACATGGACGGAGGAGCCTGGTGGGCTCCAGTCTATGGTGTTGCAGAATTGGACAAGACTGAAAACTAAGCACTGAGACAAAAAAGGCTGTCTTCCCCTGAGTCCTGATCCGCAGATAGTTTACATTTGAAAATAATTCCATTCCACATTTCAGCTGGTGATGTAGACCAGCTGTTTCCTTTCACTTTCATTCTACACTGAATGAACATCCAGAAACTATAAAATAAACTTCTGCCAAAAGTCCAGGGAAGCAGGATTAGCTATGGCTATTAACAAGGAGCCACTGACTTAGAATTCCTCAAAAATGGCTTGTACTTGGGTTGGGGGAACACAATTTGCCAAAAGGGAAATTTGTGGGTGTTAAATTTAGAAGTGAATAGAAAACTTTAGGACTTCAAAATCCCATTTGGATCCTAAGCCAGACACAACTTCAGGGCTGTGTGGGGCTTTCTCTCTCTCTCTTTTTTTCTTTTCCTATTTTATTCCCATGGCAGTCTTAGAGGAAGGAGCAAGAATTCCTTTCAAGTAAGAATGTTTATTGCCTGCATGATGCAGGCTTCCATTTAGTTAGAAAAACATGTTTTTCAATTAACTTTCCCCTGATAAACAATGATTTAATTTAAAGGGATGGCTGTTTTGCAAATTGCAATAAAACACATTTTATGTAGGAGAAAACATTACTTTTCAAAAGAAAGGATGATTAGTTGCCAGTTTCTAAAGGCAGAGTCTAATTTTTGAGTTCTTGCTTCTCCTGCCACAGGATTTTCAGTAGCATACCTGAAATGCAAAAGCCTGGATAATATCACTTCTGTTCAAGTGAAGATGGCATTCACCCAGTCTAATCCATTTGGTTTTCAGTGGTTTGGCTTTGGGTAAACAGATTCTCTCCTGATAGCAATTTGACTTAAAACTGATACAAGGTCTAGGCCTGACTGAGAAAGAATGCCTCATCATTTCCTATCAAATCTTCACATTTTAGTCTCTCTATCTCCCTCTATCGACCTCTTTTTGCTTCTCTTATTTTCTCCCTCTGTGTCATTACCATATTTAATGCCTGCACGCATGAGGATTATCAGAATATTTATTCCTCTGTGACATACCAAGCCAAGTAATTAGAATGTAAATCTTGACTCTCATTCAGTTAGCATCATATACAGATTTCTAGGCATATTCATATATTAAAAAATACATAAAAAGAAAACATGCAAGGATATATAAATTATTGTGTAAAATTTATAGTAAATTTATTGATAAAACTAAATGAAAAATGTACTGATTTTATGATTAACCATGGTGAGAACCATAATGAAAAACAGTAATAGCAATAACAACAATTAACTAAAGAGGATACCTTTCCTTCTCCAAACCACCCTTCCCAATCACCTGCAGAAATTTTCAGAATACATCTTATCTAGCAACTTGAGTTCTTACCTGGCATTCAAAAAACTTTAGTGCTCAGTCGCTTCAGTCATGTCTGACTCTTTGGGATGCTATGAACTTTATCTGTCCAGTCTCTTCTGTCCATGGGATTCTCCAGGTAAGAATACCAGAATGGGTTGCCATGTCCTCTTCCAGGGGATCTTTCCAACCCAGGAATCAAACTCTCATCTCCCGTGGCTTTAGCACTGCAGGTGGATTACTGCTGAGCCACCAGGGAAGCCCTTAGCTTAGGATATTGACAGTTAAAGTAGAAACCACCAGGCAGTATTTGACCCAGAATTATTTCTTAATTCTGGCACCAGTGTGCAATTTGAGAATGGGGGTAAGGGTGAGAGAAATGCACAATGCTAAGAATCCAAACAATTTTATGAAATACTAACTTCACTGTGATGCAGATGATCTTACATACTTGGCAGAATTGTAGGAAAATATTTATTTGTGTCTTAATTTTTTCTATCAATGACTTACAGTTTTCAGTGTACAGATGTTTCATTTCCCTATTCAAATTTATTCCCAAGTATTTTATACTTTATTATACAATTGGAAATGGGATTGGTTTCATAATTTCTTTTTCTCAGAGTTTGTTATTAGTGTATAGAAATGCCAACGGATTTCTGTATGTATAGATTTTGTATCCTACAGTTTTGCTACATTCACTTATTATTTCTAGCAATTTTTTGGTGGAGTCTTAGGGTTTTCTATATATATTATTATGCCATCTTCAGAGAGTGACAATTTGTTTCTTCATTTGCAATTAGGATAACTTTTATTTATATGCATTAAATCTTCTTTCTGGATAGACCCCTTTATCTTTATGCAATGCCCTTTGTATTTTATTACATCCTCTTTTAAAGTCTATTTTGTCTGATTTGAATATAGCTAATCCAGGCTTTCCCCCCCATTTTCATTTGTATGTAATACCTTTTTTTCTGTTACCTTCTTTTTAGTCAATCCTGCCTGGCCACCAGAACCAGATATTCTAGGATGCCTTCTATGTGGGCTTCATGTAGCCTTCTGTTATGCCAGAGACTTATTTATAACAACCCTTGGAGGTAATCCTATAACATTTTATAAAAATGAAAAATAAATTCAAAGGATTGAGAAAAAGATTATGGTTTGAACTCAAGTTTTTTCTGTTTTTAAAGTCAAAATTTTTCTTACCACTCAACGAGAAAGTTAGTCAAGTCTGTGTATTTGCATGCAGAAATACTTCTATTGAGCATTGCAAGAGACAACCGATCTATGGCCATATTTCTCTATTAACATAACCAGATAAGGAAGAGTTCTGTTCAGTCACTCAGTCGTGTCCGAATCTTTGCAACCTCATGGACTGCAGCACACCAGGCTTCCCTGTTCATCACCAACTCCCAGAACTTACTTAAACTCATGTCCATCGAGTTTGTGATGCCATCTAACCATCTCATCCCTTGTCATACCCTTCTCCGGCCTTCAATCTTTCCCATTCTTTGCATGAGGTGGCCAAAGTATTGGAGTTTCAGCTTCAACGTCAGTCCTTCCAATGAACATTTCAGGGCTGATTTGCCTCAGGATGCACTGGTTGGATCTCCTTGCAGTCCAAGGGACTCTCAAGAGTCTTCTCTAACACCACAGTTCAAAAGCATCAATTCTTCCACGCTCAGCTTTCTTTATAGTCCAACTCTCACATCCATACATGACCACTGGAAAACCATAGCCTTAACTAGATGCCCATACACAGAAATTGTCAGAATAAAGAAGCACCCTTGAAATAACAGAGGTGTCCTATTTTATTGTGGGCTGTCTTACTGAATGGGAGTCTTCTAGTCACTGGACCTATTTAAATAAAAGGGAAAAAAAAATCACTCTTCCTACCCCCACCCTTTAACGTTTTATTTTTTTTTTAAGATCAGACTATAGAAATAGAGCATCTTGCCTTCGCCTGCTGGGGATATGGGATAGTTACCTACTAGGCTGACTGTATCATGCATGCATGTAACCTTCTGGGACTTTATCTCTTAGAGGTTTGGGTAAGTTTTATACCTAAACCTGGGCTCTTCAGCATTGCCTAAGTCCTGCCAACAGCTGATTGATTTCTCTTCACTCTATCATCTAAGGTTATAGACAGAACAGTAATGTTTGTTCTGCTTTTGAAAAAGGTCATGATCGACTATACATAAACTTCTGCATTCCTGGAGAGGGCTCCCTAGGTTGGATGCTGCTGGTATTTTATATCTCTAGAATTATTTTATCTTCTTAAAATAAAGTCTCTCCTAGATGAAGAAGAAGTTGAAGGAAAGTATAACTCTGACTTTCAGTTTATGAAGGTGTCCCTGCTCTGTTTAATTAAAACTGCCTTAAGGCCTTTTAATCCAATTTTTTTGTTGGATTCACAATATATTACTAAAATCTGCTGACTATTTATATTTCAGTAAAGAATTTCTCTTGCCCTAGGGAAATAATGTAGGCACCAAGGTGTTTGGACAAATAGAGGGTTTTTTAAAAAAATATTATTTGAATTTAGAACTACTATTTCATATAGATAATCACCTAACAATATAATGACTAATAAAAAGTCCTTCAAGAAAAGTACATTTATTGTCCTTAAAGTCTTCAAAAATGAAATCAACAAGTTAAATTGCTATTTCATTTTGGGGGTAAAATTAAATTTTATATTTTATACAATTACTATCAGAAACTTTGATCCTGATGTTAATGTGAAAACCAAGACAAAATTGTGATAAGACTTGGTCAAGTTTACATAACTTGATGTTGATTATTTAAATGATTATTTAAATCCAAGTTTAATGTTATGAAGAGTCAGGTTTTATTTACTGTACAATTCTACCTTATATACTGTGATACTTATAGAGAGAGTGCTTTCCTTTTACTCTTAGAAAACTAATCTCTCTTTCCCAATGTAATATATTAAATGTATTCAGTTCAGTTCAGTTCAGTCACTAGGTCGTGTCCGACTCTTTGTGTCCCCATGAACTGCGGTACACCAGGCTGCCCTGTCCGTCACCAACTCCTGGAGGAGTGTGGTGACCCAAACCCATGTCCATTGTGTCGGTGATGCCATCCAACCATCTCATCCTCTGTCGTCCCCTTCTCCTCCTGCCTTCAATTTTTCCCAGCATCAGGGTCTTTTCAAATGAGTCAGCTCTCCACATCAGGTGGCTGAAGTATTGGAGTTTCAGCTTCAACATCAGTCCTTCCAATGAATACCCAGGGTTGATCTCTTTAAGTATATTACAAATGCTTAGAAAACTAGAGATGCTAATGTAAGATGAGGCATGGCATAGTCAGCGCGAACAGGCTTTCTCCAGTCTCAGCTCCAGGAATGTATTTATTGAGCATAGGGTCTTAGACAAAACCAGAAGCTAAGTCTTTGATTCAGTTGTGTTTTGCATTTCCAAACAAATTTATGTGTAAATTTAGCCACTGTTTACAAACTGGCTTTTAAAACAAAAGTGTAATGTATATGTTTGTAAATAAGCTAAAGAAATTTCTCATGGTCAGAAGTTATTAAAAAAATATAATCTTAGAAAAAGCTAACAAAAGCTTAGTTATGTAGACTTGAAAGTTTTATGCATATATGTCTGTATTTTCTTTTAAGTGGACTCAAGCTGGACATAATCTTTTGGTAACTTATTCTGAATACTTCCCCAGATTCACCTGTTTTTTTAAATTATGAAAAAAAATATAAGATTATTCTAGTAAAAAGTTTAAAACATACTGCAAAAAGTATGTAATATGATGTAATGAATAAGAGTATGGATTAAAGAAGCAGAAAAGCTGGCTCTGTCACTCACTAGCTGTATTACCTTGGATAAGTTGTTTAACCTTCATGTGCTCCTATTTCCTCATACATAGAAATGCAGATAATATTTTCCATATAGGAATGTTGTAAGCATAAAATAATCAAATACATATAACACTATTAGGAATGTATCTGTCATATAAAAGCATTTAATAACTGGTGACTCTTGGATATTACAATTACACATATATGTCAGTATGAGTATAGTTTAGAATAGAAATTAAGTGGGAGGAATCTCTCCTAAACTATTATTTCTCTTCTAAACTGGGATTTTCCAGGAAAGAATTCTGAAGCGGGTTGCCATTTCCTACTTTAGGGGGTTTCCTGACTGAGAGGTTGAACCTATGTCTCTTGTGTCTCCTGCATTATCAGGCAGATTCTTTACCACTGCACTACCTAGGAATCCTAGGAGAGAAGCTAAGTAAGAGGAGTGTCTTCTAAACTGTTATTGGAGGACTTGTGGCTTGCTCCCTAAGGCCATTAGCCTTGAGGGCCAGGGAAGGAATGTGTACTTATTTTTACATACCTTGACTTGCTAATTAGTTAGCCATTCTTTACAGTTTTCATTTCCCTAAAATCTATACTCTCTTTAATAGCCAGCTTTGTATTTTCACACAGAAGTAAAATATTCTCTTGCTTTTCAATATTCAGTGATGCCACAATGGTATTTCAAGTTAGTGTAGAATGGCCAAGGCGGTTTAGTCATGGCTGGCAGTTGGTATTTTCTGGTTAAGAAGTCAGCCTGGCTTTGTGACAAGACCACCTTGATTTCTTCCATATGTTGTTGGTGTTGTTCAGTCACTAAGTCTTGTCCGACTCTTTGAGACCCCATCAACTGCAGCATGCCAGGCTTCCCTATCCTTCACTGTCTCCCTGAGTTTGCCCGAACTCATGTCCATTGAGTCACTGGTGCCATCCAACCATCTTATCCTCTGTTTTACCCTTCTTCTCTTGCCCTCAATCTTTCCCACCATCAGGATCTTTTCCAGTGAGTTGGCTCTTTGCATCAGGTGGCCAAACTATCAGAGCTTTAGCTTCAGCATCAGTTCTGTCAATGAATATTCAGGGTTGATTTCCTATATGATTGGTTTGGTGTGCTTGCTGTCCAAGAGACTCTCAGCCTTCTTTACGGTCCAACTCTCACTTCCATACATGACTACTGGAAAAACCATAGCTTTGACTATATGGACCTTTGTCAGCAAAGTGATGTCTCTGCTTTTTAATACACTGTCTTTGTAGTGTCTCTGTATTTCTTTGGATTCTCAAAGTCTACCACCTGGATTATAAGAGGCAGGAAGTGAAAGCTCCTAATTATTTTAGGCCCCGAAGTTAGAATGTTCAAATTATTGCTTTTGCCACAGACTGTCAGTAAAAGTCAATCACAAAGGCAGCCACCTTGAAGAAGGGTAACAAGCTCTACCCTTTGCTGTAAACTGAGAGCATTGGGAGTATTTCTTTCTTCCTCTTTCTTTCTCTTTTTCTTTTGCATATATATACAGGTTAAATAATTTGATCTACATTTTTGGAAATTGAGGCATCTTATAAACACACACACATTTTAAGTGAGAGGTAAAACAAGCTTTTTAGATCCAAAGGCTGATTGTGCAAAAGTAGGTTTTCTGAAGTTCACTTCAGTGATAAACTTGCTATCAGGATTATATAATACTCCAGTGACCAATTTGGATTTGATTGATTGACCAATTTTAACATGTAGTCATTAGCTTTGGAACTAGGTGACTTTCTTTGGTTACCATGGATTTAATATCACCTATAGTCTGTCTAGTCAAGGCTATGCTTTTTCTGGTAGTCATGTATGGATGTGAGAGTTGGACTGTGAAGAAGGCTGAGCGACGAAGAATTGATGCTTTTGAACTGTGGTGTTGGTGCAAGGAGATCCAACCAGTCCAGTCTGAAGAAGATCAACCCTGGGATTTCTTTGGAAGGAATGATGCTAAAGCTGAAACTCCAGTACTTTGGCCACCTCATGCGAAGAGTTGACTCATTGGAAAAGACTCTGATGCTGGGAGGGATTGGGGACAGGAGAAGAAGGGGACAACAGAGGATGAGATGGCTGGATGGCATCACTGACTCGATGGATATGAGTCTGAGTGAACTCCGTGAGATGGTGATGGACAGGGAGGCCTAGCGTGTTGCGATTCATGGGGTCGCAAAGAGTCGGACACGACTAAGTGACTGAACTGAATTGAACTGAAATTCCATTAAACTAAAGATCCAACTATTTAGGCTACCGGAGTAGGTATAGTTTGATAACTATAAAACATGAGCTAACTGACCAAAAATTTTAAGTTGTACACTTATTTCTATAGGGTGACATCTCTTTAGGTGGTATTAGCCATATTAAGGCATATTTCACTGGATATTTAGTAGATTTTTGGTGACCAGCTAATGGTTTTCTTTCAATTCAGTCATTATGGTCAACAAATCAAAAATAATAAGCAAAAGAAATAACTGAAGATTATTTTCCTGAGATAGGACGTAATCTCAGCAGGGGCACTGGGATTGCCTCTTCCTTCATGGTAACAATGACAAAGTTTTAGCATAAGAGAAATATGGCTGAGGCTAACCCAACAATGCCTATGGAAACTGTTCAGATGGAGAATTTTGTGCTGCCAGTGGATGTTATTCTAGGGAAATACTGCAAATTCTTACTACTTTAACTCCATTTACATCAGTTAAAAACATTGATATGAACACATGTAAGGGTTCTTAGCACTTTAATGAACTTTAACAGTAAGTCTTCTTTGCCCTTTCATATATAAGCAAATTGGGACCTAGAGAAGTTAAGGACATTGGCTGAGTAAATAGACTAAATTAGTAGTTTGTCGCTCATTCGTGTCCAACTGTTTGCGACCCCATGGACTCCTCCCTCCATGGGATTCTCCAGGCAAGAGTACTGGAGTGGGTTGCCATTTCCTTCTCCAGGGGATCTGCCCGACCCAGGGATCGAACCCGGGTCTCCCGCATTGCAGGCAGATGCTTTAACCTCTGAGCCACCAGGGATTGATCAAGTTTAACATGAATACCTTTCACACAGAAGTTGAGCAATCCCTCAACAAATCCCATTTGTTGTGATGTCTCCTGACCACAATCTCTTTTGCCTGCTCTTTGTAGATCAATCATTTTTAAATTTCATTCAAGGTAAATAGTTATGCAAAATATACAAACATTTTTTGCATGAGTATTTTGCAGTATGGGGCTTCTCAGGTGGCTCAGTGGTAAAGAATCTGCCAGACATGCTGGAGACACGGGTTTCATCCCCGGGTTGGGAAGATCCCCTAGAGAAGGAAATGGCAGCCCACTGGGAAACCCCATGGACAGAGGAGCCCGGCGGACTAGAGTCCATGGGGTTGCAAAGAGTTGGACACAACTTACTGGCTACGTAGCAGCATGCATTATGCATTATAAAGTGTATATTATGCAAGTATGCAGCTTAAATGAGGCTAATTCATTAATGTTGATTGGTAAATTCTGCTAATTTTTTCAAGCTTTCCAAAGTAAGACATAAAACAATACTTTTGTTTTCTAATCTTGTGAGATACTGGTACTCATTATGGGTGGTTCAGTGGCTAGGATTTAACACTTTCATTGCCAATGGCACAGGTTTGATCCTTGGTCAGAGAACTAAGATCCCACAAGCTATTCAGAGTGGCAATATATGTGTATGTGTGTAGTCATTAGGCTAATAAAAATTAGGACTTGACCTGAAATTGAAGGGAAGAAGAAGTTGTCACCACAATATTTGCCTCTATTTCACAGGAATAATTTAGGCTGGTTAATTGAAAAGCAAACAATGCAATAGACATGGGTAAAGCTCTGAAAACTAAGAAGTTACCCTTTTTTAAGAGACATTTTTTATTCTTAGGTGTAAGCTCTATTTGTAAGTGTGTCTCCCTCTCTGTACCAGGAAGAGAAAGTTGACTAAATATCTAGAAACTTATTAACGGAGAAGGCTATGACAAATTTGTATTACAAACTTACCATTGTTTACTGTGCTTTCCCTGATAATCTCCCCAAATGAACCTTCCTCCACCATCAGCATCTTCTTTTGTCTTTGCATGCTAAGTTGCTTCAGTCATGTCCATCTCTTTGCAACCCTATGGACTGTAGCCTGTCAGACTCCTCTGTCCATGGGGATTCTCCAGGCAAGAATACTGGAGTGTGTTGCCATGCCCTCCTCCAGGGGATCTTCCCAACCCAGGGATCCAGCTCACCTCTCTTATGTTTCCTGCACTGGCAGGTGGGCTCTTTACCACTGGTGCCACCTGGGAAACCCTCTTTTGTATTTAGCTGGAGGCTGGAGGTTGTGGCTTGGCCCATTTCAAGGAGCTTCCCTGGATATCTTCTATGTTGTACATGATGTGTATATATCATTAAATTTCTGTTTGTTTTTATCCAGTTAAACTTTTATTGTGGGGAGGGAGTTTCAGCCAAGAACCTAGAGAAGTAGAGGGAAAATTATTTTTTCTTTCCCACAAAACCCAAGTTTATCATAAACCCTTGTTTTTCTACTACAACCAATTCTGATATGGCCCAGATTACCACTTCTTAGTGCAAATATTCTTACTTGAACACTCATACTTCACAAAGAATCCTTTCCTTACCTTGGCCACTGTCATTTGCAAAGCGATTTAAAGAGACATGAATAAGAGTGACATAAAGATAGGGCACCAGGTCTCCCTCCAATTTGCATTTTTTTTCCATCTCTTAGGAGCCTCATTTGTCCATTTACTACTCTTTGGCCACACAATGTTTGGGACTTGGTAAATCCCAAAGAAAGGCAATGCTAAAGAATGCTCAAACTATCGCACGATTGCATTCATCTAACATGCTAGTAAAGTAATGCTCAAAATTCTCCAAGCCAGGCTTCAGCAGTACGTGAACTGTGAACTTCCAGATGTTCAAGCTGGTTTTAGAAAAGGTAGAGGAACCAGAGATCAAATTGCCAACATCCACTGGATCATCAAAAAAGCAAGAGAGTTTCAGAAGAAACATCTATTTCTGCTTTACTGACTATGCCAAAGCCTTTGACTGTGTGGATCATAAGAAACTGTGGAAAATTCTGAAAGAGATGGGAATACAAGACCACCTGACCTGCCTCTTGATAAATCTGCATGCAAGTCAGGAAGCAACAGTTAGAACTGGACATGGAACAACAGACTGGTTCCAAATAGGAAAAGGAGTATGTCAAGGCTGTATATTGTCACCCTGCTTATTTAACTTATATGCAGAGTACATCATGAGGAACACTGGACTGGAAGAAACACAAGCTGGAATCAAGATTGCCGGGAGAAATATCAATAACCTCAGATATGCAGATGACACCACCCTTATGGCAGAAAGTGAAGAGGAACTCAAAGCCTCTTGATGAAAGTGAAAGAGGAGAGCGAAAAGTTGGCCTAAAGCTCAACATTCAGAAAACGAAGATCATGGCATCTGGTCCCATCACTTCATGGGAAATAGATGGGGAAACAGTGGAAACAGTGGCAGACTTTATTTTTTTGTACTCCCAAATCACTGCAGATGGTGACTGCAGCCATGAAATTAAAAGACGCTTCCTCCTTGGGAGAAAAGTTATGACCAACCTAGATAGCATATTGAAAAGCAGAGACATTATTTTGCCAACAAAAGTCCATCTAGTCAAGGCTATGGTTTTTCCAATAGTCATGTATGGATGTGAGAATTGGATTGTGAAGAAAGCTGAGTGCCGAAGAATTGATGCTTTTGAACTGTGGTGTTGGAGAAGACTCTTGAGAGTTCCTTGGACTACAAGGAGATCCAACCAGTCCATCCTGAAGGAGATCAGCCCTGGGTGTTCTTTGGAAGGAATGATGCTAAAGCTGAAGCTCCAGTACTTTGGCCACCTCATGCGAAGAGTTGACTCATTGGGAAAGACTGTGATGGTGGGAGGGATTGGGGGCAGGAGGAGAAGGGGACAACAGAGGATGAGATGGCTGGATGCCATCACCGACTCGATGGACGTGAGTCTGAGTGAACTCTGGGAGTTGGTGATGGACAGGGAGGCCTGGTATGCTGTGATTCATGGGGTGGCAGAGTCGAACACGACTGAGCGACTGAACTGAACACAACTGAACTGAAAGTTTGTTAAGTATTGAATAAACTAATTCATTAATTTACCTACTTTCCCGCCCTACCAGCCTATAAATCTATCATCATACTGAGAAGGATTAAAAACAAACAAATAAAAAAACCCTTCAGAATGAGGGGAAAAAAAAAAAAAAAAGCAGACACTACAGGAATGTCTGAACAGGGAAAGGACTCCACGAAATTGTTTTCTGTGAATTTACCTCCTTAAGAGGATTACCTCTAGAGGGGTAGTGGTGCCTTTTTCTCCAGAGTAGGCAGTTATGGGGCAGTTTGGGATCACCTTTTAGCCTCTAGTTTCATTAAGAGCTCAGCACCCTGGGTGGAGAACTGACTGAGCTGGTTGCTACTCAAATGAGAAGAGTTTTCTTACTCTGTGGAAATGGAGAAGCCATGTACGACATTGACCATGTAGTTTTGGGCACTAAGAATCCTCAAGAATTTCTAGTTGTGGCTATTCTTTAAAGTCAACTTTACTCAGATAAAGTCTGCATAAAGTAAATTAGAACCACTTAAGTATAGTTTGATAAGTTTTGGAAGACAAACATCTTTGTTATAAATGCCATCAGAATCAAATATTTCCAACATCCTAGACAGTTTCTTCATGGTACTTTGCAGTCAATCCATCCCAACTACAGACCAAAAACAACCACTGATCTACTTTTGATAAAAATAGATTAGTTTTACCTTTTCTAGAATTATATATGAATAGAGTTATCCACTATACACTTTTTGTGCCTGACAATTTCTCTCAGCATAATGCTTTGAGATTGATTCATGCTATTCCATGTATTCAGTTTCAGTTCAGTCACTCAGTCATGTCCGACTCTTTGCAACCCCAATGGACAGCAGCAGGGCATGTATTAGTGAAGCCAAATCTGGCCTCTAGACCTTGACACTGAATTAAATCTCAGAGACAGAATTTTGGGTGAAGTAGAAATGAATAGCTTTATTGCTTTGCCAGGCAAAGGGGGCCACAGCAGGCTAATGCCCTCAAAACTGAATCCCAACCTGGAGGGGTTAGTGAGGAGTTCTACGGTAATGGTTCACAAAGGGCATGGTCAGCCCACGGACATTTTTGTGACTGGTTGGTGGTGAAGTAAGTGGGAGTCACTATTGTCAACCTTCTGCTTCCAAGAGGTCTGGGTCTGAGGTCTACAAGCTTATGGGAAGCATACAGTTAACTTCTTCCACCTGGTGGGGGTTTTAATATCTGTAAAACAGTTCAAAAATATTATTATGTTTATTCCTTGAGGGGGAACTAGGAAACTGCCCCGAGGCTGCACTATTGTTTTTTGACTATTCTTCCCTTGTCTCAGCATACACTCCCTTCCTTAATAAGCAACTGTTTGAGCCTGCTCATTGGGACTCAGGCTTCTCTGGTGGCTCAGAGAAAAGTAAAAGAATCTGCCTGTTATGCAGGAGATGCAGGTCTGCGGGTTCTATCCCTGGATCAAGAAGATCCCCTGGAGGAGGAAATGGTAACCCACTCCAGTCCAGTATTCTTGCCTGGGAAATGCCACGGACAGAAGAACCTGGCGGGCTACAGTTCAAAAGGTAGCAAAGTGTCATGCATGACTTAGGGATTAAACCATTATTGGAACTCAGGGAAGGTCATGGAAGCTGAATGAAGCTTATTTCCTGTAATCAGGAAATGAGGGACTCAGAAAGGCTTCTGTGCTGGGAGCCCCACAGGATCTTGCTTGGTTTCATTAGAATCCCTTTTTTATGCTGCTCACTTGGCTTTGGACTTTTGATTACTTCCAATTTTGGGTTATTATGAATGAAACTGCTATGTACATTTGTGTACAGGCCTTTGAAGGAACATATTTTCCATGTGTCTTGGGTAAATATCTAGGAATGGAATTGCTGGGTGATATAGCCTGAGCAGTTCCAACTTTATAAGTAATTGCAAATTGTTTTCCAAAGTGATTGTATAATTTTATAATTATACATTTGTGAGAGTATATTTGCATATATTGAGATAATAATATGTTTTTTACCTTTTATTCTGTCAGTATTACCAAATCTGGTAAATAACATGGATTTGTTTTTGAATGTTAAATCAGTCCTACATTTTTGGGTTAAACCTTATTTATTCCAAGATACTAGCTTATAGTTTTTTTTTCTAGTAATGTCTTTGTTTTGCTTTTATATCATAAGATGACTTGGGAAGTTTCTGAAAGAATTTGTAAAGGATTTATATTATTTTTATCCTATAAGAATATTAGGAATCACCAATAAGCCATTTGGGCCTGAATTTTTTTGTTTTGAACCCAGTTTCTTTAACCGTATTGAACTGTATACAATTTCTAACCCTGTTGCAGATATCTTTATCTATATTGATATCAATATCTTCCAGTAATTTGTCCATTTCACTTACGTCATTTAAGTGCCATGGGCAGAATGCCTTACAAACAACATAACTTTATTTCTTCTAGTTCTAGATGCTGCAAGTCTGAGATCAGAGTGCCAGCATGCTTGAGTTCTGCGGAGGACCTCTTCATGGTTGCAGACTATAGTCCTCTCATTACATCCTCACATGGTAGAAAAAGAGGATGAGAAAGCTCTTTAGAGGGGACCCACTTAGAAAAACAATCATCCCATTCATGATGGCTCCACCTTTATGACATAATCATAAGACCCACCTCATAACATCATCACATTTGGGGTAACGATTTCAACACATAAGTTTGGAGGGACACAAACAGTCATTGCTGTTGTCAAGGTGTTCGTAATATTATCTTGCTATCCTTTTCATATTTGAGGAAAGTGGCATCCATCTGCCATTCCTTGTATTTTGAGCTTCTCTCTTCTTCTTATCCATCTCCCTAGCAATATGTCACTTTTATCTTTTTCTAATCAGCTTTTATTTGATTAATCAACGGCCTTGCACACACCCTGATCCTTATTAGCAACTCTGCCCTCAAACTACTTCTCTAAGACTCCTCACAAAATTCCCTCAGGTTGGGACACACAGTTTTTGAAGGGCACAAGCCCATGTGTCTTCTTTTGTCTAGCAAAGCAATAAAACTATTCTTAACTTCACCCAAGACTCTGTCTCTGAGATTTGATTCGCCACCAGTGCGTGGAGGCTGAGTTTTTGCCATCAATATGGACAAGTAAATATTCAATGCTCCCACTTTTTAGCTGTAGAATGGAGATAAGTATTCAACAACTCTGGAGAAAGAAATGGCAACCCACTCCAGTATTCTTGCCTGGGACATCCTATGTACAGAGCCTGCTGGGCTATAGTTCACAAGGTCACAAAAACCTTAAACAACTAAGCAACAACAATATGATAACCCTATGGGAGTATTGGTTGAATTAAGCAAATTAATACTTGATTAGACTGCTGATGTGCCCACTGGTTTCTGTGACTGTTGTCTGAGGAAGGCGGGAGGTGTTTTCCACCAGAACTTCTGAGTGTCTCTCACTGGGAGTGGGAAGTCTCAAGCCTTCTTGGGGTGAACAGGTTTTTGTGAGCAGAGTTTGTTGTACTGAGATTTCCTGCAAGGGTGGCTGAACAAAGGACACTGTTGTGGTGGGATATCCTCCTACCAGTACTCCTCTCCTACTCCAATGTCTCTGAGCAAAGGAGTGACTCTCAGGAACAAAAAAGCTTTCTGGGTTTGACTACTTATTCTGGCAGGGTTCCATTTGCTGGTACTATTCAACTGACTACATCACTCTTACTTTAAGAAGGGAATCTCAGGCCCACAGGAATAAAAAAGGCTTCCCTTGTTGCAAATCACTTATGGTGACAGCATCTTTTTTAGCTATTGCTGCCCAGCTGTCCAGTATCTCCTGCTGGAGGAGAGTGTCAGATTTGTCTAGGAAGAATGATTCCCCTGGTTGCTTACTGTCCTCCTTGTTCCTGGTGCCATACTAATGTGGCGTTGTCACTGAACTCCTGTTCAATCATAGAAAGAAATGAGCCAACTTGAGCTGCTTTCTGTTGCATGAGTTGGAGGCTGGGAAACTTCTGGGTCCACTCCGAGTGTGGGATCTGTGTATGTGTGTGTGTGGGAGGGTGGTCATAAGTCTTCCTGTCATTCATTAAGTTGCCCAGTCAGTCCTGGGGTACCATATTATTTGGCTTTCCTCTCACTACCCTTCAGTATTCTCCTTTAGTTCTTACATTATATCCAGGGTTTTAGTTTTACTTATTAGGGGAGAGCAGAGAGAAATGGGTGCATTCAATCTCGTCCAGCAAGAAGTTGTGGATTATTTTTGAACATTAAGATTGCTTAAAAATAATATGAAGTGAATGGCCAATTTCAAATTTTAATCCACATCTTCTTGCAATTTAATGGAAATATGATATACAGTTTAAAATAAATACTGGATCCAGTAAATTTTAGCTGAGGTTACTGTTCTTGATATTAGCCACTCTGTTCTTCGTAAACTTTTATAGTTCATTTACTCTCTCACTAATTTATCAACTTGCTCTAATTTGTGATGTACCAAACAAGTGTAATAACTTCTTGTATTATAACAGGAAAAGAACACAAAAATCTCCTTTATTCTTGGTTGCTCCCATTCAATCTTTTGACAGTTAAAGATTTACACTGTAATTAATAATGTAAAATTCTGACAGTGATATACAAAGTCAGTTAAGATGTGTATCTCATCTTTTAAAAATAAAGAGTAAGAGAAGAGTAAAATACATTCCCACTAGAAAGAGTGCATGATTTATTTTGAGTATATACAAGTTTTTCAAAATACTGCATACCTGGCCAAAGACACATTGTTAAAGACACATGTACACGTGTACACACACATGCATATGACCAAATAAACATCATAAAACACATAATATAGACAAAATTACGTATAACAAATAACAATGAAAATGGTTGCTATTATAATATTGTTTTTGCCTATGGAAATGAATATCAAATTAACATTAATGTGACTTCCACAACTGGTTATTATTGCTGGTTATTATTGTGGCCTTAATAACCAGCAAATTTAAATAAAAAATAAAATAAAACTTGAGAAAAGGTAACTAAAAATAAAGTTTCATGTACCATATTTCCATGTAAAAATATTCAAGCTGATAGATTATTTTAGTAGAAGAACATAATTTGTATTCATTTAAAAACATTCCTTCTGGAGATTCTAAGAAATCAGGTATTTAATGAGGGAAAGTTAATCATTAGAAGTAAGTTAATTATTTATATCATTCTAAATTATCTCCTTCACAAAAATGACTAAATATTACATGTCTTGGTGTATAGTTATTACATTATCAAAAGGTTGAGAAAATTATGCCTCTAGAGTAGAAAAAAAACTTTTTATAAAATAAAACATTTTAAATTGGTTATTAATTCTAAAGCCAGTCATTTGATTTCGTTATTCTGTCTGTAAAATCAGTTAAAGGCTATTTGGAAGGAACAGGGATCAAGATGAGCTGAAGAATGATGCAATGCCAAACATCTGGATTTGTTAACATTATGATCATATTATTGATCTCTTGCTAATGAAAAATACTTAATACTTCTGAGGTTTAAAATGAAAATTCCTTGATAGTCTCTGCTTTTGAATTCCAAAAGTTCTATATTTAACAACAGTATTTTATGATTAAATGCATGTATTTTTAAATTATGCTTTGGTACAGTTTATAACATACTTTCAAAAATTTAAATATTTCAGAGGGACTTAAGGCACAGAAAGGGAACTAAGCCACAATAAACCCAAATCAGAAACTTAAACACTATGATCTTTCAACTTCACTACATTATTTGTTAGAGCATTGTATTTACTATGTTTAAAAATAAGCATCAGAGTCTGAATATGCTTGCTAAAGTTGACCAAAATTATTTATTTATTTCTAACTGGAGAAACACTTTGAGACCCTCTTTAACAATAGATGCAATGAGTAATCATTGTAAACAATATAAATATGAATTCAGTGTTTAATCATCTGACTTTGTAATTGAGGCAAATGGCAGCGGCTGACACACAGGAGTAGCACCAAAGGCAGTAATCTATTCCCTTCACACAAATAGCTGCCCAAAGGCAGATGGAGCGCCAGTTGTGTTGGGTGCAGGCGATTACTGCCCAGCCTGCACACCACAAGGCTGTTTTTCTCTCCACCGGTAAACCATCCATTAACTTCCCTAAGAGCCAAAAGCAAAAGGAGAGGAATTTATGAAGTCGCTCGCCCATATGGCTGGTAGCGAGTTAATCTGTGTTTGAGCAGCAGGTAGCACCAGCCAGTCTGTCTGTTGGGGCTGTTAGTAACCCAGGGGCAGATCAGGGAACAGCAGGGAAGGGGATCAACTCAGCCTGCAAATACAGTCAGGAATGTGGCAGGAAATTATTTCTGAAAACACACTTTGCAGCATAAGGGCAGCCATCAGATGCTGCATGATAATCTATCTGCACTTTGTACCCTGGTGATTAAATAGTGCTGTACATGTAGGAGTAAATTTAAGATGTGTTTATAGATAGAGCACTATCGGATTTTCCTTTATATAGCTTCCTGCATTAAAGCAATTATTTCAAGTGTTCCTTAAAAAATGAGATATGAAGCCAGTGAGATTCTAAAATTGTGGGAAAAAAAAGAAATTTCTTTAGATTAGCTGTATTAGTAAAGAATATGGCTCTAGTCAAAAGGTAGGACAGTAAAGGTGAGTGCTCTGAGTAACTAGGATAAAATTGGGGTTGGATAACAGTCCTATGGTTAAAATAGCAAAATAGGAAGGAAAAAGGGAAATAATGTAAGAATTGCTTGGAAACACTAAGAGAAGGCTGGACATGGGGAGAGTTACATACTAAAGCTTAAATAAGGAACCGTGGAAATGGTAGGATGACTGAATGATGGTTATTAGCATTTTCTGCCTTCCCACCCATCCCTTCCTTCCTCCTCCATACTTTCTTCCTTTTTGTTCCCTCCTATGTCTGTCTATCTATTTAATCTACCATCTATATACGTGAATGTGAAGATTTGGTATAATTTTATATTCACAGGCTTAAAATTAAGACATTTACAAAAGATGAACTAGAGCAAAGAATATGCTTATAGGCTTTTGTTTCTTGTTCATGAAAATAAAGCAATTAACTTATTCATGCTTATTCATTATAGTCAGAGCATTATTGTCATTCCTTAAAGGCAGTTGAAGAGAAAGTTTGAAGACAAAATGTTCAAAGAGGAAAAAGAGGGGAAAGGGGGAATTAGATGAAGGGAGTAAAAAGGTATAGAATTTCAGTTATAGGACAAATAAGTATCAGGGATATAATGTACAACATGGTAAAATGGTTAATACTGTTGCATGTTTTATAGGGAAATTCTTGAGAGTAAACCTCATCACAAGGAATTTTTCCCTACTTTTAAATTTTGTATCTATATAAGATGATAAATGTCCACTATTATAGTAATCATTTCATGATGTTTGCAAGTCAAATCATTATGCTATACATCATAAACTTATACAGTGCTGTGTGTCAATTATTTCATGATTAAACTGGAAGAGAAACAAAAAAAAGAGGAAAGAGAAAGCTGAATTCAAATGTCCATGTCCTCTCAAATCTCATATCTTTTAATTAGACTTTTTAATATTGTTTCTATCAAATTAGTCAGTCTTAAAGGAAATCAACCATGAATATTCACTGGAAGGACTGATGCTGAAGATGAAGCTCCAGTATTGGGTCACCTGATGTGAACAGTTGATTCATTGGAAAAGTCCTTGATGCTGGGAAAGATTGAGGGCAGAAAGAGAAGAGGGCATCAGAGGATGAGATGGCTGGATGGCATCACTGTTGCAATGGACATGAACTTGGGCAAACTCTGGGAGATGGTGAGGGACAGGGGGCCTTTACACTCCATGGGGTTGCAAAGAGTTGGATAAGACTGGGTGACTGAACAAGAGAACATGGTAACTTCAAATCCTCACTAGTATCCCTGTTTCAATTAATATTTATAAGAATTAGAGTCAAGTTTCAAATGTGGACCTCAAGACAGAGAAGAAAAAAATATTTTATTTTCTCCTTCCTTTAGGGAAAGAATTAGTTGAAAACCTATTACATATAGTGTATTAGCCCCAACCAAATATTGCAAGAGATACAAAAATAAGAAGATATTACTAGCCATTGTACAATTCATAGATGAAGTAAACGTCATTCCTAATGATCTTGGAGAGAGAGCAGTGAGCAGTTCTGAAAAGTGATCTTAGTTTCCTGCCTAGGAATTGAACCTGTGCAGCCAATGAAAACCAGGAATGCTAGCCACTAGACCACCATGGATGGAGGAGCCTAGTAGGTTGCAGTCCAAGGGGTCGCTAAGAGTCGGACACGGCTGAGCGACTTCACTTTCACTTTTCACTTTCATGCATTGGAGAAGGAAATGGCAACCCACCCCAGGGTTCTTGCCTAGGGAATCCCAGGGACGGGGGAGCCTGGTGGGCTGCTGTCTATGCGGTTGCGCAGAGTCGGACATGACAAGTGACTTAGCAGCAGCAGACCACCAGGGGCTAAAGTCTAGAAGTGACATGACTCTGACTCTTTCCCATTTGAAAGCAAACGTGTTTCAAAGAGGCAAAAATTGTACAAACAGATACAAAGTTTATTATTAGAGACAGTGTAAGGTGTGAGAGAGCACGCAGAGAAGCAGTTTGTTTTTTTGAAGTTAGAAGCAAGGCAGAAATACACACCCAGAGAGAAAGGGTATGAGTGTTCTTTCTAATGATGAGGAACTCAGTAAAGAGGTGATTTAAATCACTTATATGGGCTTCAGTGGTAAAAAATCCTTTTGCAAAGCAGGAGACGCAGGTTTGATCCCTGGGTCAACAAGATCCCCTGGAGGGGAAACGGCAGCACACTCCAGTATTCTTGCCTGGGAAATCACATGGACAGAGGAGCCTGGTGGGATACAGTCCATGGGGTCCAACACAAAAGAGCTAGACATGACTTAGCGGCTGAGCACAAAGCACAAAATCACTTATATAGGACAGTTCTTCTGGGTCTTTGTTTGGCCAAAGATATTACCTTGACCTCAAGAGTGGTCATCTTATCTCTTTACCTCAGCAGAGCTCAGCTTCTGCGATGAGCTTTGTTCTTGAAGCATCTGGATGGAAACAAAGCTTTAATTTTACACTTGGCAAACAAGCTGTCTAGCCCAGGGGTCCATCCATCTCCTAACTCACTGTGGTGTTCACAATACTTAGTGTGATTACTCAGAAGAAATATTTTCAGAAAGCTAAAAATTCTATTTGTTTTTAATAACCTTTTTTATGTTAGAAGCTTATGCTGACCTCAAAGATCTTCAAGAACATAAATATTGAACAAGTATAAAGTTTCAGTTATGCAAGCTGATTAAATTCTGGAGATTTGCTATACAACATTGTGTCTGTAGTTAACAGTACTGTATTGAACAATTAAAAGTTTGTTAAGAGGATAATTTTTACATTAAGTATTTTTGCCCATAATTAAAAAAAAAAAATTCTCCAGAGAGGGAAAGAATTGATCAGGGAGATCAAGTCTATGCCCTATGGTCAAAATGCAGCATCATCTTCCATTTTCTGAGGCTTGTGACCATTAGTTTCAACTTATTTCATCTCAACTTCTGTTCAATCATAGCTAAAATTCCAAAACTAAAATATTTACTATTTTTATGACTCTATGGTTTGACCCTAGTAATAGGGTTTGGGCATTTCTACAAGTGACATTCTATTTTCTTTGTAGAAACATGGAAAGTGAATTCTTGTTAATTCTGGCACAAAGTATTTGCTGAGATATTTTTTGACTGATTGAATGTATAAATGAGTGAGCCAATAAATTATACCTTATAATCATCCCCTAACGTGTACTTAATTGTGGATACTCTTGGGCATAGACCTCAGAGACCAAGTCAGGTTTTCTTCTCTCTGTTTCAAATTGGAATAAACCTCTAAACAAATTTCTTAGAGTGATCAAAAAAGGCATTTGAGCTGGGCCTTGGAGTTCTCTGTTAAGAAGGAATGGAGTGAAGTAGAAGTATTACAGGTCAATAACATGTCAAACACTGAGGTATAAAGGAAACAATACCAGACTGTGCCTAGGTGGACAATGCAGAATAGTATAAAACCTAATTCTGTTTTTATGTAGTTTTGAAATTATACCATTGAGTCTCTGAAATATGAGGTTTAAATCATTAATTTTGCCAAAGATTTTATGAGTGAGAAGGCAGCAAGCCCTGGAAGTGATGATTTGGAAGAAGTTTGATGATTCTTAATGGTTAAGTAGAAGATGAGCAACAAGGGCCTCAGCTGGAAATATGTATCCACCAAAATACGTGGTGGTATTTATATGTATTTTTAGTAATGTTTAGTAAGATTATATAAGTTTCATATAGTATTTAAAGAGTGTTTCTATATTGAAGGAGCTTATATTTTGTTAAGTGGGAGGAATTTGTATTTTATTAGCAAAATACTCTATATGTATATACATATACAAAAATAATGATTTAAGGTTACTTAGCAATTTCATATTCACCACTCCATTTTAATTTTATAATAATATATATATATTTTAAATTACAACAACTCTCTAATAGGCTCTGTTTTATTATAAAGGACCAGAAATTGTTTTATAAAAACAAGTAAACACTGGTGTTATTCACTTACTTCATTAATTTTTAAAGTTATCATCCAAGTTATATATGGACATGTTTAAAAGCAACAGCACTCTGCCCTAATCCCACACTGAATTCTTAAAGGCAAAAATTTCTAGCTTATTTGTATTGTTTATTATATTAGTTACCTCCTTAAAAACTATGTATGCACAGCTGTTCTTTGTTTTAGAAAATGTGTTCAATGTCTATGGTCTTCCTTCTATAACCAAAAAAGATTTAGTACATTTAAACCACCTTCTCATCTCCTCTTCTCATGTACTTCTAATATAGCTATGTCACTATTTATTCTTTTGGCTACATTTTTATCATTAGGAAGTATTCAGTTCAGTTCAGTTGCTCAGCTGTGTCTGACTCTTTGCGACTCCATGGACCGCAGCATGCCAGGCCTCCCTGTCCATCACCAGCTCTGTGAGTTTACTCAAATTCATGTCCATTCAGTCAGTGATGCCATCCGACTATCTCATCCTCTGTCATCCCCTTCTCCTCCTGCCTTCAATCTTTCCCAGCATCAGGGTCTTTTCAAATGAGTCAGCTCTTCACATCAGGTGGCCAAAGTATTGGAGTTTCAGCTTCAACATATTAAAGATATGCAAAATAGACCGCAAATTAGAGTATCAAATACGTATGTGACCACTACACAGCTTAACAAATAAAATATTGACAATACATTGAAATCTTCTGTATAAACCTTATAATAACAGTCTCCTTCTTTCTTCCCTCATGGTAACCACGTCTTAAATTTTGCATTTGTTATTCTCATATGACTCTTTTTATTAATACCTATACGTCATCTTGTTTGAAATCCTGAAGTCATATGCATTTTGGAATTTAGAACTTTTCGTATTTTAAAAATTGTACCTTTATAGATACTACATATTACATGACACTCCTTGAAGAGTCTGGAGCAAACCCTACAGCCAAAATATTTTAATATTTCTATAGGAAAAAGTACAGCTATCCATAATAAATATGATAAAATTTATAAATAGATTCATGTTATTTTGGTCATATTTTATCATCAAGTGAGTTAAGATTAAGTAACATTTTGTAGCCAGTTGATTTAGAGGAAAACAAACTTCTGATTTTCAGAGCTTTAAAGATTTTTGAATTAATAAGTATAATATTATGAAATTATATTAAAGAATGTATTTCTTAATAAATTCCTAATGCATTTAATCTTTTCCTCAGTCTATGAAGTGAGGATACCAGCACCCCTCCAATTTTCATGCTTTTCCCAATTTCCCATGTCCCCTGCCCTCTCTGGTTTGGTGACACTTGAATTCTGTATAATCAGAAGTGTGTTTGCATTTCCATGTCTATAGGGGAATTCTAAAAGTGGCATCTCAATAGAATGTTTTATTATGTGAATATGGATCGTGCAGAGCAGTGATCACATCCGTGATCCTATCATTTTTAAGTCTATTTTGTTTCATTGCATTATATCTGAGAAATATATTCTTAACTTCATCCAAACTTTCCATCCAAATATGTTTCCCATCAGCTCCCTATGATTCCAGAAACTCTATCAGATCATACATTAAAAATTGACCACTTCCTTGCTGCTGCTGCCTTCTTTGTGTGAGGCAAACTCCTCTGTGCAATTTAAACTTTTGTTTCTACTTTCCCCTGACATCTGTACCTACTCCTCCATCTGCATTCAGACACTTATTGAAATATCTCATTTACTAATGACCCTGAGTTGTATTTTTCTATTTATGTTGTGTCGTGTTGTGCTGAGTCACTCAGTCATGTCCAGCTCTTTGTGACCCCATGGACTATAATCCACCAGACTCCTCTGTCCACGGGGATTCTTCATGCAAGGATACTAGAGTGGATTGCCATGCCTTCCTGCAGGGGATTGTCCCAACCCAGAGATTGAACTCAGGTCTCCTACATTGCAGGCAGATTCTTTACCATCTGAGCCATCAGGGGAACCCAAGAATACTGGAGTAGGCAGCCTATCCCTTCTTCAGGGGATCTTCCTGACCCTGCAATTGAACCGGGGTCTCTTGCACTGCAGGCAGATTCTTTACCAGCTGAGCTCCCAGGGAAGTCCAATGCCTATATATAAAAATAATGTTTTCTATATATAAAAATCACTATTATTTTACGATGGTATCTGGAAAGAGAGAAAATAAATTTATATTGCTAGCTTACTATTTCTAATAAGAATTTCTAAATGACCAAAACTGTAGAGGATCTTATTACCCAGGAGTAAGATGCCAAGGTACAGGGCTCAAAACAATAGTTTTGATTTTAAAGTGTTGGGGAATTCAATACAGCAAACAGTAAAAGTACAATAAAAATCAAGACGCACTTTGAAAATATGGGTAAGTGAAAATAATTTCTACTTTCTCATAGAGAAATCAAAACTTGAAACTGATTCTTGATTCTAGGGTTATTTTATTTTGACACAATAGGAAGAAAACACAAGTGTATAATTTAAGAAAAACAAAAGCATAAAATAAATGAATTCAATAAAAAAAATCATAGTTACACATTTCCATTGGTGATTTGAGGTAAAGGCAGAATTTCTGAGTTCCTAACTACACAGCTAAGTTAATTTAAATACGTAACTTATAGCAGGCTATTCAAAAACATTAATTTTAAGAAGTAAAGGAGTTGCTGTTGACATCTCACTCACATTCTTTTATCTTTCCACCCAGTGTATACTTGCCCCACTTCTAGACTGTGTACATCTTTGTCAGAGAGCTAAAGCCTCTTTGTTCAACCATGCAGCAGTTCAGAAATGCAAGTTGATGGAAATTGGTACATAAATATTTCAACTTCTGTTATGAACTGCATGTTTACGTCCTTTCAAAATTCATGATGTTGAAGCCTTAACTTCCAGTGTGATTGTATTTGGAAATGGGACCTGTGAGGAGGTGATGAAAGTTGAGTGAGATCTAATCTGATAGACAGAATGTTCTGATAACAAGAGGAAGAGACGGCAGAGATCTCTTTCAGCCTATGTTCAAAAGAAAGGCCATGTGAGGACAGAGTAGCCATCTGCAAGCCAGGAAGAGAGATTTCACCAGAAACTGAACCCTGCGTGAACCTTGACTTCGGGCTTCCTAGCTTCCAGAACAGCAACAAACAAATGTGTGATGTTTAAGCCGCTAGTCTTGTTACTATGGTTCAGTGGTAAGGAGTCTGCCTGCCAGTGCAGGAGACACAGGAAATATGGGTTCCATTGCCTGGATAGGAAAGACCCCCTAGAGGAGGAAATGGCAACCCACTATAGTGTTCTTGCCTGGGAAATTCCATGGGCAGAGGAGGTTGGCAGGCTGCAGTCCATGGAGTCAACTAAGCACATAGCACATATCTACATACATTTTGTTATTATCTTCTATCAGTTGGAGTCAGTCCCTTGAGAGGTATGTGTTCCATGCTGATTATCAGTTTCTCCACTGAGACTATTTACATTGGGCTTAGAGACTTATGTTTTGTTGGCCACTGTCAGCCTGGTAGGCTATAGTCCATGGGGTCGCTAAGAGTTGGGCATGACTGAGCAACTTCACTTTCACTTTTCACTTTCATACATTGGAGAAGGAAATGGCAACCCACTCCAGTGTTCCTGCCTGGAGAATCCCAGGGACGGGGAAACCTGGTGGGCTGCCCTCTATGGGGTTGCACAGAGTCAGACACGACTGAAGCAACTTAGCAGCAGCAGCAGCAGCAGCAACCCACGTCACTGTTTCCTTCAACTCACCTTTTCACTCTAATTTTTATCTGAGGTTCTGCTTTTGGAGTAACCCAAACGAGGACAAGAATCATGCGCACGGTTCAGGTCTTTTGAAATTGTTAATACTTGTGAAGGGGTAGGGATTTGGGGGTTAGGCAAGGACAGAAGAGGCAGGCCAGAAGACTTTAGCTCTAGCTTTACCTTACTTTATCCATCTGCCTTATTTCCAAAGGCCTCAAGAGTAAATAGCATTTTTAAAAAGCCATACCCCATTATTCCTCAATGTCCAGGTCCTAAGGAGTAAATTATTTTTCTCTCTTTTAGGGATTTGGAATGGGAAATGCAATAAGAAGTCTAATATAAACTGTATTTAACAAGAAAGATGGAAAATAACCATCTTCAATGCAAAAAGGCATTGTCTAGTTGAATAATAATGTTATTTGTTATTCACAGTGAAAGACAGTTTTAGGGGTAGAGAAATATATGATTTTAATAATGCCCGAAATACTGAATATGCTGGAGTTGTTATAAAGACAGATCTTTGAATTTATGTCAATGAATTGCTTGGATAAATTCTATCAAAAATATCAGTCACTGAGTGGAACCTCTCAATTTATCAACCAATTTATCTCTATATGGTTAAGGAATGACCAAGGAAAAGAAGTAGCCAGTATATCATGCTTGCCTTTCTAACTGAAATCCAGTCTTTGTTTCGTGTCCTTGGATCATCTATCTCTATATCTTCTTAGTCTTTCTCAGGAATAGCATCTTCTTTCCTTAATTACTCTTTTGCTCCTTCTACTCTCCTTTCTTCCAGATTGCTTACCTTAGAATCAGTACTTGAGTTATTCATACTTGAGAAAGAAAAGAAAGATAAGTGCTAAGTCGTGTCCGACTTGCGAACCCATGGACTGTAGACTGCCGGGCTCCTCTGTCCAGGGGATTCTCCAGGCAAGAATACTGGAGTGGGGTGCCATTTCCTTCTCCCATTTCCTTCTCCAAGGGATCTTCCCAACCCAGGAATCAAACCCAGGTATCCTGCATTGTAGGCAGATTCTTTACCAACTGAGCTATGTGGGAAGCCCTCTCATACTTTGAGAGTTAAATGGAAACTTTAATCTGTGGGATTCCAAGTGCTGTTTAAAAATTTTCCATTAAAATTACCCAAGGCCTTCCTAATTACATTGGTTACAGGGTTTTATTTGATAAAATACCACTATTCAAAAGAAGCAAATAGAAAGAAGGCTATTTGGCTGGTTATTGACAATAAGAGCCTGTTGTCTATGTTCAAGACTAGTAATAATCTACTGTTATAGAGTTTATTAATTCCACTAAAGCCTTTAATATAAGCTCATATTAATTGTATCTTTAAGCTTCATTCCTCAGCTTAGCAATGCTGAAATTTCCTAATTGGAATCTGGGCTGTAATTATAATTTACTTAGCTGGAATTTATGAAGTATGTTGCCTCTCATAATTCTTAAAGTTGAATCCCAAGTCAAAACTTTTGAAAGAGAGGCATGAGGCAGGCCGACCTATACTTGGAGGATGCTGTCATTTTATATGTAATAACCCCCTCAGAAGATATGGGCATTTGGGTATTTATATTCTTGTGATGCTGTCTGTGTGAGTAATTTTTTCTTTTCAAATTTATTAAGAAAAAAAGCTTATGAATTCAGTAACTAAAAGTTGGGAAGATTCTTAAAAATGTTCAAAATGTGGGACTTCCCTGGCAGCCCAGCCGACGCAGGTTTGATCCACAGGCTGTAGTGTGACCAAAAAAAAACAAAAAAAAAAGTTCAAAATGTAAAATTTTTTGGAGAAGAGCTCCTTTTGTTTAGTTTATACTTCTTCACAATCACCTTATACATTATTTTTTTCAGATGAGGAAGATACCAGCAAGGACTCAGACAAAAATATTTTAAATCAAACTGACATGTGTGCTTCACCATCAGCATGTAAGAAGTTGAAGTCAATAGCACAAACTGTTTCTAGAAAGTGCATTTATCACTGATAGAGTTGTGTTAGATGCATCATGATGCTAAAAATTTCATGTCACAGATTTGACCTCTATAAATGTATCTGCTGGCTTCTCTCAATCTTATTATCCAAAACATAGGATAGTTAAGATAGTGATATTCTTGTGGCAAAGAACCATGATTATAATTCAAAGAACAAGCATTTCTGACAGTCGATTGGAAATTTTCTCCATATGAAAGGATTTTAAAATTAGCTAATTTGATTATCTTAAATGATATTTACATAATCCCAGTGTGTAAAATGATAAATGTATGGAGAATATACCATAGGTACATTCAGAACTATACATTTAAAGAAAGTGAAGTGAAAGTGAAGTCATTCAGTCATGTCTGACTCTTTGCAACCTCATGGACTATAGTCTACCAGGCTCCATCCATGGCATTTTCCAAGCAAGATTGCTAGAGTGGGTTGCCATTTCCTTCTCCAGGAGATCTTCCCGACCCAGGGATTGAACCCGGGTCTCCCTCATTGTAGGCAGACCCTTTACCATCTGAGCCACCAGGGAAGCAAATGGCAAAATCTGAATAGGATCGAGATATTGTTTTATATGGCTTACTTTCTCTTACTTTAGAATTATGGGATGGGGAAGAGAAGCAAATACTAGCTTCTGGTTTAAAATGTATGGGCAATTCAAGCTTGATATAGTTTCTGTTATTGCTGCCATCCATAATACTAACTATAGTTTACTGAATATAATGATAGACCAAGCTTTAAGCAAAACACGTTACATTACCTAATTCTCATGTTCTTGAGCAACAAGTAAAGAAGGTAGAGTTCAGAGACTAAGTAACTTTTCTGTGTGTATATTTTACTAGATAATGGTATATCTGGGTTTGGAACAGCCTTTTTTAATGACAAAGAATTTTGAATAGAATTTTCAGAGGGAGATAAAATTTCTACACCATCGATTATAAGAATCAAATAAAATGATGTGTCTGAATAATTTTTATAAATGACAAAGAATGAAACAGCACTATTAATATCCTGCTGAAAGAAGACACACATAGATTGCTCGATAAGTGTACATGTGCTAAGTCGTTTCAGCTGTGTCTGATTCTGTGACCCTAGGACCATAGCCCGTCAGGCTCCTCTGTTCATGGGATTCTCCGGGCACGAATATCGGAGTGGGTTGCCATGCTCTTCTCCAGGTGATCTTCCCAACTCAGGAATCGAACCTGCTTCTTTTGCATCTCCTGCATTGCAGTGGGTTCTTTACCACTAGAGTCACCTGGGAAGCCCATGGTCAATAAGACATGTGCACAAATACAAGGTGAAGTGCAAACACCAATAGAAAGGGACAGAGAATGTGCCACTGTGTCCCAAGGAGGAACCAGTCCATCCAGATAGGGTAAAGGAATGTTAATCAAAGTGCTACTATTTTTAGCCAAATATGAATATTTGAAAAACAGAGTAGGTAAAGTCTGTGCCAATTAAAGGAAATACTGAAGGAAATCTTCTATTTAATATATTTAGTTCTTTAGTCCTGTATTTTATGTTGTAAGAGACATAAAGAAATTGCAAACAAAGCCCAGTATTTCAGGATGGGAACTCGTCTATTGAAGAAGTGACTTAGAGTCCTAAAACAATTGAAGAAGAGTATATACCAGGTGGTGCTAGTGGTAAGAACCCTCCTGCCAATGCAGGAGACGTAAGAGACATGGGTTCAATCCCTGGGTTGTAAAGATCCCCTGGAGAAGGAAATGGCAATCCACTCCAGTATTCTTGCCTAGAGAATTCCATGGAGAGAGGAGCCTGGCAGGTCCATGGGGTTGCAAAGAGTTGGGACACCATTGAAGCGACTTAGCATATATGCGTGCATATGACAGTTGGGTACCTTGATGGTGTCCTCTTAGTTTAAAATCTCTTTAAAAGATAATTGGCAAAAAAAAAGTGAAAACAGTAGCACAAAAGCCGCAACAGGTAAAAGGAAGTATAGGAAGGAAGGATACAGTCTCAAGGTTCTCATACTATATGGGAAGTTGTATGCTGTCCTAAGGACTTCCCTGGTGGCTCAGACAGTAAAGCGTCTGTCTACAATGCGGGAGACCTGGGTTCGATCCCTGGGTAGGGAAGATTCCCTGGAGAAGGAATGACAACCCACTCTAGTACTCTTGCCTAGGAAATCCCATGGATGGAGGAGCCTGGTGTCCATGGGGTCTCAAAGAGTCGGACAGGACTGAGCGACTTCACTTTCATGCTGTCATATGGAAGTCAAACAAATCATACAAAAATGATGACTCAAATTGCCAAAATTGGAAATCAATGATAGACACTATTACTGACTAAGAGAAATTGAAAGAATTATAAGAAAATACCATGAAAAATTTTAAAAATTAGACAACTTCAACAAAATGTACAAATTCTTGGAAAGCCTAAAATTATTAACAGCAAAACTAATTCAAGCAGAAATAAAAAGGCTGAATAGATTGATAACAAATAAATATTTAAGTAATTAAAAATCTTCTCATAAAAAAATACCTAAGGCCTACATGGCTTCAAAGGTGAATTAAATCAAATAATAAAGAAAAAATTAGTAACAAGCCTTTTTACATTGTTTTAGAAAACAGAGAAGGAACATTTCCCTGCTCATTCTATGAGGCCAGTATCACTCTGGTATCAAAACCAGTGACATCATAAGAAATGAAAAAAATAGAACAGATGAACAACACTCATGAACACAGATGCACAGATCTTTACAAAATACCAACAAAACTAATCTAACAATATAAAAATATACATGATGAAAATGTGAGATTTATCCCACAAATATGAGGTTGGTTTACTATTCAAAAATCAATTCTATTAATGTACCATATTATTAGAATAAAGGACAAAAAGATACATTATCATTTCAAGAAACACAGAAAAAGCATTTGAAAAAAACACAACACCTAGTCTTGAATAAAACTCTAAGCAAACCAGATGTAGAAGGGAAATTCTTCAACCCGATAAATGAGAGTTACGGCAAACTTAAAGTTAACATCATAGTTTATGGCAAAAGACTAAGTTGTTTTTCTCCTAAGATCAGTATCAAGTCAAGGATGATTACTCTTAACTTTTATTTTCAGGCTTGTACTAGTGATTGTAGTCAGGACAATAAAGACAAAAGAAAAACTGGATGGGGAAAGGAAGACAGAAAAGTATCTTTGTTTGCAGGTGACATAATCCTGTGCATCACAATAGACAACAATGACAAAACAGGTTACAAAATCAATTTACAGAAATCATTTGTATTTCCAAATATTAGCAACAAATGTTAGAAACTTTACAAAATAATGAGAAAATTAAACAATTTGGAAGTAACAAAATTTTTTAAAAGATACAAAAGTGCAAAGTTCCCTGAAGAAATAGACAATTAAAGCTATGCATTAATTGATTTTGCAATTGCAAAGAAAGTCCAGCAAAGAAAACTCTAGGCCCAGGAGGCTTCACTGGTGAATTCTACTGAACATTTCAGAAAAATTAAAAGAATAGCAATTCTATACAAACACTTTTTGAATATTAAAGAGGAGGAAATACTTTCTGAATCATTCTACAGGGCCAGTATTTCTCTAATATGAAAAGATAACTACAACTATACTATTCAAGAACAGAGATATAAAAATTCATAATAAATTTTTAGCAAACAGAAAACAGTAATATATTAAAAAGAGTGGTATGGATGACTGAGTAGGATTTATCCCAATAACACAAGGGTCATTTAACATTTGGAAAATCAATCAGCGTAATTCATCATCTTAACAGGCACGCACATACACACATATACACATATGATCATCTTAATAGATGTAGAAAAGACATTTGGCCAAACCCAATAAACAATCTTGTTAACATACTCAACATCTAGAAATAAAGAAGACCACCCTCAATCCAGCTAAAGGCAATCTATGAAAAACCTGGCATCATATACAATGGTATTAATAAAATACTGAATAGTTTTCACCTATAAAAAGAAAAAAAATAAACAGATACTTGCTTTAACCTCTACTATTCTGCATCATATTGGGAATTCTAGTCCATATACTTAGGTTAGTAAGAGAAATAAACATCATCCAGATTGTAGAGAAAGAATTAAACCTCTTTTTATTCACAGTTCAGTTCAGTTCAATTGCTCATTTGTGTCCAACTCTTTGGGACCCCATGGACTGCAGCACACCAGGCTTCCCTGTCTTTCACCAACTCCCAGAGCTTGCTCAAACTCATGTCCATCGAGGTGGTGATGCTGTCATCCCCTTCTCCTCCTGCCTTCAATCTTTCCCAGCATCAGGGTCTTTTCCAGTGAGTCAGTTCTTCGCATCAGGTAGCCAAAGGATTGGAGCTTCATCTTCAGCACCAGTCCTTCCAGTGAATATTCAGGAATGATTTCTTTTAGGATGGACTGGTTTGATCCCCTTGCAATCCAAGGGACTTTGAGGAGTCTTCTCCAACACCATAGTTTCAAAAGCATCAGTTCTTCAGTGCTCAGCCTTCTTTGTGGTTCAACTCTCACAACCATACATGACTACTGGAAAAACCTCAGCTTTGACTAGAGGGACCTTTGTCGGTAAAGTAGTGTCTCTGCTTTTTAATACGCTGTTAAGGCAGGCATAGTTTTTCTTCCAAGGAGTTCAGTTCAGTTCAGTTCAGTCACTCAGTCATGTCCGACTCTTTGCGACCCCATGAATCGCAGCACGCCAGGCCTCCCTGTCCATCACCATCTCCCGGAGTTCACTCAGACTCATGTCCATCGAGTACATGATGCCATCCAGCCATCTATCTCATCCTGGGTCGTCCCCTTCTCCTCCTGCCCCCAATCCCTCCCACCATCAGAGTCTTTTCCAATGAGTCAACTCTTCACATGAGGTGGCCAAAGTACTGGAGCTTCAGCTTTAGCATCATTCCTTCCAAAGAAATCCCAGGGCTGATCTCCTTCAGAATGGACTGGTTGGATCTCCTTGCAGTCCAAGGGGACTCTCAAGCGTCTTCTCCAACACCACAGTTGAAACACATCAATTCTTCAGGGCTCAGCCTTCTCAGTCCAACTCTCACATCCATACATGACCACGGGAAAAACCATAGCCTTGATTAGATGGACCTTAGTTGGCAAAGTAATGTCTCTGCTTTTGAATATACTGTCTAGGTTGGTCATAACTTTTCTTCCAAGGAGTAAGCGTCTTTTAATCTCATGGCTGCAGTCACCATCTGCAGGAATTTGGGAGCCCAAAAATATAAAGTCTGACACTGTTTCCACTGTTTCCCCATCTATTTCCCATGAAGTGACAGGACCAGATGCCATGATCTTCGTTTTCTGAATGTTGAGCTTTAAGCCAACTTTTTCACTCTCCTCTTTCACTTTCATCAAGAGGCTTTTTAGCTCCTCTTCACTTTCTGCCATAATGGTGGTATTATCTGCATATCTGAGGTTATTGATATTTCTCCCAGCAATCTTGATTCCAGCTTGTGTTTCTTCCAGTTCAGCGTTTCTCATGATGTACTCTGCATAGAAGTTAAATAAGCAGGGTGACAATATACAGCCTTGACGTACTCCTTTTCCTATTTGGAACCAGTCTGTTGTTCCATGTCCAGTTCTAACTGTTGCTTCCTGGCCTGAATACAGATTTCTCAAGAGGCAGGTCAGGTGGTCTGCTATTCCCATCTCTTGAAGAATTTTCCAGTTTATTGTGATCCACACAGTCAAAGGCTTTGGCATAATCAATAAAGCAGAAATAGATGTTTTTCTGGAACTCTCTTTCTTTTCCATGATCCAGCGGATGTTGGCAATTTGATCTCTGGTTCCTGTGCCTTTTCTAAAACCAGCTTAAACATCAGGGAGTTCACGGTTCACGTATTGCTGAAGTCTGGCTTGGAGAATTTTGAGCATTATTTTACTAGCATGTGAGATGAGTGCAATTGTGAGGTAGTTTGAACATTCTTTTGCATTGCCTTTCTTTGGGATTGGAATGAAAACTGACCTTTTCCAGTCCTGTGGCCACTGTGTGTCTTTTAATTTCATGGCTGCAGTCACAATCTGCAGTGGTTTTGGAACTCAAGAAAATAAAATCTATCACTGTTTCCATTGTTTCCCCATCTATTTGCCATGAAGTGATGGGACCAGACGCCATGATCTTAGTTTTTTGAATGTCAGTTTTAAGCTAGCTTTTTCGCTCTCCTCTCTGGAGGAGCCTGGAGGGCTATAGTCCATGGGGTCGCTAAGAGTTGGACACAACTAAGCGGCTTCACTTTCACTTTTCACTTTCATGTATTGGAGAAGGAAATGACAACCCACTCCAGTGTTCTTGCTTGGAGAATCCCAGTGACGGGAGAGCCTGGTGGGCTGCCGTCTATGGGGTCGCACAGAGTCGGACACGACTGAAGCGACTTAGCAGCAGCAGCAGCTTTCACTTTCATCAAGAGGCTCTTTAGTTCCTCTTCACTTTCTGCTTTAAGAGTAGTATCATCTTCATACATGAGGTATTGATATTTCTCCCAGCAATCTTGATTCCAACTTGTGCTTATCCAACCTGGCATTTCACATGATGTATTCTGCATATAAGTTAAATAAGCAGGCTGACAATATACAGTCTTGACGTACTCCTTTCCCAATTTGGAACCAGTCTGTTGTTCCATGTCAGGTTCTAACTGTTGTCATGACCTGCATACAGCTTTCTCAGGAGGCAGGTCAGGTGGTCTGGTATTCCCATCTCTTTCAGAATTTTCCACAGTTTATTGTGATCCACACAATCAAAGGCTTTAATGTAATCAGTATAGCAGAAGTAGATGTTTTTCTGCAACTCTATTGCTTTTTCAATGATCCAACTGATGTTGGCAATTTGATCTCTGGTTCCTCTGCCTTTTCTAAATCCAGTTTGAACACCTGGAAGTTCATGGTTCAAGTACTGTTGAAGCCTGGCTTGGAGAATTTTGAGCATTACTTTGCTAGTGTGTGAGATAAGTGCAATTGTGTGATAGTTTGAACATTCTTTGGCATTGCCTTTCTTTGGGATTGGAATGAAAACTGATGTTTTCCAGTCCTATGGCCACTGCTGAGTTTTCCAAATTTGCTGGCATATTGAGTGCAGCAGTTTCTAAGCATCGTTTTTTAGGATTTGAAATAGCTCAATTGCAATACCATTACTTCCACTCCTTTTCTTTGTTATGATGCTTCCTAAGGCCCATTTGACTTCACATTCCAGCATGTCTTGCTCTATGTGAGTGATCACACCATCGTAGTTATCTGGTCATTTATATCTTTTTGTATAGTTCTTCTGTGTATTCTTGCCACTTCTTCTTAATATCTTCTGCTTCTGTTAGGTCCAGACCATTTCTGTCCTTTATTGTGCCCATCTTTGCATGAAATATTCCCTTGATATCTCTAGTTTTCCTGAAGAGATCTCTAGTCTTTCCCATTCTATTGCTTTCCTCTATTTCTTTTCACTGATCACTGAGGAAGTCTTTCTTATCTCTCCTTGCCATTCTTTTTATTCACAAATCATGTGATTTTGTAAAAATCTATGAAATCTGCTAAGAGCCAATAAAACTAATACATGATTTTTCAAGGCTGCATAATAAATGATTAACATAAAAAATCTATGTATTTTTATGTATAAGCATCAAAAACAATGCCATTTCCAACAGCATCCTAAATGTAAAATATACAATATGTGTAATATTCAATGAAACTATGAAACATTGCTGTGAGTAATTAATGTAGTCTAAACAAATGAAGTCTGTGTTGAATTCATATATAGAAAGACCCAAATCCCAACAGGCTTCTGTTTTTTGGTAGAAAGTGACCATTTGATTTCAAGATACATATGAAAACACAAAGTCAAGAATCAGCTTTAAAAAATAACAGTAATGTGAAGGACTTCTAGACATTAAGACATCGTAAAAGGGGCTTCCTTTTGGCTCAGTGGGTAAAGAATTTGCCTGCAATGCAGGAGACGCAGGAAATGTGGGTTTGATCCTGGGGTCTGGAAGATTCCCTGGAGGATGGCATGATAACCCACTTTAGTCTTCTTGCTTGGACAATACCATGGACAGAAGAGCCTCGTGGGCTACAGTCCATAGAGCTGCAAAGAGTTGGTCATGACTGAAGTGACTGAATACACACGCAGGTAAAGATACAAAAATCAAGATAGTGTATAGTTGACATCGAAATAGATAGATGAAGGGAACAGAATACTCATGAAGTAAGCTCACATATAGATCAATGATAGATAATTTACCAAATTTCAAGGACTATTCAATGGGGAAATGACAATCTTTTTAGCAATGGCTTTGGGAAAATTATATATCCATATGTAAAAGAGTAAAGTTAATCCATATCTAACAACATATACAAAAATTTTAGAAAACGTAAACTATCTATAGAGACAGATGAGTAGTTTTCAATATATTGCTACTTTTTGTTTGCTTAGGGAATGCATGGGCAGGAATGACAGGAGTGAGAGATTCTAAAGGAGAAATTTCAAAAGACATAGGCAAAATAGGTCATAGACCTAAAGGTAAATCTTAAAATCATAAGACTTCTGGAAGAAAAATTATGAGAAAAGTCTTTGTGACCTTAGGGACTTTTCTTAGTTGTAGCACCAAAGGCATAATTCATATGAGGGAAAAAAATAATAGTGATCTGGGTTTGTTAAAAACATACTGGAAAGAAAATAGGAAGACTATATATCAACAGTGAGAAAATAGTTGAAAGTCACATATTTGATAAAGGATTTATGCTGAATATATTCTGAATATAAAAAATTCTCTAAGCTTAAAAATGAGGTAACAAGCATCCAATAAAAAAGCAAAAAATAGGCAATACACTTGAATAAGCAGTTCACCATCAAATATACAATGACAGATAAATACATGAAAAGACGTTCATCATTATTAGTCATTGTTGTTGTTCAGTTGCCCAGTTGTATTCGACTCTTTGCATCCACATGGATTACAGAACACCAGGCTTCCCTGCCCCTCACAATCTTCTGGAGTTTGGCCAAGTTCATGTCCATTGCATCAGTGATACCATCCAGCCATCTCATCCTCTGACATCCTCTTCTTCTGCCCTCAGTCTTTCCCAGCATCAGGTTTTTTTCCAATGAGTTGGCTGTTTGCATCAGGTAACCAGAATACTGGCTCCTCAGCTTCAGCATCAGTCCTTGCAATGAGTATTCAGGGCTGATTTCCTTTAATATTGACTGGCTTGATCTCCTTGCTGTCCAGGGGGCTCTCAGCAGTCTTCTTCAGCACCACAGTTCAAAGGCATCAATTCTTTGGAGCTCTGCCTTCTTTACGGTCCAGCTCTCACAACCATACGTGACCACAGGAAAAGACCATAACTTTTGCTGTACAGACCTTTGTCGACAGAGTAATGTCTCAGCTTAACAACACACTGTCAAGGTTTATCAAAGCTTTTCTGTCAAGAAGCAATTGTCTTCTGAGTTTATGCCTGCACTCACCATCGGCAGTGGTTTTAGAGCCCAAGAAATAGCTTTTAAAAACATTAAGTTTTAAGCTGTTTTTTTTTTTTTTTTCTTACTCTTCTTTACCCTCATCAAGTGGTTTTTAAGTTCCTCTTTGCTTTCTGCCTTCAGAGTGGTATCATCTGCATATCTGAGATGGGTTGATGTTTCTCCCACCTATCTAGATTCCAGCTTTTAACTCATCCAGCCTGGCATTTCTTACAATGTGCTCAGCATATAAGTTAAACAGGGTAAAAACAGATGGTGCTGTCATACTCCCTTGTCAATCCTGAACCAATCAGTTGTTCCATACAGGTTTCTAACTGTTGCCTCTTTACCAGCACACAGGTTTCTTAGGAGACAGGTAAGATTGTCTGGTATTCCCATCTCTTTAAGACCTTTCCACAGTTTGTTATGATCCACATAGTCAAAGACCTTAGCATAGTCAATGAAACAGAAGTAGACGTTTCTCTGGAATTCCTTTGTTTTCTATATGATCCAGGGAATGTTGGCAATTTGATCTCTGGTTCCTCTGCATTTTCTAAACCCAGCCTGGACATCTGGAGGTTCTTGGTTCACAAAATGCTGAAGCCTAGCATGCAAAATTTTAAGTATGACTTTACTAACACGGGAGATGACGCAATTGTCTGATGGCTTGAACACTCTTTAATACTGTCCTTCGTGGGAACTGGGACAAGGATTGACATTTTCCAGCCCTGTGGTCACTGCTGGGTCTTCCAGATTTGCTGACATATTGAATGTAACACTTTGATAGCATCATCTTTTAGGGTTTTGAATAGCTCTACTGGAATTCCATCATATCCACTAGCTTATTGACAGCAGTGCTTCCTAAGGCCCCTCTGACTTCACACTCCAGAATGTCTGGCTCTGGGGGACTGACCACACCATTGTGGTTATCTGGTTCATTAAGGTCTTTTTTGCACAGTTCTTCTGAGTATTGTTTCCATCTCTTTTTGATCTCTTCAGCTTCTACTAGGTCTCTACTTTTTCTGTCCTTTATTGTGCTGATCTTTGGGCAAAATGTTCCATTGATATTTTCAAATGAGTCATTAAGAAAATGAAAATTAAAGCTACAATGAGCTACATTGTACATCTATTAAAATATCTACCATACTGTTTGATGGCAAAGGTTTATCATAACTAAACACTAATATATTCAGTGGGAAGATAAAAGCCTATGTTCACTTGGTAAAAAAGTGTGGAAATTTCTTGAAATATTAAAGATACACCTAACATATTACCTATGAATTCCACTTCTACCGCATACCAATACAAAATCTAGTGCACAAGACATCTCAAATGTCTGTTAACAGATACATTTATGCATTCTAAGCTGCTTTAGTCATGTCTGACTCTTTGCAACTCCATGGACTGTAGCCCACCAGTCTCCTCTGTCCATGGAATTCTCCAGGCAAGAATACTGGAGTGGGTTGCCATGTCCTTCTCCAGGGGAATCTTTCCAACCCAGGGATCGAACCCTCATCTCTCATGTCTCCTGCATTGACAGGAGGGTTCTTTACCACTAGTGCCACCTGGGAAACCATACATATATAAACAGATTGTTATATAGATATGGAGTATTACTTAGTGGAAATTTGTGTAATAATAAACATGGCATACAACGACATGGAAGAAAGAAAATTTTAAAAAAGAATATACTCTCTTCCATGAATACAAAATTTTAGAAAATGCAAACTAATCTAGAGACAGATGAGTAGTTTCTCAGGGAATGCATGGGCAGGAGTGAGAGATTCTAATGGGGAAATTATGAAGAAGAACTTTCTGAGGGTGATGCATATGTTTGAAGTCAATAAAGTTAATTATATGATAATTTTTTGCTTATTTGCAGAATAAAAATAACTCAGTCAATGGAGAGAGAAATATCAGGGGCTGAAAAGGATGTAGAAAAGTTTCCTATTCATTGAAAGAAACTTCCTGATAGACAGATGATTAGTTTATTTCTACAGAACTAATCATCTCCAAATAAAATCATTTTATTATACTTATGGCTTTTGTGGATAAGAGATCAAGGTTCGGAAAGCCTGGCTTTGTGTTCTCTTTGCGTTCCTCTTTGTGTTCCATAGTGTTTGGTGCCTCAGCTGGGAAGGTCTGAGCATCTGAGGTGTGGTATCACTTGCAGGCTTCTTCCCTCACATGTCCGGTACACAGATGGAAATGATTCAAGCGACTTCTTCCCTCCAATAGTTTCAGAGTCTCTTCATGTGGCCTATTACATAACTTGTCCAGAAGGGCGGCCTCAGTTTAGTTGGAATTTTGATAGTACAGCTCTGGTTCAAAAGGGAGTGTTTCAGTGGACAGGATGGAAGCTTCATGACCTTTGAGACTTGGGCCTCTGTATGCGTGGATACGTGCTCAGTCCTCCACTTGTGTTGGACTCTCGGCAGTACAATGGACTGTAACCCACCAATCTCCTCTGTCCATGGAGTTCTCCAGGTGAGAATACTGGAGTGGGTTGCCATGCCCCCCTCTAGGGGATCTTCCCAACCCAGGGATCGAGCCCTCATCTCTTATATCTCCTTTATTGGCAGGTGAGTTCCTTACCACTAGTGCCACCTGGGAAGCCCCATATGAAGCACCACGTCCATCTATTTGTCAAAGAAGTTACAAGCCATCTAAATTTAACCAGAGGAAATACAGATTCCAATCTATCTATTGGAGTCTAGGCAGAGCATTTAAGGCTGTGTTTTGTCCTGTTACTTGTGAGCGTGCACTCTGTGTCTGACTCTTTGCAAACCCATGGACTGAAGCCCACCAGACTCCTCAGTCCATGGGATTTCCCAGGGAAGAATACTTGAGCCGGTTGCCATTTTCTTCTCCAGGGTACCTTCCCAACCCAGAGATTGAAACTGTGTCTCTTGCATCTAATTTTAGAGAGAAGAAAATCTCAGGTTTATGGAAGTGGTGGATAATTAAATCTCCCTAATTTTCTCAGCAAAACACATGACGCATCTAACTGTTGAAACATGTATGATAGGGCTAGATTGAAGATGAGAGAAAGAAAATCTTGTGATTTGTTATGAAGGGGAAAGCTCCAGAAAAGACATCTAGGCTGAGAAATCAATCAATTTTGAGGTTCTTCTGGGAATGAGAAAAATAATGAAATGAGAAAAAAGTTTAAAATAAAATTTATTAATCAAATGTGATAAAGATACAGTGAGTAAAGTAAAAATGTAAACAACAAATTGAGGAAAAAATAAATGATAGACTATCATTTTTAGGATTAAAATACTCACAAATCAGTAAGACCAATGGCTCAAGATAGAAGAACACAGTGTTCTGAAAATGAACTAATACTGCATATAAGCCTGCAGCATTATGTGAAAACTTGGCATATCCTTTTATGTGAATATTGGTACTAATTCAAAAATAAGGAATAACAAAGGCTTTTTTCATTTTTAAGGTTTTTTGTTAGCTTTTTAATATCTGATGACTATGAAACACACAGCACACATTTGACATCTTGCTGTAATATTTGCTGTTGGCATCAGGAACATATTTGAATTTCAATATCAGCATGGATCAGCATGTACCTTGTTATAGATTTTGTGTGGGAAAGGAGAATATTTCCATGTTGAACAGAATAAAAGAAATACTTCATAAATTTCATACAAAAATATATTTTGAATAATTTCAGTTTATTTTATCACAATAAACATGAATATACAAACTTGTCACTGGGGCACTTATAAGTTCACAAACTCATGTTTCCCTTTGAATAGCAAAATAGAAAGAAACCATCCTTTCCCAAATGGTGCTCTCTCTTTATCCCAACAGGTGGGCTTCAAGCTTTTCTATACATGCAGTTATTACTGGACAAATCTTTCTCCCTTTTTCTAAGCCACTCACCCCTCCCTCGAGCTCCAGTTCTTTATGATGAGATGACTCATTAAACTTCCTTCCTAGCAGGGAGCTGACACCCAATTAATGAGCTGACACTGTTCTGTGTCCGCTCTCACTAGTGCAATAAGGCTTTGTTTACAAACACAGGCTGTTGTGCCTGTCAGAGACTGCAGGTTAAAATCTCCCTGCTGGGCCAGTTTGTTCAGAATCATAAGGCTTCTTTAAACAATGTCTTTGTGCGTTGAACATCAGACATTCTGCTTTCAGCAGGATGCAAGTCACCCTAATGGCAACATCCTCTTTGGCGGGAAAGGGACAAATGGGACAAGGTTTTGGATTGTAAATAATATAAATGGTATTATTTTATTATAAAATCATTCTCAATCTATCTACAGGTAGGTAATTGTTTACTTTTAAGATAAAATTTCAGATATGCAGACTTTTGTTCTTCAACTAAAGGCATTATTAAATCTAGACTTCATCTGAGTTTTTCTCCTTCTGTCAGAATTCAATATGCTTTTCTCCATTTGGCAAATGCCTTTCTAACTTCCAGCCCCAGAAATTAATAAGATAGCATCTCTTCTGTGAAATCTTTCTCAAATTTTTCTGGAAGGAGTAACTGTCTATGCAAATTTTGTAGGAATTTTTTAATGCTACTATAGTAGTATTTATCACATTAGCTCCCTTTTAATTCTTCTCCTTCACTAAAGAAATGACCAAGATATAGCAAAGTGCATGACACATAGTATATAGTTGCTTAGTCTTTACATTCAATGAATATGGGTTTCCTACAATTGTGCTTGAAACCTATTGGTACATAACAAGGACCTCACTGGTTGCCAAAAGCACATATCCTTCTATTCCGTTTGTAGGTAGTTGTAGAAGAATAGCAGTCATGTCTGACTCTTTGTGACCCCATGGACTGTAGCCCACCAAGCTTCTCTGTCCAGGGAACTTTTCAGGCAAGAATACTGTGAGTTGTCATTTCCTACTCCAGAGCATCTTAATGATCCAGGGACTGAACCCATTTCTCTTGTGTCTCTTATTCTGTTTTGTACTCTATGTTTTTTCCTGCCTAGTTAATTATCTGTCCATATCAGCCCTAATAGTACCCATGTAAAACTAGCAGACAGGTATAGTGCCAGCCATGTGGCTCTCCTTCCAACTAAGTTTGATATAAATACTATAACATGTTGTATGTGAAGCAAGATTGGGATGAGAGATGGGTCAAGATTTTTAGCTTTCGTATTTTTCTGGCTAATGGACTCACTGACCAAGCGTGAACACACTGGTGCTATGTGGATTCTTGAATTTACTTTTTTACATGTGCTTGCAGTGTCTTGAAGATACCTAATTGAAGATGCAAGGAAACAGTAGATTTTTGTGTCTACAACTAAAGAAAATTTCAGTACAGGTATGTATGTATAGTCATCTGCACATAGTAGTTGTGAAGTCGTGGACGTTGATGAGAAAACTTAGAAAAGGAGTATAAAGATAAGAACATCTAGGATTGAGTTTTGAGAAACCTCAGCCCATAATGGTCAGATATAGGAAAAAAAAGAGAGTTGGTAAGGAGAGAAAGAGGCTCAATGGTAAAGAACCCACCTGCAAACAGGAGATTTACTCAATCCAGAAGATGCAGGTTTGATCCCTCGGTTGGGAAGATCCCCTGGGGAAAGAAATGGCAACCCACTCCAGTATTTTTGTCTGGGAAATTCCAATGACAGAGGAGTCTGCCAAACTACAGTCCATAGTGTTGCAAAAGAGTGGGACATGACTTAGCGGCTAAACCACCACCAAGGAGTGGCTGAGATGGAGAATAACTCCAGCAGTATAGAGTCAAGAAATCAAGGGACAGAGAAATTTTGGTAGATGAAAAGAGCTAACAAATGCTGCTGACAGACCAATTAAGACAAAAACTGAAGATAGTACATTGAATATATTGACATGGAGCTTGTGCATTACATTAACCAGATTTGTTTCAGTAGAGTAATACACGCAAAAGTCAGATTGGAATGGGCTTAAGAGTTAGTGCATGATGAAGATATAGAAACTTTGAATATAAGTGATTTTTTTAAAACTGTGGTAAATCTACATAACATAAAACCTACCATTCTAATCATTTTAAGTGCACATTTCAGTGTCAGTAAGTACATTTACATTTTTATACAATGACTGTCATTATCCATCTCCAGAACTTTTTTATCTTCCCAAACTGAAATGCCATGTACCTTGAACACTAGCTCCCCATTCCTCTTTCTTCCCAACTATTTAAAGCAGTGGGAGGAAATAGAGAAGAGTTAGAGAAGATTGTGGACTTGAGAGACCTTGTCAATGTTTTCTTTTTTTTTTTCTAAATGAAAGAGTGGCATTTTTAAAAGTTCCTAAGAAAAATCCATTTGAGACAATTAATAACAAAATCTTCCTAAGAATAAATAATGCAATTGTGATTGAACAATAAAAATTAAGAGTCTTAAATAGGAAAAGGGATGGTTTCTTTACAGAAGCAAGAAAAAGGAAATACAAAAGCTATAAATATAAGTAAATTAATATTTGGTATTAAGAAAACTGGAAACTTCCTCTGTGATTATTTATATTCTTTTTATGAATTTCAATGCAGAATTCATTAGCCCACTGGGTAGGGGTGGGGGAGGTATGAAGAAGGTAAAGCAGGTTTGATAAAGTTGCTATAGACAATAGCAAAATGATTTGACTAGAATAGCTGGAAATAGGTATTCCAGAACAGATGCTCTCTTACATTTTAGATATGCATTCAAACACATATATAGTGAAGTTCTTTTATACAGCGTGTATTAAACGAGCCACATAACACCAGATACTGCACTAATCATAAGCGATCACAAGGTGAGCAAGAAAGAGCCCATTACCTCAAAGATCCCATAATCTCATATAAGAATAATTAATTTTTTTCCAGCTCTATACTGTCCCTGAATATTAGGACCTGGATCCTTTCAATACTTACTTTGGAATGGAGATAAATAGGCCAGGAAGAGAAACAACTACTCATGGTGTTTCTATTGGATAAAAAGTAAAAACCTAAAGAGGATTTAGGTGTTAAAATGATATTACTAAACCAAAGTAATGGCAAAGCAATACTTTCCTTTAAAAAACAACTGACATTGATCCAAGCCCAAAGGCTCCCATGTATTCAATAGTTTCCCAGTAAATATTGACTCAGTGTCTAAATTCCCATTTAGAGGCTCATCCTGATTCGACAAAGTCTGAATATGAAGAATGCATATGAATAGTGAAAGAGCTCAAAGCTATAAAATTAGAAACTACACTTATTTGTTAATCACTGGTTTAAGAAAAATAGATACAAAGCTCCCAAAGCACAAGACAGCATATTGACTATTTAGGAAATGTATGTAGAAATACAGGAAATAAATATTTTGTAGAAGAAATATATACGTATAGCATTTTTAGTCTGTTGTCTTCTCTAGAAACTCAGAAAAATAAGAATTTAAATTGAAATAAAAAGCATATTCAATAAAATAACCATGAGTTTCAAACAAATCATAATATGCACTGTTCATAGTATAAATTAGGAATTAATCTAAACACCTTATGTAAAAGAATTCATTAACTCTCAGAACAAATATGTGATTTAAATGCTATTTTTGTTTTCATTTCACAAATGAGATAACTGATACAAGGAGAAGCTAAGAAATATATCCAAGGATTTGTAGATAGTAAGTGGTAGAGACAGACTTCAAGCTGGGATGTCTGGTTCTAGTGTTTAAACTCTTTATACTGTCTCTCAACCGTTACTCTGTAATGGAGAAATGCTGAGAAACCTGGGAGCCAATATATACTTCCCCAAACTGAGGACAGATATGTAAAAAAAAAAAAAAGAAGTGTGTTTCAGCTCACACATTCAGTATAGACTCATCCAATAATCCTTTGGTCAAGGTGACAAGAAGCCATTTTTACACTCAGAAGTATTCAGATGGAAGACATATGAGAACAATAAAATTTTTATTGTCTTAGACCTAGTCTCTTTATTGGAGAAAATGGTTGGAAGTAAATGAAGAAAAGGAGAATGAGAAATTAGGGAGTCCTAGATCTTAATTAATAGAATCTATAACCATAAAGTGGAGAAAGCAATGGCACCCCACTCCAGTACTCTTGCCTGGCAAATCCCATGGACAGAGGAGCCTGGTAGGCTGCAGTCCATGGGGTCGCTAAGAGTCAGACACGACTGAATGACTTCACTTTCACTTTTCACCTTCATGCATTGGAGAAGGAAATGGCAACCCACTCCAGTGTTCTTGCCTGGAGAATCCCAGGGATGGGGGAGCCTGGTGGGCTGCCATCTATGGGGTCACACAGAGTCGGACATGACTGAAGTGACTTAGCAGCATAACCATAAAGAGATGGGAATACCAGACCACCTGACCTGCCTCTTGAGAAACCTATATGCAGGTCAGGAAGCAACAGTTAGAACTGGACAGGGAACAACAGACTGGTTCTAAATAGGAAAAGGAGTACGTCAAGGCTGTATATTGTCACCCTGCTTATTTAACTTCTATGAAGAGTACATCATGAGAAACACTGGGCTGGAAGAAACACAAGCTGGAATCAAGATTGCTGGGAGAAATATCAATAACCTCAGATATGCAGATGATACCACCCTTATGGCAGAAAGTGAAGAGGAACTCAAAGCCTCTTGATGAAAGTGAAAGTGGAGAATGAAAAAGTTGGCTTAAAGCTCAACATTCAGAAAATGAAGATCATTGCATCTGGTTCCATCACTTCATGGGAAATAGATGGGGAAAGAGTGGAAACAGTGTCAGACTTTGTTTTTTGGGGCTCCAAAATCACTGCAGATGGTGACTGCAGCCATGAAATTAAAAGATGTTTACTCCTTGGGAGAAAAGTCATGACCAACCTAGATAGCATATTTAAAAGCAGAGACATTACTTTGCCAGCAAATGTCCGTCTAGTCAAGGCTATGGTTTTTCCAATGGTCATGTATGGATGTGAGAGTTGGACTGTGAAGAAAGCTGAGTGCCGAAGAATTGATGCTTTTGAACTGTGGTGTTGGAGAAGACTCTTGAGAGTCCCTTGGACTGCAAGGAGATCCAACCAGTCCATTCTGAAGGAGATCAGCCCTGGGATTTCTTTGGAAGGAATGATGCTGAAGCTGAAACTCCAGTACTTTGGCCATCTCATGCGAAGAGTTGACTCACTGGAAAAGACTCTGATGCTGGGAGGGATTGGGGGCAGGAGGAGAAGTGGATGACAGAGGATGAGATGGCTGGATTGCATCACGGACTCGATGGACATGAGTCTGAGTGAACTCCGGGAGTTGGTGATGGACAGGGAGGCCTGGCGTGCTGCGATTCATGGGGTTGCAAAGAGTCAGACATGACTGAGCGACTGAACTGACTGATAGCCATATGGATGGTCCTCCTTGGTGGCTCAGATGGTAAAGAATCTGCCTTATCCTGGGTTTGATCCCCAAGTGGGGAAAATCCCCTGGAGAAGGAAATGGCTACCACTCCAGTATTCTTGCCTGGAGAATCCCACAGACAGAAGAGCCTGGTGGGCTACAGTCCATGGGGTCACAAAGAATCAGACATGACTGAAGCAACTTAGTACATAGGCACACATAGCCATGTGGGGGCTTCCCTAGTGCTACAGAACCACCCTGCCAATACAGGAGATCTAAGAGATGCAGATTCAATCCCTGGGTCAGGAAGATCCCCTGGAGAAGGAAATGGCAATCCACTCCAGGATTCTTGCTTGAGAATGCATGGACAGAGGAGCCTGGCAAGTACAGTCCATAGGGTCACAAATAGCTGGACACAAATGAAGCGGCTTAGCACACATGCCTGCATGCATACAGCTATATGTGTCATAAGTAGCAGAGTCTTAAGTCTTCTTTTCCTATGAAGCATGACTATCATACTCTTGCCACACTTCATCTTCAGTCTCACCTGAATATCTTACTAACTTCAAAAGCACACTGTGTACAAGACAATCAGGAATCTGGGTTTTGACAATACTTTGATGTAGTAAGCTGAGTCTCTTGAATCTCTAACCTTCCTTCTACCACTGAATTTCCATAATTTATTAATTATATTTTTTAGTTTCCAGAATGGCAGACAAGTTATTACTAGGCTTGTGCTTTTCAATTTTATTCTGCAAGAATCCATTATGGTCATACTGTGTAGCTTATTTTGCATAGTGGAAACAGGGAGGCATAGTATTTATTTTTTTCATATAATATTTCTGCAAACATTTATTAGGCATGTCCCAGGATTTGGATAGTCTGTTAATGATTGAAATACAAAAATATATCAGTCATTATTGTTATCATGTTATAAAATCAAGCATGCCTATAAATGATAGCATTCTGAATATCATTCTTGCAAGGAACTTATAAAGTTTTAATATCTTCATTTTATGCAGAAGGAGACTAAGACTTTGAAAATGAAAACAACTTGACCAAGGTTCTATACCTAATCAGTGACAGAGACAGAATTGAATCCAGTTACAGCTAAGTTTAAGGCTTGCGCTATCCTGTGCTCAGTTACTTAAGTTATCTCTGACTCTTTGTGACACTATGGATTGTAGTCTGCCAGGCTCCTTTATCCATGGAATTCTCCAGACAAGAGTACTGTAGTGAGTTGCCTTGCCCTTCTCCAGGGGATCTTCCCAACCCAGGGATCAAACCTGTGTCTCCTGTATTACAGGAGCTAAGTAAAGAGAGCTAACTCTCTTTACCACTGAGCCATCAGGAAAGCCCCAAGTTTAAGGCTTATGTTCTTAATAACTACAGATTTTTTTCTACCTCTACCTGAGTGATAGAAGACACAGAATGAGGCAATTGCAGCTAAAACAAAGAATTTCTTTAGATACACTGATAGAAATCAGAGAGAAAGAAATGATTGCTTGCTCTCTTGCCAAGCAGAGAAAACTGGATCTAGGTTTTCAGGAATGAGTACAAGATTTCCAGGAAGAGAAGCAAAAAATAAAAACAAACAGAAACACCTGTATTTGCAAAGGCAAAGAAGAGGAGAATATGGTTAGGCTTAGGGGAATGTAAAGTGAAAAGAAAGTGAAGTCGCTCAGTCGTGTCTGACTCTTTGCAACCCCAAGGACTCTAGCCTACCAGGCTCCTTCCTCTATCCATGGGATTTTTCCAGGCAAGAGTACTGGAGTGAGTTGCCATTTCCTTCTCCAGGGGAGCTTCCCAACGCAGGGATTGAACCTGGGTCTCCTGTATTTCAGGCAGATGCTTTACCGTCTGAGCCGCTAGGGGAGTGTGGCTAAAGATTATTGGGAAGTGTGGCTAGAGATTATTGGGAAGTGTGGCTAGAGATTATTAAGGCCTGTGAATGGTGGAAATGAAAGCTGAGGTTTGAAAAGGAAATTAGAGCTAGATCATTAAGAGTTATGAACACATTACAAAGAAATTAGAGTTTCACTTGTTCTTGAGCATAATTCTCAAAGTTGTCTAGTGAAAACTTTAGTAAATATCAGATACAGTTTATTTGGTTCTTTTTGCTTATAATTTTCCTACCACCACCACAGGATACCAACCAACTCACTTAAATTTGCCAGGCAATGGTATTCCCTCAAGACACAATTTCTACTTTTTTAATTAGTCCGTAATATAGTTAAAAGTAACACACAAATATATATATAAATATATATAGTGTATACATAATAGGGCTTCCTAGGTGGTGCTAGTGAAAAAGAACCCACCTGCCAATTCAGGTGACATAAAAACCTTGGTTTTGATCCCTGGGTAGGGAAGATGCCCAGGAGCAGGAAATGGCAACCCACTCCAGTATTCCTGCCTGGAAATCCCATGGACAGAGGAGTCTGACAGGTTGCAGTCCATGGAGTTGCAAAGAATCAAACACGACTGAGAAAAACACCAATACAGTATGCTAACACATATATATGGAATTTAGAAAGATGGTAATGATAACCCTGTATGTGAGACAGCAAAAGAGACACAGATGCATAGAACGGACTTTTGGACTCTGAGGGAGAGGGAGAGGGTTGGATGATTTGGGAGAATGGCATTGAAACATGTATACTATCAAGTAAGAAATGAATCGCCAGTCTATGTTCAATACAGGATACAGGAGGCTTGGGGCTGGTGCACGGGGATGATCCAGAGAGATGATATGGGGTGGGAGGTGGGAGGGGGTTCAAGATTGGGAACTCATGTACACCCGTGGCAGATTCATGTCAATGTATGGCAAAACCAATACAGTATTGTAAAGTAAAATAAAGTAAAAATACAAATTAAAAAACAATTAAAAGTAACATTTAAAAAAAAGAATCAAACACGACTGAAGCAACTCAGCATGCATGTACATATACGTAATACTTAAAACCATGTATATGCCTATGTGTGTATATTAATATACAGAAAACAAGCCTTCCTAATTCTGTTTATTCTTGCCTCCTTACACTTATTTGACCTCTGGGGCATTTTTGCCATGAAGTACTTACTAATAAGCAATAGAACTATGGTACCCAGAGTCCCACTTTGGTTAAAGCCAAAGCACAGGGCTGCAGTCATCTGAAGACTTGACAGGGGCTGGCTGACCTGCATCCACATGACCGCTGACACAGACCGCAGTCCTTTGTCACAGGAGCATCTCCACAGGGTTGCTTGAGTGCCCTCAAAACATGGCAGCGGGCTTCCTCTGTGCGTGATCCCAGAGAGATAGCAACGAAGAAGATACACTGTTTTTCATAACATAGTCTTACGTTGACCACTTTTAAAACAGTCTGTTTGTTCCAAGACAGTCACTACGTCCAGAGGACTCAAGGGAAGAGGCATTTGGGCATGTTTTTGAATCACCAACCACACAGCCCTTTTGAGTGTGAGTGGAGAAGCTCAGAACCCTGCTACTCGGTCACCTCCTTATTTTTCACTGCATCTTTAAGATTTCATTATGGAAACCCAGGCTCCCTCAAAAAGAAGTTTAAAATTATTGCTAGCCTAGGTAACTTTTAATGTGGAAAATGTTAACATTTCAAGTCAATATGGTGTTCATCATCTGCTTTAACGTAGATTATAATTTTTTTGTGAATTCTGATAAAATTTTACCTAGAAGCACTTTATTCATTTAAATATCATATGAAACATAATTTGAGGTTCCTAGTTCTGTCTAGTCTTCAATATAATAAAAGTTCTACTAACCATGAATTCTTGTAATTCTGAAATAATTAATAAAAATAGGACGTTTAATTTAAGAATGACTGCTTCTGCTAACCACTAAAACAATATTCCCTAAGCAAAGTTAGGTTCTTATATTTGTAGTAGTAACAACAGCTTTCATTTTTATTTTCATAAGCATATTGCATAGTTATATGTGAGTTTATTTCTGTTTTTAAAAAAGTTCATTTGTATAATTTTTTGAGATTCTACATGTAATTTATATCATATGTTATTTGTATTTAGTGGGGGGAGGGGAGAAAGAAATTAGGAGTTTGGGATTAGCATATACACATTACCTACTGAATATAAAATAGAGAAACAACAAGGTCCTACTGTATAGTCCAGGTAATGATACTATCTTGTAATAACCTGTAATGGAAAAGAATCTGTAACTGAATCACTTGCTGTATACTTGAAACTAACACTACACTGTAAATTAACAATACTTCAAGAAAAATTTTTGAAAGGAGTATTACATATGTCTATCCAATTCTTCTAAAAATATAAGCATACTTTTTGTATAAGAATCATATGACAGACATACATTTTGGGTTTTATTCTCAATTGTATGAACATGGGCAAGTCACACCACTCTTATCAGCTTGACTGTCTTCTGTAATCATGAAATAATTAAAATATGTTGCTGAATTAGATGGTCTAAATGTCCTCTAGCACAGTATTTGATTTTAAAATCCCCACTTCTAGTTGAAAGTAAATCCTGGTAAAATCTTATTGCTACAGTCTGTGCTTATCTCTAGAGTGCCAAATAAATGGTAGATGTTTAAGTGAATAAAAATACATGAGAAAATACCCAGGAAAGTGTCTTTTTTTCTTATCTATTACATGTAAAACATGCAGAAACTGTTACATATGAGTTCATTGGAAATCACACAGGTGTTCTTAATATTGATAGAAAGTTTTATCTTTATACAAGGCTCCAATAGACATTTCTCCTTTAAAATAAACTATCTTCATTGAATTAGCTTAATCAAAAAGATCAAACAATGAAGTAAAGTACCAGGGTGTAGCTACGTGATGGGTGTTTATGTGAAGAAGAGAAAGTGTATCAAATTATGAATCCAGAGCTTAAAACAATACATTTCAGGCATTCTTAACTCCTAATTAATAATAAAATAAACAAAAATATGTGGATTTAAGAAATTAGGACTCTTTCAGGTATTACCTTATTATTGATCTGCTCAATAAATTTCCATCAGCTGAAAGGAAGAATTATTTTCATGACCAAATAGATAGCATCCATATATACAGGTCAGGTCACCACAAGGGAGTGGCACCAGTTAGCTAATCAGACCTGGAACACAGGAAGCCTCTGATAGAAAGCCATCCCATTTTGGCCACATTGCATAAGCTTTTCAAAAAACTAGAAGTTCTAAAGAGAAAGAACTCTGATGTATAAGTTGCAGAGGTCATCTCTCAGTGCGGGGCAGGAAGCTTTTATCGTTGAAGCAACCATCCCTTCACTGAACAGTTGTCTTGAAACTCTTTTGCTTTGTATGGTTTCTTTAACTAATGACTTAAATAAGCTCTATTTTTATCCTTGATAGAGTCTTACCTTCTTGGTTTGGATTCACCATTTCTATGAAATTTATGCTGAAGTGTCAGGTTACCTAAAGACAATTAGAACTATATAAGAGTGTTATAGGTCTCTCTCTATCTCATTTTTAACAAACACATAGCATTTAAATTCTGCCATGCCTGATGCTAAAAACTTTACATAAAGTTTTACTCAATTTATCCTTACACTAACCCTCTGTGGTAGATCTGGCAGGTCAGGCTCTATTTATGGATAAAGACATTGTAAATTAAAGGAGTTAGCAATTTCCCCAAAGTCACACTTCAGCTAAGTGTCAGAGCATTGCTCCAAACTAACTACAGATTCCATGCTCAACACTGTCCCACTTCTTTGTTATTCCAAGATTCCTCTTGGAGCAATTTGTAGCTTTGAGTGTTTAAGAACATGCTGTAGCTAGCTAATTTAAAAAAGGAAAACTGTATAAACCATTATCAAAATAATATAAAACAACTAACCACATTCACATACACATTCATTCACATGCAACACTGTTCATGTGTATTCTTTGTAATGGCAGAATGTGCAGGTGAGTCTACTTGGTCATATCTATAATATTTCTTCCATCTGAGTTCACTGATAAACACTGGAAGAAATGTGAAGCTGTTGGTGACCATCTAGTAAGAGTGACTACATAGTCACTTTTATATAATTACTATTTCTAATTTAAATGATAATATAAAATATATGTATATATATACCATCCCAAGCAATTAATATCAGAAAATCAGTAAATAAAAGATAGGGTTTGAAACTGTTTAGCAAACCTTTAAAGAGGAAATGTTTCCTGGTTGGTAGACTCCTTCTCCATAGACATCATGGCGGTTTTATTTTTCTTTTTGGTATCCAGAAAGTTTAGAGTTCTAGATGAAGTTGATAAAACTTAGGCAGTCAATAGGTCTTAGAGTCAATAAACAAATCTCTATTGATTATGTCTGATTTTGAGTACACAGATTGCATGACCCTAAATATTTGGGTACTTGTGATGGGTACCAAATATGAGCCCTGCATACCAATTTATGAATTATGAAAAGTATGCATTTGGTACCACTGTTCAGCTGAATACCAGGAATATATGTGATTTTTCAATTTATCTGACAGAAATAAAATTCAAAAAAAATATTTTAAACTATCTACTATTACTCTCCCAAGAAACCTTCCTGTCTATAAAATAGAATATCTCTTTATTCTTCTTCAGGCCCAGTGATGGCCCAGTCTAATATTTCTCCTCCTTTTCATACATCTGCCTTTTTCTCTAGGTAATTCAAGTATAAATAATGCACTTACATGGCTTTCACTAAAGACTTTTCTGCAGTTCTTTTATCAAGGCTTCTCTTATTCCTCTAGTGGCAATCACACCCATAACAGATGACATCTGTGCCCCAGATCATTGTGAACCACTCAGGTAGGCCATGTGTTGTACCTTGACCTAACATCTCATTTCGGTTCCCACCACTGTGGCCAATTAAATGAGGGTCTCTTAACGGAGCCAGTTGACTGGTCGTGTGCCGGCTATCACCACAAGAGCTTAAGGGCCACAAATCTCTGTTATTACCAAGCTGTTCCTGCCAGAAGCATGCTGATTCTTGACAAAAAGAATAGATTAGGATCAATCAAATCTCCTGGAGGCTTGTCAGTGGGACTTTTAACCACACCTTCTACCTCAAACTTTCCCCTTCACCTCCTTCCAAACACCTACGCAGCAGCAAGCTAACAAGGTGTCTGCCAAACCATATGTTCATAATTAGCTAACTTCTTGCCTGTCGCTAGAGGCACCACTGATTCAGCAACAGCCCTCAAGGGTGTTGGGCATCCAATAAGACACCACCAACCAGCACCTACCCCTCCCCTCTGCGGTAGGAGAAGAGGCATACTTAATTCCAGCTGTGGCTTTGTTGAGTGAATTAACTTTATCCTCAATTTAAAAAGCCAGCATGAAATCAAAGGAGACCACAGAAAAGGAAAATAGAGAAAATGGAAAAAAAATGCTGTAGGTTAACTCAACAAATCTGATGAATGAACCTCAACTGTTTGGCCTCATTTAGCCAATCACTGCAAAGCAGGTTTCTGGCACTGTTGTTACTTCTGGCGCAATTCTTCCTTTTATTTCCCAGTTCTGTGGTTAAAGTCTCTCATTACACACAGAGGGGATCGATGATATAATTGTTTATGAGCCAGTGGAACACATTTTTAGGTAGCAGTGAGGTTACCAAGCAATGAGATATTAATGTTAGAAACAGCAGTGTACGATGCTGGCTAAGAAATCTCATCTCAAGGTAAGAGTGCTGCATATGAAATTAATTTTGCAATCTCTTCTTTGAGCCTATAAATTCTTGAGTGTGTGGTTTTCTTTATGGGAAAAAGTTGGCAAATATCTTTTAAAAAGTTCTAGAGCACAGAGAATTCTGAAATCTTTTTGTTCTCATTGACTAAGGAAGAAATGTCTAATATTCTGAAAAAATATATTTTCACTAAATTTATTTATATGAGGATCATTAATAGATTGTACTGTTTTCAATTAAATAATCTGTATAATGTTTGAATACAGTTATCAATATTATTTTTCTTAAAGGATTAAAAATTAATACTAAAGGCATATATGATCCTGAATTTTAGTAGAAAAAATTGGTCAATGTCATCTCTTAGTTTCAAGACTATGATGAATAACTTTTTAAACTTGCAAAACCCTAAGGATGCTTTTCCTATAGCATAAGTATTATAAACTTAATTTAAAATTTATATAAATTAATGAATTATTTAAATTAGAACAGAAAAAACTAGTTAAGCAAAAATATGTATTCTTAATATACATTCTTAAAATTAAAATTGCTGCAAAAATTGAGTGCCTAAATGCAGTTGTGTAAAAAAGCAGTATTTATATTTTTATAAATGATGCTTACGAGACCAAAATGTGGATTATAAAAAGATAAAGCATTTACATTTAAAATAATGACATTAAATAATTTGTGTTAAAAGTGATTAAGTAGAAATTAGTTTATTGTTTAAACAATGTTGGTCTCAGAATATTGTGATTTTACTGTTGTAGTTGATATTACCATGAAATCCTCCTATGATGCATTCTAAGAACTTTGGACAATGTATAGAACAGGACTGGAGCATGCTCAAGCTCTAGATATATACTGACGATAGGTCGTTGTTTTAAGTATCAGCTTGAGCTTTAATTTCATTGTCAATCACATAATCTCTGCTATTATATTAAAAAGCCATTGAGGTTGGCAGGGACTCAGGGGTTTTGAGTAACAGATATTGTCATGATGCTATGTGACTTAAGAAACAACTGATGTGGTTTGTGACCAGGGAATTAGAAAACATAAGCCAAAGGGAAAATCCAGAGACCACAGATTGGTACAAATTACACGCAATTTTTTTTAAATAAGCCCTTTATAATAATGTCAGACAAGACACATCTAGTATCTTCCCTACCCTCTATGGAACAAACCATTTACAATCAGAGCCATATGTTTGCTTTCAAAGAAAAGTTGCCACCCTAAAATATTCCTTAAAAATATTTTTACAACTTGTCATTATGCAAATAGCACATTTCTTTTATTAAAACAAGAACAATAAAATAACTTGCTAAAAAATGCCCATAAGCTAATGAGCACTCTTTTCAGTTTACTCTCTCCAAATTTTCAACTTTGATATGTTTTAAACAAGATAGAATATGAATCAACTAAAACATAATATTGTTTCTGTAGCCAAGGATATTTATAATTCCACAATAAGGGGGTCTTTATTTTAACTTTCAGTGTGATTAACTTATAATGAGATTTACCTTAATGAGTATTATACTGGGCTTCCCTGGTGGTTCAAATGGTAAAGAATCTGCCAACAATGTGGGACACCTGGGTTTGATCCTTGGGTGGGGAACATCCCCTGGAGGAGGAAATGGCAATCCACTCTAGTACTTTTGTCTGGAGAATCCCATGGACAGAGAAGCCTGGCAGGCTAAAGTACATGGGGTCACAAAGAGTCAGACACAACTGAGTGACTAAGCATAGAATATTATGCTATGGAGCATGAAGATATGTATACTAGAAATAAGAAACAACGATGATTGAGTTTTAAGAACTGATTTTGAGGAATCTTAAAAATCTTACAGACTGTTGCAATAAGAAATAGTGGACCTTTGTAGAACACTAAGTAGTGAGCTTACACGATGATAGGATGCTTTAACAAAATATGGGCAGTAGTGAACAGTGAAGATTGGAGGCAACAAGAGGCTTATTGAAGATGCTGTGTTCCATATCAGTGATGTGCACTTGGCCAAGGACAGTGAAAATGGGGCTGGATAGAAAGAGATAAATGAGACATATTAAAGACTGAATCAGATTACTATAACTAACCAACAAAGGAGAGATTCAAGATGATAAGATCAAATTGGCAAACTTCAGTAGGAAAAAAATATGACAGTGGCAAAGGTGATGTGAAGAGAGACGATGAGGTTGGAAATCAGCTTTTTGGCAGAAAACATACTGAATTTGGTTTTAGTCAAATTATGTTTGAGGCATGATATGCATACTAGGAATAGGCACCTGACAGATCTAGGGTTCTGATGAGCAGATTGGGAACATTTCAGTTTGGGAGTTAGATGTGGTATGGATTACTAGACACATCTAAATAGACTGTTCTTCAAGGGAGGGGAGATAAATCAAGAAAAACAGGTCAGACCTTACATGTAGCTCAGTCAGTAAACAATCTGCCTGCAATGCAGGAATCTACCTGCAGTGCAGGAGAACTGGGTTCGATTCCTGGGTTAGAAAGATGCCCTGGAGAAGGAAATGGCAACCCACTCTAGTGTTCTTGCCTGAGAAATCCCATGGATAGAGGATCTGGCAGGCTACAGTCCATGTAGTCGCAAAAACGGACATGACAGAGTGACTAAACCACCACCTACATGTTCACTCCCAGAGTAAAGGGGCAGAAGGGAAGGAGTTAGGAATGAGAACAGAGGAAGAATTGTAAGAAAAGAGTCAGTAACCAAACCTAATAAATTTAAAGGTATTCTCAAAAGCAAGGAAAAGTAAAAACGTCTCGTGGAGCATAGAAGTCAAATCTAAAGAAAATGGCTAAAAATCCAGGGAAGCCCAGTTAAACATCAATGGCAATTTTGAAAGACCATTTGCAAAATATGGGAGCCGAAAGTATCCAAATGCTGTGGAAACAGTGATAAGGAAACACAAGCAACATTTTGTGATGTATTATTTAGTATTTTACAACTATGTTTATAAGGGGAGCTGTCAATAATTCTCCTCTCATGCTATTTTTGTCAAGATTTTGATATGAAAGTTATATTAGCTTCATAAAAGGAATTGGAGTATGTTATCTCTTTTTCTCTTCTCTGCAACTATTTGTAATATAAATTGAGATTATCAGTCCTTTGAAAGTTTGACTAAAAACTCACTTATAAAATCATCTAAGCCAGTGTATATTTTGGAGGGAGATTTTTGACTATGCATTTAGTTCCTTTAAAAGTCATCGTAATACTTTGGGCTAGTATTCCCTTGAGTCATTATGTTTTATATTTCTATGAGTGGTCATTTCTTCTAAGTTTCCATAAATATTTGCATTAACAAATTTCTTATAATTAAAAACTCCAGCAGCATGGAGACAAAGACCTAGAGAACAGACTTGCTGGATACAGTGGGGAAGGAGAGAGTAAAACTAACTGAGAAAGTAGCATTGAAACATATGCATTACCATGTATAAAATAGATGACTAGTGGAAATTTGCTGTATGATGCAGGGAGCTCTGTGACAACCTAGAGGGGTGGGATAGGGTGGGAAGTAAGAGGGAGGGAACATACGTACACCTATGGCTGATTCATGCTGATGTATGGCAGAAACTACCACAATATTGTAGAGCAATTATCCTCCAATTAAAGATAAATACATTTTAAAAAACTTCAACCAAAATTAAAGTTATAACTTCCTTCTCATTTCTAATATTTATTTCTCTTCATAATCAGAGATCTATATATGTTTATTGGACTAATATCTTTCAAAAAATTACTATTGAGTTTGTAGGATTAATTCAACATTTTTTCAGTTCTTTGTTTCAGTTCCTCCCATTAAAAAAAAAATCATTTACTCTCTTCTAATTTTTGAAATTCTTTTATCTCAATTTAGATTAATCTTAGATTAAAATTTAGTTAACTTTTGATTTTTCTCATTTTCCAGTATTTTAATTTGAGTTGTGAGACAACTTCTAAATCTTTGTTTCTAACAAATTTTTATACAAAATTATTTTATGTAGTTCCAAAAATTTTATGATATGCATTGTGTTTTTTTCCTTTAGTTCATTTATTAGTTAGACATGTAAACATGGGGTTTTAATTAATTTTTTCAGGTATATTGGTTTTAGTTTACATTATTAATTTATAATTTTAAGACACAGTAATTTACTAGAAAGTACTCCGTAATCTCTGAGTTCAGCAAAGCTAAAGAGTGACTTTACTGTCATTATGGTGTAAGACAAAAATGCCAGAAGCTTGAACCATGATAGTGGGCTGTATCAGAAAAGGCATTCAGGATTGAGATTTCATGACTGATGGGCTGTAGAAGGTGAGAGTGAGAGAAGAGTCACATATGACTTCCATAATCATAGCTTGAGCAACAGAATGGATGGAGTCACCACTTACTGAGATGGAGGAGGTTGAGAATGATAGCAAAGACTGCATTCAGTTTTGGACAAGTTATGCCTGTGTTGCCTGTGGGACAGCAAACAAAGGATAACAAGAATGTAATAAATACACAAACCACGCAATCACAAGAAATTTCAGGCCATATAACTGTGGAAAGTCTTTGAAAACATGGCAATAGAATAGTTTGCCCAGGAAAAAGTAATAGAATAATTTTTGAAAGGTAGCAAGACTGAAATGTTGAGCAATTGCAATGTCTGATGTAGGAGGTGGAGTTTTGTGAAGAAGACATGTCATAGTGGACAAGAAAATGGAGTGTTTTGAGAAGAAGGGAATGATGAGCAAAGAGATGTCATTAACAATAAAATTGAGAACAATTGAAAACTATTTTTATTTATTTATTTTTTGCTTGTTTTGCCTCTCTGCTTGGCAGTGGGATCTTATTCCTGAACCAGGGATAGAACTTGTGCCCTCTGCAGTGGAAGCATGGAGTGATCATCACTGGACCACTAAGGAAGTCCCCAAAACTATATTGATACATAATATAACAGAAACTGGAGTACAAATTGGTGATTTCCAAACTGAGGTCTTTATCAGTATTATGATTAATAGGGATTTGAATAGTTCAGGAAGTCCGATGAATTGTGCATATTTTATTGACAGGATTGAATGGAGCTGTCAGATAACTAAGTCTTCTAAAAGTTCTCCTAACAAACTACCTCATAGTGAGAGCCCTCCTTGTTCCAACAAGAGTGATAAGTATTTATTCAAAGCAACTTTGAAAAAATGGACAGTTTCCATCTGGAACACAAAATGATTTCAGTAATAAATACCCCCTTTCATAAAGATATTAATCCTTTCAATTTTATTTTGTGATTTATAGTTTGCCAAGCACCTTTGACACTGTGTCATTTAATTGATACTGTCGACTGAAGGAAAAGAGAAATCTCTACTCTTCATATATCTGCTTTAATAATAGAAACAGACCCAGTCTACAGGTCTAACTTCTTTCTTACTCCCTTTTTGGTTTCTGCCCATAGGAAGAGGATTGGCCACTGACTCTTCTGAATGTTAATGATATGCTTCTATTTTCCTGATAGGTATGGCTTCATTTCTGTAAGAAGCATGCAGATGCCCTGCTGTTTTACTTCTTTTTTTAAAAAACATTTTTTATACTACTGGTTTTTATTTTTTGGCCACACCACATAGTGTGTGGGATCTTAGTTCCCTGACCAAGGATCAAACCCATGCCTCCTGCGGTGGAAACATGGAGTCTTAACCACTAGATAGCCAGGGAAGTCCTCTTTTACTTCTTAGACTCCCATGCTTTCTACTCCTATGTGTAAAGCACACATTTTCACACAGCCATCATGTCTACCCTTCCAATGAAGGCCCTATGTTCAGTCAAGCACTTATTCAAAGCAATCATTCTATTTCATCAGAGCAACCCTGTTCTGTCTGTGCAAGATGGGGTGGTATAGCTGTGGTGTCTGCGTGTGTTTTTGTATTAGTGCGCACGCTAAATTGCTTCAGTAGTGTCCAACTCTTTGCAACCTTATGTCCATGGGATTCTCCAGGCAAGAATACCGGAGGGGGTTTCCATACAGCCTTTAGGGTATACTCCCAACCCAGGGATTGAACCCGGATCTCCTGTAGTGGAGGCAAACTCTTTATCACTGGGAAGCCCAAAATAGCTACAGACAGTTACATAACTAGCTAAATGAATGGAGCTAGTACTACAAAACTAGCCATTCTATAATAGACTCAAAGGTAGCTCACTCAGATGGTGGTGGTGGTGGTTTCGTCACTCAGCTGTGTTTGACTTTTGCTACCCTGTAGCCTCCCAGGTGCCTCTGTCCATGGGATTTCCCAGGCAAGGATATTGGAGTGGGTTGCCATTTCCTTCTCTAGAGCTCACTTAGATATCCAAACCTAAATGCATTCTTCCATTATATTTTACTAGAGCAACCCTGTACTGGGGATTATCAGGTGAACACCCAAATTAATGCGTACAGCACACACATACTTTTTCCTCGTTGACATATTATTTTTGTATATTTTAACAAACTCAGAGAGGAAATGAATTACTATTCATTTATTATACAACTAAAAACTGAAGTTCTAAGGTCTTGGAACTTAACCAATTTCAAGTTATTAATAAAAAGTAAATTGAGGATTAAAATCCAAATCTTTTCAGTTTCTTTTCAGTATTATTTTACCCAGTCTATATTTTTTCACACTATCACTATGTAATATGTTAACTTTGATTGATCAAAACATACATCTTTCCATCTATAAATCTTTGTCGTATTTGTATTCATCAATAATTCCATTAAAAAACTTTAAATCATAACATAATTTCCATACCTACCAAATAATTCAGTTGACTTGTCATCTTTATACAAACATTATTAAAATGTGGGGCTCTGTTTTATGTTCCCACATCAAAACTTTTAAAAATCAGAAAAAAAAGAACACATGCAGAGTCACACTTAACGAATAGAACACAGCCATAGCTATCCTAATCATGAAATATTGTAGTCACAAAAGGAAACTGATAATCTCATGTGAATGATAATGAGCTCATGGTAAAATTCCTTCCAACTTCTGAGGAGTATAAATATTCTGGAAGATAATAAATGGAATATCTGATACTAGAGAGCATTGAGCTGATGGAACAGAGAAAACAAATATTTAAAACACAGATATAAATATTCTTAGATATGTAAGGGAGGATGTTGGAAAACAGAAAGCAAGAATCAGTTGGTGATACTGGTTATCAAAAATCTATTAGCTGTGAAAAAAAAAAAAAAAACTGAAAGGATTGGGTAGGGAATAGATGCAGCCCAATAAAGAAATGGAAATTAACAGAGACTTGTTAATACTCTCATAATAGGAAAACCAGAAATGATGAAAAACAATGTAGGGAAGCAACAAATGACAATAACTGAAATTCCTCATGATGATGCCGTCAGTTCTCAGACTGAAAAGCTTTGTAAAGTTTCAACCCTTAAGGAAAAAAAAAATCCCAACACCTAATAACATACTGATATAAAAGAATATCAGAGATATAGCCTAACAGATCCCAACAGAATAAAAAAATAGTCTACAAAAGAACCAATGAATCAGATTAATGTCAGATCTTCTTGATCTAAAGATATGTTAAGTGATTTCTTAATTAAAAATAATACAGATGCAAATTAATATCTCATCTCAACCTATATGATTCTTAAGATGATGGGTAGATCTTTATCTGTTCTTCACAAACTTCACAAACCTGCTTTCTTTGGAATTCAAGAAATGAGTTCCTGGTATTTTTAGTTTTAAGTGAAAATCAAATTTATTTAATAAAGCATACTCTTAAAAAATACACATGGTCATAATAACTTTCCTTTTAAAATACCATCAAACAAAAAGATATCTTAGTTATGAATAATGGCCTTCAGAATCCTACTCATGATTTTACTCCTCTTCCATTGGTTTAAATATTTTCATAAATTTAATGATAGAGGATAGAAATTATAGATCTAGTTGGTATTTAAAGTAAATTTAATTAGCCTCATGCTAGAAATTCATATTGTACAAAATGTTATAATTGCTGCAACATATATTTCTTTCACATTTACTTTGAATTAAAAAGTGAAGTCAAGAACATGGATTACCATTAACAGGCCCTCGTCCTTTATGTAAATCAGGATATACTGGAAAAGTCTTCAGGAAGCCCCCTCTAGTGTCTGAAGAATGCAACAGCTCACTGGCAAAGATCTGAGAAAGACAAAGATGCAAGAATTTTAGTTTCTCTTCTAAAGTGGCTGATATTGGAGATCATCAATTCCAATATTAATTCTGTTTGCAAACAGGAAAACTAAAGGTCCAGAGAGGGAGTGTTTTGTCTAAGATCACACTGAAGGTCAATGTTATATCAAGTATGTCAACCCAAATCTCCTGACTCAGTTCACAACACACTACTCTACCTTGTGTACCCGGTTTTGGGCCAAGTGGGCCCAGGGTAGGATAAAAGCAAGAAATTTGGAGGAATGTGTTTTGTTTTTTTTTTTAAAGATAGGATTATAGAAATGAGTGAAGGGTCACCGGGATTAAAGGGGAAAAAAAGATGGTTAGCATAAAAGTTTAGGGAACTATGGTAAAAAAGGTCACAGCAATTATTTGCTTATTGTCATCAGTATGAATAGAATTTACTGACAAGAACAACATGAAAATGTCATAACAAAGCAATAAACCTTGATTTTCTGCTCCACTCCAGCTTATAAAAATGGACTGGCAGTGGGGTTGTTATTTAACAACAGTCATGGTGTATTATCCTTAAACAGGATGTGCAATTTTTGGCCTCCCCTCCTTCCTTCAGAATATCTAAGGGACAAAAACTCTGTAGAGAAATACCCCAAGGACTACCCCTAAGGATGTCAATTTGCAATAGCCTGGTTATTTTACCCTTAAGTGTATGACTTTTCTGTATACTGTTGCTAAGAGTTAGTTTGTGAAAATTTTCAGCTGCTCCTTTTTAGTGAGTTTTGAATGTGAGAGTGTACTGTGGAGGTAGCTGCTGCTGCCGCTAAGTCGCTTCAGTTGTGTCCAACTCTGTGAGACCCCATAGATGGCAGCCCACCAGGCACCCCCGTCCCTGGGATTCTCCAGGCAAGAACACTGGAATAGGTTGCCATTTCCTTCTCCAAAGCATGAAAGTGAAAAGTGAAAGTGAAGTCGCTCAGTTGTATCCGACTCTTAGCGACCCCATGGACTGCAGCCTACCAGGCTCCTCTGTCCATGGGATTTTCCAGGCAGAGTACTAGACTGGGTTGCCATTGCCTTCTCCATTGTGGAGGTAGAGAGATGCATCAAATTGTTCATAGTCTACTGGGGAAAACACAAAAGCCCAGGAGGGAAGATGGGAACATGTTATGTCTAGTATCTTTCAGGTTTCAGCCTTTTCTGTATCTTAGCAACTTGGAAGCTGATTTTGAAGGCTCTGGACATGTAATCCCTGAATACATATTCCTAGGGCTTAAGGGAAGCTAATACATGAGTTAAGGGCTAGCCTGGTGGCTCAGTGGTAAAGAATCGGCTTGCTGGTGATTTTTTTTTTATAAAAACAGAATATATCAGTTCAGTTCAGTTCAGTTCAGTTCAGTCGCTCAGTCGTGTCTGACTCTTTGCGACCCCATGAACTGCAGCACTCCAGGCCTCCCTGTCCATCACGAACTCCCAGAGTTCACCCAAATTCATGTGCATCGAGTCGGTGATGCCATCCAGCCATCTCATCCTCGGTCGTCCCCTTCTCCTCCTGCCCCCAATCCCTCCCAGCATCAGAGTCTTTTCCAATGAGTCAACCCTTCGATGAGGTGGCCAAAGTACTGGAGTTTCAGCTTTAGCATCATTCCTTCCAAAGAACATCCAGGACTGATCTCTAGAACGGACTGGTTGGATCTCCTTGGAGTCCAAAGGACTCTCAAGAGTGTTCTTCAACACCACAGTTCAAAAGCATCAATTCTTCGGCACTCAGCTTTCTTCACAGTCCAACTCTCACATCCATACATGACCACAGGAAAAACCATAGCCTTGACTAAATGGACCTTTGTTGGCAAAGTAATGTCTCTGCTTTTGAATATGCTATCTAGGTTGGTCATAACTTTCCTTCCAAGAGTAAGTATCTTTAATTTCATGGCTGCAATCACCATCTGCAGTGATTTTGGAGCCCAAAAAATTAAAGTCTGACACTGTTTCCACTGTTTCTCCATCTATTTCCCATAAAGTGATGGGACCAGATGCCATGATCTTCGTTTTCTGAATGTTGAGCTTTAAGCCAACTTTTTCACTTTCTTCTTTCACTTTCATCAAGAAGCTCTTTAGTTCCTTTTCACTTTCTGCCATAAGGGTGGTGTCATCTGCTTATCTGAGGTTGTTGATATTTCTCCCAGCAATCTTGATTCCAGCTTGTGCTTCATCCCGCCCAGCATTTCTCATGATGTACTCTGCATAGAAGTTAAATAAGCAGGGTGACAATATACAGCCTTGACATACTCCTTTTCCTATTTGGAACCAGTCTGTTGTTCCATGTCCAGTTCTAACTGTTGCTTCCTGACCTGCATACAGATTTCTCAAGAGGCAGGTCAGGTGGTCTGTATTCCCATCTCTTTCAGAATTTTCCACAATTTATTATGATCCACACAGTCAAAGGCTTTGGCATAGTCAATAAAGCAGAAATAGATGTTTCTTCTGAAACTCTCTTGCTTTTTTGATGATCCAGTGGATATTGGCAATTTGATCTCTGGTTCCTCTGCCTTTTCTAAAACCAGCTTGAACGTCTGGAAGTTCACAGTTCATGTACTGCTGAAGCCTGGCTTGGAGAATTTTGAGCATTACTTTATTAGCGTGTGAGATGAGTACAATTGTGCGATAGTTTGAACATTCTTTGGCATTGTCTTTCTTTGGGAATGGAATGACAACTGACCTTTTCCAGTCCTGTGGCCACTGCTGAGTTTTCCAAATTTGCTGGCATACTGAGTGCAGCACTTTCATAGCATTATCTTTCAGAATTTGAAACAGCTCTACTGGAATTCCATCACTTCCACTAGCTTTGTTCTTAGTGATGCTTTCTAAAGCCCACTTGACTTTGCATTCCAAGATGTCTGGCTCTAGGTGAATGATCACATCATCATGATTATCTGGGTCATGAAGATATTTTTTGTACAGTTCTTCTGTGTATTCTTGCCACCTCTTCTTAATATCTTCTGCTTCTGTAGGTCCAGACCATTTCTGTCCTTTATCGAGCCCATCTTTGCATGAAATGTTCCCTTGGTATCTCTAATTTTCTTGAAGAGCTCTCTAGGCTTCCCCATTCTGTTCTTTTCCTCTATTTCTTTGCATTGATTGCTAAGGAAGGCTCTCTTATCTCTCCTTGCTATTCTTTGGAACTCTGCATTCAGATGCTTATATCTTTCCTTTTCTCCTTTGCTTCTTGCTTCTCTTCTTTTCACAGCTATTTGTAAGGCCTCCCCAGACAGCCATTTTGCTTTTTTGCATTTCTTTTCCATGGGAATGGTCTTGATCCCTGTCTCCTGTATAATGTCATGAACCTCCATCCATAGTTCATCAGGCACTCTATCTATCAGATGTAGTCCCTTAAATCTATTTCTCACTTCCACTGTATAATCATAAGGGATTTGATTTAGGTCATACCTGAATGGTAAAATTGATGCTTTTGAACTGTGGTGTTGAAGAAGACTCTTTAGAGTCCCTTGGAGTGCAAGGAGATCCAACCAGTCCATTCTGAAGGAGATCAGTCCTGGGTGTTCTTTGGAGGGAATGATGCTAAAGCTGAAACTCCAGTACTTTGGCCACCTCATGCGAAGAGTTGACCTATTGGAAAAATCTCTGATGCTGGGAGGGAACGAGGGCAGGAGGAGAAGGGGACAACAGAGGATAAGATGGCTGGATGGCATCACTGACTCGATGCACGTGAGTTAGAGTGAACTCCGGGAGTTGGTGATGGACAGGGAGGCCTGGCGTGCTGCGATTCATGGGGTCGCAAAGAGTCGGACGCGACTGAGCGACTGAACTGAACTGAACTGAACTGAATGGTATATAGTGCTTGTAAATGTACTAAGAATATAGTGCAGTCACAGATTCTTTACCAAAACTTTTGTCTGTCACTGCATTGAGGTTCCTATAAAACTTTTCAACAAACCCTCAAATATGGATCAATTCAAACATTCTTTTTATTTGTCTCTACCTCTTATGGTTTGATCACATAATTTAGGTACTACACTTCCATAGTTATTCTCTTCATTTGAACACTTATCTGATGATCAGTTCCCTCATCTCTCCCCTTTGAGGCAGTTTTGAACCTTCGTAGCTTTCCACAAGCCTGCATTTCTGTCTCTTAGTGGATTGATTGTCTCCTTTAGAGGTAAAATAGAAATGACCAAGTAGGTACTTTCTCAATTTTCTCTTAGAACGTAGGTCACATCAATATTCTTCCCTATCTTTTTATCACCAATTAGTCCTTTTTCCTATTGAAACTCTAATCTCTATCTTTTCTCTGGATGCTGAATCCTATATTCTTCCTATCTTCAAAGGTAATTTTGTATTTCAGTATATAATTTTCATGTTTATAAAGCTCAATATTGTTAGGATAATAGTTCTCAAAATGATACAGAGATTCAATGTATACCAAACAAAACCCTAGTCAGCTTTAGTGAAAAATGACAAACTGACAATGAAGATTCAAATGGACAAATATAGTTCAAATATATAGGTCTCTTAAACAAAGCTGCAAAGTTTGAAGAACTTAAAAATTACAGTGATTAAAACAATGTAGTGCTGGAGGGAATGAAAGATGACACGAATGAAGAACAGGAAGTACAATGTAGACCCAACTATATGATCACTTGATTTATGATTTATAGCAACACTAACACTGCAGGGCAGTGGAGGAAAATAACAACTTTTAATAAACATATTGGCTCAGTTAGATATGTGGAAAAGGACGAATCTTAAACTCTTCCTCACCTAATACAAACATTACATCAGATTGCAGATGCAAAAGTAAAGCAGGAAATATTTTAGAAGTAAAGATAGGAGTCTATCTTTATGACCTTTTGGGTAGGCAAATATTAAAAAAATTAAGACAAAAAAGAATTAACATAAAGGTGATAGTGACCAATTGAATTATTTTAAAATCCAGAATTTGTGGACATCAAAAGACACCAATAGAAGTACAAAAGTAGCATACAGAAATAGATGAAGATATTTTATTATGAAATAATCAATTTTGATAGGATTACTGTATGATGAATTTTGGATTCTCATTAAATATTTTATTATTTTGGAAACTATGTATTAACTATCTACTAAATGCCCAGGATCCTGTTCACTGGGATCTTTAAAAACATTATTTCATTTATTCTTCACCACAATCATACAAAGTATGTGGTAATATATTTATGAAGAAAATGACTCAGCAATTTAGTGACTTGCTCTTAATCTCATTTCTAATAGGAGACAGAGATGTGACTTAAAGAATCCAAAGTCCAAATTCTCTCTATCTAGGTTGGCTTTATTCAGTATCTAGATACATACATATTTTAGGTTGTGTATCTTAAGTTTTGCGTAGAAAGAAATTCGAGTATCATATTTATACCATAGAACCCTTCAGTGGGTTCTTGAATTTGGAGAATCTAACTGCTAAGCAAGCTTGAGGCATTGCTGAAGGGAAAGCAGAAGAGGAACGGAAAACTTCAGTGCCAAAGAAGGAAAGATGATCCAGAAAAAGTCCTGTATAAGGATACAGGAAAAAACGGGCAGGTATTATATAGCCCAGAAACAGAAAAGAGGTATTTCTGTGTAATGGAAAGACTACTGGCCTACGTATATGCAGAAATGTGCCCAAGAAAGAGCTCCGCTAGGAGAAGTCAATGGCACCCCACTTCAGTACTCTTTCCTGGAAAATCCCATGGATGGAGGAGCCTGGTAGGCTGCAGTCCATGTTGTCGCGAAGACTCGGACACGACTGAGCGACTTCACTTTCACTTTTCACTGTCATGCACTGGAGAAGGAAATGGCAATCCACTCCAGTGTTCTTGCCTGGAGAATCCCAGGGACGACGGAGCCTGGTGGGCTGCCATCTATGGGGTCGCGCAGAGTCAGACACGACTGAAGCGACTTAGCAGCAGCAGCAGCAGCAGCAGCAGGGTCTCTCCAGGGTAAACCTGGAAATGTCCCATGATCCATCTGCTGCTGTGTTTCTCTCCCTATAAAATGAAAGAAATGAACCATAGTGTCTCAAATATTCATCTCTGGTACTAAATGAATCTCTCTGTGTATCTACCAAGTGCTATGCATAGGGCAAAGAACACATACAGCCTTTACAAAGGGAATACCAAATTGTCTACAACTAATGTTTTTCTTTTCTATTTTTTTTCAAAATTATTGGTTAGTCACATTTGAATCAATGCTTTAAATAATTGAATTTGTTTAAATCACAATACTTTTTTTTTCTGTAAATTTTAGGTTTTTATTTCTCCCAGGGACACATTCCTTATTAAATTGTAGTGAGCTCAGTCTTATCAGGCGAATAACATTGATTTGGTTTCCCACATGACTACCTTGGTATTATAATTTTAACATATATTTCTTTCACACATAGCTTTCCACATGGGTTTCTTTTATGCAAATAAATACAACTGTGAAAATCTCTGGGAATAAATAAATAAATACCCTCAGTTGTTGCGGAGCAGCCAAAATCCCATAGAGGGCAGTATGGTTTTAGCTGAATCAGTATTAAATTCTATTTCATTGTAAAGAACGTAATTACTCTTTAAAAAAATAAAAGATATATAGCCATTATAAAATTTTACAACTAAAATAATTTTTAAATAACCAATTATCCCTAAGTTTAGATAAAACTAGTTTGATGTTTATGTATACTGCATAATTACTATCAGATTATATAGTTTGTATTCCTTCTTTTGATGTCATATTTAAAGTTTTTCTAGTGTTATTGAATTCTGTGTATATTATTTTTGATGAAAGGTCAAAATGCCTTTGTAAGGATACGCATTAATTTAAACCATTTTAGCTCTTGATTGAACTTTGGGTAAATTTTATATTTTCACAATTAATGTTGTGATATTCATATTTTCATTTAAATTTATCTTACTTTCTGAATATTTATTTATAACATGTTCTTAAACTATAATAAATAAGTGCAAATTTATTAACATGTAAATATTCTTTACATTTATCACCAAGAAGTGCTTTACAGAAATGTTATACCAGCTAACACCTGTGTGACTATAGCTTTGACAACATGTAATTTTACTTTTACTAGGAAAAATAATATCTCACTTTATTCATAATAATAAAAAGTTTTGGTATGAATAATAGTTCAGAAGTAAACATTCTAAATTATTTCAGTAAAATCTAGGAATAGGTAGTAGGCAAATCGAGTGTAAAAGCATTTTAAAGATCTCCTAAGAGGGGCAAATGAGAATAAATTTGAGGGAAATGAAGATACTTTTTAAGTATTATCTCACTGAAATGGAAAGAATAAATGAGGAAACATAATGCTTTCTTGAGGTAAATCACTGAGCTGGTGACAGTCTATATCACTTAGAGTTTCACAGCTTTGTCTAGACTCAGTCTACCTGGTTTGAAACACACTGGTTCTACCACGTACCTGTGTGACATTGAATAAGTGGCTGAAATCCTCAGTAGTTAGATATGATAATTATGTCTACCCTAGAGGATCACGTCTACCTCTAGTCATGAGGACAAAACTAGATAATATAGATTATTATATATTAACTATAATCATAGATAATACAGACTATTAACACTTAGAACAGGCACAGAGTATACGCTCACTAAATATTTACAAGAGTCAGAGTGAAAACAAAGTAATGAAAATCTGAAAGTGAATGCAACTGAGAGTCAGAAAAGAGATACAACATTAATGTCAGAAAGTAGACCTTGTGATTGAAAGCACTAAACAATGTATAAGGTAGATTGATATGTATTAATAAAGGACACATTTATTAATATAAGATACACAGGCATAGATCTTTGTAGCACAAACAATACAGGAGTTAAATACATAAAGAGTTACATATTAGAATATCAGCAACTTGATGAAAATAAAATTACAATCTCATTAAAAACCTTTAATAGATCTCTTTTGAAATTTGAGTAAAGCTAAGTACTTCCTGAACATTAACTGATTTAATACTCATCATAATTACCTTGCGATGTGGACACAGTTTTAATCTTTATTGCAACTAAGGAAAAGCACAAAAGATAAATCAAAATTTTTCTTTTTATAGATGTCTAATAAAAGTGATGGTGGTGATGATTTAGTTATTTGCTAAGTCTTATCCAACTCTTGCAACACCATGGACTGTAGCCTGCCAGACTCTTCTGTCCATGGGATTCTCCAGGCAAGAATACTGGAGTGGGTTGCCATTTCCTTCTCCAGAGGATCTTCCCGACCTGGGGATTGAACCCGGGTCTCCCAAATTGCAGGCAGACACTTTACCATCTAAGCCCACGAGGGAAGCCCAATAAAAATGATAAATCTCTCATAAACTTGATTAAGGACAAAAGAATGGGAGTAAAATATATAAGATTAGAGCTAACAAGACTAAACTGAAGAGGATATGAAAAGAATAATAAAATGTTATGATATGTAATTCTATGGTAACAGCTTCGAAAACCTAAAAAATTGATTTGGGGGCAAAATATATAATTATTACAAATGAATGAAAAATAAGTGAAAAATTTTACATAGTTACTTATAATTGAAAAATATTGAAAGGCTGGATAGACTCATAGGTGATTTCTATCAAATATTTAAATTGCAGATACTTCAAGTATATTATAGTAATATGGAAACTATTAGAAAATCTATAGAGATGAAAATAAATGTGATAAAATTTAGTTTTTTATTTAGTTGCGATAAAATTTAGTTGTCTAATACTAGTAAGAAGAATAAAATCAGAAAGAAAAGAAAGTACTAAACTTAATATTTGACTACTCAAGTAAAACAGCGTATTGTTATAAATAGTAAAGCTTTAAAGTAATTATATTTAAGGTCTAGACTAGATAAGGAGGTTTGCTTTTGTCTTTAGTTTTCAATATTTTCTGGAATGTAAAGAAAACAAGAGAGTAAGGGAAAATGAATCTTATTAATACTGGGGAAAAAAAAAAAAAGAGTTTCACTTCTTTCCGCTGATATGATTGTATCCATCCCTGGATGTTCTAGAAAAATCTATTAAAATTAATATGTGAGTTTGTAAGGAATGTGAGTATAAATAGATGTAAAAAATAGTTTTCTCTTTTGCTCTGAAGCATATAGAAGTGGAAAGAGGAAAATAAAACCTCATTGATAATAGCACAGACACAGAGCTAAAAATGCTTAGAAACTAAGAGTGGAGTAGGAGCTGTATTATATATATATATGTATATATTTGAAGTATATATGAAATTGTATATGAAATATGTGAAAGTGAAGTCACTCAGCTGTGTCTGACTTTTTGCCACCCCATGGACTATAGCCTACCAGGCTCCTCCATCCATGGAATTTTGCAAGCAAGAGTACTGGAGTGGGTTGCCATTTCCTTCTCCAGGGGATCTTTCCAACCCTGTGATCAAACCTGGGTCTCCTACATTGCAGGCAGAGACTTTACTGTCTGAGCCGCTAGGGAAGCCCATGATATATATAGATATAGATATATAGATATAGATATCTAAATATTATATATATATATCTGGAGCCACCAGGGAAGCCCATGAAATACATATATATATATATATATATGTACATATATATATAATCTTTTGAGTAAGATGAAATATTCTCAGCAAACAGAATTAGCTGTATGCTGCTAGTTAAAATGAGAAGTATTGTAGGCAATAGAAAAAGAAGTGTCTAGCAGTATCTATTAAAGTAATAAGACCTTTGACCCAGCAAATACTCTCCTGGGAATCTATCTTTGAGAAATAAGTTGCCACTACATCTAGATATATGCATTGAGAAAGTTTATTATGCAATATTTATAGCAACAAAATATGAAAATAATTAAATTTCCACTGAGAGAAATTATTGTCTATATTACATAGCCAATGTATTATGTTATGGCCAATAAACCTTTTAAAATTATTTTACTTGGTTTCTATTAAAATCAGTTTACTTACTTTCTACAAGGAATCATTGAATGAGAAACATATATAGATGAATCTATATCTCTTCCCATTCTTCTGTAAAATGATGTCAAAATGTAAAATAATGTTAAAAATAGTCCTACATGGCATATGTGGATGTATTGTCTATACATGTTTACATACACTTAATAACATGGGCATGGATAAACTACTTATGTGGGATATGTTGGCAGGAGTCAGTGTCCAGGATGGAGAAAAACAATTGATCACTATGGCTTCTTAACAACCCCAAAACTTAGTGGCTTAAAGCAGTGATTCTTAACTGGGGATGATTTTGCCTACCATGAGGCATGTTTTGATTGTCATGACTTGAGAAGGGATTGCTGCTGACAGGGATGATGTTAAGGATCTTTCTGATGCACAGGGCAGCTCTCCACAGCAAAGAATTGTCCAGCATATCAGTAGGACAAAGCTGAGAAATCCTGGCTTAAAGAAATGACAATATTTATTTGGCTCATGAATCTGCAGTTTGGTTCAGGAAGAACTGAATAAGAGGAGCTCGTTTCTGCTCTAGCCAGTGTCAGGCTAGAAGGCCAAGCTGAAATCACATGAAAACCCTCTCACTTAATATGGTTTGGTTTGGTTGTTGACTGTGGGCTGAGACCCTAGATAGTCAACAGGCCTGCGGGCACCCAACCTTTCTCATAACAGTGTGGCTAGGTTCCAGGGAGAGAGAGACAGAGAAATAGAAACAGACACACACACACACACACACACACACAGAAACCATATTATCTTATGTTGTTTATCTGGTTCAGGTAGTTCAAGGAACCTAGCAGTTTTAAGAGGAAGCAAACTAGACTCTAGACACCACCTCCTGACAGGAGTGCATAGTTCTAAAAGCACATGTACAGATGGAAATACTGTATTGTCCACTTTTGAAAGTTATAATTTGCCACACAACAACAATGAAAGATACACATTTAAAAAATTACTTCTGTAAAATTATCTATAAGTGTGTGTGGGTATTTTAGCATTCTTGGTAAAGTTAGCAATTTTACATGTCAGTAAGCATTTGCTATTATCTTCTATGAATAAAGTCCATTGCACATTTTTTCTATTGTTTAGAGTTTCCTTATTTACTTGTATATGTTCTTTATTATTAACTGTTCTCCACCTCTTTCCATTAAACACTTAAACTCCTTAAAAGAATAGAAAAAAAAAAACCATGAAGTTGGCATAGAAAAAATAGGAGAGACAGAAGAAATTAAGAAAACGCAAGGACATCAAACAGGAACCAAATGAGGGTAAAAATTAGTGCCATAAAAACCTTTACCTTCATATAGGCTCTACACTTACACAGCAACACAGGGAAGAGGGAAACTTAAACCAACTCTCAATGTACACATTTATTTTGATGTAAAGAACAGATTTAGTCAGGGAATTGTGGGGGAAACATGAGAAAATAATACAATATTTAATGAATTACAACAATTTCAATGACAAACCACAATTACACAATACAGACAGTCCCTGACTTACAGCAGTTTGACCCACTTACAGTGGTGTGAAAATTATATACACTAGTGGAAACCATACTTTGACTCTTGAATTTCAGTCTTTTCCCAGGCTGACAATATATGGTACAATATTCTCTTTGATGCTGGCCAGTGGCAGTGAGGGTAAACACAGGGGTGAGGCGGCACTAGTGGCAAAGAACACGCCCGCCAATGCGGGAGATGCAAGAGACGCTGGTTTGATTTCTGGGTCCAGATGATCCCCTGGAGGAGGAAATGGCAACCCACTTCAGTGTTCTTGTCTGGAGAATCCCATGTAAGCTAATATAAGTGTGCCGAGCACTTTTAAGTTAGACCAGGCTAGCTATGATGTTTGGTAGGTGAAGTGTGTTAAATATATTTTCAGCTTAATATTTTCAACCTAGCGTTTATCAGGATGTAACACCATTTTAAGTTAAGGAATATCTGTGTACAATAGGAAAAATAAACCTTTGAAATATTGCATGTCTGTTCTCTTTTATGTAATTTCATATACATACTTGCGTAATGGGGCTTCTCAGATGGCGCTAGTGGTCAAGAACCTGCTTGCCAATCAGGAGACATAAGAGATGTGGGTTTGATCCTTGGGTGGTAGATCCCCTGGAGGAGGAAATGGCAACCCACTCCAGTGGTCTTGCCTGGAGAATCCAATGGACAGAGGAGCCTGGTGGGCTATCATTCATAGGGTCACAAAGAGTCAGACATGACTGAAGCGACTAAGCAACAGCTGCATATACATAATGGGATATTTTTCAGCCATAAAAAAGAAAGAAATCTTGCCATTCGCAACATTATGGAGGAACGTTGAGGGCATCATATTCAATGAAATGTCAGCAAGAGAAAGTCAAATACTGTATAATCTCACTTTTATGTAGAATCTAAAAACAACCAACAAAGTGAAAATTAATAAATACAGAGAACAGATTGGTAGTTACCAGAGATAGATGTGGGGAAATGGGCAAAATGGTTGAATGTATTCAAAAGGTACAAACTTCAAATGATAAAACAAATAAATCATGGGGATGTAATGTATAGCATGGTGACTGTAGTTCATTACACTGTTGCATATTTAAAAGTTGATAATAGAGTAGGTCTGTAAAAAGTTTGCATTTATGCTTAAAAAGCCCTCCTGAAACCAGAGTTTGGATTAGTATTAAGAATATGGTAGCATTTTTTTATTACAACTGAATAATGATGTTTAAACAAATGGTATATGTGGCTAATACAGCTGTAATTTAATTTTAGAGGACTATGTTTTTCTCACAATATTTAGAATACCTGAAGAAGGCCATTAGAATAATTTTTTGTCCATTCTAAACTGTAAAATAAAAGCTCCATAGCTCAAGACATCAAATTGAAAAATGTGACTGCCTCTTAAACATTGAAGAATTATTATAATCACTAATCATTTATTAAAAAACAACATTGATTAGCAGCAAGATTGGGTGGAAATTTTTAGATTCAGTTTCTGGTTCTAGTTTTTCACTTAAGAAGTGGTCTTGGGAAGCTCCAGAACCCTTCTGGATGTTCCTCAGGAGATAAGGGAACAGATGCAATTATATCTAAAGCATCTTTCTATTTTAAAAATTATAAATCCAGAGATTTAAAGTTTTAGGCACAACCCAAGATCAATAAAAATAATATTTTGGTTTTGTTTTTACAGGAGAACTTGTTCTGCCCAAGGGTATAGGGACATGAATTGCCCAGGTGTAACTGATTGGAGGAAGGGCCTCCATTTTATACAATCCTGAATTTGGAAAACCCTTATTGTAACCAACAACTGGTGTTTTGGAAACAAATGTCACTTTACTCATCTAGTTAAACCCTCAATAACTTTCCACTACTCTTAAGATAGAGCTTGACGCCTTCATAACCTTTTCTCATATGCTTCCACAGCCCCATTACTCACCACTTTGGTTCAGAATATGTGTTTCAGTACCTTGGCATGTGCTTTTTACCTTCCTTGTTTTATATTTCCCTCTCCTCCACCTGTTCAACTCCAACTCTTCCTTCAAATCTTTGCTAAAATGTCATTTCCTCAAGAAAATATATCTTGACATCTCAGTCTACTACCAGCTTTCTTCTTCCAGGTAAATAAGTTAGGACACAGGTTCAACATTCCCACACCCTGTAATTCCCCTTTCATTGCACTTAGCCACAGTTTCAATTTAGGTAAATATATCCTTGGAAGAAACTTTATGACCAACCTAGACAGCATATTGAAAAGCAAAAACATTACTTTGCCAACAAAGGTCTGTCTAGTCAAGGCTATGGTTTTTCCAGTGGTCATGTATGGATGTGAGAGTTGGACTGTGAAGAAGGCTGAGCACCCAAGAATTGACGCTTCTGAACTGTGGTGTTGGAGAAGACTCTTGAGAGTCCCTTGGACTGCAAGGAGATCCAACCAGTCCATTCTGAAGGAGATCAGCCTTTGGAGATCAGTTCTTTGGAGGGAATGGTGCTAAAGCTGAAACTCCAGTACTTTGGCCACCTCATACGAAGAGTTGACTCATTGGAAAAGACTCTGATGCTGGGAGGGATTGGGGGCAGGAGGAGAAGGGGACGACAGAGGATGAGATGGCTGGATGGCATCACTGACTTGATGGACGTGAGTCTGAGTGAACTCCAGGAGTTGGTGATGGACAGGGAGGCCTGGAGTGCCGCGAATCATGGGGTCGCAAAGAGTCGGACATGACTGAGCAACTGAACTGAACTGAACTGATGCACAGTGTTTACCTCCTAGAGCAGAAACATCATTAAGGCAGAGATTATTATCCCCATTACATATATAAAACAGAAGAAAATGGAAGAACTCACTTACTTTTTGAATGAATGCCTACTGCATTCACTAAATAATCTTCTGTTTTCTGCCTTTGATGGAATACCTCCAGGGATGAAGCACCCACTATTGCTTAAGGAAAAAAGAAAATTATTTTTGTTCTGACAGCTGTTTTAAAAAAAGTATCTTCAACTACTGAAACTAAATCTGTGTCCCTGTAATTTCTACCTCATTTCTCTTTTGGCCTCTGACTTTATGTAGAATGAATGATTCTTGAGTCTCATGAAATTTGTAGGACTTTCTCTGTTCTGTACATATATTTTCAGCTAGAATATAGTTCAAATTTTCAATGAAAAATGAATATAGAACCTGATATCTGCAGCAAAATGACTAAATAAAGGAGAGCAAAAGATGAAAGGTGATCTTTTGTTTCACCAAGAGCAAAAAGTAAAATACTTACTTAACGTGTGATTTCTTTAGCCTCCAGAAACCAAAGGATTTAGTAAACCCATTTTCACATTCTCCTTCTTTTCTGATTGTCACTTTTTGATCCATTTTCTTCTTATTGGCTTTTATTTATTTATTAAATTTTATAATTTATTAAAATATCATCACCTACTTTCAGTTCAATTCAGTTCAGTTGCTCAGTCATGTTCGACTCTTTACAACCCATGGACTGTAGCACATGAGGCTTCCCTGTTCATCACCAACTCTCAGAGTTTACTCAAACTCATGTCCATTGAGTTGGTGATGCCATCCACCATCTCATCCTCTATCGTCCCCTTCTCCTCCCACCTTCAATCTTTCCCAGCATAAGGGTCTTTTCAAATGAGTCAGTTCTTCGCATCAAGTGGCCAAAGTATTGGAGTTTGAGCTTCAGCATCAGTCCTTCCAAGAAATAGTCAGGATTGATTTCCTTTAGTATGGACTATTTGGAGCTCCTTGCTGTCCAAGTGACTCTGAAGAGTCTTCTCCAACACCACAGTTCAGAAGCATCAATTCCTCAGCACTCAGCTTTCTTTATAGTCCAACTCTCACATCCATGCATGACCACTGGAAAAACCATAGCTTTGACTAGACAGACCTTTGTTGGCAAAGTAATGTCTCTGCTTTTTCATATGCTGTCTAGGTTCATCATAACTTTTTTTCCAAGGAGTAAGTGTCTTTTAATTTCATGGCTGCAGTCACCATCTGCAGTGATTTTGGAGCCCCCAGAAATAAAGTCTGTCACTGTTTCTATTGTTTCCAAGTGATGGGACCAGATACCATGATCCTACTTTTCTGAATGTTGAGTTTTAAGCCAACTTTTTCACTCTCCTCTTTCACTTTCATCAAGAGGATCTTTAGTTCTTCTTTGCTATCTGCCAAAAGTATGGTGTCATTTGCATATCTGAGGTTATTGATATTTCTCCCAGCAATCTTGATTCTAATCTTTGATACCTACTTTAACTGTGTGCATTTCATTTTTCTCAACATCCTAGTCTCTCAAAGTCTTAAGTTCCCAAATCAAAGCAGCAATGTGAGAAGGAAGCTCAGCTTCAGTTCAGTTCAGTTCAGTTGCTCAGTTGTGTCCGACTCTTTGTGACCCCATGGACTGTAGCACGCCAGGCCTCCCAGTCCATCACCAACTCCCAGAATTTACTCAAACTCATGCCCACTGAGACAGTGATGCCATCCAACCAATTCATCCTCTGTTGTCCCCTTCTCCTCCTACCTTCAATCTTTCCCAGCATCAGGGTCTTTTCAAATGAGACTACTCTTCGCATCAGGGGGCCAAAGTTTTGGAGTTTCAGCTTCAGCATCAGTCCTTTCAATGAATATCCAGGACTGATTTCCTTTAGGAAATTAAAGCTCAGCCTGGTAACCTTTAATTTTCCCTTGAGCCCTGGTAAGTTATGGCTTAGTATAACCTGACTCATTAAGGTCCTGCACTCCAAATTCTTAGTTTTCCTTAAAACTTAAACTCTTAAAACCTGAGATGGACTCAATATATCCTCACACTAAGTATGCTTCTTTCACTTACTATGACTAGTTCTCAGGATGTGTAGGGGCCCTGAGATTGAAGGAAAAGATGCTAAGGAATGGGGATTGGCAGTGACCCTTCCCTACAACCAACATTTTCACCCACTGCCAGTCTCTTGCCATATTCCAAATCACCCTTGGTCCCAATGGAAGTTCAACTAAATTGCAGCAAAACTCAATCTCTATTCTCTATCCCTGTAAAGATATGCATGGAAATTAATTACAAAGATTCTTAATCTCAAAATACTCTTAAATTATAAATTCTCATCATTGGAAATAATTTTAAGGAGCATATCTTCTTAGTATTACCAGGGTATGAATGAAAAATTAAAAAAAAAATCTGAGATTACTGGTAATCTGACCCTTCTTTGAATTTTTCTAATGACCAAGACCTCACTGCTCACAAAGTATCTAGTTCTATCTTTACATAGTACTGAGTGTTGGAATGTCTTTCTTTTTTAAACTGAAATCTGCTAACTTATTAACTACACCTATTGGCACTAGTTCTATTTAATCCCTTTAATATTTGTTTTCATTTAAAGATTATAATAATTTATTTTCTTCTTTTATATATTTAAGAAAGATCCAAACCTTCTTGTATTTTGTGATGTTTTATTTTAGTATCAGAGCCTCACTAAATCTTTGTAAATTTTGGCATTTGGAGCAACGCAGTATAAATAAATAAAGTGCCTATTTTGTTGTAAAGCATTTTTGTCCTCTCTATAGACTTGTACGGTTTTTAAAATAGCTTTGAAGCTGTGGAAAGAAAAGAAATAAAGAATCTTTCTGCCCCCACTTCTTCCTTCATACTACAAATTTGGATTCAAATAAAAACATGTGAAATACTTATTTTAATCAGTACACTCACAGATATTATCTATTACTACTATTAAAGTTGCTTTCATTTTAAATATGATGTTACACCACAAAAAAATTGTCACTCGTGATTTTCCCCTTACTTTTTCAATTGCATGAATATACTTGTATTATCCTAATAGTTAACATAATGCTGTTTGTCCATGTCTGTAACACTTTTCCAAAAATATTTTCTATGAATACATAGCCCATGCTATGAACATACATGGACTCTATTTATTGAAGATCCTTTCAAAAGCAATTTATTGAAAGAGTCTCTTATTGGACATTTAGAACTTTTTACAGTGTTTATTATATGATAATCAAAGTGGTATATTATTTTTGTTCAACTTTGTTATTTTTATAAACTGATCATTTTGTGCTGCTTATCTAAAAGATATGGATATTTTATTTATTTTTATTTTTTAATATTTATTCATTTATTTGGCTGCACCAGGTCTTAGTTGCGGCATGTGGGATCTAATTCCCTGACCAGGGATCAAACCTGGGCCCCCTGCATTGGGAGCTCAGAGTCTTAATCCCTGGACCAGCAGGGAAGTCCCAATATGGATATTTTAAAGTTCTTAAAATATACACATATGGTCAATTTCATATAATTCTTTTCTGATTACTTATGCTTTATTAAAAAGCATAGAATTTGTGTGTGTGTGGCCTATGTATGTGTGGCAGTAAATAATGATCCTTTCTCTCTTTCTTAAACTAAAAACAAGCTATAGACACAAAAAGGCAGGTATGTGAAGTAAAAGTTACCTTTATCAGTTGAAGAAAAGAAGCCTGATTGTCAAATATGACTTAATATTTGTAGTTTTAATAGGCTTCCTAGTAGTTATTTGCCCTATCATGGTGACACTGACCAGCCACACACAGTTCCAGTTGGGATGGAACCCTCCCTTCTTCCTTTCCTCAGAGGAAGCAGAAAAAGTGTGTTATGCAGATGCTGATATAAATGCGGGTAATTCGTTTCCTTTCCTTTCTCCAATCCCACCAATCAAATAAAGCTTGTCTCATGGGAACAGCTGCCCCTTTATATAAAAGTGGAAAAGGAATACAAGTCTTTGTTTCCCAGCACCTTTTTCACTTCACTCTGTAAGTATTTCAAGGCAATGGGCTTCATTGATTCTGTCAGATACATGCATATATATATATATATATATATATATATATATATACACACACACACACATATATATATATGAGCAAACATATAAACATGTACATTTATATACATGTAAATATATACATACTAAAGAATACTCAAAGAATGATTGCTAGTAATTTTTTAAAAAAGACAAAAGCTCTGCAATATGCAACTTGAGTTCTTACCAGTTGTGTTCTTGGATGATAAACTATATTTTTTAAGAGCTTAGTCAGTTTACTTGTTTGTGTTATGATACCCTCTCACCTTTTAATGAAGCTTTGGAAACTTATTGTGTTCAGGATTATTAGCTATAGTTTGTTCATGCAGGGCTAATACTGCTGCTCCAGAGGCAGACAGCACAAAGGTTTCTGTTTGGAGGAAGCAAAACCAGATTATTTGCACATGATGACCCTCTATTTATACATTCACAGAGGATTTTGGAGTTTTACTTTATTGTTGTCATGGTACCGTATTCTTAGTCTAATGCTTCTGCTTATTCATTTAAGTGTTATTTAGCATTATTAATTACATCACTAACTCAACGAACATGAGTTTGAGCAAACTCTGGGAGATAGTGAAGGACAGGGATGCCTGGCGTGTTGCAGTTCATGGGGTCACAGAGTTGGATACAACTTAGCGACCGAACAACAATGATTTCATTATTCTCTGTATTTTCCTCAGATTGGTTTTGAATGTATAAATGCTTCCACTAACTAGAGGTTGGCATTATGCTTTCATTTAATAATTTTTAAAAAGTGGAAAAATATTTGACTAGAGACATCCAAATCTGATTATTACAGATTTCAAAGTAAATTTCTTTGATTGTAAATAATGTGACTTTGCCACAAATTATTGGGTCAAAAAGAATTCAGCTAACATTTTCTGGAGTTTTATGGATTACAAAGATAGATGGGATTATAACTTCACTTAAGCTTAATATTTTATATCTAAACATATATTTTTGTCTTCTTTTCATGAAAGGTGTCATATTATTTCAGATTCTTCATTCCAGGGCAGAAGGAGTCTGGTCCTGATTGTCCTGTTTTGCTATTACACTCTGAACTAAACTTTTTGAAGAAACCAGTCAGTGATATCCTTATTTTTATTCTCATTGGTATAAAATTAGATGCCACAATCCATGCTAATGCACCTTGTAGTTCTTTAATGCCTAGTCAGCAATCCAGCCACTAACCTCAAGATCAAAACTCTGTAAGAGAGATTGAAGGAGCAGCAAAGATACTGAAGTCTAATTTATGAAAGTACTAAGGTTCCTGAAGCAGAAATCCATTTTATTTCAGGTTAGAATTGGACCAGCATATCTCTGATACATAATAACCATAATAATTTGCTATTTCCATGATTGACTAATGTGACTGGAGTGAAGCAATCATGGGTAGAGTTGCATTTGTTTTGTGTTGTTTAGGATTCCACATTTCTAATCTTTCTGTTAATGTAAATAGCTTTCACTACTCGTGTATTTTTAGAGTAGTTTTGAGATTGTTTTATTCCAATTTGATGAGAGAGGTTGTCAAAGAGCACAGTACACCAAAGCACGATGAGTTAAAGCCTTGGGAAACAGCAGTGCCTCCAGGCGTCATAGTGACTTGACAGGGCCTGGGAGGAATGAGATATTTGTTCACAAATATTATTTTTTGAAATGCTATGTTAGGTGAAAAATCAGAAAAAGCAACATTACAGAGTATAAAAGGGGTTTGCTTCACTTTACACAGTGAATACAGATTTGCATTCACTTGCTAGGTATCCTTCATTATGAAGTAAAGAGTTGATATTTGAAAGATTTGTGAATATTATTATAGTATATGATGGCTCTTAATACAATCCAATACAACTGAAAAATTAAGCAATCATTCAATAAGTCAATAAATAAAGTTCTAAATCTGGTTATAAAGCTATTATAATAAATTCTGGCTGAAACTTCCAATAAGATAGTGTCATATGTCTCTATTCTCCTGCCCCCTCATTCTATATAGCTCTAATCTGAGTCAGGCCTGTATAGAACATTGCACTCTATAATTTGTCTTTTCTGGCTAGTATCCTGATACTAACAGTTGACTTTCTCTTGTATACTCTTTGTTCATGTAGAGATAGCTTTCACCAGGGCATAAGTTATGCATGAGCTTCTCAGGTGGCTCAGTGGTTAAGGAATGTGCCTGCAATGCAGTAGACACAGGTTCTACCTTGGGTGGGGGAAGATACCTTGGAGAAGGGCACAGTAGCCCATTCCAGTATTCTTGCCTGGAGAATCCCATGGACAGAGGGGCCTGGCAGACTACAGTCCATGGGGTCGCAAAGAGTCAAACATCGACTCAAGTGACCGAGCACACACACAGGCAAGCTATTGCATATGTGATGGTTACTAGAAGCTATGCTGGGTAAGTGGTAGGTGAACGAAAGGCAAGATTCTGTCCATGTTGACATGATTGATTTCTGTGTATCGCTCTGGAGGAGTGATATTCAACACTAAAACTAAATAGGTCATGGTTCTCCAGGCATGCTGAAATAAAACATGCAAATGTTAAATCTGCTACTATAAATCAGTTACTGCATTGAATTTTCTCTAAGGTTTTTTTTTTTTTTTTTTTACCTATATGTGAAAGCAGGCACAGTATCTTTCTATTCCCTGGAGACTTAGCTATGAAACCTATAGGGAAAGGTTATGTTTTAAAAAGAATTTTAAAATTGTTCTTTTATTATATATGCTACTGAATTAAGTAAAGTGTTAGTCTGAATTCACTAATAAGGTAGCCAAATAAAGAGTCCTCCAGGGGTGAAATAAAAGAACATTCCATATGCCAATCTATTTATCTCCTTGGCGCCCACCTCTGATCATACTTTTGTTTTTGCCTGAAGACTTGGTTGTGTGTGGATCAAATTACCTTCTATTTTGTTATATTTTTACCCTGGCAGGAGGCAGTTATTAGCCACCTTCCTTTTAACACCATCCCTTCAGCCACTATACAAAAGGCAGTTTTAAATTGATCTTATTTTCCATTGAAGAAAAAAAATCTACATGGGTTGCAGTCACTAAGGAAGGTGCCCCTTCTTCTTTCATACTTGTAAATAAAAAATGGCCAAAGGATTTCACATTACTGCTGAACTGATTCTTTTTTTCAAAAAATAATCTAACAAACAAACAATAAGGCTTATATCTAAGCTGCTGCTAGTGCTGCTAAGTCGTTTCAGTCATGTCCAACTCTGTGCGACCCCATAGACAGCAGCTCACCAGGCTCCCCCATCCCTGGGATTCTCCAGGCAAGAATACTGGAGTGGGTTTGCCATTTCCTTCTCCAATGCATAAAAGTGAAAGTGAAGTCGCTCAGTCGTGCCCAACTCTTAGCGACCCCATGGACTGCAACCCACCAGGCTCCTCTGTCCATGGGATCTTCCAGGCAAGAGTACTGGCGTGGGGTGCCATTGCCTTCTCCGATATCTAAGCAGTAGACCTTAAATAAAAATATGTGCTTAAACAGAACTTAAGAATTGGGAAATTTTTTCTAGTAGTTGATGATTTCAGGAAAGCTTCATCTTCTGATTTATATTAAACTGTCAGTAGCTCTTCACTGTTTAAAGATTCTCTGCCATCATATACACTCCCACACCATTAAGCTAAAGTAGTTAAGGATTTATGAAATATTTGTGTGCTGAAAATCCATCAAAAACTTTAAAAAAAATTTCTACTCAAAAGACCCAAGAATTTTACAAATTAGTTCATATTTTTATTTATTTTTAGTAGTCAAGGTACTATAGCTTATGTGTTCAAAGAGTTAATAATAGCTCCAAGTCATGATTTAGGCAGTGAATTAGGGATTTTTCAAGCCATTAGTAATCAGCTTTTTAACAAACCTCTCAAGTAGTTACTTTCTTAATTCACCAGAGGAGCTAACTGAGGATTTGGAGACCGTAATATAGCCTCAGCTGACTCAGTCTCAGAGGATACAGCAGGAATTTGAATGCAAGTATATTTGGATGTAAACAAAGCTCTGCCCTTCATATCATTCCATATTTGCTTAGGATTTCTCAGGTGATGCCAGTGATGAAGAGCCCATCTGCCAGTGCAGGAGATTTAAGAGACACAGGTTCAGTTCCTGGGTCGGGAATATCCCCTGTAGAAGGGTATGACAACCCACTCCAGGATTCTTACCTGAAGAATCCCATGGACAGAGGAGTCTGTTGAGCTATACCACGCACACATGCTTGCTTGCTTAATTACCTATTTGTATCATTTTTGGAGTCAAGAAATTGTATCTTCCAAAGGCTTCCATGCCTTATTTATGATAGTTTCCCAAAGCAAAACAACTCCCTCCTTTTTCTTGTCCCTGGTGCTCATTGCAAAGCTCATTAGGATCTTCTTTGCCATGAACAAGATCACTGATTCTTACCACCTGCTGCTGCTGCTGCTGCTGCTAAGTTGCTTCAGTCGTGTCCAACTGATCTTATTTTCCATTGAAGAAAAAAAATCTACATGGGTTGTAGTCACTAAGGAAGGTGCCCCTTCTTCTTTCATACTTGTAAATAAAAAATGGTCAAAGGATTTACCATTACTGCTGAATTTATTCTTTTTTTTTTTCGAAAAAATAATCTAACAAACAAACAATAAGGCTTATATCTAAGCTGCTGCTGCTGCTGCTGCTAAGTTGCTTCAGTCGTGTCCGACTCTGTGTGACCCCATAGACTGCAGCTCACTAGGCTCCTCTGTCCCTGGGATTCTCCAGGCAAGAATACTGGAGTGGGTTGCCATTCCCTTCTCCAATGCATGAAAGTGAAAAGTGAAACTGAAGTAGCTCAGTCGTGCCTGACTCTTACCACCTAAGTGGTGATCATTTTAGTCTATTTTCCCCCTCATGTTAAGGTCACATTGCAAGGACATCCTTGCCCTTTATGCAGCAAGAGCCGAGAGGAGACCACCATCTCACATCACTGTCTGAGATGAGTCCTGTTGAGTGACTCTGGCAATATCTTTCAGGGAGTGATTCTCAAACCTGGTACTAGTCACTTAAAAAGGCTTGTGAATCAACAGTATTAGAAAAGCAGAAAGGGACTCTACTGAATCTGGCAACTTCTTCCATTTTTTTTTTTTTTAAATTTTGGACACAGAACTTAATGAGTATCTGCTGTATGTTTAGTGTGCATGTGTGTGCTAAGTTGCTTCAGTTGTGTCCTGCTCTTTGCAACCCTTTGGACTGAATCTGCCAAGTTCCTCTGTCCATGGGATTCTCCAGGCAAGGCTGGAGTGGGTTGCTATGCCCTTCTCCAGGGGATCTTCCCAACTGAGGGATCGAACCCACATCTCCTGCGTTGCAGGCGGATTCCTTACCATTGAGCCACCATGGAAACCCCGGCTATATGTTAGTCACTGCTAAATGCTTGTATGGTAAATACAAGGCAGAATGAATAAAGGTTAAAACTGGTTTAGAGAAAGGATTTTGCAAATCAGAATCAGAACTTTTCTCAGTTCCTTCACTATGTCTGTGTTAGTCTGCTAGGGTTTCCATAACAAGAACCACAGACTGGATGCGTTGAACAACAGAAATTTATTTTCTCACAATTCTAAAGGCTGCAAGTCCAAAAATCAGGATGTCAGTGGGCTTCTTGATTTCTCCTGGGACCTCATTCCTTGACATGCAGATGGCTGCCTTTTCTCTGTGTCCTCTCACGGCCATTTCTCTGTGCATGCCATCTTTGGGGTCTCTTCCTTTTCTTATGACCCTGGACCTATAAGATTAGAGTGCCACCCTCGTGACTTCTTAACATTCATGATCTCATTAGAGGCTTTATCTTCAAATACATTGAAGGTTAGAGATTCAGCACATATAAAATTGAAGGGAACACAATTCAGTCCATAAAAATGCCCATTACATAAATGGCCATTAATGTACAGTAGAAAGAAATCAAAGAGAGTCAAACTATAATTATGAGAATTAGCATGGATGCTGATGCCAGAAGTTCAAATCTCTAGTCTGCCACTTTTTAATTGTGTGAACATTGGTCAAATTTAACTTCAGGGCTTCATTCACTATCTTTTGAAACAGGGACAAGACTAATGACTTCCTGGGTTATTGCAGATGAAACAAGAGTTGATGCTTAGTGGTAGATGGTTAGTTTTTAAAATGACATTATTCTTTTTTTCTCCTTTGAATATAACATTGTGGGAATGATGAGAACAAAATGCAAGAGGAAAAATGGCAGAAATAAAACACTCTAATTGAGAAATATTAGCACACTAAATTTTCTTTATTATATTAATTTAGTCTATAGAATAGTTGTGAAGAAAAACCAACACAGAGACACAGCTGAGACTCTAAATTTATAGTTTAATTCATTCTTTATTCAGCACTTAGTACATGTTAGAAATTGTTCTGGGAGTTTGGGAGACAGCAGTGAGCAAAATAGTCAGAAATGGCTATTCCCCTGAAGCTTACTTTCTAGAATGAATAGAGATCACCTCCACATTTCACACCCACTTCAGAAGCTGGGGAAAATGAGACATATTTAATAGTAGGAAAAAGCCAATCAATAAGCAAGCTGATATTTACCAAGAAGCCAGAGAAAACCCAGGAGCAGTATTCACCTGGGGGTTGGAAGGCTTCCCCAAGTGCTGCTCTGATGCCTGAGAAGCTGGTGTGGGTTTTTTTTGACAACACTCTCTGGCTCTGGGGCCAACCTGTGCGCCCCGCCCAGCCCGCCAGCTGCAGACTCTCGCAGGCAAGAGCTGGTGCGCCCCGTCGGTCAGGGCGGCGCCGACACCGCGGGTCCTGATGCCGGGCCAGTGGGACGCGCAGCGAGCCAGCATTCGCGCGGATTTTGAAGCCGCGTTGCACACCCGAAGAGCCGCGGGCCCGCCGTGAACACACTGCCTGGAACCCCGAGCCGTTGATCCTGGGTCTGGGGAGCAGGTCGCCGAGAGTGCCAGTGACTTTGGCTTTGGCTGGATGTCTCCTGACCCACGTCACCAGCCTGACAGCCTTGCACCAAATCAGAGGGCGGCGCTCGTCACCGGGAGCTCCTGCAGATTAGAACTCGCCTCTCCTAACTCCTCCCCTCAGTCCCATTTAAAGCTACCACCCGCTTATCCGAAAATTGAGTGGGCTCAGTTTCCTCAGCGCCTTCTTCCAGGGCAAGATGGTAAGTGAGGAGCTGGCATTAGCTAGTTCCCTGGCGAAACCGGGGGCGCTCTGAGAGCCAGAAAACTTTGCCTTTAGAATTTCTTCCACCTTGGAAACAAGATTACTCTGCTACCTGCCAATTAAAACAGGTCTTCTTTGCTGCTCCATCTCCCTTTTCCTCTCCCCCATCTTCTCCTGGCTTTCTGTGTCTGCCTCTCCGGCTCCTTCATTCTCAGCCTCTCTCATCGTTTTGTTCTTTATTTCTATTCTGAACTGTCTCCCAACTTTTCCTCTACAGCTGCACTCACTTTTCATTCCACCTCTTCCTCTCGATTATGCACATATTTGCAAACACTTGAACTTGAGGCTAGGGGTATTTGGGGTTTGTTTTCTTCTCAGGTATCAATTGCATAATAGCACAGCTCTGATTCCAATAATAACCTCAGGGAAAGAGCCTGCAAACATGCCTTTAGAATGAAAGAAAATAGCACTTGATAAACCTTTGGCCGCATTTCTTTGGTCTGCAATGCCCACGCTGGACTTGCTTCAAGACTGGACTTTTTCAAAACTTAACTTATTGGGAATGTTAACAAAGTATAACTTAATTGACTTCACTTTCTTTTTTCCTCTTATTTGTTTTCTCTCTGTTTATGCTATGCCCAAGAAAGTTCACAAGTCAACAAAAGACTTGTCGTGGTCAAAAAGAGTTTGTCCAAAGCTAGTCTCTGATGAAATGAATGGCTTTTACCTGATTAAACATTGACAAATAATTAGGAATGGTCTGTTGTACAAATTAACCCAGGGAGGCTGCATACCTGCTCCTGACTGGACATTTGGAAAGACTGTGTGTTTGAGGTTTGAGGAGGCAGGGGCAGGAGGGTGTTCACTGGCTCAGAACACAGTAGAGAATACATGCCAGACAGTTAGTCGTGCAAGATAACTTTGGAAAGGCATTGAGACCTGGTGATGGAGGGACCTACATAGAGCTTGCTGTCTTTCCTAACTAACCTATTTCAAGAGGATCCAGTAGCATTTAAAGTCAGAGGAAGAGAGGAAAGAGGAAGTGAGGAATGGAGCAAGGTTATGATTCAGAAACTAAAATTTCAAAGTTAGAGTATATGGTATGTTCTGTCCATCCCAGCGCTAGCATTCAAACTTTTTTTAAGTTATTAGAAATATAACTAAGATATTTGCAAGAAAGAGTCAAATAGTTCTTACACGATTCATTCATTAAGTAGAGTTTCTTTTGCTTAGATCTTGGGTAGCCTGTTAGATGACTGAGGCATAGCAACAGAGAATACTCCTGGATATTTACAAATTTGGTCCATCCAATAGTAGCCTGTTCTATGCTGAGAGGACCTATGGGAAGGACTGGTTGAACCACGAAGCCGATTCCTTTTTAGTAATTATATTTGGATCACTCAAAATTAATCTGGGATCTATACTTAGCATCTTTACTGGGTTTTATTCACTGCATGTATTTTCTGCTTCTTTCTCCCACTCTTTTCCCCCTCTGAATGCCCATCACCGCATCTCTTGGGACAACCCTCCCACCCCCAACCAACCTACATACTGAATTTTACAGAACACCGTTCTGCCTTGCCAAGACCAGTACTTTGTAGGAGGTCAGAGCTATAATTGTCCGTATTCCACTACAACGTCAGAATCTAGTGTTGACGTTTCCACGGAGACTTGGGTCTCTTTCTGGGCTGCTGGTTTCCTGGACAACAGAGAGCCCCAACAGGCACCACAGGCACAGGGTAAGTTCTGCTCTTCTGCTTTGCTGGTAGATCGGAAGCCCTTTCCCAGTACTCATAGTTGCAAGGCATTGTGGGCTGGAACTCTGTAGAAGAAGGAATGATCGGCAAGGTTTAAGAAAGCCCAAGGACTCCTGTATTTTGCAGCCCAAATAACTTCCTTGTTTTGTACTTGCCAAAGAGTGAAAATGGGATTCTACTCCTTGCCCACTGGATAATCTGCATTCCTTCCATACTATACTATACATAAAGTATAATATGTATACTTTACAGTTCTTGGAGATTTCCAAGTCATTGAGAAAGTTTGGGTCTATGTCAAAGTTATATAAACAATATTAGTGAATGCTTTGGGAATTAAGAAACTAGTTAGAAGCTTTTTGTTGTGCTGGTTGTTTTTTTTGTTTGTGTGTTTGTTTTTTGTTTTCATTAAGGAATATTTCCCTGGGAATGAGAGAGAAGCAAGCAAAATTACTAATCTTTTATTTCAAAAAGGAAATTCTATGAATAGTGCCTTATAAATGGAAAAAAAAAAGTCCCATTTTGCCTAAAGAAGACTTCAACTTAGTTTTCACATTAGTTTTGCCATGGGGCTTAGTAAACAGTGTCTATAAATATTAAACAAATTTTCTGTATTAACACTCAAGTTTCTGGAATAACTATAAGACACCTCAGAATTCTTTATCTGTAGTGCTATTTCTGCCACATGTATTTGTTTGATTTGAAGAAAGATACAAGCAAAAAGCCCCCAATTTTTGAAACACACTTAATGTCCGGAAGGGAATTATTTAATTTTAGCTTTCTACCACAAGAAACAAAGAAAACAGAATGCCCAGGAATATGAAACCAAAGAGTGTATAAAATTTTATTCCTATCTTGTTGTCCATCATTCCAATTTAAAAATAGTATTTCAGTAATATTTTAGTTGACTTAGAGGTGATCAAGTTTCCAAACTGTTCTAAATCAGGAAAAAAAAATAAAAGTAAATCAACTTAGCATGCCCAAGCAGTCTTATTGGTAGGCATAATTTGCTGTCAAACATGAAAAAACAAAAACTTTGAAAAAACATAAAACATACAGGTAATGACATTTGACATATATGAGTTTTAGTACAGTTTTGCGATTTTCATTGAGTTCTTCAGGAAAAAAAAGTTCAAATTATTTTGAAAAAGAAAGTGCTATTCCATAAAATTCTGAATAGATACTCTCCATCAGACTTCACTGATAGGCAGACATTTTCATCTGGGGAAAAAAAAAATGGTTACATCAAAAATAGGATTTGATTCTAGAGACAAACACTGTAATTACCTAAGCACTATAGCTTAGAAAATAAGATAAAAGCTTAGAAAACCTAGTAGAATTGCAATGCAGGCCTAATTGAGGGTGGGGCAAATAAACATTTGCATGAATTAGTAATGCAGACAGGAACTCTTATCTCCTGAAAATTGACCTCTGAGACACTTGCAGATAGTCTTTAAATATTTGTCTTTCATAGCATGCCTGCCCCTTCTAAAAACTTCAAATATGTCATTTTCCCGTGTGAAGGCAATGGCTAGCTTCAGAAAGGTAATTGAACTTATTGCCTTTCTGAAATCCTTTGGTTAGTTCTTTATTACACAAAAACTGAGTTTGTATTTTCTCAGTTATCCATTCTGTGTTTTCACATAGAACCATCAGGTGACTCGAATTTCCCTGTTCCTAATTTGTGTTCATGGGAAGAGGCTCAGCTTTCCTCTCAGCTCTACAGGAATAAGCAGGTACGTATAGATAATCAGAACATGGAGATCAGCCGTGTTCCAAGTAGTTCATTCTCAACACCATCCCTTAGTGTCACATGGCTTTCATGGAGAAGTCAAAGTGAAGGGATCAATGCGACAGAAAATAATAGCAAAACCAAAACCCTCTTGAAAGGCTTGCAAGTCAAGCCCTAAACTCTCACATGTTAGCTGACCTCTTGAATCTTCTTTTACTTTAATCTGTGAAATGGAGATATTTATACTGACTACCTCAGAGGGCTGGTGGAAAGGTATATGATATATATGAGATATATATATATATCAAATGATATAATGAGAGTGATAGTATTTTTGAGTCATAAATAGCTCATCACTTAGAGAAGAGATGATGATTATAAAAATTCTTATAAAGATTGCTTAATTTTCCATATTTTGTTTGTTGTTATTTCTGAGAGTAATTTGATCTTGTGGACATACAAACAGGTTGATCTGAGATGGAGGGAATCCAACCCATATTGTTTTTTCTTTCTTCTTTTTTTAACATGCAAGAAAGAAGCTCAGCAAAACCTTTATAAACACTGTTTTCTATATTTAAACAGTTGCATGCAGCTCGTTTTCCTACATACCTTCTTGATCTCCTGTGGTTATGATTTTAAAAGTCATATAATCTCTCCAAACACTTCACAAAGAATAAAAAAAATTCAGAGCACAAAGCCGAACAATCAGGTAGTAGGTGGGTGTAGATTGAATTCACTCCTTGGAGGACAAGGGCTCCCTGATATTGTGTTCATAAAACAAACAATAATAATCAAATTTAAGTAGGTTAAGGATCAGTGGTATTATTATAAGGTTACAAAGTCAATATAGTGGAGCAGCCGTCACCATTGTCTGCTTTTTGCAGCTCCAAGATACTCTGGTACAGAAGGAAGAAGAACTTGCTAGGTTACATGAAGAGAATAATCATCTCAAACAATATCTGAATTCTGCTCTAGTTAAATGTCTTGAGGAAAAAGCGAAGGTATGTGACTATCCCCTTTATACAGACAGAGAAGTGACGTGAGAAAGAAGACCATTTGGGTAAAAGTCCTTGATTACATGTAAGAAGTGTATGAAACAATATGTCTTGAAATTCATCAATAGGATGGATGTATTTTTCTGAAAGAAAAATAGCACTTTCAGAAGAATGTTTATGTATCATTTCTCTGAAGTATCTAGATTACAGATTTTAGCCATAATGTTACAAAAGGAGTTGCTAAAGAATCAAAAACCAGTCAAGGGGGTTGCTGAGACAACAGAAATTAATCGTAAGATAGATGGTTGAAACATTAAGGTGGAAATTAGATCTGAGAGACATGGGTTTCTTTCAACTGTCTGTTTGACTTTAGGTAAATCAGTCTCTCACTTGGGGCCTCATTTAGTTCATTTGTAAGTGGATGGACTAAAACGATCTTTTAAGAATCTTTCCAGCTCTAAATGTTATAAATATGGCTGGAGCCGAATGGAGCCGAAATCGCTTAACTGACGATTAGACATAGCCAGTAACATTACCTTTTAATGAACATTATGTTCTTACCCATTAAAATGTTTCTAACTCATGGATAGTTTGCCATTAGTCCCTTTTTGTTATTCTTCCTTTTGAGAGGTTTCGTGTTTTTTTTTTTTTTTTTTTTTACCTCTTTGCCGTTCTCTTACCATTATTGTTTTATCGTCAATCTTTACCTTACTTCTAGGCAAGATACATTATTTATCTAATTCAATCATATTGCTTACAACTCTTACCAGATATAACAGTTTAGAGAAGAAAACCCACTCTATTAGTTTCTTTAGAATTCTGTTTGCTTTGTTAAGAATAGAGAGTATAGCTCACAGTTATTAGCCCGGGTTCCGATCTTTAGCCACCATTATGTAAAAAAGGTCAGTTATCAAAGCAGTAAGTGATATTAATTAGGCATTTTTTTCTCTGTTGTTCTCAATTTTGCAAGACTTAGAATAGTATGATACATATCACATGGAAGTGCTATGAAAGTGAGTAAAATTAGAGAAAAAGTATTCTGTAGCATTTTAATCAGTGGTTCAATCTAGATTCAGACGGTTTCGGTTTAAATCTAGGTTGAGCAATCCTTAGCAAGTCACTAATGTGCTTCTGCCTCTTTCCTCATTAAAGAAGATTTCAATAGCATCTACATAAAATTAGATCATGCATGTACCTCAGTACATGATAGTTGTTATTATTGCCATAATAACAATAATCTTTACTTCCCTGAACTGAAATTTTAAAGACATCATATACTCCCTTCAACTTTTAAATGACTAGTACGATAATACGAATTGGAATTTCTAAGTGGTAACATGTCATCATAGATTTTAACTTAAAGACAGGTTAATCTGATCAGTTTTGCTTTGTATGAGAAAATAAAAATTTATTCAAGTTTTCTAGGGAACTAATGTAACTAGTAAATATTTGACGATAATAAAGAAAATGATGTTGGGTGATTGATTGTATTTTCAAATACTATTTCCCCAGAAATTGCTGTCATCAGATGAGTTCTCCAAAGCATGTAGAAAATTCAGAAAGGGGAAGAGGAAACCCAAAGAGCAAAGATATTTTCCTCCTGAGATTCCCCATCATAAAAATGCCAAGAGAAGCCTTGCTAGTGAATTTGCTAACTGTGGACAAAATGGACCCCCTGTGGATCCCTGGGTTCTTCAGACACTGGGGTTAAAAGACCTCAACACCATTGATGACACCTCATCAGCTAACTACAGTGCCCTCTCGTCTCATGCCAGACAGACCACTAGCACATTTCCCCAGTTTCTGGATGAGGCAATTGAATATCCCAATGTCCCTGGGGAAGATCTGCCAATTGACTATGGAGGTGATAGAACTACTCCCTTGCAAGGCACTGCCAGCCACAGTGAAGATTTTCACTTCCTTTCTCAGCTTTCAAATCCTCCAGAAGGACTACAAACTCTTCCTTACTATACTTCTGATGTGTCACCCAATAAGACAGAGATGGCCTTTTCCACATCCTTGAGCCCTCACTGTAATGTGAAGACTCACTCCTTCCACCAGGGACAAGCCTTTGTTCGTCGAGATGAGGAGGGAGGCTGGAAGTTTACCTGGGTCCCTAAGCAGTCTTAGTGACCCCCTCTTCTATCACAAAGGACTGCCATGAACTCTGTTTACAAGACCCTTCTTGCACTTGAACCTGACTATGTGGAAAACACAAGCTATTGCCCAGACAGTCTCCTGCCACTTTAAATGTCACTCTCAATTACCCACTTAAATCTGCAGGGAATGGCTTCCAAGAATCCATAATGAAACATGCCTGCTCTTCTTTCACCTAAATTTGACTTGTTTACACACCCCCACCTGCTGTTGACTTCCTCCCTTGGCCTTTTACTTGAAAAGGTATTTTCCAATTGCCTGAATATTCCTTTGAGATCTAAATGTGCTGTTCCAATTATAACAAGTCTAACAGCTTTTCTTCTTTCATCAAGCAGTTTAAATGTTCACAGCCTTCACCTTCTCAGTTTTATTTCTCTTCTGTTCCTCTTCATTTCTAAAAACTGCTTTTGAAATGACCATTTTAATTGCTCAAAGTACCTGCTATTAGGTGTTCAAATATCTGAGGGTGGGGTTGAAACGAGTATCTTGGCCCATTGTTGTTCCTGAAGACATAATATAGGTATAAGTAACGTTATATGAGACAATTCATTGAGTGTCCCATGGTGGAATTGACATATTACTTCAAATACTATGACTCTGCTATAACACTGATAAAAGATAAAAGATATTTAAAATTACTTGCCTGCATAGTGTATCAGCTTCTGTGGGCACCTGGCATTGTATCTGTAACCAACATGACTCAATCAAGAACATTTTTTAAGGGACTTGTGGTAACAGAATAAGTCACTGTCCTAAACTGCTTAGATGCTGATAAACTTCTATTCCTGCAAGTATAGTCTAGCCTAGCCCTGACATTGTATTACTCATCCATTCAGTCATTCATATGTTCATTTTTCCATTCATCAATACACCCAAAATATTTGTAGAACACCAACTATTGGTGTTAGTACCAGGCATCGCGCTGTGGGGTAGTGATAAAATGTGAACAAGTTAGATGCGGTGGGTATCCTCATGAGACTTAGACCCACTCATCTGCTGTGACCTTGAGAAAGCTACTTCCCTGGTATGAACATTCAGTTTTCTGAGCTATAGAATATAGAAGTCAGACTAAATAATCTCTAACATTCTATAAATCGAGCCTGGGTCCCATCAGCTTTATCCTAACATTGTCATCCCAGGGCACTATTCTCTAGTTTTGATTGGCACTGTAGATATGTTGGATGAACTTTTTTATATATGTTTTTTTTTAATGTGAGCCTTTTGTAGTTAACACTAGAAGTCATTGTTCTGATCACAGTATTCTCTTCCTGGTATGAATCCATTTGGGGGTTAAATCAATCTAATTGTGTGAGAACATGAATCTAAAAAATATAGACATTATTTTTCAATTAAGTATGCATAGATTTAATGGAAATATTGATATAAAAGATTTCTCTCTCTAAATTAAACATATTCTTCATGCTCATGCTAGTTTTTCTTTCCAGCTCTAGTTCCCTATCCTTTCTAGAATATTTTACATTTCAAAGATGTGCACCCATTATTTTGGGGGGACCAAGCTTCAGTTGATAATAAAACCCACCATGTTGAATGCCCTTCCCATTTTTTCTTTATTCTGCCCTTCATTAAGTTGTCTGCACAGTCAGTGCCTAGAGAGTGAAAGTTGCTCAGTCATGTCCGACTCTTTGCAATCCCATGGACTATACAGTCCACAGAATTCTCCTGGCCAGAATACTGGAGTGGGTAGCCTTTTCCTTCTCCAGGGGATCTTCCCAACCTAGGGATTGAACCCAGGTCTCCCACATTGCAGGCAGATTCTTTATCAACTGAGCCACAAGGGAAGCCCTTCATTAAGTTGCGTGTACAGTCAGTGCCTAAGAGCATGAGTATTCTATCTGGAATTCTTTGCAACTAAGAGATATCTTTCATTTTTTGTTGCTGCTGTTTGGTTTTTGCTTTATTTTTGTGATGTGAACAAATAATCTTTGTCATAAAGCTTTGCTACCACCCAGTTTTCTGTATAATCTGTGAAGGGGAATCAAATATATTAAATATTTTATGATTTAAGAATAAATAGAACACATTCTATTTTCTAAAAACAGAATCCAAAATAAAAAAGTTCCTTTTACATTCTGGAATCAGTTCCCTGTATGGGTAAAATTTATCTCTTTTTAACAACAAACTTAAGAATTAGAATTGACTGTACTATAGTAGTAGGAATCAACAAAGCAACATAAATATTTTGAAAGTCTAAATGATCAAGCAGTAAAACAAAATTGATTAGTCAACAAATAATTATTTTGCATTTTTATGTGTTGTATCATGTGTTAGGTACTATGAGGAAGCATCCAGTCTCAGACATTTGGTACATAAAACAAAACCACATAAAATGTAATAGCTTTTAAATGAAACTTGGTCTCAGTCCAGTTTAAAGAAATTACAGCACATTTGTGGTAAATGATAACTTGCTCTGGCTTATCTGGGAGAAAATTACCACTTATTCTCACAATCACATCTATAGGTATTTGATATTCAATTGAATTATGCATAGAATATTATTTTGCTGATGTTTAAAAAATTAAAAATTTTTCTCACCTGAGTCTATGTTCTGACTTTATGGTTTCACTATGCCCATCCAGCAAACCAGAGTTAATATTTTACTAATATAAAGTGCAAAATAAAAATTCAATAGCACTTTTGTGATTGCAATGAATATTTTTATATTGTGCATAACATTTTCTAAACATTTTCTTCTCCTAGATTTTAAGCATACTCATTTGATGTGCACCTGTTTTGTACGATATATGTGGCCAGACCAATATTTTCAGCATTTAGAGTTCATTCTTTATCTAGGATACATTTTGGGTGTTAAGTGGCCTAAAAGGTCAAGTGCTTTTTGTGTATAGCACTCTTTACCTAACCTCCAATAAAAATTAGAATCCAATATCAGTTTTTAATATTGATGACATTTCCAGTGTCCTCTGGTCATCTGAAAATAAATCATACTTGTATCTCACTAGCATCTGGAAAATAAAGGCAATTGCAAAATTTACTTATGCAGGTGACATTTAATGAATGGGAGTGTTTAACATTACAGTGATGTTAAACTATAATTTTAAAAATTTTGAAGAAAAGAAACCATGTTAATTAATGAAAATAATTTTTCTGATCTGTTTCAAGAAAACAGCAAAATTTGATAAATCAATTCAATAACTGACCTATTAAGTATAGAGTTAATCTGTAATAGTTTTTTGATACATTTATTTCTTGCCTGTAAGTCAAGATGTGTGATTTACATTTGTTTCAGTTTACCAAAAGATTCACGTAAGGTAAATAAATATTAAATGCATAATTTACAAATTAATAAACCAAATAAAATTGGTTTATAAGTTACAAATATATGGTATATTTCATAACATATTTGTCATATTTTTGTCTACATTTGTTGTTACATGAACATAACCAGACATCCAGTTATAATTGTTACAATGGATATTCTATAACTGTAAAACACAATTTAACACTTAATATTTTAAATGATTTTTATGTTTATGATTTAAAATATTTTTAATTATACCTGTCAATTTTGTAATGAATTTATATCTAATAAATAAATAAATGACAAAAAATTGAATCCTACATTTTTGGTCTTATTTTAGAAAATTTTTCAGTGAATGAGCAACAGGCTAAGAACGTTTTCTGTACTCATTTCTGCCCATAAGTTTGGCAATAGAAAAATATATTTTTTAATTTCCAAATAGTGGTAGACTAATAATTGTCACTCATTTGACAGATGTAGTCTGTGCCACACTCTGCAGAAGATATAAGGATGAAATATGTGCTCAACTAACATGGCTATAAATGAGAGAAAAACCTTAAATAAGCTTAATCAAAGCAAGGGAATAATTAGCCTCCATAAGTAAAAGTTTGTGCTTCAGATATGGCTGTATCTAAGTGCTCAACAAACATTGTCAGGAATCTGGTTTGGGATCTAAAGGAAAACATGATTAGGAATGGATTCTGGAATGGAGTTAAGATAGTACTCACTACACAAAAGTTTGGCAGAAACAAGGATGATAGGCAATATGAATGTGAAGAGCAGCTAGTTATATCCCATGAACCATTGTACAGTTATGTAGCATTCTCCTTATTGTTCACATCATAACCCCTCCCTTCCAAAATGAATAAAACCCCAGTTAATGTTCTGGACTGGTCTCAGTCATACCAAGGGAGATTATGAAAATATTTGGATGTCTGCACATAAAAACTGTGAGGAGATTTTCCCCTGAGATCACTATAGAAGCCCTGCTGCTACTGCTGCTAAGTCGCTCCAGTCGTGCCCGAATCTGTGCGACCCCATAGACGGCAGCCCATCAGGCTCCACCGTCCCTGGGATTCTAGGGGGAAATTAATATCAAGAGATATTAATATATCTATCTATCCCACAGGAGAAAATTAATATCAAGAGAAATAATTTGAGACTCACGTATCATGTCCATAATCATTGTTACACAGATTTCCAGTAATGGGTAATTCACATTTTGCTTGGTTTCTCTACAGGGATTTTTATTTTTTTCGTTTTTCTTGGAGACAACCACCTCTAAATCTCATGTTAAATAAACTTGAAAATTCATGTCATACGTACAGGCTGTTAGAAATATCCTGATTTCCACTTTACAAATGAGAAAACTGGCTCTAAGTGTTTTATAGTTCAAGTTGTAACAAGAAATTTAGGCCTGAACTAAACCCTGGGCACTGACTTCAGACATAACTTTTTTTTTCCCCCCTATATTATACAATCTTGATATTTGGGACAAGTAAGTATATTTACAGTCTGCAATCTGTTACAGACTATTATAGGTCTCAGAGCTAGAGACCTGGAAGTAGAAATTTTTGCTTATTTCATCAGAGATCTTTCAGTGGTCCAAGCTGTCTTAATCCCAATGTTAAAAGGGATTATTCACAAAAGACTTAATTCATCTTCCATCATTAAAAAAAAAGGAAAGTGTAAAAATTGAAATCTCTGTAGAAATTTGGGATTGAGAGTAGAAGTGAGAAAAATTAATGTACTTCTTAAATGAAAGGAAGATAAGAGAAATAAATCTCTCTGATCTCTCTGTGCTACCAATATAGAAGCTTAAAGTAGCAGTTTATAAGCAATGTTCATGAAATCTCTTTCTTTCTCCCTTTGTACAGGAAACAGACTTTATTCCTGTCGAAGTAATAACAGCATTCCTGCTCCTTTAAGTATAACTTCTCTGGTGGCTCACTTGGTAAAGAATCCACCTGCAATGCAGGAGACCTGGGTTCGACTCCTAGGTTAGTAAGATCCCCTGGAGAAGGGAATGGCTACCCACTTTAGTGTCCTGATCTGGATAATTCTATGGACAGAGGAGCCTGGCTGACTACAGTTCTTGGGGTGGCAAAGAGTCGTATAGGATTGAGTGGCTTTCACTTTCTTTCACTTTTCTCCTGTCAATCCTTTTAAGTAAAACTCTGAGGAACAGCAAAACAGTTGAGAAAGCATATTTATAATGCTGACACCACTTCTTCTAAGACACAGGGAACATTCTATTCTCTCCTTCTGGAAATCAAGAGTTAAATGATACTTTTTCAGGGGTGGGGCAAAGCAGATGTTTCTTTCTCATCTCTTTTCCAGGTTTATAATCTGAAATAATAAGGCAGAGAAAAGATGTTTCAAAGTAACTTTCTTACTTCCAGAGGGTCCCTAGTACTCAATGGATGGTCCTTCTGGGATGAGGCTCAAGATCTCAGATCTGTAATTAGGAGCATTCTGAAGGCACTGTTCCCTCAGGGCTCTCTAGTTACTCTGAAACCAAGAGCAGGAGAAGCCCCGTAATGAATGTGAAGTGAGAAATCCAAATGCCTCATTACAATCAGGCAAAAGGCTGAATCACACCCTCCTTTCATGTTAGTCTCCCGAGATTTGCCGCCTTTCGATCTGCTTTCGCCCCTAACCCACAGAGGAGTGTGGGATGAGGCTGGGATCTGAAAGCGGCGTCTGCACAGTGCAGTCCCTGCGGCATCCACTGGGAGAGTGTGGTGCACCCCAGGAATCCCAGCTTCCTGTGGGAGCAGGGCAGCATATGGCCAGAGACTTAGTCTTTTTCTTCTTTTGATTTTAAGGATCATAAGTAGTCCAGCTAGCCCACCCTACTGTCCTCACGCCAAATTTCTACAATATTTTTAATTAATATGCTTTTTTATTTAAAATTATTTTAAAAGTTTTTTTTTAATTGAAGGATAATTGCTTTACAGAATTCTGTCGTTTTCTGTCGAAGCTCAACATGAATCAGCCATAGGTATACACATATCCCCTCCTTTCTGAACCTCTCTCCCATCTCCCTCCCCATCCCACCCCTCTAAGTTGATACAGACCTGCTGTTTGAGTTTCCTGAGTTTCCTGAGCCATACAGCAAATTCCTGTTGGCTATCTATTTTACATATGGTGATGTAAGTTTTCTTGTTACTCTCTCCATACATCTTCTACATCTCACTCTCTTCTGCCCTCTCCCCATGTCCATAAATCTATTTTCTTTGTCTGTTTCTCCATTGCTGCCCTGCAAATAAATTCTTTGGTACCATCTTTCTAGATTCTGTATAAATGCATTCAGTTCAGTTCAGTCGCTCAGTCATGTCTGACTCTTTGCGACCCCATGAATCGCAGCACACCAGGCCTCCCTGTCCATCACCAACTCCCGGAGTTCACTTAGACTCATGTCCATCGCGTCAGTGATGCAATCCAGCCATCTCATCCTCTATCATCCACTTCTCCTCCTGCCCCCAATCCCTCCCAGCATCAGAGCCTTTTCCAATGAGTCAACTCTTCGCATGAGGTGGCCAAAGTACTGGAGTTTCAGCTTTAGCATCATTCCTTCTAAAGAACACCCAGGGCTGATCTCCTTTAAAATGAACTGGTTGGATCTCCTTGCAGTCCAAGGGACTCTTAAGAGTCTTCTCCAACACCACAGTTCAAAAGCATAAATTCTTGGGTGCTCAGCCTTCTTCACAGTCCAACTCTCACATCCATACATGACCACTGGAAAAACCATAGCCTTGACTAGATGGACCTTTGCTGGCAAAATAATGCCTCTGCTTTTGAATATGCTATCTAGGTTGGTCATAACTTTTCTTCCAAGGAGTAAGCGTCTTTTAATTTCATGGCTGCAATCACCATCTGCAGTGATTTTGGAGCCCCCAAAAATAAAGTCTGCCACTGTTTCCACTGTTTCCCCATCTATTTGCCATTAAGTGATGGGACCAGATGCCCTGATCTTAGTTTTCTGAATGTTGAGCTTTAAGCCAACTTTTTCACTCCCCTCCTTCACTTTCAGTATACGATATTTATCTTTCTCTTTCTGACTTACTTCATTCTGTACAGTAAGCTCTAGGTTCCTCCACCTCATCAGAACTGACTAAGATGTGTCCCTTTCTATGGCTGAGTAATGTCCCATTGTGTATATGTACACATCTCCTTTATCCACTCATCTGTCAGTGGACATCTGTCTTCTAACTATTATAAACAATGCTGCAATGAACAATGGGGTCCATGTGTCTTTTTCAAGATGGGGAACATCTGTCTTTTTGGTTTCCTCAGGGTATATGCCTAGGAGTGGGATTGCTGGGTCATATGGTGGTCTTATTCCTGGTTTTTTAAGCAATCTCCATACCATCTTCCATAGTGGCTGTATCAATTTACATTCCCACCAACAGTGCAAGAGGGCCCCCTTTTGTCCACAACCTCTGCAGCATTTTTTGTTGTAGACTTTTTTATGATGGCCATTCTGACTGGTGTGAGGTGATATCTCATTGTAGTTTTGATTCACATTTCTCTAATAATAAGCAATTGTGAGCATCTTTTCATGTGTTTGTTAACCATCTGTATGTCTTCTTTGGAGAAATGTCTGTTTAGGCCTTTTTCCCACTTTTTATTGGGTTGTTTGTTTTTCTGGTATTAAGTTGTATGAGCTGCTTGTATATTTTGGAAATTAATCCTTTGTCAGTTGTTTCATTTGCTATTATTTTTTTCCCATTCTGAGGGTTGTCTTTTCACCTTGCTTATAGTTTCCTTTGCTGTGCAAAAGCTTTAATCAGATCCCACTTGTTTACTTTTGTTTTTATTTCCATTACTCTAGGAGATGGGTCTTAGAGGATCTTGCTTTGAATTATGTTGAGTGTTCTGCCTATGTTTTCCTCTAAGAGTTCTATAGTTTCTGGTCTTACATTTAGGTCTTTAATCCATTATGAGTTTATCTTTGTGTATGGTTTTAGGAAGTGTTCTAGTTTCATTCTTTGACATGTAGCTCTCCAGTTCCCCCAGCATCACTTATTGAAGAGGTTGTTTTTGCCCCATTGTGTATTCTTGCCTCCTTTGTCAAAAACAAGGAACTCATAGGTGCATGCGTTTATTTCTGGGCTTTCTATCTTGTTCCACTGGTATGTATTTCTGTTTTTGTGCCAGTACCATACTGTCTTGATGACTGTAGGTTTGTAGAATATACTTTCTTTGGAAATTGTAAAGAATAAATTACATTTCTTGTGAGCTGTCCTGTTATTAACAAAGGAAGAGTAAGGGCTGGACCTCCAAAATAACCCTCCAACAAATGTAAAGAAGATCCTTCCATTGGCCTTGGAAAGGGCTTCAGGAAGATTGTTTAATATCTATGCTAATGATTAGCATTTATTTGCGTCAGTAGATCAGAACACAGACAAAAGACTTTCCTTCCTCTTTCCTACATCTCAGTGATATTATAGAAAAGCAAAGGACTCTAGTCAACAAATGGAGCTTCTTCTCTCACAACTGTAGTACCTCAGGAATTAATTTAGCCTTCTTCAGCCTCAGTGTATTCATCTATAATATGGAGATAGTGTTTTCCCTGTCTCATAAGTCTATGACATCATCTTTTAATTTTTAAGAATCATGTGTAAGTTAAGAGGATTCTGTCATTTCTTACAATCTTCACACAGAGTAAGTGAAGTCAGTCAGTCATGTCTGACTCTTTGCGACCCCACAGACTGTAGCCCACAAGGTTCCTCTGTCCACAGGATTCTCCAGGCAAGAGTACTGGAGAGGGTTGCCATTTCCTTCTCCAGAGGATCTTCCTGACCCAGGGATCGAACCCAGGTCTCCTGCATTGTAGGCAGATGCTTTACCATCTGAGCCACCAGGGGAGTCCACACAGAGTAAATGTCGATCCAATTTAATTCTCGAGTGAAAAAAAAAAAAACTTCATAATGCATAAAATGTTACATCTTAAAGCTGCTTTTACATATTTCCATTGATTCAAATCAGGAAATGCCCTCTGTTTTCGTCTTATGTGCAAAGTGCGATTTAATGTTCCAGGGACTAAGGCCTATGTCTCAAAAGAGTTTGTAAATTGGTTAGTGGAGAGAAGCTAAAAAAGGGGTCATGGGAGGCATGTTGAGATAGTCACTGGAAATTTAGAATTGAGTCAGTAAAGCTAGATGTAGGAGGAAAATAAAGAGAAGAGAAGCTCCAGAGGGAAAAGAGTGAGGTCTTTTCAGGGAGTGATCACTAGCCGAGTGACTTCAGAGCAGATTTTTTATGAAGTAAAATCTATATTTTTGTAATCTAGCAGAAATTTCTGTACAGTGAGACCTACTACTGACTCTACAGATGTATTATTAATAATAGAAGTGGGTACCACCTATGGCATTCAAAAGAATAAAAGCAATAATTTAAATATGTTATTTGCATCCTTAAAATTCTTTAATCATAATTTTCATGCCTATTTACATGATGTTGATGTAGTAAATCATAAAGAAGTCCAATTTTTATAGAATTTTATAAAAAAAATGCTCTTAATTTCTCAAGACAGAGTCAGGCAGACCCTTCAAAAACAAAGTTATGGAGATACAGGTAGTTGAGACAATCAGTTGTTTTTGACTTCTATCCAAAAATAAACAATGATTTAAGTGTTTTAAAATTCACTTTATATATGTGAACATTTTGAAGTTTCCTTTTGTGTTTTCTCTGCTAAGTCACTTCAGTCGTGTCCAACTCTGTTCGACCCCATAGATGGCAGCCCACCAGGCTCCACCATCCCTGGGATTCTCCAGGCAAGAACACTGGAGTGGGTTCCCATTTCTTTCTCCAATACATGAAAGTGAAAAGTGAAAGTGAAGTCGCTCAGTCGTGCCCGACTCTTAGCAACCCCATGGACTGCAGGCTACCAGGCTCCTTTGTCCATGGGATTTTCTAGGCAAGAGTACTAGAGTGGGTTGCCATTGCCTTCTCCATGTGTTTTCTCTATTTGCTTAAAATATTAATAAAATATGATAACCCATCTAGAAATCTGAAGCAATATCATTTTTTTTCTCTAAAGCTGTTTCTATTGTCACCTGCAGATTAATTTTTTAGTTTGATGAGTGTAAAACATTGCTTCTGTGCAAAATATTAATCAATAACTTTTCTTGTGCTATTAGTTACCCTCAAATTACAGCTTGTAAAAGTTTTCCTGAAAACACACTGCATTTTCATATATGCATATTTGCTTATGTATTTTGCATGTAATATTTATATACAAAGGAAATGACTAAGAAATATAAATTAAATAATAAAAATACTATAATAAAACATAATTATAGTTTCATTAGATGAAACAATTTAATGAAAATGTATACATGAACAAAGCAAAAAGCAGAAATGAGATAAACATACAAACTTTTTTTTGGAAGGGGACAGTTGAGGATGGAAAATTTGGATGACATGTTTTCTTCTCATTTATGTTTCTATTAATATCCTAACCAAAACAATTTGCCAAAAAGCTAAAAAGAAGTGACAATGAAAGATAATGAATGGAGTTCGTTGTGCTGAACATGTGATAGATTCTCATTGTCCCAAAGTAATGAATTACCAGGGAATAAAAATGAAAAACCTGTTATATGATAGAGTTAAACATTTAGGCAACAAATACTTGATCTATTTTCTTCCCAGATGAGATGATTTTTAAGCCATAGGAAATAAGTATTCCAGATCCTTAGTTAATGAGGTCATTTTATTCACCATCCAATTATGCATGGGCTGGAAGAAGCACAAGCTGGAATCAAGTTTGCCGGGAGAAATATCAATACCTCAGATATGCAGATGACACCACCCTTATGGCAGAAAGTGAAGAGGAAGTCAAAAGCCTCTTGATGAAAGTAAAAGTGGAGAGTGAAAAGTTGGCTTAAAGCTCAACGTTCAGAAAACTAAGATCATGGCATCCGGTCCCATCACTTCATGGGAAATAGATGGGGAAACAGTGGAAACAGTATCAGACTTTATTTTTTGGGGGTCCAAAATCACTGCAGATGGTGATTACAGCCATGAAATTAAGACGCTTACTCCTTGGAAGGAAAGTTATGACCAACCTAGATAGCATATTCAAAAGCAGAGACATTACTTGACTGACTAAGGTCTGTCTAGACAAGGCTATGGTTTTTCCTGTGGTCATGTGTGGATGTGAGAGTCGGGCTGTGAAGAAAGCTGAGCGCCGAAGAATTCATGCTTTTGAACTGTGGTGTTGGAGAAGACTCTTGAGAGTCCCTTGGACTGCAAGGAGATCCAACCAGTCCATTCTGAAGGAGATCAGTCCTGGGATTTCTTTGGAAGGAATGATCCTGAAGCCGAAACTCCAGTACTTTGGCCACCTCATGCAAAGAGTTGACTCACTGGAAAAGACTCTGATGCTGGGAGGGATTGGGGACAGGAGGAGAAGGGGACGACAGAGGATGAGATGGCTGGATGGCATCACTGACGCGATGGTCATGAGTCTGAGTGAACTCCGGAAGTTGGTGATGGACAGGGAGGCCTGGCGTGCTGCAATTCATGGGGTCGCAAAGAGTCAGACACGACTGAGCGACTGAACTGAACTGAATTCTTCATCACTTTTGAATAAAACAATACTACTATTAAAATTAATATCAAAATCTTTAGTATATTTTAGATACTGCTTATATTAATTGATTAAAATGAAAATCAGCCAAAGTCTATAACATAGAATGGTCAGGAATCCACATGTGCATGTGTGTAGATAAACAAAATGTTGTATAATATAAAATTTTTTCTAGGAAAGGAGTTAAGCTTACTTTGCTGTGTGGCAGGGACCCTAGAACTCAATTTTTATCCAGAATCTTAAATAAAAAGCAGGTCAGAACCTTTATTATTTACGTCATTGTAATTCATCTGACTCTTTTACCATGCTTCTAATCTCTAAGAAGTCACAAATTGTAACAAATCCCTGACCATCTGCTTTTCTTTTCCCTCTACTTTCCCCCTTCTTTTTCTGTTTCAACTTGCCTATTAATAATCCTATTAATTACAACCATGCCTGGAAAGTAATTTTATTTCCCAGTCAATATTATTATCTTCAGAAACATTATCTTCAATATCAAACCTGAATTTTATCAACTGTTTCCTTTGTATCACTACTGTCACAATTCTAACACCCTACCAAGCCAGAGTCTACACATGAATGTCTCCAGATGGTCGGTACCAGATTCAGATTGATTATATTCTTTGTAGCTGAAGATGCAGAAGCTGTATACAGTCAGCAAAAACAAGACCAGAGCTGCCCATGGCTCACATCATGAACTCCTTATTGCAAAATGCAGACTTAAATTGAAGAACACAGGGAGAATCACTAGGCCATTCAGGCATGACCTAAATCAAATCCCTTATGATTATACAGTGGAACTGACAAATAGATTCCAGGGATTAGATCTGATACCCAGAGTGCCTGAAGAACTATGGGTAGAGGTTCATAACATTGGATAGGAGGTGGTGATCAAAACCATCCACAAGAAAAAGAACTGCAAAAAGGCAAAAGAGTTGTCTGAGGAGATCTTACAAATAGCTGAAAAAAGAAGAGAGTGAAAGGCAAAGGAGAAAAGGAAAGACATACCCATTCGAATTCAGAGTTCAAAAGAACAGCAAGGAGAGATAAGAAAGCCTTCCTCAGTGATCAGTGCAAAGAAATAGACGAAAACAGTAGAATGGGAAAGACTAGAGATTTCTTCAAGAAAATTAGAGATATCAAGGGAATATTTCATGCACAGATAGGCACAATAAAGAACCTAAAAAAGGCAAAAGATATTAAGAAGAGGTGGCAAGAATACACAGAAGAACTATACAAAAAAGATCTTAATGACCTAGATAACCACAAAGGTGTGATTACTCACCTAAAGCCAGATATCCTAGAGTGCAAAGTCAAGTGGGCCTTAGGAAGCATCACTATGAACAAAGTTAGTAGAGGTGATGAGCTCTGAGTTTATTCCAGCTGAGCTATTTCAGACCCTAACAGATGATGATGTTAAAGCGCTGCACTCAACATGCCAGCAAATTTGGAAAACTCAGCAGTGGCCACAGGACTGGAAAATGTTAGTTTTCGTTTCAGTCCCAAAGAATGTTTAAATTACTGCACAATTGCACTCATTTCATATGCTAAGCAAGGTCATGCTCAAAGTCCTCCAAGCTAGGCTTTAGCAGTACATCAACTGAGAATTTCCAGGTATACAAGCTGGATTTAAAAATGGCAGAGGAACCAGAGATCAAATTGCCAACATCCATTGGATCATAGAAAAAGCAAAAGAATTGTAGAAAAACATCTGATTCATTGACTATACTAAAACTTTTGACTGTGTGGATCACAAAAACTATGGAAAATTCTTCAGCAGATGTGAATACCAGACCACTTTACTTGCCTCCCAAGAAACCTGTATGCAGATCAAGAAATAACAGTTAGAACCAGACATGGAGCAATTAATGGACTGGCTCCAAATTGAGAAAGGAGTAGGTCAAGGCTGTATATTGTCATCCTGCTTATTTAACTTATATGCAGAGCAGCTGGATGAAGCACAAGCTGGAATAAAGATTGCCATGATTGTCAATAACCTCAGATATGTGATGGCACAAGCCTTATGGCAGAAAGTAAAGAGGAACTAAAGAGCCTCTTGATTTAGGTGAAAGAGGAGAGTGAAACAGTTGGCTTAAAACTCCTCATTCAGAAAACTAAAATCATGTCATCCAGTCCCATCACTTCATGGCAAATGGATGAGGAAACAATGGAAACAGTGACAGATTCTATTTTCTTGGGCTCCAAAATCACTGCAGACGATGACTGCAACCATGAAATTAAAAGATTCTTGCTCCTTGGAAGAAAAGGTATGACCAACATAGACAGCATATTAAAAAGCAGGGACATTGCTTTGCCGACAAAGGTGAGTATTGTCAAAGCTATGATTTTTCCAGTAGTCATGTATGAATGTGAGAGATGGACCATAGAGAAGGCTGAGCATCAAAGCTTTGATGCTTTTGAACTGTGATGTTGGAAAAGACTCTTGAGAGTCCTTTGGACTGCAAGGAGATCCAACCAGTCAGTTCTAAATGAAATCAACCCTGAATATTCATTTGAAGGACTGATGCTGAATCTGAAGCTCCATTACTGAGGCCACCTGATGTGAAGAGCCAACTCATTTTAAAAGATCCTGATGGTGAGAAAAATAGAAGGCAGGAGGAGAAGGGGATGACAGAAGATGAGATGGTTGGAGGGCATCACTGACTCAATGGACATGAGTTTGAGCAACCTCGGGGAGTTGGTGGTGGACAGGGAAGCCTGGAGTGCTGCATCCGTGGGACTGCAGAGTCGGACATCACTGAGTGACTGAACAGCAGCCAAGCCAGAGACTTTTGTGGGTGTCTGCATGTTCAGCCACTCCATCGTGTCGGACTCTTCACGACCCCATGGACTGTAGCCCACCAGGCTCCTCTGTCCATGGGATTCTCTAGGTAAGGATACTGGAGTGGGCTGCTATTTCCTCCTCCAGGGGATCTTCCTGATCCAGGCATCGAAACAGCATCTCTTGTGTCTCCTGCACTGGCAGGTGGATTCTTTTACCCTGAGCCACCTGAGAAGCCTATGTAACTTCTGTAACAAGTACAAAGAGAAAGCAGATCACTTAGAAAGGAACAAAGACTCTGTGAGTGGGAAGAATGGTCAATCAAATTAGGGTCTTCTTCACAGCATAGTTATGGTCTCAGATTTGTCTTTTTACCTATATTAGCACCTCAACCATCAATATGTATTGGACCCATAAGGTATGTTCAGAGGAGGCAATGGCACCCCACTCCAGCACTCTTGCCTGGAAAATCCCATGGACAGAGGAGCTTGGTACGCAGCAGTCCATGGGGTCGCGAAGAGTCGGACATGACTGAACGACTTCCCTTTCACTTTTCACTTTCCTGCATTGGAGAAGGAAATGGCAACCCACTCCAGTGTTCTTGATTGGAGAATCCCAGGGACGGGGGAGCCTGGTGGACTGCCATCTATGGGGTCACACAGAGTCGGACACGACTGAAGTGACTTAGTAGCAAAGTATGTTACGTATTTAAATCTATGATTTCTATCAAGGCTCTTGCTTCACTTTAGCACTGTGAGGGAAAGCTAATGATGTATTTTTACAAATCATTTTTTTTAAATCACACATGCTTATGTGAGAAATATTAGAAAACAAAGATAAGCAGAAAGAACAACCGTAACTCTGAAACCAACGTACATGTTTATATACATATTTTTTGTCCCTTCTTCTACACACAAATGTGTATTTTTTACAAAAATTAAACCATTGCATTTCTTTTATCTTTATTATGTATTTTCTATTCTTAAATAATAACTTAAGTACACATCTTTTTCCATATATAAAGGGAGGTAGGAATTTGGATAATATGACCTTTATATTTTCTTCAACTTGAGGGTGACATGATTTCTTTTAAAAGGATGATTATTAAGGTAAAGCTTGTTGAAGACTTTAATGGATACTTAGAAAGTGATTATAACTGGTTATTGCATCTGTTTGCCAATTACTTTTGAATATATATTTGTTAGTATAGAGAAACAATGGTTGCTCTGCTGTATCCAAGGTGTGCAAATGTATTAAAAATGTTCTCAATCTCATTGCTCTGACCAAGGTGCTGAAATCTGCCCTTGAAATTGCATCTCAACTACTAAGAAGCTAGAACTTGTTATACAGAGTAAAGTAAGTCAGAAAGAGAAAAGCTAATATAGTATATTAATGCATATATATGGAATCTACAAAAATGATATTGATGAAATTATTTGCAAAGAAGGAATGGAGATGTAGAAAACAGACTTGTAGACACAGTGGAGGAGGGAGAGAGAGGGACAAATGGAGAAAGTAGCATCAGCATATATATTGTATCAGGTGTAAAATGGTTAGTTGGTGAGAAGTTGCTGTGTGGCAAAGGGATCACAGTGTGGAGCTCTGTGATGACCTGGAGGGATGGGATAGAGGCAGGAAGGGAGGATAGGGAGGGAGGGAATGTATGTGTAATTATGGCTGATTTGCATTGTTGTAGTAAAGATTAAGATTAAAGCCACACTACTCAGTTAAGTTCAGTTCAGTTCAGTCGCTCAGTCATGTCCAACTCTGCGACCCCATGAATCACAGCATGCCAGGCCTGCCTGTCCATCACCACCTCCCGGAGTTCACTCAGACTCATTTTCATCACGTCAGTGATGCCATCAAGCCATCTCATCCTCTGTCGTCCCCTTCTCCTCCTGCCCCCAATCCCTCCCAGCATCAGAGTCTTTTCCAATGAGTCAACTCTTCGCATGAGGTGGCCAAAGTACTGGAGTTTCAACTTCAGCATCATTCCCTCCAAAGAAATCCCAGGACTGATCTCCTTCAGAATGGACTGGTTGGATCTCCTTGCAGTCCAAGGGACTCTCAAGAGTCTTCTCCAACACCACAGTTCAAAGCCACACTATAGCTCACTTTAAAATATTGAACATATGGAAAGCAAGCAAACTTATATGACATATTTAAGAGACCATAACACAAACAAATACACAACATAAATTACAGATAGATATTTTTAGGATATAAATTAGAATTATTCTAATCTTAATGTCATTATTAAATAAAACAGTGAATTTGTGACATGTTATGTTGTAATTTCTTGCTTTTATCATAGAACTTGGGTATGAAATTTTGGCAAGTGGAAAAAATTCACTTCTGTGTCAATATCTTTCCTTTCTCTGGAATTTCCTTCCTTTCAATTTCTGTTGAGAACTCTTCTATTTGTAAACTCTCTTCTCATTATTTATACAGTTTACCATTTAAGTGTCACTAAATACACTTGACACTTATGTCTAAAGGGAGACAAGTTAGTTCCATGGCTGGTTATTCAGGTATTATATTGTCAGCATTCATCTGCATCTCATTCACCTAGCAGAAATCACTTACTAGCCACTCTATCCTAGTCTATGCTTTGAGGGAAAAGCAAAAGCAATGAGTATGAGAGATAAGACAAAACAAATAAGCATAATATACATGTTTTTAAATGGTACATTACCTAAGACAATAGTGATGAGGAGACTGAATATAGAAAGAGTTTAATTCCGTATTAAGACAGACAGTTATTGCAAGAGTATGAATAAGGACTGAGGATTGATGAAGTGGCATTTGACTAATGGAAGCTGGAAGATCATTTGACAGGAAAGGAAATAATGAGAAGAAAATCATTCAGGAAGGAATTTATGGTGCATGAAGTAGAGTGATGGTATACAAAGCTGAGAAATTAGGTGGTAAAAATACGTAGAGAACTTTCTGTTTATCCAGAAACATTTTACGGGGTTTAGGAAATATCTTTTAGAAAATAAGGGTTCATGCAGGCTTTTGGGAAAAAGCATTATCCATTCATAACTATATTTTAGGAAAATAAAGATATCAATAAACATAGGAGGCAATAAGGAGGAAGTGAAATAAGGGGTTATGTGGATATCCTAGCATTGGCAGTAGCAATAGAAAGGAAAGCCAGAAAGGACAATATTGTATTATTTTTTCCCCAGGAGAAACAAAAATAAGATTTTATTTGACAATCAAAAGAATACTGTGTTGGTGAAAACCTGTAGTTGAAGTATTTATCATGTGCAATGTTTTTGTTGATCTTATTTAATTCTGCGGGAAAATCTATAATTGGGTATGAATTCTTATTCTTTACTGCTCTCTCTCTCATCCTCCCACTGTCCTAATTGGTATGAGCTTGTTCAGTTTCACAGATGAAAGAAAGGCAGAAGGGAGAGAATGAATTCTGGAGCTATTTTCTAAAAGCTGATAGACATTATGTGCTTAATAAATCATAACCTGGTCACGTGTATAAAATTTTAAAATCCTACAGAAAAGGCAGCATACACGTGATCAGGCTCTTGTTTTTGTTGGTGTTGTTTTGTTATCTCATGAATGCTCACATCTTGGACTGAGATCCATTCAACATTGCATTTTTAACAATCCACTCAATATATTGAAATTCCTGTAAAGAAGATATTTGAATATGATTTATTATAAACATAATTTTCAAATAAACTGGAAAATGTTCATCTATCAAGGTAACTATTTAAAAGTTATTCATTGAACCAATACAAAGTTAATGGAGTGGTTAAAATGAGACACTAGATTTGCTCAATTTAGGAAATAAATGCACACATAATACATTCTCTTGTCCTCAAAACCTTTTATCCTAGTCGGGACACAGATGTATAAACAAATAACTTATATATAACTAAAGATTTGCATAAATTAAAAAAAAACTTATTGAGAGGATCTAGCGATGAGACGCAGAGGAATGAGCGCTGCATTGGCAGTCTGGAAGTCTGACTTCTGATTCACTTTGTCACTTATAGTCTCTATGACCTTGCATTATAAGTCATTTTCTTTACGAAACAGAAATTTGCATGCAGGGGAATTTCTTAGGTATATTCTGAGGAACAAACATGTAAGGGACTATATGCACATTTGGGAAAACAGAAAAAAATAAATAGTGTTTCAGTTAAAACAAAGCTCTCAGACAAACACATGGGGAACTCTGGAGCTGAGCTGGCCCTTCAAAATTGAAGTAAGGAACTTAGTTTTTGTACCCCAACCTTCAAAGCAGAATTAATCTTGGGTTTGGCAGCTCCTTTCAGCTGAAGTCCATCCTTGAAGAGTTAGCGGAGTGAGTGCCTTAACCCTGAAAGGGATTTTGGATCACTTATAGTGTTCCTTAAGATGAACCTCTTGCACTGCTCAGATTCACTTGTATCAACAATAAGTTCATTTCATATGAAAATATCTCCTATAATATTCTGGTTTATCTTTTTTTTCCTGTTGAAACTCAGAAGAATTTAAAAAATTTAGTGTTCACAAAGAAGTTCATCTTGGGACTGCAACCGATACTCATTCTATGGCTTATTATCCATTCTTGCTGCACCCTAAACTTCTGCTAGCACCTCTGCCTGTCTAGGTGACTTACCTTGTAGTGATTCAGACTGTCATTCATATGTGATCTGATGTGCTGGTCACCATGATCTTCCTGCCATAAATAGCTCTGGCTGATGCTTTTGTCCATTTACCATTAAATTGGGCAAGAGAGTACTGTTATTCCAGTCGGTCAGACAGATGTCAAGCATTTCCTCCATATAACCATTTTGTAATGGTAGCCAAGTATCCTCCTGGTAACTAGGATAAACTACCCAAACAATTGTTTCTTTTTCTTTTCTGTTAATCTCTTAGCACAAAGAACCCAAATGACTTTTAAATAACCACAGCATAAGGTTCTATGAGACTCTTACTGTATTCTCTGATGGAGGTGTCCCTCCTCTAAGAAGAGGACATCCAGAAAATGGAGATTAAAGCACAAATTCTTCAAGTGAATCAATGAGAGTGAGGGTAAATGGACCATTCTTACCTCCTTGATATGGGAACTACATATTTTACTTAATGGAGGCCTAGTACCATAAAATAGATCACTGATTTATGATGTAAACCACATCCAAGAGGATAACATATCACCTTTGTGGGTTACCATCTTCAGGTTGGTTCTTCATCTGTATTACTCAATTATGTTGGCAGATTCCAGGTGAGAAGGAATGTCATGAGTCATATGCTCACTTCTATATCTCTTTTGGTTTGGTTTCCTCTCTCTGAAATTATATTTTCAGTATTCTCAGATGTCTCAGATGGTAAAGTATCTGTCTGAAATGCAAGAGACTCAGGTTCGATTCCTGGGTCAGGAAGATCCCCTGGAGAAGGAAATGGCAACCTACTCCAGTATTCTTTCCTGGAGAATCCCACAGACAGAGGTGCCTGGTGGGCTACAGTCCATGGCGTCACAAAGAGTCAGATACAACTGAGCAACTAACACTAACCAACTAACCAGTCTACGCGGTAGATCAGAAAATCTATATGTTTTTGGATAGTGATACTGGCCCAAGAGAGCAGTGAATGCAGGCCTATAGCTTAAACATGTATCTACCTCAGTCAAAATGAACTTCTACCCTTTTCTGATGAAAGGGATCTAATACGCTCATCTTGAAACCAGATAACTAGCTGATCTCCTTGACAGATGTGGCAGAAGCTCTGTGTTGGTCTCCATTGATGGGAGATTGATACTATGCTAGAGCTAGATCAGATGTGGGTTGTTGAAGACCATGTTGGTGGGTCTCTGCATGCACTGCCCTCATCTTCACCATCAAGGCTGCTCCATTTGTCACCTCGCTGTGTTCCATTACAGTGTCTTTTAGGCTTCTCCCACAGTTAGGTTTTCTTTGGTGAATATTAACTTGAAATGGAAAGATCTTCACCCTCATGCCCACACCCATAGTTTTTGGTGTATCATCTTGTCCAGGCTAGGAGATAGATTTAAGGGTTTCCACTTTACTTTCCCCATTTCAACAGCTCTGATCCCAAAGGTTAAAAAACCATCATGGGGTTCCTTCCATAACCAAATATGTCCATTCCAATTATGTGTTCAAGAACCAGAGGAAATGTCTGCAGACCCAGTGAACACAATGCCAGCTGCACTTGGGCTAGAATTCCACTTCCTATCAGGTCCTTACATGCACCAACTTTAACCATAGGACTGTAATAATGGTTCAGACCCTCAAGTGTTAATATAAGTGTAAATTCTTTCACAGGGTTCAAAATGTCCGGGTATTCACATTTTCATGAATGCTCTGAATTTATGGTTATCTGGTTAAGAAGCCATAAGTCCTCTGGAAGATTAAGGAAATATAACTCTATACATGCCTTGGTGTTCAAAGTCATTCCTCATGGAGACTCAGTCTCTCCGTTAATCAATGGATTAATTAATTGAATTTGAGAATTGGCTCAGATATGGAAACTAAACAAGGGATTGGAATATTTTATTGGAGTGGCTGCTAGTACTCTTATTGGCTGATCACCCATCTTTCCCACAGGAACACTGTGTCCTTTGAAACATTTCCATAGTTTTGGGGTTGCACACTGACATTGATAGTCATTACCATAACGACTTCAAACTTGCTGTTATCCAGCATCTCTTATTTTAGAATCATTATTCCCATTACTATCAGTGAGCCCAATTCTTAGCATCACCTCCTGTCATCTACTTTGGACTGGAGAGGGTAACCATCAATGAGCTTTGCTTTTTTTGTTTAATTTTTATTAGAGCATAGTTGCTTTACAATGTGGGGTTAGTTTCTGCTCTACTGCAAAAGGGATCAGCTATACACATACATAACACCCCTCTTCTTGGAATTTCCTTCCTAGTTAGGTCACCACAGAGCACTGGGTAGAGTTCCTTGTGCTATAAAGCTGGTTCTCACTAGTTATCTATTTTATACATACTGGTATCTCTTATCGGAGCACTGCTAATCACTTTGGTAAACAGAGTCATCAGCTATTGTTCTTTCTGGCTTCATTTAATAAATTTACCGTAGCATGCCCACTTGTCTAAGCATTCTTTCATCTTCTGTCTTAGTATTTCTGTTATTTCTACTTCACTTAGGTGGGGGGCCGTTATTTTCTTCTGGGACTTCTCTGGTGGCTCAGCTGGTAAAGAAACTGCCTGCAAGGAAGGAGCCCAGGTTTGATCTCTGGGTAGGGAAGATCACCTGGAGTGGGGCATGGCAATCCACTCCCGTATTCTTGCCTGGAAAATCCCATGGACAGAGGAGTCTGGTGGGCGATAGTCCACAGGATTTCTCAGTTGGACACAACTGAAGCAACTTAGCACACAGAACATTATTTTCTTCTAACTTCCAATAGTCATTTTGACATTGTATTCATACCATATTTCAGGGTCCTGTACTACTTATTCTTGTAAACATTCTGCCTCTCCTTGATCCAACACATTTAGTATTCATTTAACTATGTGTACCTGAGGTATTCTTATGCATATTTATTTATTTTTAATATAAATTTATTTATTTTAACTGGAGGCTAATATTGTATTGGTTTTGCCATACATTCTTATACCTATTTAAGAAAAGAAGTGAGGCATTCAAGGCATTGAAAGGAGGTATATAAATGATAATTACATATTAAGAATCAATGCACACTTAATTGAATTCTATTTTAACTTGATGCTTCCCATTTACATATGTCCTTACCCTTATTGAATATGGATATACTAAACATACAACTTGCCCTCATTTTTTCAAGAGATCACCACTTCAAATGCACATCACTTTGGGTAAGCACATGTACACACACATACACAGTTACACGTATGCAAATACTCACACATCCACCACAGTTCTGGACCCACGAGTTTAAACAAGAGGCTGAAACTAGGTCAAAGGATGAGAGGAAGAGGAGTTCATATCTTTTAATGTTTAAGTGACCTCAGTTATGCATGAACAAGAAGACTGAATCCAACTTGCCAAGTAGGTCAGCAGACAGTATCATGAAAGATCAGAACAGTCTGGTCATGGATCATCCTTTACAACAGTGGTTCATTACCTTCTATTTTAGCTCATGAACAAATAGCTCCTTGCTGCCAGAAATACAGTGGGTGGAGAACAGAGAAATTCCTAATTCAATATTGGAATTCTTTGGAACGTAATTTACCAAGGCCAAGTTAGAGGATCATGAAGTCATGAAGTCACAAGAGAAAACTAAGCCTTATTGCAGAGACGAGAAACATGGACAAAACAACTTTTAGATATGAAACAAGCAAAATTGATTGTGACTAGGCATTTACAAAAAAATACTAGAAGAAATGCTACTAACTGATAACCTCTTCTGACAGACTCTAAGCCTCTTTATGATGATCAGAGTTTGTAGGTTTCACATTACTGTTAGCACTGTGGATAAAATACTGTATTTTAATGAAATTTAAGTATTTACATGTGTCTTTTTCTTTTCTAACCTGGCATTTTATCTTCATGTTTAATTATTTAGGGTATAGTCCTCTCTCTCTCTGTCTTTCCTCATCTCTACATTTTGAGGGAAAAAAAATGTCTGCTCAGCATAAATCTCCCTCTAAAATGTTTTTGCATGATTAATTCTTATAGAAGTCTGATAAGGACACTTGAAAATAGGACATTGATTTCATTAAATAAAGAAAAGGGAAGAGAGTTTCTGAAACCTCTTAATTAATTTCATTAAAATGGCTCCATTAAAGGGAAAAAAGAATCTTGAAGGATATGAGGAGTCTGGCACAATTAAGCTTACTCCCATCAGCAGGGTCATATATTAAGCTGGCTCACTTGAAATTTCCATTTCTATAGGACAGATATCGTCTAATATTGGCCATTTCATATAATTTAGTCTACCTGAATAGGTATCAAGAATGTACTTTAATGAAAAAATAATCTATGAAAGTACTTAACAAATTAAACTGGCAAACAAAGTAAATAAACAAAAACCTAGAAGTAACTACTTCACATATAATTGAAATTAATGTATTTTTTCTGAGAAATTGTTTGATAGTAAAATAATGCTTTCTAATTTCAAAGTTTACAGCTAATTCAGATAATTTGTAACCATTAAACACACTTTGGAGTTTAGTCCAAATGTTAGACCAGTAACAATCATTACAAAACGCCAACTTATCAACAATGTGCTTGTTAGTTAACTTTATCTTGGATTTTATTGGATGAAAAAGCTTTCTTTTCCATACAAAGGTGTATATCTTCACTGGAGACCTTCATTAGACTCTAAAATTTCAAATATGCTAGATGGTAAAGTTATAGTTACAGTTCTGAGGAATAAAGCAAAGCCTCTAACTCAGATACTCTTTCTATTTTGGGGAGACATTGCTGCCATTTTTGGAACAATACTTTAGTGGAACATAAATATTTCCTGCTTATCTTGAATCCATTCCAATGAAAAAGCTGTCCTTTATATGTATACTTAACTAGGTCAGCATATACCAGCATTCAGGGATCTACTTTTATTCCAATAGGTGCAATCAAATGTAACAGTGAAATGCAGAGGTACATCCAAGGACAATAACTAAGTGGCTTCTGCGGGCTAAAACTCAGTCTCTTGAATTGCTAATGTCCTTCTGTGCTGCAGAAAATTATAAAAGTAATTGTTAAGGAAAGATTGTTTTGCAAATGATATAATGAAGAAATATATGCCAAATATATCTCTAAATCTAAATAGCAAAGTAGCACTTCATATTCCCATAGTACTTAGGGAAGTGAGGGAAGCATTGAAAAGGAATTCAGAGAAGGTTTGTTAAAATAACAAAAGAATAAATGCATTAATTAATGAAATAATTATTTTAGAGGTCAACATGGTACCTCATGTGTATGCAATACCTTACCATTTATCAAGCACTTTCAAATATATACAATATGATTTTGATACTCAGAGGATGTACGAGGTGCTGAAATGCACATACAATTTGGAACGAGAGGATAAAGATGTGTAATTCTTTCTGTTTAGACAACTTTGAGCACGCAACACTCTGAATCTTAATTTCTACACCTGCAAATAGGATTGATAAAACGTGTATAAAAAGTGTTGCTGCAAGAATTGAGAGGTTGCAAAATAAAAAGTGATCTATAAAAACAATTTAAGTGTTACAACATCTAATTAGAGATGAACAAACTTCAACTCTGGAAATTGTTACTTGATGAAAGTACAGCTGCAAATCCAGTTTCCCAGATGTGGTTTACAGCAATACTGTTATTCATCATTTTAATCATTCTTATGAACTCCTTATAAAAACATATATAGTGTTTGTATATAAACGCATAGTGGAAGTGACAAACAGATTCAAGGGATTAGATCTGATAAACAGAGTGCCTGAAGAACTATGGACAGAGGTTAGTGACATTGTACAGGAGGCAGTGATCAAGACCATCCCAAAGAAAAAGAAATGCAAAAAGGCGAAATGATTGTCTGAGGAGGCCTTACAAATAGCTGAGAAAAGAAAAGAAGCTAAAGGCAAAGGAGAAAAGGAAAGATATAACCATTTGAATGTGGAGTTCCAAAGAAAGCAAGGAGAGATAAGAAAGCCATTCTCAGTGATCAATACAGAGAAACAGAAGAAAACAATAGAGTGGGAAAGACTAGAGATTGCTTTGAAAAAATTAGAAATACCAAGGGAACATTTCACGCAAAGACGGGCACAATAAAGAACAGAAATGGCTAATGGATCTAAATGTTTTCCTAATTTCCTCTCCGTTCTAAGCTGGTTCATGAAAATCAGCCTTAACCAAGTAGCCAACTTTTGATCTCCACACTCATGTTTCTAAGCAATGAGTGTTCAGCCACTTTGTTGTTCAGTCGCTCAGTCGTGTCTGATTCTTTGTGACTCCATGGACTGCAGCATGCCAGACTTCCCTGTCTTTCACCATCTATCAGAACTTGCTCAAGCTCATGTCCATTCAATCACTTTATCTGCTATTAGTTCTCTGAGTGTTACTGAGTCCAAGCTCATACTGGTCAATGTATGACAGGCCAATAAAATGAGACACAAAGTAATGGGGCAAGAAATATCAACTGTATTCAGAAATCCAGCAGACAGAGAGGATGGCAGATTAGTATCCCAAAGAATCATCTTACAGAATTAGAATTTAGGCTTCTTTTATACTAAAAGGGACTTTTTTTGGGGGGGGGGAGTGTTAGTTCTAGAAGATATTATAGGTCTTCATAGAACTGTTATGCAGCCAAGAAATTAAAAGACGCTTGCTCCTTGGAAGAAAAGCTATGACCAACCTAGACAGCGTATTAAGAAGCAGAGACAGCACTTTGCTGACTAAGGTGTGCATAGTCAAACCTATGGTTTTTCTAGTAGTCATTTTTGGATGTAAGAATTGGCCCATAAAGAAAGCTGAGTGCCGAAGAATTTATGCTTTTGAACTCTGGTGTTGGAGAAGACTCTTGACAGTCCTTTGAATGGCAAGGAGATCAAACCAGTCAATCCCAAAGAAACTCAGTCCTGAATATTCACTGGAAGGACTGATGCTGAAGTTGAAACTCTAATCCTTTTGCCACCTGATGCAAAGCACTGACTCATTGGAAAAGACTATGATGCTGGAAAAGGTTGAAGATGGGAGGAGAAGAGGATGGCAGAGGATGAGATAGTTGGATGGCATCACCAACTGGATGGACATGAATTTGAGTAAGCTCCTGGAGTTGGTGATGGACAGGGAAGACTGGCATGTTGCAGTCCATGGGGTCGCGAAGAGTCAGACATGACTGAATGACTGAACTGAACAACTTATAGAACGTTCTTACACATTTAAGTTCATTATCCCTTAGTAAGCATTTTTAATTACAATCATAATATTTTAACAATTCATTCAAGGCCTCTAGCTCCGTTCTTTTAATGACAGTAATGAATGGCTTGTGCTTTTGAACGGAACAAACCATTAAATTTCTTCCTCTTTTCAGCTAACTTTATTTGGAAACAATTGTATGTTACCCTTATTGATAAGGGCTTTGCAGGTGGCACTAGTGGTGAAGAATCTGCCTGCCAATGCAGGAGATGTAAGAGACATGGGTTCAATCCTTGGGTCAGGAAGATTCCCTAGAGGAGGAAATGGCAACCAGCTCCAATATTCTTGCCTGGAAAGCTCATGGACAGAGGAGCCTGGCGGGCTATGGTCCAGGAGGCTGCAAGGAGTCAGACACGACCGAGTGCATGCGCGCACACACACACATACAGACACTCACTGATAAATTTATTAGTAAGTCCACAGACAGTTTCCATTTTTAGACTTTCTTATCTTTTTCTGCAGACTTCAGCGAAATGCAATATTTCCTCCCGAGAAACCTCTTTTTATGCCCCTCAAATTAAGCCAGATTCTCCTGATTTTCTTTCCCTGAGAACCCGGAACATTTTCTTTATGGCAATTCCTATAGTTTGAGTCTTTGAGGGCCAATAAGTTTCCAATACTATTTATCTTTTTTTGCCCCAATATTATTTATCTTTGTTTGGGATATAGTATTGTTCTCAAACCATGTTGAATGAATACATGAGTCATCCAATGTGTTTGCCTCAATGGTTTCTCTTTCTGTGAACATTTCTTGCATCATTCTGCTAAGAAAGCCATCATCAAAGATCTGGTGTTTTAGTCCAGAAAATAAATACCTCATCTTGTGTTCATCTGAGCTAGATACAGAATAGGAAAATTGGTTTCATATACCTTTTTTTTTTTTTTTCACAAAAATCATGAAGGAAAATTTAAAGCCTTTGAAGCTAAACAAAATATGCCTTTCTTTTCTTATTTATTATACCATGTTCTAATCTTCCCAGTCTGAATGCATCCCATTCTGACTTATAACTAAACCTGTTCATTCATATGACATGCCACTTTCTCTTTCTGTGTTGCTGGGAGAAACTTCAAAGATTTTAGAGACTTGCCTCATATGTGAGGATAAAGTCTGATGGAGACAGTTGTGAATGATATATCAAGATGAAGTACTGGCATTGGAATAATCAGGGATTCTAGGGTAGAAGCCACCCTAGTTTTCAATGTAGGGAAGACAAATACGTAACTCTGGGGGCCTAGAGGGTTACTCTCTCCTCTAAGTGATTTTGTACTTTCGCTTCTTTTTTCTTTCTTTCTTAGCTTCTGTGGATCTCTTTGGAATGTGCTGTTCATTTCAGCATGGATGCACTCAGCACTTTGTGGCCCGTTTGGCTGTTTTATTACTTCACTGCCGAGTCGTGCTTGCCAGCTTTTGTTGAGAAATAACAGGAGGTCATACACAGTGTCAAGAAAATGTTGGCATCATTAGAGAAACAGGTAGGGTATTAGTTGCAATGAATTCAGACCCACTGATGGTAGGATTAATGAAATCCATGTCTGGCACTCTCAGCAGCTCGATAGAGTTTGCAATGAGCTATAGCTTGGACACCGGAGAGGCTCAGCAAGACCCCTGGCCCTTGGCCTGCTTGATCAAGCCAGATTGGCCGAATTATTGAAAAACAAGTGCAAGCCTAAAACACTTACCTAGATGTGAGGAGACAGAGAGGGCGAAAGAGAGAGGAAAGGAAGTGAGAGGAAGGGAATGGAGGGGAAAAAGAGATGGAAGGAAGAAGGGAAGGCTGGGAAGGAGGGAGAGAAGGAGGGAAGGATGGAAAGAAGGAAAATGGAGCATAGAGACAGAATTACATAAAATGTTCAGTTCAGTGAGCAATTTCCAATTGAGTTAAAATAAACAGTAGTAGCAACCCTTTATTAATTGCTTTGCTCTTGATGAATCATTGATGCCAAAGCTTTGCATGTATTAATGAATGTAATCTCGCAACTACACAATGGTGTCAGTAGCAGATGTATTAGTTGGTGTCAGGTATCTGTTTTGCAGACGACAAAATGAGACACAGGGGAACTAGGTAAACTGACCAAGCGTTTACAGCTAGGAAAGGGTAGACCTAGGATTTGAACCCTGGAAAATCTGATTACAGAGCTGTGTTCTTAAACACTGGGTACAATTGCTACTGTCCTGAGGCTGCCACCCACATGCAGCTGGTAACCCACAAAAGTGGCTTGGTGAATCTGGGAAGAAGTCCTAGGAATATGGAATGATAGATGTACTAGACGTCTGCAGAAGGTAGATGTTTTTAGAGAAAAACTGGAGTGAAGGAATTTATATATCCTATGCTTCAATATGGACAATTTTTCCCTCTATATTTTATATCGTGGACAGGAGCTTATCCTCCTGTTCCACACAAACTACCTGCACTTTAGTTCTTCCTTTTTCTTACAGACTCTGGAGATTGTACTGCTTCTAGATATAATTTACTTAAATTCCTAGCTAGGGAGGGTCAGAGAGAAAAAGACGCTGGTATATAAAAAGGCAGTGGGGATGAGAGAACCCAGGGCTCCTGAGCCCTAGGTGAGTGTTCCCTTTAGTCCACATGCAGAGAGACCTAAGCCATAATAGGTTATCACAAAACCATGAAGAAAGGGAGAGACCAACATAGAAAGAGGCTCCAAGAGAGACAGACACAAACTCTTTCCCTTTCAGAGGTCAAAAATAATAATTACAAAACTCTTCCTGCTGTTCTGTTGTTGTTCAATTGCTCAGTCAAGCTGACTCTGTGATCCCATGGACTACAGTACACCAGTCTTCCCCATCCTTCACTGTCTCCCAGAGTTTGTTCAAAGTCATGTCCGTTGAGTCGGTGATGACATCCAATCACCTTATCCTCTGTTTTCCCCTTCTGCTACATTTAACCTTTCCCAGGATCAGGGCCTTTTCCAAAGAGTAAGTTCTTTGCATCACATAGCCAAAGTATTGAAGCTTCAGCTTCAGCATCTGTCCTTACAATGAGTATTCAGGATTGATTTCCTTTAGGATTGATTGGTTTGATGTCCTTGTAGTCGAAGGGACTTTTGAAGAGTCGCCTCCAATACCACAGTTTGAATGCATCAGTTCTTCAATGCTCAGCCTTCTTTATGGTCCAACATTCACATCCATACATGACTACTGGAAAAGTCATAGCTTTGATTATGCAGATCTTTGTTAGCCAAGTAGTATCTCTGCTTTTTAATATGATATCTAGGTTTCCCATACCTTTCCTAACAAGGAGCAACCATCTTTTAATTTCATGGCTGCAGTCACCATCTGCAGTGATCTTGGAGCCCAAGGAAATAGAGTCTCTCACTGTTTCCATTGTTTCCCCATCCATTTGCCATGAAGTGATGGGACCAGATGCCATCATCTTTGCTTTTTGAATGTTGACTTTAAGCCAACTTTTTCACTCTCCTCTTTCACCTTCATCAAGAGGCTCTTAGTTCCTCTTCACTTTCTGCCATAAGAGTGATGTCATCTACATATCTGAGGCTATTGCTATTTCTCCCAGCAATCTTGATTCTGGTTTGTGCTTCATCCAGCCTGGCATTTCACATGATATACTCTGTGTAGAAGTTAAATAAGTAGGGTGACAATATACAGCCTTAAGGTACTGCTTCCCTGATTTGGAACCAGTCTGTTGTTCCATGTCCTGTTCTAACTGTTGCTTCTTGACCTGCATACAGGTTTCTCAGGAGGCAGCTAAAGTGGTCTGGTATTCCTATCTCTTGAAGAATTTTCCACAGTTTGCTGTGATCCACACAGTCAAAGGTTTTAGCATAAGCAACTAAGCAGAAGTAGATGCTTTTCTGGAATTCTTTTGCTTTTTCTATGATCCAGTGTGCTGGCAATTTGATCTCTGGTTCCTCTACCTTTTCTAAATCCAGCTTGCATATCTGGAAGTTCTCTGCTCGTGTACTGTTGAAGCCTGGCTTGGAGAATTTTGAGCATTAGTTTGTTAGCGTGTTAAATAAGTGCAATTGTGCAGTAGTTTGAACATTCTTTGCATTGTCTTTCTTTGGATTGGAATGAAAACTGATCTTTTTGAGTCCTATGGACACTGCTGAGTTTTCTAAATTTGCTGGCATATTGAGTGCATAACTTTAACAATATTATCTTTTAGGATTCGAAATAGTTCAGCTGGAATTTCATCACCACTAGCTTTGTTCATAGTGATGCTTCCTGAGGCCAACTTGACTTCAGACTGCAGGATGTCTGGCTCTAGTGAGTAATGACACCATCATAGTTATCTGGGTCAGTAAAAATTTGCAACCTTTGTTAGATTCATTCAACTTTCTCTTTCAGTTCAGTTGAGTTCAGTTCAGTCACTCAGTCATGTCCGACTCTTTGCAACCCCACGAATCACAAAGGACTCCCTGTCTATCACCAACTCCTGGAGTTTACTCAAACTCATGTCCATGGAGTCGGTGATGCCATCCAGCCATCTTACCCTCTGTTGTCCCCTTCTCCTCCTGCCCCCGATCCCTCCCAGCATCAGGGTCTTTTCCAATGAGTCAACTCTTTGCATGAGGTGGCCAAAATATTGGAGTTTCAGCTTTAGCATCAATCCTGCCAATGAACGCCCAGGGCTGATCTCCTTCAGAATGGACTGGTTGGATCTCCTTGCAGTCCAAGGGACTCTCAAGAGTCTTCTCCAACACCACAGTTCAAAAGCATCAATTCTTCAGCACTCAGCCTTCTTCACAGTCCAACTCTCACATCCATACATGACCATTGGAAAAACCATAGCCTTGACTAGACAGATCTTTGTTGGCAAAGTAATGTCTCTGTTTTGAATATACTACCTAGGTTGGTCATAACTTTCCTTCCAAGGAGTAAGCATCTTTTAATTTCATGGCTGCAGTCACCATCTGCAGTGATTTTGGAGCCTCCGAAAAATAAAGTCTGACACTGTTTCCACTATTTCCCCATCTATTTCCCATGAAGTGATAGGACCGGATGCCATGATCTTTGTTTTCTGAATGTTGAGCTTTAAGCCAACTTTTTCACTCTCCTCTTTCACCGTCATCAAGAGGCTCTTTAGTTCCTCTTCACTTTCTGCCATAAGGGTGATGTCATCTGCATATCTGAGGTTATTGATATTTCTCCCGGCAATCTTGATTCTAGCTTGTGCTTCTTCCAGTCCAGCGTTTCTCATGATGTACTCTGCATATAAGTTAAATAAGCAGGGTGACAATATACAGCCTTGACGTACTCCTTTTCCTATTTGGAACCAGTCTGTTGTTCCATGTCCAGTTCGAACTGTTGCTTCCTGACCTGCATACAGATTTCTCAAGAGGCAGGTTAGGTGGTCAGGTATTCCCATCTCTCTCAGATTTTCCACAGTTTCTTGTGATCCACACAGTCAAAGGCTTTGGCATAGTCAATAAAGCAGAAATAGATGTTTTTCTGGAACTCTCTTGCTTTTTTGGTGATCCAGCGGATGTTGGCAATTTGATCTCCGGTTCCTCTGCCTTTTCTAAAACCAGCTTGAACATCTGGAAGTTCATGGTTCACGTATTGCTGAAGCCTGACTTGGAGAATTTTGAGCATTACTCTACTAGCATGTGAGATGAGTGAAATTGTGCGGTAGTTTGAGCATTCTTTGGCATTGCCTTTCTTTGAAATAGGAATGAAAACTGACCTTTTCCAGTCCTGTAGCCACTGCTGAGTTTTCTAAATTTGCTGGCATATTGAGTACAGCACTTTCACAGCATCATCTTTTAGGATTTGAGATAGCTCTACTGGAATTCCATCACCTCCACTAACTTTGTTCGTAGTGATGCTTTCTAAGGCCCACTTGACTTCACATTCCAGGATGTCTGGCTCTAGGTGAGTGATCACACCATTGTGATTATCTGGATCATGAAGATCTTTTTTGTACAGTTCTTCTGTGTATTCTTGCCACCTCTTCTTAATATCTTCTGCTTCTGTTAGGTCCATACTATTTCTGTCCTTTATCGAGCCCATCTTTGCATGAAATGTTCCCTTGGTATCTCTAATTTTCTTGAAGAGATCTTTAGTCTTTCCCATTCTGTTGTTTTCCTCTATTTCTTTGCATTGATCTCTGAGGAAGACTTTCTTATCTCTCCTTGCTGTTCTTTGGAACTCTGCATTCAAATGGGAACATCTTTCCTTTTTTACTTTGCTTTTCACTTCTCTTCTTTTCACAGCTATTTGTAAGGCCTTCTCAGACAGCCATTTTGCTTTTTTGAATTTCTTTTCCATGGGGATGGTCTTGATCCCTGTCTCCTGTACCGTGTCATGAACCTCCATCCATAGTTCATCAGGCACTCTGTCTATCAGATCTAGTCCCTTAAGTCTGTTTCTCACTTCCACTGTATAATCATAAGGGATTTGATTTAGGTCATACCTGAATGGTCTAGTGTTTTCCCTACTTTCTTCAGTTTAAGTCTGAATTTGGCAATAAGGAGTTCATGATCTGAGCCACAGTCAGCTCCTGGTCTTGTTTTTGCTGACTCTATAGAGCTTCTCCATCTTTGGCTGCAAAGAATATAATCAATCTGATTTTGGTGTTGACCATCTGGTGATGTCCATGTGTAGAGTCTTCTCTTGTATTGTTGGAAGAGGGTGTTCGCTGTGACCAGTGCTCTCTCTTGGCAAAACTCTTAGCATTTGCCTTTTCATACTGTTCATGGGGTTCTCAAGGCAAGAATACTGAAGTGGTTTGCCATTCCCTTCTCCAGTGGACCACATTCTGTCTTTTTCAAACTTTGTCTTTAATTGATATGAAAGCTTGGTCAAGACCATGAAAAATGATACAAAGCAGTATGATCTCAAAAACAATAGTGTTTTCTACACTTTGAGATTATGAAACTATAATACTGCTAGACCTTCAGTTTGCAATACCTTGATTAGGGTCTGAAGACTGCAGCACTAACCAAAATACAAGAGGTGAAATACCTTTACGTCACTGAAACAGAAGCAAATCTCTGGATAAACAAAAGCAACGAAAAACTTTAAATTTATTGAAAAGCAATGGACCTAAATAGTTCAAAATATAAATGTAAATTCAAGAATGATGATCACAAGGGAAAAAGTTTGCTTCCATACCTGGTGTAAGGTTGGAAGCAGCAGGTTGGGAAAAAAAATAAAAAAACTAATCTGCCCAGAAAAGGACAATTTGTCAGATGAAGAGAAGCCAAACTTCAGGTTTATCTGTCTTCTAGTAGGCCAGAATTCTTTCTGTAAAACACATCAACTCAGAGACGATCTTCTCTGTTAAATGTGTCTCTTAAATATGAAATTTTTTAAGTAAGCAGAAGCTAGAGGTAGCACTTGATAGCAGAAAGGATCTTGTAGTCTTTCAGTCTCAAAGTTTCAAAATCCTGCAAGTCTTGAAGACTTGCTATTTCAGAACCCTGTGGTCTCCCTGGTTATCAGGTTCACAGTATCCAGTCTATGTACATACACACACACACACACATATTGGTTTCTTTATTTAAATTCTCTTGAAAGTGAAAGTGTTAGTTGCTCAATCACGTCTGACTCTTTGCCATTCCATGGATTTCCAATGCTTCTCTTGTCCAGGCAAGAATACTGGAGTAGGTAGCCATTCCCTTCTTCAGAGCATCTTTCCAACTCAGGGATCGAACCTAGGTTTCCTGCATTGCAGGCAGACTCTTTAACGTCTGAGCCACCAGGGAAGCCCAATATATCTCTTATTATGATGTTACTAAATGTATTGTTTTATATTTTGTCCACATATCCTCTGTTGTATACTACACATTCTCCCTTGTGATATAATCCATCCCCATGTTTTTAATTACCAAACACATACCTTTAACCCAAATCCCTTTCTTAAGCTTCAGACTTACTTGCTTTACTTGCTCTTTCCACTCGAATATCACATATACTTGAAACTTAAAGGCAAACTTAATTCTTTACTAAGTTAAAAATGCTATCTTAATTCTTTATCTGCTCTCTCTTAATTCTACCTCAAATCTGACCATTCTCTTCCTTATCACAGAGAATAATCCAGTTTCCCAGGTCTGAATCCTGGAAGTTATCACAATTGATTCTTTCTTTTCCCTTATATCCAAATAACTACAGAGAGCTATAGTTACTATCATGTAAACATATTTTGATGTCATCTATTTCTCTTTAATCCTTTTACTACTAATAATTCTCAAGAGAGCATTGAGGGACCACTTAATGGAGGCTAATTACTTGTTGAGCCTCTAGACAGTTCAACCATCGTTTTTGAAAAAAGGAGAGTAGAGAATTATGACCACTGGGGCAAGTGCTCTCCCTTTCTTTTATTTTCTTGAACTGTCATCTCTGACTCCAGACCTGTGTATCTGTTAGTAAAGCAAAATCATAGTAAATAATAAGATTCACCATTCTAAAATGTCAAGTTGCTTTCCACCTGTGGAAAGTTTGAGTTTGCTGTTTAAGTATCTCTATCATCATGTTAGGAAACATCACTGAACATCTTGTTAGGAAGCATCATTATGAACAAAGCTAGTGGAGGTGATGGAATTCCAGTTGAGCTATTCCAAAACCTGAAAGATGATGCTGTGAAAGCGCTGCACTCAATATGCCAGCAAATTTAGAAAACTCAGCAGTGGCCACAGGACTGGAAAAGGTCAGTTTTCATTCCAATTCCAAAGAAAACCAATGCCAAAGAATGTTCAGAGTACTGCATAATTGCACTCATTTCACATGCTAGCAAACTAATGCTCAAAATTCTCCACACCAGGCTTCAACAGTACATGAACCAAGAACTTCCAGATATGCAAGCTGGATTTAGAAAAGTTAGAGGAACTGGAGATCAAATTGCCAGCATCTGCTGGATCATAGAAAAATCAAGAGAATTCCAGAAAAGCATCTACTTCTGCTTAGTTGCTTATGCTAAAGCCTTTGACTGTGTGGATCACAGCAAACTGTGGAAAATTCTTCAAGAGATGAGAATACCAGACCACTTTAGCTCCCTCCTGAGAAGCCTGTAGGCAGGTCAGGTCAAGAAGCAACAGTTAGAACAGGACATGGAAGAGCAGACTGGTTCCAAATTGGGAAAAGAGTACATTAAGGCTGTATATTGTCAGCCTGCTTATTTAACTTCTGTATGGAGTATATCATGTGAAATGCCAGACTGGATGAAGCAAAAGCTGGAATGAAGATTGCTAGGAGAAATATCAATAACCTCAGATATCCAGATGCCACCACCCTTATGGCAGAAAGTGAAGAAGAACTAAAGAGCCTCTTGATGAAGGTGAAAGGGGAGAGTGAAAAAGTTGGCTTGAAACTCAACATTCAGGAAACTAAAATCATGGCATCTGTTCCCATCACTTCATGGCATATAGATGGGGAAACAATGGAAACAGTGAGAGACTCTATTTTCTTGGGCTCCATGATCACTGCAGATGGTGACTGCAGCCATGAAATTAAAAGATGCTAGTTCCTTGGAAAAAAAGCTGTGACCAACCTAGACAGCATATTTAAAAACAGAGACATTATTTTGCCAACAAAGGTCTGTCTAGTCAGAGCTATGGTTTTTCCAGTAGTCATGTATGGATGTGAGAGTTGGACTATAAAGAAAGCTGAACACCGAAGAATTGATGCTTTGGAGAAGACTCTTGAGAGTCCCTTGGACTGCAAGGAGATCAAACCAGCCAATCCTGAAAGAAATCAGTCCTGAACATTCATTGGAGGGGCTGATGCTAAAGCTGAAACTCCAGTACTTTGGCCACCTTCTGCCGAGAACCAATTCTTTGGAAAAGACGCTGATTTGGGGAAAGACTGAAGGTAGGAGGAGGAGGGGATGACAGAGGATGAGACGGTTGAATGGCATCACTGACTTGATGGACATTCATTTGAGCAAGCTTCAGGAGTTGGTGATGGACAGGGAAGCCTGGCATGCTGCAGTCCATAGGATCACAAAGGGTTGGACATGACTGAGTGACTGAATTGACTGAGTTGATGATCATGTTAAGCTGCTTTTCAAAGGATTTCTTGCCAAAACATACCTCCCTCTCCCAGTCAGTTCAGTTCAGTTCAGTCACTCAGTCGTGTCCGACTCTTTGCGACCCCATGAATCTCAGCACGCCAGGCCTCCCTGTCCATCACCACCTCCCGGAGTTCACTCAAACTCACGTCCATCACATCAGTGATGCCATCCAGCCATCTCATCCTCTGTCATCCCCTTCTCCTCCTGCCTCCAATCCCTCCCAGCATCAGAGTCTTTTCCAATGAGTCAACTCCTCACATGAGGTGGCCAAAGTACTGGAGTTTCAGCTTCAGCATCATTCCCTCCAAAGAAATCCCAGGATTGATCTTCAGAATGGACTGGTTGGATCTCCTTGCAGTCCAAGGGATTCTCAAGAGTCTTCTCCAACACCACAGCTCAAAAGCATCAATTCTTTGGCGCTCAGCCTTCTTCACAGTCCAACTCTCACATCCATACATGACCACTGGAAAAGTTTAATTACACTGAATTTTTTTTTAATCCTTTTGGAGAAGGGAAATGGCACTCTTGCCTGGAGGATTCCATGGACAGAGGAGGACTGGTAGACTACAGTCCATGTGGTCACAAAGAATCGGCCATAACTAAGTGATTAACTTTCAACTTTCTCTTTTCAGGTTGAAAAAAAAAAAAAAAGAAAGTGAAAGTCACATCCAACTCTGCGAGACCCCGTGGACTGTAACCTGCCTGGCTCTCAGTCCATGGGACTCTCCAGGCAAGAATACTTGAGTGGGTTGCCATTTCCTCTCTCAGGGATTCTTCCTGATCCAGGGATCGAACTTGTGTCTCCTGCATTGCAGGAAGATTCTTTACTGTATTAACTACCAGGAACTTTTAGGTTGGCAGCCCCTTAAAAATCTTTATTGCTTGCCTAACTCTCTCTCCAGATCTGTTCACTACCCTAGTAACAATCAGAACATTTCAGTTTTGCAACAGTTCCCTAACTGGTCTCTCTGCTTCCTGTATTGCACCATACTCCTTTCCACCACACCTATACCAAACACAACTTAGTTTCCACACTTCAGCCAGAATGATCTTTGAAAAATATAAATCTAGTCACATCACTCTCATGCATGTATTATTATAATATTTCATTTTACTATTAGGCCAAATTCCAATACCTAACAGTACCTAATTTCCCACCTTACCTTCTGACACTCCTCATCACACAGTGCTTTTTTAAGTAAAATTAATTTCCTTGTTACTCATATATTCAGTGACATATTTTTTGATCTCTAGTCTTTCTCAAATGTTTTCTTTTCCTGGAATATTCTCAATAGATAGCACTTCTTTACTCATTATTCAAATAGAAAAGTAGACTTCATTTCTTTGGAAAAACCTCTCCTAACCCCTAATATCAGCTTGAAAAGAAGTAACTTTCCTTTGTCCTTTCATAGAATCCTGTCCTTCCACTACCATATACCTGCCACACTAGAGTTCAGTTAGCTATTATTTCCTCTCCTCCCCTCATAGATCATAAGCTCTGTGACCAAGAGACTAACAGGAACTCGATAAATACATTTGAAAGTGGTGACTAAATACATGTGCAGAAAATTCTATCACTAGACCATGGTGTGATTCACTAATCAATTATTCAATGTTAAATAAACATTTATTGAGTGTAAGTATAATGTTAGGAATGTTAAGATAAAATCAATAGAATCCTTTGATTTTCTACTGTTGTAAAAGACATTTGTAAAAAAATATGAGATGCACCTAGCTCTTAAATAATAGATGGAAGTACAGTTGTTTTTTCTTCCAATCACTCAGTCATGTCCAACTCCTTGAGACTCCATGGACTTTTAGCAGAGAGCTTTTAAGTACGAGGAACAGAGCCGAGAGATGGGGAGGGATGAGGGGTAGAGAAGAAACAATTCATACTGGAAACTAACTGGGAAACATTTAACACTTATATATAGTTAACGTCACAGGATACAAGACTTTCTCTATACTAGGGAAAATCTCTCCACTGTGGTGAACGGAATTTCTATTCGATTTGACTCACCAGCACTATTCTGATTTATAAGCTAAATAAGAGTTGTTTCAAAGGCTTAATAAAAATTTAACTCACATTTTAAACCTCCCTTCCCTAAGCCACATAAATGTGCATTTTTTTCTGTATTAGCTATTCACCATTTTCCCCTCAGATCATACTTGTCTCATTCACCTTAAACCCCCCATCCTGCTATACTTACCCAGGAAAGATGTTTGCTAATGCACAGCGCCATCTGCTGGCAACACTTTGAAACCAACCTTTTACCTGCGCTAATATTGAGGCTTGTTTCCAGTGGAAACTCGAATTCTGGTCTGATTTCTGGTAGGGCCGAGTTCCAGTCCTCCCTTCTCTGGAGGCCCAGAGGAAAGTCCCATAACGCCTGGGTATCTGTAGGTGGCAGGAGACGTCTGTAAGGCCACGCCTTTCGCCCCTCCCACTTCCTTTCCTCCCATGAAATCTTTGATGTTAGTACTTGGATCTGAAGTTCTGTGTCTCTATAAGAGGTTTTCTGAGAGACTGTATTCTTGTATTTAAGGGTTTCCCTGGTAGTGCAGAGGTTAAAGCGTCTGCCTGCAATGTGGGAGACCTGGGTTCGATCCCTGGGTCGGGAAGATCCCCTGGAGAAGGAAATGGCAACACACTCCAGTATTCTTGCCTGGAAAATCCCATGGACAGAGGAGCCTGACGGGCTACAGTCCATAGGGTCGCAAAGGGTCGGACACGGCTGTAGCGACTTAGCACAGCACTGCACAGCAGAACCATGGCTAAACAAGTCTTTCCACTGGAAAGTGAAAGTGAAGTCGCTCAGTCGTTTCCTGACCCAGGGATTGAACTCCTGTTTCCTGTTTCTTCAGCATTGGCAGGTGGATTCTTTATCACTGAGACACCTGGAAAACCCATGGTTAGCTAGTGAAATTAGATTGCACCTTTCAGGACACAATTAAATCTGACTCAGATACCATTGAAATGGTATTGTATGAATTCCTTGAAAGCAGGAATTACAAGTGTGATGTTTTGGGGGGCTGAGAAAAATGGAGTATACAGATTATTCATAAATCCACTTGTGGTCCTGGGAAAAATATTCTCATTCCCCTGAAAGCCGCAGTCAACAAAGGCTGGACAGTGACCTCAGAGAAGGAACCTATCGTACCTGGAAAGAGCTGGCTTCACCACAGGGTGGTCAAAAACACTATATGAGGGTTCACGTGCCCATTAAGTACAGCTACACCCTCTGGCTTTACTTGAAGTCCATACAGAGAGGAAGCAGAACAGATTGATGGCAGCTCTTTTTTCTATCCCCCAAACCACTGGTGCACCCTCTGCTCTGATGCCCGTCTACTCTTTTAAGATTAATTTTTAATGCACATTTACCTTTTCGAGAGTAAAGTTTTGGGGGAGTTGTGCTTATGACTCTAGTGTACAATAAGCCCAATCACTTTTCTTGTTTTTGTTATGTTTTTGTTTCTGTTTTTTACAGATGAAACCACTGATCACCAGAGTATAAACAGCAGAAATTTCCTCCTGATAGCACAATGATCTAGACAGAGACCTATATATAGTGAACCCCCAACAAGTGTTTGGTTTTATTTGCTTCGTTTTAACAGGACAGCTGCTGTCCTGGCTTTGTGGTTCTCCTTGATCTGCATACACTCTAAAGAATGATTCTGATTATTAAACACCAACATCATAAAACAGATAGCATCCGATGGCCAAATAACTACTCTCTGGATTAAAAACATCGACATAGATCACAAACATAGATCAGAAGTTCCATCACTAGTGAAACAGCAAGGATGGGTACTTGGATGTCCATAGGGGATAAGCAGTGGAGAAAGATAAGCCCAGCTGTACGTAATAAAGAAGGGCTGATAAAGCTGAAAGTAGGTCCAGAGATAGACAAATGTCAACCATCCACATGGGTGTCTAATGTCATGCAGGTCAATGAGAGGATAACCCAGATGATGACCCAGCATGTGTGCAGGCGATAGCCAGGGGTCTGGGCCAAGGGAGACAGTGGAAATCTCATAATTACTAGGCAACAAAGCCAGAGGCATGTTTCTGGGGTAAAACTACTCATCCTCTTCTGTGAAGGAGTGAAGGTCTGAGCTGCTTGTTAGCAGTAGAGAGCAGTCTTCTCTTACTTTCTCCAGACTAAACCAGAGAGTCTGTGGGACCTTCAAATGTGGTTCTGAACCAAGAGCAGCTCGTATAGCCTCTGGCTCTAGGTGAGCATAACAGGAGCTTCTGACCCTGACCTTACATTTGAACTCTTTGGAGGCAGACTCGGAATTTCACTGAGTTTTAAAGACTATTCACTTTCCAGAGGGATCCTAGATGTCCCAGGGTGAAGGTGTGGAGAAGACTGTGGGGCCAACCAGCAGTCTTCTTCACTCAGGCCTAACTCTGACCCTTTAGAAGAGTACATGGAGCAAATACTCATTGAGCTAGCTGGAACTTGTGGAAACACAGAATGAGGAACTCAGGGGATGATCTCACGTGTCTGGACTCCCTGGACTGCTTCTACTTTTTTTTTTTTTCCTCGATGACCATGAGTGTATCTGTTTCTGGAGCCAAAAGCTTTAGGAGATAAGCAGTAGGCCAAGAAGCAAGCTGCGACTTGCATGTCCATTCAGGTTGAAGTATCCTAAAACCCAGAGATGCAAAATCTGGAAAAGAAACCTCTTTACTGCAGATCTCCTTAAATTTTATCCAGTATCAAAAAGAAATTCTACAGGGTGTCTGGATTTTACTCAAGGGAAATAAGCAAGGCATATCCATTGCTAAATACATAAATCTATGTGTCACTAGAAAGCATGAGCCTAAGCCAGACCAGACACAGGGGCCCTTGGTCCTTCCTGTCCTAGACACGACTCGAGACAGTTAATTCTAGAGGTCCGTGTGGCAAGGCTCGGTCTGTACTGTGAGTTATTAACATTGGCTGCACGCTGCGGACCCATCAAAGCACAGTGACTTTCTACTGTCGTTTAAACCACAACCTTGGGCCCTGTGTCAGACAGCATGTCAGACAGCATGCCAAGGAGGATGAAGGCATGTTAATAAATAAAAGCAGGCTTGAAACAGAACACAAAATGCCTCTGCTTCAACTATTCATTTTGGAGTCTTTAATGTTTAATATCTAATGGGTGTAGATATAATTGATCATTGTGAGCCTTTGTTTATTTGGCACAGATTTTTGAAAGCAATCAACTCAGCTGCCTGTCTGTTGACCTCATGGGGTGAACCTTCCTGGCCAGTGACCTGCGAGCAGCCTAGAGTCAGTCATAACAGAAATCTTCCTCTTCAGATTTTTCAGTGGCTTCTTAGGAAAATATTAAAGTTTGAGATCTATCTGGAATCACTTCCTGTTACTAGGATAATCTTGGACCTGAAGTCACACAGGCATCTCAGGAAGATTTCTAGGAGGGATTTTTAGAGTCATCTCTGGACACTATTACTTTTTGATTCTATTATATTCAATACATATTTATAAGAACCTATTATTGAGATGGGCTTTGAGGAGTAAATGACAAAACTGATGTGTGAAGTACCTAGTAGCATGCTTAGAACATAGGGGCTAATATGTGTGTTAAAATGCATACCATTAAGGTAATAAATATTTAAACAGATATTTTAGAAAATTCAGATAGCATTAAACAATAAAATCACCAATCAGCTCCTGCCACAAAAATAATCCCTGTTAACACTTTCCACTCATTTTCCTCTTGTTAAAATACTGATCACTATATAAATTATATTTTCTAACTATGTTGAGGGGAATTAGATAGCCATCCCTTAGAAATTTGGTGCAAAGAGTACTGAATTAAAAAGTGAGAGATTATTATTTTAATCTGATTCTGCAGAGAACTAGCTTTCTGACCCTGAGGGATTCTCTTACATCTTCGTAGTTTCCATTTTCACCTCTATAAATGTGAAAGTAGAGCTGAAAATCATTAATGGCCCTCTCCACTGTAAATGGACATTAGAAATAAAGACCTACTGTCCTCTTCACTTTCATCAACACTCTCACCCTAGTGTGCAGAGACATGAAAAGGATTAAATCAGCTAATGTGGTTGAAATTATCAAGAAGTAAAATTAGTTCTCATGTACATTTACAATTTTGATGAATGATCATTCATATATCGTTATAAACATATGCATGCCTCCACACATATGCACACACAGTATGCATGGATTCTAATTGGTCATATCTGAGACCTGATACAGTTTCAATAGTGAGGCAGGCTAAATTCACTTGGTCTCTTTACTTGTCAGTGAAAAAAATTGATGAGTTGTGCCTGCTCAAACTCTGAGCTAAGGTCAAAGCACCCTTGAGGAGACAAGAAAAAAGAATAAGTGATTTACAGATAAGGCCGGTAGCCTTGGCACCAGGAGCTTTTGTTTCCTTAGCTCTAGGCCCCGGGAGAGGAGTGTGTCTCCACCGGCACAAAGTGTTCCCCAAACAATGTGAGACACACGCCAAATTGGAGTCCAGCCAGGCCCCAGCTACAGTGCTGAACTCCTGCTTGCCGCCCATGGGCACACACAAAAGGCAGGCCCAGGTTACCACAGCCTCCCAGGTAAAGACCAAAGCTGCTATTTGTCATCATTAAGCGAACGGGCCATTCTTTTTCCTTCTGTGCTCTAATCAGTGGCAGTGAAACCGGACTGGAAAAAAAAGTGGGACAAAGAACCACTCCAAATTCTGGACTCAGGTAAGAGTGAGCTCCCTCCCCTCAACTGCTTCTATGTCAGGAAATGATGCCAAATTTGCTACTTACTCTCTGTCATCTTGAGCTATTTATTCTTCTCTAAAGCTATATGAAGATTAATATAGTCATTGTTCTCTGAGGATGAAAGTAATGCTCATCATTGTAGATAATTTAGAGGATCAGAAGAGTCCAAGAAAGAAACTAAGAAACTTTCAAAATCCGTAACCCAGATATAGATATAGTGACCACTTTACTGTGTATAATTCTGACCATTTTCATCTGTGTATCATGTATATAGCTGTGTACGCAAGTGAGTAAATGTGGAGAATTATAGAACTGGGTTCCATAATTAGTAACACATTATACATACTATTTTGTATTTTCATCATTTAACAACATATCATGGACATTTCTTCAGGCACTAGTTGTAAAATTGTGAAAATGATATTTTCAGGATCATTATAAGTACTAAACAAATAAAGGTAAAAGCCCCCTACAATGACCCCTGAGAAGTAGCAATCACTGATATAATGCTAATTCCATTAGATTCTAATAAACATGAAATTATTTTTCTGTTTAAAATACTCAAAACTGTATAGCAAAGCAATATCTGCAAAGAGAAAGAAAATGGAAAGGGTTTTGCTGAAGATCACAGCACTAAAATCAGTGGTCTTTGAGTTAGGTTATATTTCCTCCAGGTCTCCTCCTAAAGAGAGGGTCAGGATATATGTGAGCAGAGTCACTAGCACAGAAATTGTTCCTTACTAACACAGCCTATTCTACTGTCTGGCAGCTTTAGTCATTAGAAAATGTACCTAACTCAAAATCTAATTTTGTCTTCATATCAACCCTGTGATCCTAGTTCAAGGTATTTAACATTACGAAAAATGTTTTGTTTTGCTTTGCTCAAGACATTTGTGCAGACAGTGTAAGATCATAATGTGCAGAGTGTGTTAGTCCCTCAGTCATGTCTGACTCTTTCTGACCCCATGGACTCTAGCCCACCGGGCTCTTCTGTCCATGGATTTCTCCAGGAGATCTTCCCAACCCAGGGGTTGAACCCAAGTCTCCTGCATTGTAGGTGGATTCTTTACCATTTGAGAGGTATAATCCCCTGTGTTCTGCCTAATAGAGAGCACTTATATCTTATGCTCTGGATACTTTGCTTCTATCTATGCAGTCAGACAAGAGTCGGACACGACTGAGCGACTTCACTTTCTGTTTTCACTTTCATGCATTGGAGAAGGCAATGGCAACCCACTTCAGGGCTCTTACCTGGAGAACCCCAGGGACGGCAGAGCCTGGTGGGCTGCCGTCTATGGGTTCGCACAGAGTTGGACACGACTGAAGTGACTTAGCAGCATGCAGTCAGATAGCTGCAAGTCGTTGCATCAAATTAGAACTTAACTCAGAATGTTAACTCATTCTAAAAATGGCATCAACCTTGTGAACAACATTGTGTAAAGTATATAGCATGAGGGTACAAGAGGAAGAGAGAACTTCTTCTGAGAGCCCATGATCAATACCAGGGAGAACGCCACATGTTAGACTCTGGGTCCCAAGTAAGGTGTTCCAACATGCTCAGATCTTGACTGATGGTTAGGAGGATAAGCTACCAATCAGTTTCAGTTCAGTTGCTCAGTCGTGTCTGACTCTCTGCAACCCCATGGACTGCAGTATTCCAGGCTTCCCTGTCCATCACCAACTCCTGAAGCTTGTTCAAACTCATGTCCATTAAGTTGGTGATGCCATCCAACCATCTCATCCTCTGTCATCCCCTTGTCCTCCCACCTTCGATCTTTCCCAGCATCAGGGTCTTTTCCAATGAGTCAGTTCTTTGCATGAGGTGGCCAAAGTATTGGAGTTTCAGCTTCAGCATCAGTCCTTCCGATGAATAATCAGGACTGATTTCCTTTAGGATGGACTGGTTGGATCTCCTTGCAATCCAAGGGACTTTGAGGAATCTTCTCCAACACCACAGTTCAAAAGCATCAATTCTTCGGTGCTCAGTTTTCTTTATAGTCCAACTCTCACATCCATACATGACTACTGTAAAACCCATAGCTTTGACTAGATGGACCTTTGTTGGCAAAGTAATGTCTCTGGTTTTTAGTATGCTGTCTAGGTTGGTCATAGCTACCTAACAGAAAAAAACTCTGAAAAAGTTTAAGTCCAATGGGAAAATATGGAAGCTACTTTCCAGTATTTCATCCTATTATTCACCAACAATTATTGTCTGTATATCCTAAGTGCTGTGATTGGAGCTTCTACATACGCAATTCTGTTGAATTATTAGGGCTTCCCTGGTAGCTCAGCTAGTAAAGAATTCACCTGCAATGCAGAAGACTCCAGTTCGATTCCTGGGCCTGCAATATCTGCTGGAGAAAGGATAGGCTACCCTTCCAGAATTCTTGGGCTTCCCTGGTGACTCAGCTGGTAAAGAATCTATCTGTAATGTGGAAGACCTGGGTTCAATCCCTGGGTTGTTTAATTATTAATTTTGTTTAATTCTCACAACAATCAAGAATTTTAAAGATAAAGATGAGAAAGTTGCTATCCAGTTATTTAACCTTTAAAATACTTTTCCTATGACTATATAGCTTAAAAGTGATGGTACTGAGTTTCCAAAGTTCAAAATCAATTGTACTAAAATTGTACTATCAATTGTTGAAAATCAATTCTGTACCATAGCCAGAATAATTGTGGCTGTTTAAACCAGTGTTCACCCTCTCCACCACCTGCCCTCCTCCCCTACACACACTTCTTTAGGATGTACTCAAAACTCAAAACATCATAAAGACGAAAGTATCCTTTTTATCATCTGGACTGTTCTCTTGACTTTTTAAGTGAGATTTTTGCCTGCACGCTTTCTTTTAATATATCCTATGTTTTTTAAAGTATATGTCATCATAACAATTCCCTGCTTGAGCAACAACAAAGCAAACTTGGTGGTTTGTTTTTGTTTACTGCTTTTTTTTTTTTTTTTTTTTTGCTTTTAGGAAAATCTCCAGATTCTTTTAATTAGAACTCAACTCTTCAGCTCTTTCTAATGTTAGTCGTGGACATTGCATGGTCCTTACTGTGTCACTACGTCTTTCATCCCTCTGTGATCCATCCAAATAGAACCATTCAACCTTCCCCGTGTGGGCATTTGCCTTCATATTTTTGTTCATGCCATTCTCTTAGGGAGGTTGTCACCTGTTTTAATCCTTCGTGCTTATCTTATGTGTTGTTTGCTTGGTTTTGTCTTTTCCATTGTATATTTAAAAAGAATTTTTTTCCACCCCTCCGCTCGTGTGTGTGTGTGCGGTGTGCACGCAAAGATGCTTCAGTCATGTCTGACTCTGTGCAACCCTACAGACTGTAGCCCCTAGGCTCCTCTGTCCATGGGATTCTTCAGGCAAGAATACTGGAGTGGGTTGCCATGCCCTTCTCTAGAGGATCTTCACGACCCAGGGATTGAACCTGTATCTCTTATGCTTCCTGTGTTGGCAGGCAGGTTAGTTACCACTCGCACTACCTGGGAAGCCCTCTCTGCTCTTACATCACTTTAATTTATACTTCTATCATAACATGAGTTTCCTTTTGCCTTGGAAGCTCTTCAAGGTCAGAGAGTACTTGAAAGTGAGGTACTTTACTAGACACTAAAAGTTTAAAGAAAAACAAGAATTGATCCCTGCTCTTTATGAGCTTACTGTCCAGTGTGAGCAAGGCTCTTGATCTTTAACCTCCTTTCTGTCAGAAATACTCATCTGCTTATTTGTTCTACTTGTGCGGTATTCTGCACTTTTACCATGATGTGTCTCAGTGCTTAATGCAATTGAAGACTCATCATGTCATTCTTCAATTCCCTATTTATTTGTACCAGCATATAATTGGACTAACTTTTATATACAATTTAAATAATCATAAAGGAAACAATGAATCATATTGCATATTATGGGATTATTGATACGCTTTTGTTTTAAAATACAATTTGCCAGTTAACTCTCTGTATTTACTTTTCTAAATATTTTCCCTCTCTGAAATGATGAACTATTTTAAAATATTTTTCTCTTTTTTTGGTTAGAAGTTGCATATTATAAATTTCCTGTTTTAAGGTTTTTTCTACAGAGTACAGCACACATTCATAACAAACTCTAAAGTTAACAGATGCTTTTAACTTTTTTCTGCCTATAACCAGAACCTTAACAACCCTTTAGTTTCATTTTCCGCAAAAACATTCAATTCAGTTCAGTCACTCAGTCGTGTCCAACTCTTTGCGACCCCATGAACCGCAGCACGCCAGGCCTCCCTATCCATCACCAACTGCAGGAGTTCACCCAAACCCATGTCCATCGAGTCGGTGATGCCATCCAGCCATCTCATCCTCTGTCGTCCCCTTCTCCTCCTGCCCCCAATCCCTCCCAGCATCAGGGTCTTCTCAAATGAGTCAGCTCTTCGCATCAGGTGGCCAAAGTATTGGAGTTTCAGCTTCAACATCAGTCCTTCCAAAGAATACCCAGGACTGATCTCCTTTAGGTTGGACTGGTTGGATCTCCTTGCAGTCCAAGGGACTCTCAAGAGTCTTCTCCAACACCACAGTTCAAAAGCATCAGTTCTTCTGTGCTCAGCTTTCTTTATAGTCCAACTTTCACATCCATACTTTCGAAACACATCACATACCATCATTTTTAATTCTCCATATATTTAAACTTAATCAATCATGACATTTAGAGTTTTAAACAGAAACTACTATTTTACTGATTTAAATAGCTAAACATTTGTCATAATTACCATAAATGAGTTCAGTTTCAATGCTTCTATCTTAAATAATTTCGAGTCAATCTCCCCTCCCCACCACTATGGGCACTAGAGTATGACTATCTCTTTCCTTGGCTTATATTTAGAACTAGCCAGCTCATGAGTCACTATTATGTAGGCCCATATTTATCAAACTGCCTTCGAGCATTTTTTCCCTTCAATTTCTGATTCTGGGAATGTTATATTTTGTTAGTGAGCTCAACTTCATATCAGAAAGATTTGTAAGGTGCCACGTGTTTGCCATGTGACTCCAACTGCTGTTTATCATTATTTAGAAGACTTCTTTGAACTAATATTTTTAAAGCAAATAATAAGAAAAAAATGTCTGGTACACTCTTCTAGTAAAATAAATATAAAAACAGTGTCACTACTGTCTATTGTCTTCTTGCATGCACAGAAATTAGAAGTGAATTTAAAAATTTGATGATGTTTTTCATCTAAGTGGATACTAAATGAAGTGTGCTTATGATTTCAGAATGTTACTCTAATTTTTGAGGAAAAGAAAGTATTCTATGAAATTCTCATAACTAAAAAAAAAGGCATCATAGAGACATCAGGGTGAAATTTCAAAGATACACAAAGGAAAATATTATAAATAAACTAGGAAAAAGGAAACAAAAGTTTCTCTTCATTAGTGATTGTTTCAGGTCAACCTAAAAAATTTGTCTGATAGCAACTCAGCCTTGGATTAAGTATTTTGGTGCTTAAGCTTACATGGAATGATGCAGAAAAGCACACACATTTCATATGAATTGGATGAGCTCAAGACTATCAAACTGAAGTAGGTGAAAAAGTAAATGAAAACAAGAATACAAGGAAAATGTGTCTGGGCCATACACCCTGCCAATCTGGGAAAAATGCATGTTAAACTAAATTTTAGGACTTTTTGTGTGTTTTCACATGTTTAAAGAACTGATTTGTGAAGGAGCAACCAGCATATTCTCTATCACAAAGTCAGCGAACTGGTGGCTAATGAATCATATGCTTTATTTGGCTTCTGCTTTTCTTTTTAAACTGGATTATTTGATCTTATTGAAAACTGCAGAAGATCCAAGTATGATAAAGATTTATGATTTTTCTCTAAACGTTAGAATATGTAGCAACATTAGGCCAACACTCCTTTATGGCAACTGTTCCCTAGATTTGAGTGAATTCCAAACCTTCAAGAAAGGACATGTGTTGTCTCATGGACCCTGTTCCACCACATTCTATTGCAAATAAGCATTTCAGGCTATGGCCTCTTATATACGCTGCTGCTGCTGCTGTTGTTGCTAAGTTGCACATGGGGCAAAATAAGGAGCAATGCCCAAATGGATTGGTATACTCTTCAGTGCAAGAAATTCCTGTGGAAGAAGGTATTTTCACCACAAAAAGGTCATAGAAATTATGTTCCCTAGTCCTTTCTCCAACCTAGCATCGGTTGATGCACTGGTTCTTTCAGTAACTTTCCATCCTCTTATCAGGGCTGGTGGGAACTTTCAAATCCTTGATTGCCATGTGCAGGCAACACAAAATAAATGACCAAGGTCCAGCTGCAGTCTCATCTGCTTGTCCTCTTACTCATATTCCACATTATTCATCTCACTCAAGAGTCAAGGGGTTCTAGATTCTCCTATACCTTTCTGCATATTTAAAAATTTTAACTGCTAAGTATCTTCAAGGAAAACACTGCAGGGAAATAATAGTCCTGGAATTTGACCTCATCCATCTAACTCTGTCTCCATTTTTCCCTTTTCATATTCATGAATGTAGAAATGTCAGACTGTCTGCTTTGCCTTCCTTCTAACATAAATCTTCCATTTTTTGTACTTTTCTTCTTCCTAAGACACTAAGTTCCAGGGTTAAATACTAATTGGTAATGGATATCCTACTATTGGGACCTGCAGGTATAGGTGAGCTTGGAAATAGGATAACATGGCACAAAATCATTGTTTTAGTAGCTGAAAAAATTAACGAGCTATACTGCCTCTATTTAAATTATTCCAAAGACACGGAATGAATAGAAACTTAATACAGGTATTCAGGTTGCTATGGCTATACAACTGCTCAGTCATGCCCAACTCTTTGCAACCCTATGGACTATATAGTCCATGGAATCCTTCAGGCCAGAATACTGATGTGGGTAGCCAGTTCCCTTCTCCAGGGGATCTTCTCAACCCAGGTCTCCCGTATTGCAGGCAGATTCTTTACCAGCTGAGTCACCAGGGAAGCCCAAGGTATTCAGGTTAGTAGTACTATAAAGAAATGAGTAGGAAAACTGGATTATGCACTATTATGTGTTCTGCATTCAAAAATCTCCCTAAGACATTCAGAATTACTTGAATTTTGATATCTAAAATTGCTTCAAATTTCAAGTGGGAGTTAAATGTCTTAGAAATGTAATAAAGGTTCATATGTACTTAAAATCAACACTAACTATTGAATGCATTCCCTTTTTATTGCCTTCTTTTTTATGTCATGGTCTATCAGCACACTTGTTTCTTATGCAGATTGCTTATTCTAAGTTCTTTAAAAGGATATTCATCTAGCAAGATAATAAATGTCCCATAAAATGCCAAATATAATGCTCAATACATAAGATTTAAACACTGCCTTAAATTCACTTTATGATGCCATTTAATACCAAAAGAATGAATTAAACTTTCAAGTATATGTACAGAATTTGTCATGTTCAGAAAATTTTAGTTATTAGTTATTAATTTAACCTCAAAATTCTGATACCTGTCAGTAACTTCTAAATTAATCAGAAACCAAAACTAGTAAAGCCAATTTTAGTTGTTGATTAAATGTCTATCATTGACAAGTTTCCATCTATATTCTTCGACCTCAAGAAGTCCAATTATTCAATGAAGTGGAAGAAATGGGAATGAGCAGTCTGCTTCATGGAGTGTCACACAATATCCTGGTAAGAATGCAAAAGATTAAAACCTTAACAAATAGACAATTTTTACTACAACAATTATTAATACTTTGTGAACTCAGTTGGATTTTAGGTGATGGCGCAAGACACAATCATCGGATATAAGACCTTTATAGAATGGTAAAAATTTATTTCAGCTCACAAACTATATGTTTTCTTCCAAACAAAAGCAATACAATGTTTCATAACTTTTCATATGCTGTACCAGAGCAGGTTACTTATAAGCAGCACAGCATATTCAGAAACAAGTAAGTTGCAGTAGCATTTAGTGGAATAATATTCTGAGATACTAAGAGATTGCTGTTTTATATTTGTTTTTCAGTCACTCAGTCGTGTCTCTTTGTGGCCCCATAGACTGTGGCACACCAGGTTTCCCTGTCCTTCACTATCTCCCAGAATTTGCTCAAACTCATGTCCATTAAGTCAGTGATGCCATCTAATCATCTCATCCTCTGCTGCCCTCTTCTCCTTTTGCCTTATATTTATTTGCACTCAAAAGTCATTTTCAACTGATGTCCTCTAAAGTCTAGAAAATAAAATACTCCATTTCCTTTATTGTTGTCAGGCATGGTCATATACCCCTTTTCGGGCCAATAAGATGCAAAAGGAATTCTCTAGGCTAATTTTTAAGGAAGTTATTTTTAGACTAAACTGTTAGGATGTCTTATTCATTTTTCCTCTTAGCTATTCTGTTTATTTTTTTCCTTCTTGGATAGCAGATGTGACACTAGGAGTGTGGCAGTCTTATTGTTGTCATGACAATGGAAGCCTTGCACCACTGACAGCAGATCCGTTCAGCGTACAGCTCTGATGAGATCTTGAGCAGCTGTCTCAGTCATCAATCTCTGATTGTGAACATCTTGATTCTTGAAGGAAACAACTCCTATCTAATGTACTCATTGCTAGTTGTTGCTATTGTGCTACTTTTTGCCAATATAATTGTGAACAATATGCTTCCCCTCATTCAGGCATCAGTAACATCTGCCTTCCTCTTCACAGTGAGATGAATGTCAGACATTCACAAATTTCTTAAGTCCAAAGGACTAACTGATGATCAGTAATTTCTTCATGATGCCTCAGACCACAGAAACACCTAAGAGTCCTGTTTATTGGTTAGATTCAAATAATTTAACAGCTGTAATTTATGTGGTATCTGTGTTTATTCAAATATGTAAAATATTTCAATACAGCCTTGCAAATGGGCTGTAGTGTCTCAGTGCACGTAGGTATAAAATTTAGGAGTTATGTTCTGTTCAGCTTTCCTAGAAGGGAGAAGTGAATTGGAACTTTCTAAGACTGATTGCCTAGTATGGGACAGGTGGGGTCAGCTGCAAAGGAGCACAAGAAACACTTTAGGTTGGCGAAGTAAAGTATATCTTGATTATGGGGTTGCTTATACGAATTTTTAGAAATAATAAATTTTAAATATTGTGCTCATAAATTATTGAAACATGGACTATGTTAATGAACTAATGATGTTAGTTAGACAGGATTAATTGCTAGAAAAGATGACAGGACCCAAAATGACAATGTGTAGAAATCTAACATTTATTGAAAGGAAAGGGTAAAGTGGAGAAACAGTATTAAAGCATTGTTGTGCCTCATAGCCAAAGACCTCAAACCTGAGAATTCAGGCAAGAGCACTGACTGTGTGTAAGTGCTTCCTTTCTTGGATCAGAAACTATCGATGCATGAACAGAACATCTTGGAACCATAGAGTCTATACTGGAATCTTGACTGATACAAATCATCAGTCTCACTGCTATTGATTAAATAATGTCGATAAACTAGTGTGAATCATCTTCAAACTCCTTTGGACATATGACTACAAAGGAACACTATTAGCAATTATATACCATGCCTTGGGGCTTCCCTTGTTGCTCAGCTGGTAAAGAATCCGCCTGCAATGTGGGGAGACCTGGGTTCGATCCTTGGGTTGGGAAGATCCCCTGCAGGAGGGCATGCCAAACCAGCACAATATTCTTTGCCTGGAGAATCCGCATGGACAGAGGAGCCTGGTGGGCTACAGTCCATGAGGTGGCAAAGAGTCGGACATGACTGAGCAACTAAGCACAGCAGCATGGCATCATGCCTTGACCAAGCGTTAGTGCTGTGTAGGTATTCCAGTAACATAGATTAATGAGGTTAATTCTAGGTCTGTTGGAATTAACCCTCACAGTAAATAACATCTAAATGAACCAAAAACAAACAAAAAATTATGCGCTGTAAATTACTATACAAACATAATGAATTCACTAAGATAATACTTGCTTTGCACTATTATGTAGAAATAGTGATGACACCACAGTAATAATCACAAATTTCAATGAACATTGTACATTGGGGTACATGTGTCTTTTTGAACTATAGTTTTCTCAGAATATATGTCCAGTAAGTGGGATTGCTGGATCATATAGTAGTTCTATTTTTAGTTTTCTGAGGAACCTCCATACTGTTTTCCATAGTAACTATATCAATTTACATTCCCACCAACAGCGCAAGATGGTTCCCTTTTCTTTACATCCTCTCCAGCATTTATTGTTTGTGGATTTTTCAATTATAGCCATTCTCACTGGTGTGACACCTCATTGTATGTTCATTGCAGAACTATTTACAACAGTCAGGATATGGAAGCAACCCAAATGTCCATTGGCAGATGAATGGATCAAGAAAATATGCTAATATACACAATGGAATATTGCTCAGCCATAAAAAAGGAACAAATTTGGATCATTTGTAGACACACTGATGGACCTAAAGTCTGTCATACTGAGTGAAGTCATAAAGAGAAAAACAAATATTATATATTAATGCATGTATATGAAACCTAGAAAAATGGTATAGATGAGTATATTTGCAGGGCAGCAATAGACACAGACATAAGGAATGGACATATGGACCCAGTGGTGGTTAAGGGGTGGGAGGAATTGGGAAATTAGGACTGACGCATGTGCACTGCCATGTATGAAAAAGATTACTGGTGGAAACATGCTCTATCATGCAGGGAGCACAACTCAGTGCTCTGTTGATGACATAGAGGGGTGGCATGGTGAGTGGGAGGGAGGTTTATAAGGGAGGGGATGAATGTATGTATATATAGCTGATTCACTTCATTGTATAGCAGAAACATATACATAGTGGTAAAGCAACTATACCCCAATTAAAAAAAAATAAAAGACAAAAAAAAAAGGACCAAGTGCATACAAGTGTGATATGTTACAACAGAGTAGGATGACATGGACAACCCTGGGAAGCCATACTTTCTAACTGAATCAGAACATTCTGAAAGAAGAAAGAAGACCATTGTGTCCAAACAAACATAAGTGACCAAGCCATCGTGTCCTTTTCTTACTCATTTTACTTCCTTGCTAAGTTAATCACTTGTGCTAAAAATAATGACGTAGAAAGAAAGGGAAAGATAAGGTAACACATAATTCATTTGCCTTTCAATCTTTCGTTGCTCATCAGTACCTGGAGGTAGAGTATGTTAGTAAAATATGCAATATCAAGAAGTGAAATAAAATCAATCAAGTTCACTTCATGCAATATTTTGTTGCTCGGGTAAGAATGAATTACATATACATGCACCAACTATGTCAAGGCTGTATATTGTCACCCTGCTTATTTAGCTTATATGCAGAATACATAATGAAAAATGCTGAACTGGATAATGCACAAACTGGAATCAAGATTGCCGGGAGAAATATCAATAACCTTAGATATGCAAATGACACCACGCTAATGGTAGAAAGCAAAGAGGAACTAAACAGCCTCTTGATGAAGGTGAAAGAGGAGAGTGAAAAAGCTGGCTTAAAACTCAACATTCAAAAGAGACACATATCCCATTGTTCATTTACATTTACATTGTTCATTGTTCATTTACAAGCACTATTTACAATAGCTGAAACTTGGAAGCAACCTAGATGTCCATCGACAGATGAATGGATAAAGAAGTTGTGGTGCATATACACAATCGAATATTACTCAGCCTTAAAACAGAATGCATTTGAGTCAGTTCTAATGAGGTGGATGGACCTAGAACCTATTATACAGAGTGAAGTGAGTCAGAAAGAGAAAGATACCATATTCTAACACATATATATGGAATCTATAAAAATGGTACTGAATAATTTATTTACAGGGCAATAATGGAGAAACAGATATAGAGAATAGACTTATGGACATGGGGAGAGGGGAGGAGAGGGTGAGATGTATGGAAAGAGCAACATGGAAACTTACATTACCATATGTAAAACAGATATCCGGTGGGAATTTGCTGTATGGCTCAGGCAACTCAAACAAGAGCTTTGTATCAATCTAGAGGGGAGGGCTGGGGGTGGGGGAGATGGGAGGGAGTTTCAAAAGGGAGGGCATATATGTCTACCTATAGCTGATTCATGTTGAGGTTTGACAGAAAACAGCAAAATTCTGTAAAGCACTAAAAGTTTAAAAAAAAAAAAACCCTCAACATTCAAAAAACAAAGATCATGACATTGGGTCACATTACTTCATGGCAAATAGATGGGGAAACAATGGAAATAGTGACAGACTTTATTTTCTTGGGCTCCAAAATCACTGAAGATAGTGACTGCAGCCATGAAATTAAAAGATTCTTGCTCCTTGGAAGAAAATCTATGACCAAGCTAGACAGCATATTAAAAAGCAGAGACATTACTTGGCCAACAAAGATCCATGTAGTCAAAGCTGCGGTTTTTCCAGTAGTCATGTATGGATGTGAAAGTTGGACCATATAGAAGGCTGAGGATGGAAGAACTGATACTTTCCAACTCTGGTATTGGAGAAGACTCTTGAGAGTCCCTTGAACTGCAAGGAGATCAAACCAGTCAATACTAAGGGAATCAACCCTGAATATTCGTTGGAAGGACTGATGCTGAAGCTCCAATACTTTGGCTACCTGATGCAAAGAGCTGATGCATTGGAAAAGACCCTGATGTTGGGAAAGATAGAATAGAGGAGAAGGGGACAACAGAGGACGAGTTGGTTGGATGGCATCATCGACTCAATGGACATGGATTTGAGCAAGCTCCGGCAGGTGGTGAAGGACAGGGAAGCCTGGTGTGCTGCAATCCATGGGTTCACAAAGAGTCAGACATGATTGGGTGACTGAACAACAGTACCAAGGACAAAACACAAATTTTGTGATTTCAGTGATTCCACATGTAGTTTAAATGCTCTTATACGTGCATTAAATCTGGCATTTAATGCAGATTAAATGTACAATATTATATATGGACAATTTATATTGTACATATATAATAATGTACAATATAAAGATGTACAATAAAATGTATACTAATGCTTTTAAATTTCTTTGCTTGAAAAGTGTTAACCTTTCAGTTGTGTTTGACCCTTTACGATGCCATGGACTGTAGACTACAAGGCTCTTCTGACCATGGAATTTCCCAGGAAAGAATACTGGAGTGGGTTGCCATTCCCTTCTCCAGGGGATCTTCCCAACCCAGGGATTGCAGGCAGATTCTTTATTGTCTGGAGCCACCAGGGAGGCCCTTTCTTTGAACGAATGAATTGAAAAAAAACACTATGACAAGTCAAGAGTAAAACAGCTGAAGAAAGGAAAATGTTAGTAATTTAATGACACATTTCCTTTGCTTTTTGAAGACACACTTTCATTATACATTCAGCACCATAAATTATGTAGCAGGCCCTGGGTAATTAATATTACTGCAACAAGTGTTCATGATATAATAGCAACATAGTGCTGTAGATGAATGAATATATGGATTCTTACAAATACACAAATCAAAATGACATCATTCATTCAATCCACATATCTCTAAATTATGTCTTGGGAGGAATTGAAAAATGAAATATAAAAAGAAATAGTGAATATTGACCTAGCTAAATGTCTGAAAGAAAAACTGCATGAGTAAATTTCAATAGTTTATTTTGTAACGAAAACTGAAATGTGGGTACTGACTTGCAGGTATGTTCTGGGAAATGGAAACCTCAGCGATCTGATGTTTCCTTGGTGATAGGTCTTTCTTTTCAAATCTATTGTCTTTGTTAATACAGAGTTGAAAGCTTTAGGTGATGACTATTTCCTCATTCTGCTGGCTTCAACTTTTTCACAGTGCTAATAATTTGGAAATCAGATATGAAATGGTAGTATGGTATAACACTAAAGGAAGTTTGATCAAAAACTTACATGGAAGCATGAGTGAAAATATCATTCACTAAGTGTCTTATATTTGAGGACACAGATACTATATTTCCACTTGAAGTCTCTTCTTTAGGAAAACAAAGAACATTCTAGATATGCTTTCACCTTTATAAAACACTAATAATTTAATGTGAATGGTTTTTTCTTTACATGGCAAAAATCTCTGATATATTGATCAAGTATTGTATTCTTTTTGATATAGGTGTTAGAATCATCAAGATTTTTCTCAGCCCAGTTCAGCCGCTCAGTCCAGCCACTCAGTCATGTCCGACTCTTTGCAAACCCATGAACCTCAGCACACCAGGCCTCGCTGTCCATCACCAACACCCAGAGTCCACCCAAACTCATGTCCATTGTGTCGGTGATGGTACCTAACCATCTCATTCTCTGTCTAATAGACAATTAATTTAATTTTTTTAATTTTAATGAGTCAAAGAAGTTTAATCTCTGTCACTTTTTAATGAAAAATTTATTAGTTTTATTGAAATAAGATTCACAAACCATAAAGTTCATAAGTGTGTAATTCAATGATTTCTTGGTATGTTGACAGAAATGTACTACCATCACTGCAATCAGTTTAGATCATTCTCACCACCCCCAAAAGAAATATATTCATTAGCTGTCATTACCCATTCCCTCCCAGTCTCTCAGTTCTAAAAAATCACTTATCTATGTGACTTTTTAAATCATATGATCTTTTAAGTATTTGAAGAGCTTTTAGAAGTTGCTAGTATGGGAAGGTGGCATATACAGGTTTCTACCTAAATGATCGATTAATTCAAAAACAAAAGTAACTCACATTCCAAGATATGTATTTTTTAAAAATCCCTTTAAAAGATTGAAAATATGCAGGATTTTAAACACAGAATTAAGTTCTTTAATGTCATGAAGTTCTTTCTGCAATAACATTGCTTTTCCTTTCAGCCATGAGGATAGCAATGGTCAGTCAATCTGTCAGCTCAGTCGCTCAGTCATGTCCGACTCTTTGCAACTCCATGAATCATCACCACATGCCAGGCCTCTCTGTCCATCACCAACTCCCAGAGTCTACTCAAACTCATGTCCATCGAGTCGGTGATTCCATTCAGCCATCTCATCCTCTTTTGTCCCTTTCTCCTTCTGCACCCAATCGCTCCCAGCATCAGGGTCTTTTCCAATGAGTCAACTCTTTGCATGAGGTGGCCAAAGTATTAGAGTTTCAGCTTTAGCGTCAGTCCTTCGAATGAACACCCAGGACTGATCTCCTTTAGGATGGACTGGTTGGATCTCCTTGCAGTCCAAGGGACTCTCAAGAGTCTCTTCCAACACCACAGTTCAAAGCATCAATTCTTTAGTGCTCAGCTTTCTTCACAGTCTAACTCTCACATCAATACATGACCACTGGAAAAACCATAGCCTTGATTAGACAGACCTTTGTTGGCAAAGTAATGTCTCTGCTTTTTTTTTTTGTTGTTGTTGTTGTTGTTTTTTTCAGGTTCAATGAATGATACTGGATGCTTGAGGCTGGTGCACTGAGACGACCCAGAGGGATAGTATGGAAAGGGAGGAGGGAGGGGTGTTCAGGATGGGGAACACGTGTATACCAGTGGCGGATTCATGTTGATGTATGGCAAAACCAATACAATATTGTCTCTGATTTTGAATATGCTATCTAGGTTGGTCACAACTTTCTTTCCAAGGAGTAAGCGTCTTTTAATTTCATGGCTGCAATCACCATCTGCAGTGATTTTGGAGCCCAAAAAAGTAAAGTCTGACACTGTTTCCACTGTTTCCCCATCTATTTCCCATGAAGTGACAGGACCAGATGCCATGATCTTCATTTTCTAAATGTTGAGCTTTAAACCAACTTTTTCACTCTCCTCTTTCACTTTCATCAAGAGGCTTTTGAGTTCCTCTTCACTTTCTGCCATAAGGGTGGTGTTATCTGCATATCTGAGGGTATTAATATTTCTCCCGTCAATCTTGATTCCAGCTTGTGCTTCTTCCAGCCCAGCGTTTCTCATGATGTACTCTGCATATAAGGTAAATAAGCAGGATGACAATCTACAGCCTTGACATACTCCTTTTCTTATTCAGAACCAGTCTGTTGTTCCATGCCTAGTTCTAATTGTTGCTTCCTCACCTGCATATAGGTTTCTCAAGAGGCATATCAGGTGGTCTGGTATTCCCATCTCTCTCAGAATTTTCCACAGTTTGTTGTGATCCACACAGTCAAAGGCTTTGGCATAGTCAATAAAGCAGAAATAGATGTTTTTCTGGAACTGTCCTGCTTTTTTGATGATCCAGTGGATGTTGGCAATTTGATTTCTGGTTTCTCTGCCTTTTCTAAAACCAGGTTGAACATCTGTAAGTTCACGGTTCACATATTGCTGAAGCCTGGCTTGGAGAATTTTGAGTATTACTTTACTAGCGTGTGATATGAGTACAATTGTGTAGTAGTCTGAGCATTCTTTTACATTGCCTTTCTTTGAGATTGGAATGAAAACTGACCTTTTTGAGTCCTGTGGCCACTGCTGAATTTTCTAAATTTGCTGGCATATTGAGTGCAGGGCTTTAATAACATCATCTTTCGGGATCTGAAATAGTTCCACTGGAATTCCATCACCTCCACTAGCTTTGTTCCTAGTGATGCTTTCTAAGGCTCACTTGACTTCACATTCCAGGATGTCTGGCTCTAGGTGAGTGATCACACCATCGTGATTATCTTGGTCATGAAGATCTTTTTTGTCTAGTTCTTCTGTGTATTCTTGCCACCTCTTCTTAATATCTTCTGCTTCAGTTAGGTCCATACGATTTCTGTCCTTTATCGAGCCCATCTTTGCATGAAATGTTCCCTTGGTATCTCTAATTTTCTTGAAGAGATCTCTAATCTTTCCCAGTCTGTTGTTTTCCTCCATCTCTTTGCATTGATCACTGAGGAAGGTTTTCTTATCTCTCCTTGCTATTCTTTGGAACTCTGTATTCAAATGGGAGTATCTTTCCTTTTCTCCTTTGCTTTTCACTTCTCTTCTTTTCACAGCTACTTCTAAGGCCTCCTCAGACAACCATTTAGCTTTCTTGCATTTCTTTTCTTTGGGGATGGTCTTGATCCCTGTCTCCTGTGCAATGTCACCAACCTCCGTCCATAGTTCATCAGGCACTCTGTCTATCAGATCTAGTCCCTTAAATCTATTTCTCACTTCTACTGTGTAGTCATAAGGGGTTTGATTTAGGTCATACCTGAATGGTCTAGTGCTTTTCCCTACTTTCTTCCATTTAAGTCTGAATTTTGCAATAAGGAGTTCATGATCTGAGCCACAGTCAGCTCCTGGTCTTGTTTTTGCTGACTGTATGGAGCTTCTCCATCTTTGGCTGCATAGAATATAATCAATCTGATTTTGGTGTTGACCATCTGGTGATATCCATGTGTAGAGTCTTCTCTTGTGTTGTTGGAAGAGGGTGTTTGCTGTGACCAGTGCGTTCTCTTGGCAAAACTCTATTAGCCTTTGCCCTGCTTCATTTCGTACTCCAAGGCCAAATTTGCCTGTTACTCCAGGTGTTTCTTGACTTCCTACTTTAGCAATGGTAGACCCCTCTAAAAGATGAGAAATAATTTGTAGTATTATACTTTCCTACTTTTATAAAAATATTTTCAGAGAAAACTACTTAAAGTCAATTATGTCTTCTTTTGGAGTTATCTAAGGCAAATTGTGTGCTTCCCTTGTGGCTCAGTTGTTAAAGGATCCACTTGTCATGTGGGAGACCTGAGAAATTGTATACTTTTTATGTAATTCAAGGTGATACACCTAATAGAATAAAATGGGTTATGCTGATGTCACATGTTTTCTTCTCCTTCCTTCCTTTTCCTCCCTCCCTTCTTTCCTTGCTTCTTTCCGTTCTTTCTTTTTTTTAATATCCATTCTTTCTGCTTTATTTAAACATGTGGGTGCAGATATCTGTTCAGGATAGTCATTTTCCTTAGAATATGTACCTAGCAGTGGCTTGCTGGATCACATGATAGTTCTATTTTAAAGTATCTCTAGTGGGCAATTTCTACAGAAATTTCAGAAGCTGCTACTACTTACTCCCACCGATGGCACCAACTTTGTCTACTACACAGAGTTAGTTGCCAGCTATTATCATTTATAGAATTTTGTAAGGGGTACTACCAGAGGCAGTGAGAACCACATCAACTCCATCCAAATGCTGGGACACAATCAACAGCTAAGACTTAAAGCATAAAAACAACTTTGTATTCCATTCAGGAAAGGGGTGAATTTCTTATTCCCTTTTTTTTTTAATATTCTAAATACAGTCATGAATGCCTTTATAAAAGAGACAGACAGGGTCACAAAGGTAAGCCATGCAGGACAAAGACAGATTGAAGCAATGCCTGTCCAAGCAAGGAATACCAAAGACTGTTGAGGTTACCACAAGTTAGTAAAGTAGCATAGAGTAGATTCCTCCAGAGAGACTTCAGAAGGAACCAACACTGCCGGCACTGTGATTTTGGACTTCTAGACTCTGTGTGCTTAGTCGCTCACTCGTTTTCAGTTCTTTGCAACCCCACGGTCTGTAGCCCGCCAGGCTACTCTTCCATAGGGATTCTCCAGGCCAGAATACTGGAGTGGGTTGCCATGCCCTTCTCCAGGGCATCTTCCCAACCCAGGGATCAAACCCAGGTTTCCTGCATTACAGGTGGATTCTTTAGCATGGATTCTGAGCCACCAGGGAAGCCCTCTGAACTCTAAGACTGTGAGAAAATAAGTTTCTGTTGTTGTTGGTTTTTTTTTTTTTTTTTACCACTAAGCTTGTGGTAATTTGTTATGACACCCCAGGAAACTGATACACATGACATATTACACTTGTTAAGTTCATTCAGGCCCATCGTTTTCATTGACTCACAAGAATCATTTAAAGCATATATTGTTTTGATTTTATAGGTGAGAAAATAGGAATCAGAGTGCTATGTTGATTTTCCTAAGATAAAATAGTGAGATATTTGGAGGCTTAATACAGTGGAGTTTCCACCTATCCAGAGCCATTCATTCACTCAGCAAATACTACTGAGTCCAGCTTTTGTTCCAGATACTGTGCTTTTCGTTAACAAGAGAAGAATATAATGAAGACATACTTCTTGTCATCAATTTGCTTGGAGTCTATGCCATAACATATAGTAAATAATGCAAATTCTGTAGTGTAGAAACCTAATGAAGAAAGTATTTTTAAGTTATTTTGGGGTTGTGGGTAATATTAACTGGGTAATATTGTGAGCTGTGGGCTTAGGATACCAGAATTGAGTCAAAGAAAGAAAAATGCCAAAGTTAAACTAGGTTTAGCAGTGATTATTAATTGTAAAATGCACTAAAGCTTTTAAAACATTTTCATAACTCACAGTTAGTGAGAGTGAATGTAAGTAAGTCACATACTCAAAGATGAGGAGGTTGGAATTTGATAATTTGGTAAAGCTGGGAATTGAACTCGTGTCCATTTCTGTGTGTCTGTATATATTGCTCTTTAGTATATCATACCACTGCTAGGGAATTTCATATAGTAAATTATATTTCTCTTAATCATGCATTTTATTTATTTTCACTTCCTTATAAATAAAAATAGAACATTGATCTCATACACTTCTGTGTTAGCACTAATCACTACTGTACTTGAAAGTGAAAGTCACTCAGTTGTGTCTGACTCTTTGCAACTCCATGAACTGTAGCCTGCCAGGCCCCTCTGTCCATGGATTTCTCCAGGCCAAAATAGTGGAGTAGGTTCCCAATTCCTTCTCCAGGGGAATCTTCCCAATCCAGTGATTGAACCTGGGTCCCCTGCTTTGCAGGCAGATTCTTTGCCATATGAGCCACCAGGGAAGCTATACTTAAATAGTTTCATATTTATTTATTTTATCTGTAGCAGGATCTAATTCACTATCATAAGGTACATTGTTATCATTTCTTTTAGTTTCCCTTTGAGTAGTATATTTCCTCAATCTTTCTTTTTCATTCATTGGCTTACCATATTTTGAAGAATGTAAAACATTTATTTTGTAAAATGTCTCAGTTTGGGCTTTTCAGATGTTCTTTCATGATTAGAATCATGTGAATTTTGGCAAAAATACCATAGATTTGATGTTGGATCTGTGTCAGTGTATCTGACCAGAGGACACCTAGCAATGATTACATGAGTAGCAAACACCCATATCTTGGTTCCTCAAAATTATTATCCACTAAGAAGAACCAAGGATCTTTGGAGAAATGCCTAATTCTAGAGCTGGGTCTGGAAGTATTCAGGAGGATCCTGGAACAATTTGCTTTACCAGTAGGTAAGAAGATCCTTACTAGTCACGATTGTAAGACAAATGCATATAAAATTCAGTTTTAAAGGCTTTCACTGGACAAATCTGTGAAACTTTGAACATTAAATTAAGAAGTGATAATACTGAGTCATAATCTATTGATTGAAATAAGAATCTGTGAGTCCATAATGCATAATTAAAGTTCTTTTAAAATAATGTATGTAGAAGAGTTGCGTTTTTTTAAAATAAAAATTGTGAGTTCCAGTTATCTGTCAGGCTAATGTACTACTTATGGATAGCAATGACCATAGTGACTGACACACAATAAGGACTCACTGCATAGTTACTTGTTATGTGAATATTTGAATGAATAAATAGATGAGCTATACATTTTTGCCATGGCTTCATTTTTAAATCTTGTGACTTTGATTGAAGCATCTTATGCTTTTAGGTCAAAGTTACCCATGTGCAAAATAAAGGCTGATGATAACACTTGAAAGCAGGATTCTGGATTAGATATTTTCATTATGTTCTTTCTAGATTTTTGAGTCTGTGTAACCCAGTTTGGGTCTTTCCTGAAGATACTTAATGGTATATCAAAAATGTTTCCTGGGAATTTCTATTATTACAGCAAGATATTCATGATATGAATTAATGTTGAGTAGTACTCTACACAGTAATTATTTAGGCATAATTATGACCAACCTAGATAGCATATTCAAAAGCAGAGACATCACTTTGCTGACCAAGGTCCGTCTAGTCAAGGCTATGGTTTTTCTTGTGGTCATGTATGGATGTGAGATTTGGACTGTGAAGAAGGCTGAGCACTGAAGAATTGATGCTTTTGAACTGTGGTGTTGGAGAAGACTCTTGAGAGTCCCTTGGACTGCAAAGAGATCCAACCAGTCCATTCTGAAGGAGATCAGCCCTGGGATTTCTTTGGAAGGAATGACACTAAAGCTGAAACTCCAGTACTTTGGCCACCTCATGCAAAGAGTTGACTCATGGGAAAAGACGCTGATGCTGGATTGGGGGCAGGAGGAGAAGGGGATGACTGAGGATGAGATGGCTGGATGGCATCACTGACTCAATGAACGTGAGTCTGAGTGAACTTCGGAAGTTGGTGATGGACAGGGAGGCCTGGCATGCTGCGATTCATGGAGTTGCAAAGAGTTGGACACGACTGAGCGACTGAACTGAACTGAACTGAACTGAGGTATATCACTGCTATATTTTTTGTTACATTGGAAACTTGTTTTGCATTTACATATTTTACACTGAATTTATTTGTTTTGTGAATAAGATTCATATTTCATTACTTGCTCCATAGAAAAAGTTGGACTATAATTAAAGTAATTTATAATTAAGAATTATAAGAAACAGTACAAATGGAGACATTGAAAGGCTTATAAAGTATGTTTATCTGAGGAATAGTTTTGCTGATCATTTTATAATTATGCTGACTTCTACACTGCAACTCATTTAAAACATTATATTTGATATAAAATCTATCTCCTTTATATCTTAGTGTTAGTGTGTTAGTTAGTGTTAGTCGCTCAGTCGTGGCCAACTCATTGCGACCCCATGGACTGCAACCCACCAGGCTCCACTGTCCAGGAGATTTTCCAGACAAGGATACTGGAGTGGGTTGCCATTTCCTTCTCCACCTTTATATCTTACACAATATTAAAGAGTGAAAGAGTGAATCATAACCTGGGTTATTGCAAAAGGTGAAATATGTGATTAAAGTTCCAAGGGAACAAAGAAAATCAAGGATGAAGAAATGATAAATAATATTATTGAAAGTCCAAAAGCCAAATTTAATCTAACTTAAGCCAAAGTAAACATTTATTGTAAGGGTGGGTGCATGTATGCTGTCGTGTCCAACACTTTGTGACCCCATAGACTGTGTAGCCCATCAGGCTCCTCTGTCCTTGGAATTTCCAAGAATACAGGAGTAGGTTGCCATTTCTTACTTCAGTTGTAAGGGTAGTGAGATGTCTTATTGAAATCATGAAATAGAATGCAACTGGTCTCTGGGCCCTAGAAACAATTGAATTCAAATAATTGAACATTTATTAGAAATATTTTCCCATCTTGGGAATTCTCTCTCTTTGTTCTCTTGTCTCTGGTATATTTTGTAGGAAACATGGTTTCTACATGAACATTCTCAGTTTAAAATCTCTTAAACCACCAGGTATCTACCCCTAGACTGAATGTGGCTTGAAAGCATAGACTTGGAATAAACATTTCTTTGCTTTCTGTATCCATTTGGATAGAGGAGAAAAGTGGAAATTTTCTCATAAATGTGTGCTAGTATACTAGAATTTTTTTTTTTTTTTGCAGTTTTGTTTACACTCATCTCACACACTAGTAAAGTAATGCTCAAAATTCTCTAAGCCAGGCTTCAGCAATACATGAACCGTGAACTTCCTGATGTTCAACCTGGTTTTAGAAAAGGCAGAGGAACCAGGCATCAAACTGCCAACATCTGCTGGATCATGGAAAAAGCAAGAGACTTCCAGAAAAACATCTGTTTCTGCTTTATTGACTATGCCAAAGCCTTTGACGGTGTGGATCACAAGAAACTGTGGAAAATTCTGAAAGAGATGGGAATAGCAGCCCATCTGACCTGCCTCTTGAGAAATCTGTATGCAGGTCAGGAAGCAACAGTTAGAACTGGACATGGAACAACAGACTGGTTCCAAATAGGAAAAGGAGTACGTCAAGGTTGTATATTGTCACCCTGCTTATTTAACTTTTATGCAGAGTACATCATGAGAAATGCTGGGCTGGAAGAAGCACAAGCTGGAATCAAGATTGCTGGGAGAAATATCAATAACCTCAGATATGCAGATGACACCACCCTTATGGCAGAAAGTGAAGAGGAACTCAAAAGCCTCTTGATGAAAGTGAAAGAGGAGAGTGAAAAAGTTGGCTTAAAGCTCAACATTCACCAAACGAAGATAATGGCATCTGGTCCCATAACTTCATGGAAAATAGATGGGGAAACAGTGGAAACAGTGTCAGACTTTATTTTTTTGGACTCCAAAATCACTGCAGATGGTGACTGCAGCCATGAAATTAAAAGACGCTTACTCCTTGGAAGAAAAGTTATGAGCAACCTAGATAGTATATTCAAAAGCAGAGATATTACTTTGCAGACTAAGGTCCGTCTAGTCAAGGCTATGGTTTTTCCAGTAGTCATGTATGGATGTGAGAGTTGGACTGTGAAGAAGGCTGAGCGCCGAAGAATTGATGCTTTTGAGCTGTGGTATTGGAGAAGACTCTTGAGAGTCCCTTGGACTGCAAGGAGATCCAACCAGTCCATTCTTAAGGAGATCCACCCTGGGATTTCTTTGGAAGGAATGATGCTAAAGCTGAAACTCCAGTACTTTGGCCACCTCATGCAAAGACTTGACTCATTGGAAAAGACTGTGATGCTGGGAGGGATTGGGGGCAGGAGAAGAAGGCGACGACAGAGGATAAGATGGCTGGATGGCATCACTAACTCGATGGACGTGAGTCTGAGTGAACTCCATGAGTTGGTGATGGACAGGGAGGCCTGGCGTGCTGTGATTCATGGGGTCGCCAAGAGTCGGACATGACTGAGCGACTGAACTGAACTGTACTGATTCATATAGTTTTGGCTGTGACGGGTCTTCATTGCCTCATGGCCTTTTCTCTAGTTGCAGCGAGTGGGGGCTACTCTCTAGCTGCAGTATGTGGACTTTCCATTGAAGTGGCGTCTCTTGTTGTGGAGCACAGGCTCTAGGACACTGAAGCTTCATAGCTGTGGCATATAGCCACAGCAGTTGTGATTCCTGGGCTCTAGAACATGGGCTCACTAGTTATGGTATACAGGCTTAGTTGCTCTGCAGCATGTGAGATCTTCTTGGACCAGGGATCTAACCTTTGTTTCCTGCACTGGAAGGCAGATTTTTTTTTCACTACTGAGCCACCAGGGAAGCCCCACTAGCAATTATTGAGTGCACATAGTGTCCCAGGTGCTTAATGTTGAGTAAATCTGTGAAGCAGTTATTATACACAGTTTTCAGATGAGGAAATAAAAGCTCTGAGAAAGTACATAAAATGCTCATGGCATTTAGTAGGGTGGTGGAAACATCATTTGAACTCATATTGATTTGACTCTAAACAAATGCTTGTTTTCCCTCAAGTTAAATAAAAAGCATTCACAGTTTTCTAATAGACAAAAGAAAGATGTTATGGGGAGGGAGGTGGGAGGGGTTCATGTTTGGGAATGCATGTAAGAATTAAAGATTTTAAAATTTAAAAATAAAAACTAAAAAAATAAAAAAAAAGATTAAGATTTAAAAATTTAGAGAAAAAGGGAATAAGAGTTTTTTAAAAACATGGAAATTGAGTTGTTTTCTATTAAATACATGTATTAGAGTTTAAGTTCTGCCTTAATGAAAGAATAGGGACTGAATTTGACCTTCACACCTTAAAACATTAAAAACTGGGTAAAATATTTAACATGCAATTTTTAAACATTGGACAGCAGGCAGCACAGTAATATGGTCTCTGATAAAAAGAAAACAAACAAAAGTGAGCATTATATTACACAAACTTTCTTCCTGGAGATTTATTCCCGGTCGTAAAGCAAAAAGAGTAAATTAGGACTCTCCAAAAAAATAGAAACAGTAGCATGTATGTATGTATATAGAAACAGATTTATTTTAAGGAATTGCTTTATCATTATGGAGGCTGACAAGTGCCAAATTCTGTAGAGTGAATAGTCGGGGTAGAGACTCAGGGAAGAGTCAATGCTGCAGTTCAGTTCTTAAGGCCATCTGTTCTTGTTTCACCAGTCTTGTTTAACCCAGGCCTTCAACTGATTAGATAAGGCCGACTAGCATTATTGGCACCCCACTCCAGTACTCTTGCCTGGAAAATCTCATGGACGAGGAGCCTGATAGGCTGCAGTCCATGGGGTCGCTAAGAGTTGGGCACGACTGAGCGACTTCACTTTCACTTTTCACTTTCATGCATTGGAGAAGGAAATGGCAACCCACTTCAGTGTTCTTGCCTGGAGAATCCCAGGGACGGGGGAGCCTGGTGGGCTGCCATCTATGGGGTCGCACAGAGTCAGACACGACTGAAGCAACTTAGCAGCAGCAGCAGCATTATAGAGGGCTATCTGCTTTACTATGAGTCCACCAATTTAAGTTAATTTCAATGAATTGATAAGCTTCACTTCATTAAAATTAGACATTTCTGCACAGTGAAATATCCTGCCAAAAGAATGAAAAGACAAGACATAGACTGGGAGACAATATTTGCAAAACATATATCTGAAAATGTATTGTCCAAAATATACAGAAAAACTCCTAAAACACAATAATAAGAAAACAAACAATATGATTAAAACATGGGCCAAAGGCCTTGACAAACACCTTACCAAAGAAGATATGCAGTGTAATATACATACAGTAGAATATAAATAGGGTGAAATATTTTTTAGTCCTTTAAAAGGAACAATGTACTGTTTGTACCATAACACTGTACAATGCGTGTCTTTAACTCTTCATTTTCATCTGCAAAATATAAATAGTGTATATGTAAAATGTGAGCAAATAAGAAATTTTACTTTATCTTTTGGCAAAAAGTATCCTGTATCTTTCAATTTCCCTACATGCTATGACTAATTCTAGTGATTCTCATACTTCAACTTGCTAGCTGCAATAGGAAACATTATATGGTTAATATGTTCTATAATTTCTTAATACATGTTTAAATTCTAGGGGAATTATGTTTCCTCTTATTTACCAGAAAAATTGTTTTGGTTCTTTAACCCAAAGGCTTGACTTTATGATTCTTACCTGCCATGGCATTTTATAATTTATGCGGTTTGTAACAGGCCTTTCTTTTTCGCTTCAAATGGAAATCAACTACTGTTGTGAAACATTCACAGGCCTAGACTTTTTATTTCCCAAAAGTCTAATTTTGTATTAACATTCTGTAAATTATTGACTTTTAATAGCCTTAGAAGAGAGATTTCCCAAGAAAGAAAACATAAAACATCAGAGTCATGAGATCTGGAATCTTTTTGTATCAGTGTCCAGTGTTTTGATCTGGTTCTGTTTAACATTTCATTAGTAAAATCCTATATACTGGAAGAGTAGATGATCAAACTCCTTCCTTTCCCCTCTTTCTGTCTCCATGCCCTACATAAACAAATCTAAAATGTCTTTCTTTCAAATCTCATAAGTTTTACTCATCATTTAATGTCTGACAAAAATACACTCTTTCTATAAAAACTTTATCTTCTCAATCAATTGGAAATATCTGATTATCACCATTTTATAATTATTGTTATCAATAGATTTTCTTGGACAATTTTATCAGATACTCAAAAGATAAAAACTAAGCATCATGTATATATTTACTTTATCTTATTTAAACTTAGTAGTTAATGTATGTGGATAAAATAGCATGATACACTTTATTTTTCAAGCCCAGTGGAATATTCACTGATATAAACCATATCCTGGGCTACAAAGCAAACCTCAACAAATGAAAACTACTTGTAAAGTTTATATTATGTTCTATTAAAATAATAATCAAGTAGAAATTGACAACAGAAAGCCAACTGGAAAGTCTCTATAATGTTATTACTGTTTAGTTGCTAAGTCATTTTTGACTCTTCCATAACTCCATGGACAATAGCCCACCAGACTCCTCTGCCTACAGGATTTTTCCAGGCAAGAATACTGGAGTGGGTTGTCATTTCTTTTTCCAGGGGATCTTCCTGACCCAGAGATCAAACCCATGTTTGCTGCATTGCAGGCAGATTATTTGCTGCTAAGCCGCTGGGGAAGGCCTTTCTCTACATGGTAATAGCCTAAAAAATCTGTAGGTCAAGGAAGAAATCTCAAAGAAAGTAAAATATATCTAGAACTAAATAAAAATAAAAATACAGCATATTAAAATATTTGACATTCAACTAAAGCCTTCAATCAATAATGTTAAGTTTCCACTTAAAAAAAAAGAAACCAAGTATAATAAAAAATACCAAAACAAGAATAAGAAAAAAAAATAATAAAGACACAAGCAAAAATCAGTGCAAATAAAAACAAGAAAATCAGTGGAAACAACACTGATTTATCAGAAAAAAAAATAAAATTGATAAAGCTCTACTTATAAGTCTGACAAAATAATAGCAAAGACAAAAATAGCTAATATCAATAATAGAACAAGAAGTATTACTACAGATCTTATAGTCATTGAAAGCATGATAGAACACTACAATTTTGCCATCATAAATTCAGTTTAGAAGAAAGAGACAAATTTCTCAAAACCCAAAAAATACTAAGGCTCAATAAAGACGAAATATTCAACTAAAATAATCCTATTAACTTTAAAGAAATTGAATTTGTAATTTAAAAGCTCTCCAAAGAGAAACAAGACCTGGATGTTTCACTGAAAAAAATCTACCAAACAGTTAAATACAATTTTATACAATCTCTCAGTTCAGTTCAGTCATTCAGTCGCGTCCGACTCTTTGTGACCCCATGGACTGCAGCACACCAGGCTTCCCTGTCCTTTACCATCTCCCTGAGTTTGCTCAAACTCATGTCCATCAAGTCGATATGCCATCCAACCATCTTATCCTCTGTCGTCCCCTTCTCTTCCTGTCTTCAGTCTTTCCCAGCATCAGGGTCTTTTCCAATTAGACAATTCTTTGCATGAAGTGGCCAATATATTGGAGTTTCAGCTTTAGCGTCAGTCCTTCTAATGAATATTCAGGGCTGATTTCCTTTAGGATTGACTGGTTTGATCTCCTTGCAGTCCAAGGGACTCTCAAGAGTCTTCTCCAACACCACAGTTCAAAAGCATCAATTCTTCAGCACTCAGCTTTCTTTATAGTCTAGCTCTCACATCTATACATGACTACTGGAAAAAAATATAGCTTTGACTAGATGGACCTTTGTTGGCAAAGTAATGTCTAATATGCAGCTTTCTAATATGCTGTCTAGGTTGGTCATAATTCTTCTTCCAAGGAGCAAGATCTTTTAATTTCATGGCTGCAGTCACCATTGGCAGTGATTTTGGAGCCCCCCCAAAATAAAGTTTGTCACTGTTTCCATTCCTTCCCCATCTATTTGCCATGAAGTGATGGGACCGAATGCCATGATCTTCGTTTTCTGAATGTTGAGCTTTAAGCCAACTTTTTCTCTCTTCTCTTTCACTTTCATCAAGAGACTTTTCAGTTCTTCACTTTCTGCCATAAGGATGGTGTCATCTGCATATCTGAGGTTATTGATATTTCTCCTGGCAATCTTGATTCCAGCTTGTGCTTCATCCAGCCCACCATTTTGCATGATGTACTCTGCGTATAAGTTAAATAAGCAGGGTTACAATATGCAGTCTTGACATCCTTCTTTCCCAATATGAAACCAGTCTGTTGTTCCATATCCAGTTCTAACTGTTGCTTCTTGACCTGCATGCAGATTTCTCAGGAGGCAGGTCAGGTGGTCTGGTATTCCCATCCCTTAAAGAATTTTCCACAGTTTATTGTGATCCACACAGTTAAAGTCTTGGGTATAGTCAACAAAGCAGAAGTAGATGTTTTGCTAGAACTCTGTTTTTTCAATGATCCAGCAATCTCAATCTCTTCAGACAATCTTTTGATGCAATACCAATAATACAATCCAACAACACAATGTCTTTCAGAACATAAAAGAGCATAGAACATTTCCCAACACATTTTATGGGCTTCAGTTTTGCTCAGATGGTAAAGAATTTGCCTGCCTTGCAGGGGACCTGGGTTTGATCCTTGGGTTGGAAAGATCTCCTGGAGCAGGGAAAGGCTACCCAATCCAGTACTCTGGCCTGAATAATTCCATGGACGGTTTAGTTCATGGGGTCTCAAAGAGTCAGACATGCCTGAGCTACTTTCACTAATACTAACTAGTATCAATATGATATCAAAACCAGGCGAAGATGGTACAAAATAAAAAGAAAAGAAAGAGGAAAAAAAATTACAGATCAGTATCTTCCATGAACTTACACATGAAAACTGTCAACAAAATATTAGAAAATTGAATCCAGAAATGTATAAAAAGAAAAATACGTAATTACTAAGTGAAATCTACTCTAGGTGTGAAAGTCTGCTTCAACATTTGAAAATCAATCAATTTAATTCACCATATCAACAAGCTGTAAAAGAAAAATCAAGTCACGTATCATTTGACAAAGAAAAAGCATTTTAGAAAATCCAGCATTAATTCATCACAAAAACTAAACCTGTTAGTAATAGACAGGAGTTACCTCAACCTGAGAAAAGCACGTGCTGAAATGCCCAGCTATCATCATGTAGCAGGAGTCAGAGACTTGTTTTCAAGATAGATCACATGCTGGGCCACAGGAAGTCTCAATAAATTCAAGAAAACTAAAAGCATATCAAGTATTTCTTTTCTGATCACAACACAATGAGATTAGAAATCAACTACAAGAAAAAAATTAAAAAAGGCTGAGAGGAGCTCCCCCACATCTGAGGTAAGGATCAGTAGCTGCACTTTGCTGAAGCAACCATGAAGAGATACCCCACATACAAGGTAAGAGAAACCCAAGTAAGATGGTAGGCACTGAGAGAGGGCATCAGGGACAGCAGGACTGAAACCACAATCACAGACAACAGGCCAGTCTGATCACACAGACCACAGCCTTGTCTAACTCAATGAAACTAAGCCATGCTGTGTGGGGCCACCCAAGACGGACGGGTCATGGTGGAAAGGTCTGAAAGATGTGGTCCGCTGGAGAATGGAATGGCAAACCACTTCAGTATTCTTGCCTTGAGAACCCCATCAACAGTATGAAAAGGCAAAAAGATAGGGCACTGAAAGATGAACTTCCCAGGTCTGTAGGTAACCAATATGCTATTGGAGATCAGTTGAGAAATAACTCCAGAAAGAATGAAGGGATGGAGCCAAAGCATAAACAACACCTAGTTGTGGATAGGACTGGTGATAGAAGCAAGGTTCGACGCTATAAAGAGCAATATTGCATAGGAACCTGGAATGTTAAGTCCATGAATCGAGGCAAATTGGAAGTGGTCAAGCAGGAGATGACAATAGTGAACGTCGACATTCTAGGAATCAGTGAACTAAGATGGACTGGAATGGGTGAATTTAACTCAGCTGACTATTATATCTACTGCTGTGGGCAGGAATCCCTTAAAGAAATGGAGTAGCCAACATAGTCAACAAAAGAGTCCGAAATGCAGTACTTGGATGCAATCTCAAAAATGACAGAATGCTCTCTGTTCATTTCCAAGGCAAACCATTCAATATCACGGTAATCCAAGTCTATGCCCTGACCAGTAACGCTGAAGAAGCTGAAATTGAACAGTTCTATGAAGACCTACAAGACCTTCTAGAACTAACACCCAAAAAAGATGTCTTTTTCATTATAGGGGACTGGAAGGCAAAAGTAGGAAGTCAAGAAATACTAGAGTAACAGGCAAATTTGGTCTTGGAGTACAGAATGAAGCAGGGCAAAGGCTAATAGAGTTTTGCCAAGAGAATACACTGGTCATAGCAAACACCCTTTTCCAACAACACAAGAGAAGACTCTACGCATGGACATCACCAGATGGTTGACACTGAAATCAGATTGATTATATTCTTTGCAGCCAAAAGTGGAGAAGCTCTATACAGTCAGCAAAAACAAGACCAGGAGCTGACTGTGGCTCAGATCAAATTCAGACTTAAATTGAAGAAACTGGAGAAAACCACTAGCCTATTCAGGTATGACCTAAATCAAATCCCTTATGATTATACAGTGCAAGTGAGAAATAGATTTAAGGACTAGATCTGATAGACAGACTGCCTCATGAACTATGGATGGAGGTTCATGACATTGTACAGGAGACAATAATCAAGACCATCCACAAGAAAAAGAAATGCAAAAAAGCAAAATGGCTGTCTGAGGAGGCCTTACAAATAGCTGTGAAAAGAAGGTAAGTGAAAAGCAAGGGAAAAAAGGAAAGATATACATTTGAATGCAGAATAGAGATAAGAAAGATAATAGAGAGATAAGAAAGCCTTCCTCAGCAATCAATGAAAAGAAATAGAGGAAAACAACAGAATGGGAAAGAGTAGAGATCTCTTCAAGAAAATTAGAGATACCAAGGGAATATTTCATGCAAAGGTGGGCTCAATAAAGAACAGAAATGGTAGGGACCTAACAGAAGCAGAAGATATTAAGACGAGGTGGCAAGAATCCATAGAAGAACTGTTCAAAAAAGACCTTCATGACCCAGTAATCATGAGGGTGTGATCACTCACCTAGAGCAGGACATCCTGGAATGTCAAGTCAAGTGGGCCTTAGGAAGCACAACTATGAACAAAGCTAGTGGAGGTGATGGAATTCCAGTTGAGCTATTTCAAATCCTGAAAGATGATGCTGTGAAAGTGTGGCACTCAATATGCCAGCAAATTTGGAAAACTCAGCAGTGGCCATAGGACTGGAAAAGGTCAGTTTTCATTTCAATCCCCAAGAAAGGAAATGCCAAAGATTGCTCAAACTACCACACAATTGCACTCATCTCGGAGAAGGCAATGGCACCCCACTCCAGTACTCCTGCCTGGAAAATCGCATGGACAGAGGAACCTGGTAGCCTGCAGTCGATGGGATCGCTAAGATTCAGACATGACTGAACAACTTCACTTTCACTTTTCACTTCCATGCATTGGAGAAGGAGATGGCAACCCACTCCAGAGTTCTTGCCTGGAGAATCCCAGGGGTGGCAGAGCCTGGTGGGCTGCCGTCTATGGGGTCACACAGAGTCGGACACAACTGAAGCAACTTAGCAGCAGCACACACTAATAAAGTGTTACTTAAAATTCTCCAAGCCAGGCTTCAGCAATACATGAACTGTGAATTTCCAGATGTTCAAGCTCGTTTTAGAAAAGGCAGAGGAACCAGAGATCAAATTGCCAACATCTGCTGGATCATCAAAATAGCAAGAGAGTCCCAGAAAAATGTGTATTTCTGCTTTATTGACTATGTCAAAGCCTTTGACTGTGTGGATCACAATAAACTGTGGAAAATTCTTCAAGAGATGGGAATACCAGACCACCTGACCTGCCTCTTGAAAAACCTGTATGCAGGTCAGGAAGCAACGGTTAGAACTGAACATGGAACAACAGACTGGTTCCAAATAGGAAAAGGAGTACGCCAAGGTTTGCTTATTATCACCCTGCTTATTTAACTTATATGCAGAATACATCATGAGAAACGCTGGGCTGGAAGAAGCACAAGTGGGAATCAAGATTGCCAGGAGAAATATCAATAACCTCAGACATGCAGATGACACCATGCTTATGGCAGAAAGTGAAGAAGAAATAAAGAGCCTCTGGATGAAAGTGAAAGAGCAGAGTGAAAAAGTTGGCTTAAAACTCAACATTCAGAAAACTAAGATCATGGCAAGATCATGGCATCCAGTCCCATTCAGTTCAGTTCGGTTCAGTCACTCAGTCGTGCCTGACTCTTTGCGACCCCATGAATAGCAGCACACCAGGCTTCCCTGTCCATCACCAACTCCCGGAGTTCACTCAGATTCATGTCCATCGAGTCAGTGATGCCATCCAGCCATCTCATCCTCTGTCGTCCCCTTCTCCTCCTGCCCCCAATCCCTCCCAGCATAAAAGTCTTTTCCAATGAGTCAACTCTTTGCATGAGGTGGCCAAAGTACTGGAGTTTCAGCTTTAGCATCATTCCTTCCAAAGAAATCCCAGGACTGATCTCCTTCAGAATGGACTGATTGGATCTCCTTGCAGTCCCATTACTTCATGGCAAATAGATGGGGAAACAGTGGAAACAGTGGGTAACTTTATTTTCCTGGGCTCCAAAATCACTGCAGATGGTGTTTGCAGCCATGAAATTAAAAGATGCTTACTTCTTGGAAGGAAAGTTATGACCAACCTAGACAGCATATTAAAAAGCAGAGACATTACTTTGTCAACAAATGTCCATCTAGTCAAGGCTGTGGTTTTTCCAGTGGTCACGTATGGATGTGAGAGTTGGACTATAAAGAAAGCTGAGTGCATAAGAATTGATGTTTTTGAACTGTGGTGTTGGAGGACTCTTGAGAGTCCCTTGGACTGCAAGAAGATCCAACAAGTCCATTCTAAAGATCAGTCCTGGGTGTTCATTGGAAGGACTGATGTTAAAGCTGAAATTCCAATATTTTGGCCATCTGATGGGAAGAGTTGACTCATTTGAAAGACCCTAACCCCAAGTACTTATATTAACCTTGAACTCCTAATCAGTGGAATGAACTGATAAAAAAAAATAAAAGGAATAAATTGTTCCTTTTTCCATATGATATGATTTTCTATATTGAAAATCTCAAGGAATCTACAAAAAGATTATTAGAACTATTCAGTGACTTCAATATGGTTGCAGGATTCATGAGTGTCACCTGAAAATCAATTATATTTTTAAATACTAAAATACACATGAAAATCCACATTTTTTAAAACTATAATTTACATTTGTTCCCTCAAAGAAAAATTCTTATGCATAAATGTAATAACACATTTAAAGTTTGTATAGCCTCAAAATTACAAAACATTGATGAAAGAAATCAGAGAACATAACGGTTTCATGATTTATGAATTCATGTTCATGGATCATAACACTTGACATTATGAAGATGCCAATTGTCTTTGAATTATTCTATAGTTCTAATGTAATTCTGTGAAACAATATGTCAAAAACATACTTGATCTTAGTCAATTTATGTACTTTATTTATATACAGAGATTGGCATTTTATCTATATTTACAGGCATAAATTTTCACAGTTTAACTCCCTCAAAGTCATTAAATTTCTTCTCCCATTTTATATTGGTATGGCCTAACAATTACTCAGTTAACCTTTTGCTGGGTTGAAAGTGTTAAATGTCATTTGAGATTAAGTAGCCTATAGATTTTGGCTGATTTATAACCTATGACATTTTTAAAAACTGCTATATAATAATATTTTCAATGCATAGATTTTGAGTTTTATTTTTTCACGTTTTTATTTGGCAATAGAATGATTAACAGAAATGAGAGAGGTTTGTGAATTCTGAGAAGATCCTTGGTTTTATTTGCTGCTTTAGTTAGCAAATCTTGTGCTTTTCACCACAGATGTTAAAGCTGTTTATTTTTAAATGTTTAGAATCGTATCTTCTTCTTCTGATCTTTAACATTCAAAATGCTTAGAGAATCTAGATCCAAAAATATGCCATTGCCATTAAATAAAATCTGAATCTGAGTTTTTTAGGACTATATCTCTTTAGTCAGATAAAGATTTACTCCAACTTTTTTCTCCCTGGATCTGGTAGAATGGGAAGTATATTTTTGCTCCTTGGCTCGAATGAAGGAATGGTTCACATTTTTCTAATACAGTTTATTTTTACAAATGGTCTCAAGAATGAGGCAATCAGACATTGAGGCAACATATAAAAGTTATTATCATAAAAATTTATAAATTTATGTGCATTCTTTCTCTTCTTTATAAATCTGTGAGGCCCTTGGTGCTATCTATGCCTTACATATAAGACCTCTCAGTAGAAACTGAGAGGTCGATGTTTTATTTGATGCCACAGTAAATCAGAGGATACTCTCATACTGAAATCTGTTCAAGCAAAAAAAAAAAAGAAAAAGTTAATTTATTGTTTCACAGAACTGAAAACTCCAGGGACAAATTTAGCTATCAGGAAAACTGAATCAAAGATCAGAAGTCATGATGGGAGGAGGGGTTCATGATGGGGAACACGTGTATACCTGTGGCAGATTCATGCTGCTGTATGGCAAAACCCATACAATATTGTAAAGTAATTAACCTCCAATTAAAATAAATAAATTTACATTAAAAGAGAAGTCTGTCTCTGTCCCTCAATTCAGCTGTCCTCTGTTATCACCTCATCTTTAAAGAGATTCTCCCCACCGAACAGCCTCTGACAAGCTCACACATATCATATTGCACTGTAAACCTAGTGAGGAAGAGTGTTTCTCCTTCTAATACTTTCTGTTAAATTTTAAAGATTGATGATAAGCTGGAGTGAATCATATGTTGATCCCTAAACCCGTTATTATAGAAGCATATGTGCTTCTCTGAGATGTGCACACCCCGACTCCACCCAAAGCCATGGACAGAATGCAGCACTGGGCATTTTCTGTATGGAAATTCAGGATTTATTAATAGAAAATGGTTAACAGGTGCCAGGCAAGCAGAAATGAGATTTCCAAACAATACATGTGCATGCATGCTAAGTTGCTTCAATCATGTCTGTTTCTTTGTGACTCTATAGACCATAACCCTCTGGACTTCTCTGTCCATAGGACTCTCCAGGCAAGAATACTGGAGTGGGTTGCCATATCCTCCACTGGGAAATCTTCCCAACTCAGGGATCCAGCTCTCTTTAATCTCTTGCATTGGCAGGTGGGTTCTTTACCACTAGCGCCACCTGGGAAGCCACAAACAATACACATCCAACACAAAAACACCTGAAATGAAGTAATGAAAGCAAATAAATAATAAAAGTAAAACACGAAGAATTAAAGAATATTCTGGGATTTTCACTTGAAAGAGCAGTGTTGGAGTTATAGTTCTGGCACTTTCAAGCCATGTGGACTTAAATAAATGACATATACTCTATGAAATTTAATTTCTTCGTGAAATTAGTTTAGTTTTTAGGAATAAACAAAATGTTTATAATCCACGAATGAGATAATTGTATATAGAGAAAAATCCAAAAGCATTTAAAAATAGAATAGAATAATGTAACAGTTCAGCATGTTTCTTGGAACTTAATAGATATCATAAAAATTAACCATAACTTTATGATTTAATAAATGGTGCAATAGTGAATTAAAAAATATACCATCTTAAATACTATCAAAAATGTAAACCATTTAAGAAAAATGTCTGACAGATATGTATGACTGCTGCTGCTGCTGCTAAGTCGCATCAGTCGTGTCCGACTCTGTGCGACCCCATAGACGGCAGCCCATCAGGCTCCCCCATCCCTGAAATTTTCCAGGCAAGAACAGTGGAGTGGGTTGCCATTTCCTTCTCCAATACATGAAAGTGAAAAGTGAAAGTGAAGTCGCTCAGTTTTGTCCAACTCTTAGCGACCCCATGGACTGCAGCCTACCAGGCTCCTCCATCCATGGGATTTTCCAGGCAGGAGTACCGGAGTGGGGTGCCATTGCCTTCTCCCAATATGTACGACACCTCCATACAAAAAGAAATTTAAAAATTAAGTCAGGTGTCAGGTTTATTGGGCTATAATTTCAGTTCAATTCAGTTCAGTCACTCAGTTGTGTCTGACCCTTTGCAAACCCATGGATTGCAGTACGCCAGGCTTCCCTGTCCATCACCGAATCCTGGAGCTTGCTCAAACTCATGTCCATCAAGTTGGTATGCCATCCAAACATCTTATCCTCTGTCATCCCCTTCTCCTCCCACCTTCAATCTTTCCCAGCATCAAGGTTTTTTCCAATGAGTCAGTTCTTCACATCGGGTGGCCAAAGTGATGGAGTTTCAGCTTCAGCATCAGTCCTTCCAATGAATATTCAGGACTAATTTCATGGAGGATTGACTGGTTAGATCTCCTTGCAGTCGAAGGGACTCTCAAGAGTCTTCTCCAACACCACAGTTCAAAAGCATCAATTCTTCGGCACTCAGCTTTCTTTTTAGTCCAATTCTCATGACCACTGAAAAAACTATAGCCTTGCCTAGACAGAACTTGTTGGCAATGCAATGTTTCTGCTTTCTAATTTGCTGTCTAGGTTGGTCATAACTTTTCTTCCAAAGAGCAAGCATCTTTTAATTTCATGGCTGCAGTCATCGTCTGCAGTGATTTTAGAGGCCCCCCAAATAAAGTCTGTCACTGTTTTCATTGTTTCCCCATCTATTTGCCATGAAGTGATGGGACCATATACCACAAGTTTAGTTTTCTGAATGTTGAGTTTTAAGCCAACTTTTTCACTCTCCTCTTTCACTTTCATCAAGAGATTCTTTAGTTCTCTGCTCTCTGCCATAAGGGTGGTGTCATCTGCATATCTGAGGTTACTGATACTTCTCCTGCCAATCTTGATCCCAGCTTGTGCTTCATCCAGCCTGTCATTTTGCATGATGTACTCTGCATATAAGTAAAATCAGCAGGGTGACCATATACAGCCCTGATATACTCATTTCCCTATTTGGAACTAGTCTGTTGTTCCATGTCCAGTTCTACCTGTTGTTTCTTGACCTGTATGCAGACTTCTCAGGAAGCAGATAAGGTGGTCTGGCATGCCCATCTCTTTAAGAATTGTCCACAGTTTGTTGTGATGCAGAGAGTCAAAGGCTTTGGCGTAGTCAATAAAGCAGAAATAGATGTTTTTCTGAAACTCTCTTGCTTTTTTGATGATCCTATGCATGTGGCAATTTGACCTCTGGTTCCTCTGCCTTTTCTAAATCCAGCTTGAACATCTGAAAGTTCATGGTTCACATACCATTGAAGCCTTACTTGGAGAATTTTGAGCATTACTTTGCTAGCGTGTGAGATGAGTGCAATTATGTCATAGTTTGAACATTCTTTGGCATTGCCTTTCTTTGGGATTGGAATGAAAACTGACCTTTTCCAGTTCTGTGGCCACTGCTGAGTTTTCCAAATTTGCTGACATATTGAGTGCAGCACTTTAACAACATCATGTTTTAGGGCTAGATATAGCTCAACTGGAATTCCATCCCCTCCACTAGCTTTGTTGATGCTTTCTAAGGCCCATTTGACTTCACATTTCAGGATGTCTGGCTCTAGATGAGTGATCACACCATCGTGATTATCTGGGTCATGAAGATCTTTTTTGTACAGTTCTTCTGTGTATTCTTGCCACCTCTTCTTAATATCGTCTGCTTTTGTGAGGTCCATACCATTTCTGTCCTTTATTGTGTCCCTCTTTGCGTGAAATGTTCCTTAGTATCTCTAATTTTCTTGACGAGATCTCTACTCTTTCCCATTCTGTTGTTTTCCTCTATTTCTTTGCATTGATCACTGAGGAAGGCTTTCTCATCTCTCCTTGCCATTCTATGGAACTCTGCATTCAGATGGGTTTATCTTTCCTTTTCTCCTTTGCCTTTAGCATCTCTTCTTTTCTTAGCTATTTGTAAGGCCTCCTCAGACAGCCATTTGCTGTTTTGCATTTCTTTTCCATGGGTATGGGCTTGATCACTGCTTCCTTTACAATGTCATGAACCTCTGTCCATAGTTCATCAGGCACTCTGTCTATCATATCTAGTCGCTTGAATCTATTTCTCATTTCCACTGTATAATCATAAGGGATTTGATTTAGGTCATACCTGAATGGTCTAGTGCTTTTCCCTACTTTTTTCAATTTAAGTCTGAATTTTGCAATAAGGAGTTCATGATCTGTGCCATGGTCAGCTCCTGGTCTTGTTTTTGCTGACTGTATAGAGCTTCTCCATGCTTGGCTGCAAAAAAATATAATCAATCTGATTTCAGTATTGACCATCTGGTGATGTCCATATGTAGAGTTGTCTTTTCTTTTGTTGAAAGAGACTGTTTCCTATGACCAGTGCATTCTCTTGGCAAAACTCTATTAGCCTTTGCCCTGCTTCATTCTGTACTCCAAGGCCAAATTTGCCTGTTACTCCAAGCATCCCTTGATTTCTTACTTTTGCATTCCAGTCTCCAGTGATGAAAAGGACATCGTTTTTGCGTATTCTAGAAGGTCTAGCAGGTCTCCATAGAACCATTCACCTTCAGCTTCTTCAGCATTACTGGTTGTGGCATAGACTAGGATTGCTATGATATTAAATAGTTTGCCTTGGAAATGAACCAAGATCATTCTCTCATTTTTAAGACTGTATCAAAGTACTGCATTTTGGACTCTTTTGTTGACTATGATGGCTACTCCATTTCTTCTAAGGGATTCTTGCCCACTATAATAGATACACTGGTTATCTGAATTAAATTAATCTGTTCCAGTCCATTTTAGTCCACTGATTCCTAAAATGTCTATGTTCACTCTTGCCATCTGTTTGACCACTTCCAATTTACTTTGATTCATGGACCTAACATATCTGGTTCCTATGCAATATCGTTCTTTAAAGCATCAGATTTTATTTCCCTCACCAGTCACATTGACAGCTGGGCATTGTTTTCTTTATGGATCCATCCCTTCATTCTTTCTGGAGTTATTTCTCTACTCTTCTCCAGTAGCATATTGGGCACCTACCAACCTGGGGAGGTCACCTTTCAGTGTCATATCTTTTTGCTTTTTCATACTGCTTATGGGATTCTCAAGGCAAGGATACTGAAGTGGTTTGCCATTCCCTTCTCCAGTGGACCATGTTTTGTCAGAACTCTTCAGCATGACGCATCTGTCTTTGGTGGCCCCACATGGGATGACTCATAGTTTCATTGAGTTAGACAAGGCTGTGGTCCATGTGATCAGTTTGATTAGTTTTCTGTGAATGTGGTTTTCATTCTGTCTGCCCTATGATGGATTAAGATAAGAGATTTATGGAGGCTTCATGATGGGAGAGACTGACATTGAGGGAGACATGGGTGGGGCCATGTTCATTAAATCTTTAATCCAACTTTCTGTTGATGGACAGGGCTGGGTTCCCTCCCTATTGTTTGACCTGAGATCAAACTATTGTGGGGGTAATGAAGATAATGGCAACCTCCTTCAAAAGGTCTTGTGCAAGCACTGTGGTATTCAATGCCCCTGACCCTGCAACAGGCCACTGTCAACCCACACCTCTGCCAGAGACTCCTGGACACTCACAGACAGGTCTGGTTCAGTCTCTTGTGGGGTCACTGCTCCTTTCTCCTGGGTCCTGGTCTGCACAAGGTTTTGTTTCTGCCTTCCAAGAGTCTGTTTCCTCAGTCTTGCGTAAGTTCTCTAATCAAATCCCACTGGTCTTCAAAGCCAAATTCCCTGGGGGTTCTCAGTCCCTTTGCCATGTCCCCAGCTTGGGAAATCTGTTGTGGAAATAATTCATGTGCAATAAATTTTTCTTTTATCCAAGTACAATTCTATGATTTTTAACAAATGCATGTGGTTGTGTAACCACTAGCACAATAAAGAGAGTCACCATTTACATCACCCCCCAAAATGCTCAAATGTTCCTGTGTCAATCTACTGTCCCCATATCTAACCCTTGGTTACCACTGTTCTATTTTGTTTTTGTACTTACCATTTTGGCTTTGCCAGAACATCTTATTAATGGAATAATACAGTTTGTGGCTTTTTGAATTTGGCTCCTCTCACTTAGCATCATGTATTTGCTAGCTACCCATGTGCTACATGCATCAATAAATCCTTCCATTTTATTGCTGAATAGAATTGTACTGCATACTGTTCCACAGTTTGTTTATCCATTTAACAGTTGACGGACATCGGCATTGTTTCTAGTTTTTGGCAACTATCAACACTGCAATAAACTTTCCCATACAGTTCTTTTTCTTTTTTTTTAAATTTTTCTTGTGAACATGTATTTCATTTCTCTCGAGAAAGCACACAGGAGTGAGATTTCTGAGTCAAATCATTGTCTAAGTTGGAGAAAACTGACATCACATGTCTATACTAATTTGCATTCCCACTAACAATACATAAATATTCCAGTTGCTACACATTCTTGCCAGTACCCGGTACTCTGTTCTATTTTAGTCATTCTAATAAAGGTATAATAATATTTCATTGTGATTTAAATTTGCATATCCTTAATGACTGATAGTCGGAGAAGGCAATGGCGCCTCACTCCAGTACTCTTGCCTTGAAAATCCCATGGACAGAGGAGCCTGATAGGCTGCAGTCCATGGGGTCGCTAAGAGTCGGACACGACTGAGTGACTTCACTTTCACTTTTCACATGCATTGGAGAAGGAAATGGCAACCCACTCCAGTGTTCTTGCCTGGAGAATCCCAGGGATAGGGGAGCCTGGTGGGCTGCTGTCTGTAGGGTCGCACAGAGTCGGACACGACTGAAGCGACTTAGCAGCAGTAGCAGCAGTAGCAATGACTGATAGTAGTGAGCAGATTTTCATGTTTTTACTTGTTACTTGTGCATCATCTTTGATTAAGTTTCTGTATACCTTGAACTATTTTCTTATTAAGTTATAATAGGTCTTTGTATATTCAGAATACAAGTCCCTAATCAGAAATATTTTGTGCATATTGTCATATAGTCTAAAGTTATTCTGTTATTTTTCTAAAGTGTCTTTTGAAATGCAAGACTTTTATTTTGAGGATGTCCAATTTTATCGATTTTTTAGAAAAATTACAGTCATCATTTATGTGTTGTAGCTTTAAAATTGTTGTTTGACCCAAGATCACAAGAATTTTCTTCTATCAGTTTCATATGTTTACGTTTGATATTTATGTTTATCACTCATTTCAGCTTAATCTTTTATGTTGCAAAGTGACATTGAAAGTTCTTTTGTAGAAAAATTTCTCATAGTTTCAGTATTATTTGTTTAAGTGATTATCCTTAACTGCCTTGGCAGATACAAAAATATGTATAAGACAACTATATATAAATATGTACGTATTCATGTTATTTTATTATTTAGTGTTTATATAATTTGTATTCTTATAATTATATGTACATAATTAGATACAATATATATAATTTGTATACTGTATACTGTTATATATATACAATATATATAATTTGTATATATTGTATCTAATTATATACATATAATTATAAGAATGCTAGAAAATTCTTTTCAAGTATACATGGAATGTACAACTGTATATTTATCAGGCTTCAAATAAATTATTTTTAAAACTCTTGAGTGTTTGCTAGCAGACAAAACAAAGTCTGTGATAAGAAAAAAGAAAAATTGAAAGTAAAAGAGCTAAAATTTGAATCAACAAGCCAGAAAAAGAACCATAGAATAAACATAAGTATATGGAATGTAGAAGATAAAAGCATAAATTAATAAAATAAAATTCAGTTCAGTCCAGTTCAGTCGATCAGTCGTGTCTGATTCTTTCGACCCCATGAATTGCAGCACACCAGGCCTCCCTGTCTATCACCAACTCCCGGAGTTCACGCAAACTCTTGTCCATCCAGTTGGTGATGCCATCCAGCCATCTCATCCTCTGTCATCCACTTCTCCTCCTGCCCCCAATCCCTCCTAGCATCAGAGTTTTTGCCAATGAGTCAATTCTTTGCATGAGGTAGCTGAAGTATTGGAGTTTCAGCTTCAACATCAGTCCTTCCAAAGAACATCCTGGACTGATCTCCTTTAGAATGGACTGGTTAGATCTCTTTGCAGTTCAAGGGACTCTCAAGAGTCTTCTCCAACACCACAGTTCAAAAGCATAAATTCTTCAGCGCCCAACCTTCTTCACAGTCTAACTCTCACATCCATACATGACCACTGGAAAAACCATAGCCTTGACTAGACAGACCTTTGTTGGCAAAGTAATGTCTCTGCTTTTCAATATGCTATCTAGGTTGGTCATAACTTTCCTTCCAAGGAGTAAGCGTCTTTTCATTTCATGGCTTGCAGTCACCATCTGCAGTGATTTTGGAGCCCCCAAAAATAAAGTCAGCCACTGTTTCCACTGTTTCCCCATCTATTTGCTGTGAAGTGATGGGACCAGATGCCATGGTCTTCATTTTCTGAATGTTGAGCTTTAAGCCAACTTTTTCACTCTCATCTTTCATTTTCATCAAGAGCCTCTTTATTTCCTCTTCACTTTCTGCCATAAGAGTGGTGTCATCTGCATATCTGAGGTTATTGATATTTCTCCCGGCAATCTTAATTCCAGCTTGTGCTTCTTCCAGCCCAGCGTTTCTCATGATGTACTCTGTATAGAAGTTAAATAAGCAGGGTGACAATATACAGCCTTGATGTACTCCTTTTCCTATTTGGAATCAGTCTGTTGTTCCATGTCCAGTTCTAACTGTTGCTTCCTGACCTGCATATAGGTTTCTCAAGAGGCAGCATAATATTTATTACACTAAATACTGCAGAGACTCAAAAAGGGGAACCTTGTGCAAAACTATGGTAAAACTATGATGCTTAGAAATTATAGAACATTTTTATATATGAACATAAAATCTAAACATTATAAAAAAGTTAAGCAACTTTAATACAATAGTGTGTGTGTGTTTTCATGGATTATATCATCAGTCAGTGGGATTTACCATAAGAGAGAAATTATAGTCAAATGAAACTGTAATTGATTTAATTATGTATTTTAACAGATTAAAATTGAGAAATATTCAGATTAGTTTAATAAATAAAAAGCTACTCAATACAACTAAAAATTTGTTGATAATTTAAAATATTAACAAGAATGTTTTGGCAAAGTAGGAATAGAGGAAATTTCCTTAGAGTGATTAATGAAATTGCTACTGACAATCATAAACATAATGTTCTAAGATGAAACTGTAGGTGCCTTTTAATTAATGAAAGAATTAATTGCTATTGTCAATAACAGCCAATATCTTACCATTTCACACTCATGAAACAGGATAAGAAAAGGAAAAGAGATATCAGAAAATAAAAAGTTAATATCATTTGCTTAGAACAATGAGAATATGGAGAAAAGGCACAGAAAATATAATAGGATTTTCATGTTATCTCGTCAACTCACAAAAATAAATATAATTTAAATATTTCAGCCACACCCAAATAACAATGTAATAGAACAAGATAAGTCATTTAAGATAACACAAAGATTATAAATCATATTGGGATTTGTGAAACAAAGTTGAAGACTCTAAAAATAGATTGAATAAATAGAAACAATATTCTCAAGTGAAAAATACTAATATTAAAATGTCAATCCTTCTAAATTAATTTATTAATTTAATGCAATTCTGATTGAGATCATAAGAATAAAAGAGAGAGATTGAGATATAGGTAGGAAAAAAGACAGAGAGGGAGAGAAAGAGGGAATGGAACTGGGAGACTGAGGAATATAAACAGCCAGTAAGATACGACACAGGAATAGAGAAATAATACAATGTTTGGAGTTTAGACTACTCCAAAACAATTTTTTACGCAAAAATATTGTTAATATATGATAGAAATGATGTTACCCATCAATGAGGAATGAAGAGGGAATTCAGTAAATGGTGTGCTGGAACAACTATCTGTATAGAAAAGATTAAGTTTCATTCCTTTTCAACCCATAAAATGTAAATCCATATGAATTATTTTAAAATGAGAAAAATATTTTCAAACTATTAGAGGAAAACATTTAGATAACTTTGAACTCTTAGATTTAAAAAGTATTAGCTTGATGTACAAAATTAGCAAAATCCATTTAAAAATTTGACTAGTAAAGAACTAGATTAGGTTTTAAATTATTATGACTAATGATGACCTAGTATCATGAGCCAGATTATGGTAGTGAAAACTGAAAGTGAAAGTTGCTCGGTCATCTCTGATTCTTTGCAATCCCATGAACTATGGAGTCCATGGAATCCTCTAGGCCAGAATACTGGAGTGGGTAGCGTTTCCCTTCTCCAGGGAATCTTCCCAACCGAGGGATCAAACCCAGGTCTCCATCATTGCAGGCAGATTCTTACCAGTTTAGCCATAAGGGAAGCCCGATCACGGTAGTATATATTACAAAATATTTAACAAACAAATTTATTGCTAATAATATGTTAAAAGCTTCCACCAATAATTACCTTGACTACGCTAATAGTTCTGTGGATATATATTTAGACCAAGGAGTTAAAAATTAATAGGAATACAACTCAATATAAAGGTAGGCAAAATATATGAGAAGGCAGTTCACTAACAAGGAAAATTGAATGGCTCTTAAGGATATACTGTATTTATGTGCTTAGTCGCTCAGTCATGTCTGACTCTTTGCAGCCTCATGGACCGTAGTCCACCAGGCTCCTCTGTCCATGGGGATTCTCCAGGCAAGAATACTGGAGTGGGTTGCCATGCCATCCTTCAGGGGATCTTCCCAACCCAGGGATCAAACCCAGGTCTCCCATATTGCAGGTAGATTCTTTACAGCTGAGCCACCAGGGAAGCCCCATAAGGATTTAAAAAGATATTAACTCTCACTAGCAATCAGGGGAATACATATTACAGTAATGATGTTCCATTTTACAACCATAAGATTAGCAAAATGTTAAGAATGTAACAATACCAGATCATGGGGTATGCTGTGGAAAAACGAAAGTCCCATACATTGCTGCTAGAAGTGTGAAATAGTACAATCATATTACAGAGTAAATTTTGCAATATTGGCTAAATTTGAAAATGTGACTACGCATTAATATCCAATGGCCTAGTAATTTGAATTCTAATAGCTAGAAAAAAATCCTTGTATATGTGCCACATGGTACACATACAAAGATTTTTGTTGAAATAATGTTTATAATAGCAAAAATCAAAACCAATCAAAATATTACAAACAGGAAAATGGCTAAATAATTTATAATTTATCCCTGAACTGAGAGACTTACTAGTAGGCAGTAGCTAGGCTTAATTATAAAGATCATGAATAAAATGTTGAGTGAACAATTTTTAGATTTAAACACACAGACTAAAATAATTTAATTGAAAATTTAAAATACACAAAACTATACTAAATGTTCTATAAAGATGCACATATAGGCAATAAAAGTACAATAATATTGGCAAGAAAGATATAAGACATATTAGGTTTTTCATGGTGATTACTTCTGGAAGCTATATATAGAGAGGTAGTTAGTACTGGGCAGAGAACAAGAAAGCAATTTTGAATTTATCTGATAATATAATGTTCCTTATTTTAAAAATGTATATGTGTGTGTCTGAAGCAGTGATAATATTATTAATAATATTAATCTGTAATATTATTCTATTTATCTTTCTGTGATTTTAAATATTTTGAAACAAAACTGTGGCTTTATATTTTCTTAAGATCTAAATGAGCGATAAATGCAAACCTTGCCACAAAATTGCAAAACACTAAGTATTTAATACAGGTATGGCAACCCTTATTTAAACAAAATATTAGGCCATATCATGTACCAATTTCTTATGACTTACTGATTGATAAATGAATGCCATCTCATAATTGGTAATTATTAAATAAATAACAAACCAGTGCTGAGAAAATATGACAATAACAAAGCAAAGGGACCAGATGGAGGTGGGAGTGGAAACGTGGAGATATGCATGCCTTCCAATGTTCCACACCAGGCTTAGCTTGCTGTCGACACTCAGTAAATGTTAAGCAACAATAATAATAATGGTACCATCTGCATGCCAAATTTAGACTGGTAGAAACATACAGGATTGACAGCCCTAAAGGACAGACTTCCCTTACTTATTATTCTCAATGTGTACAGTATTTTTCTTAGCTCAGTTAATAGGATAAATAGTCTTTCAGTTACTCAGCCAGAAAGCCACCATCATCTTTAATTCTCCCTGCTCAAGCATCTGGGTGTCCCTGGTGGCTCAGAGGTTAAAGCGTCTGCCTCCAGTGTGGGAACATCACTCACAAACACTGTCAGGAATCTACCCGTCTTCGGTGTCTTTCCCTTCCGAACCAGGCACAGAATTGCTATTATAGTTTCCATAAAACCTGTAAGACTCTGTTACTTGCTCAGAAAAGCTCTGATAAGGTTTTGTTACCTAAGAGGATAAGATCATAGGATTTTAACTTGGTGTATTTTTGATTGCCTCAACTCGTATTTCCAGCATAATATCATGCTGCATCACTTGAAAACCTTCTCTTGCATCCTATTTGCCTCACATATGAGGCTAAGGAATTAAAAAAACAAACAAACAAACAAACAAACCAAACCAAACCTCTATGTACTTACGCTTTTCTCATGTGAAATGATCTTACCTCTACCTGTTTTGATTTCTACCCATTATTCAAAGATCAATTTAGTTATCTCCTGTGTAAGAACATTGTTGTTCCTCCCAGAAGAATCTAATTTCTCTTTCATTTTCCTTTTATATATTGCTTGTGTTTTTCATACCATATTATAGTTAAAATTTATTATGCATCTTATATTCTTCTAAGTTCCTTTTACCATCTATTAACAATATTATAATACATATTAACATACAATCTTCATAACAATCCTAGAAGATCATTGTTAATCATTTTACAGACATGAGAACTAAGGTATGGAGAAATCAACTGATTTGACCACAGATAGTAAGTGACAGAGCTGTTATCTGAATCCATAGTGCCTGCTTTCAACCACTAGACTTGATTCTAAGCTACTTTGGAGAAAGTGATTCTCCTAAGACCACTTCATAAAGTTTTACCTTGATCCCATCCACCATCCCATATAAGTATCAGATTCCTCACAGCACCTAACAGGGCTTCTTATAGCTGGCAAATAAATTATACTATGTAAAGGAAAAGGCCAAAAAAAAAAAAAAGGTTCAATTGATATCATTTAAAGGCATTATTATCACTAATATTATTATCAAACTGATATTATCTCAACAACAAAAAATAAAACATCTCTCATTTATTCGATCCTTCACCCTCCAGATGGCAACTAGGCTTTGGAGATATTTAGTTCTAGCCTATCTTCCCCATTAAGAGAAATTAATAGCATTGTGTGCTTTACGTACTTCAACTGGAGTTAGAGCTGCTCTGGAAGATATACCCAAAATGCATTGACAGTATTCTGGAAGACGTATGTTCTTGAGGGAATTAGGTAGAATTATTCACAAGGAAGTCCTGGGAACTAGACAAAAGGAGAACACATGAACAGAAAGATTGTGTCTCTGCTCCCCAAATTCATCTGTTGAAATCCTAACCGCCAATGTGATTGTATTAGGAGGTGATGTCTTTGGGATGTAAGTGGTCATTAAGGTGGAGACCTCATAAATAGAATCAGTGTCCTTGTAAGAAGAGATTGAAGCATTTTCTACCCCTCTCTCTGCTCTCTACCGTATGAGGATACACCCATCTGAAAATCAAGAAGCAAGCTTTTACCAGACACTGGGTCGGCCAGCCAGAAGTCTTGATCTTGAACTTCTCAGCCTCCAGAACTATGAGAAATAAATGTTTGTTGTTTAAGACACTAAGTTTATGGTGATTGGTTATAACAGTTAGAGATGACTAAAACATAGAGTAACCCTGGAAACTGACTAGGTGTGGTCTCCCTGACAATCAAAGAGAAAATAGCCATGCAGTTTCCTTTAGAAGCTATACTCAAAGAACTCCAGCTGTAGTGGAAAGTTGAGGATACCTGTGTTCCAGGAAGACATCAGCCATGAACGTTATAGTTCACAACACAGTTCCTGAGAAACCAAATAAAACAATGATAGTGATGGAAATAACCAGACTATTACGACTTCTCCATACGAACCTATTAGTTAGGACCATGTAGGTACCAAAGAAGGATAGGAGTCCTTTAAACATTGATAATCAACTTTTTTACATTCCTGACTTGGGAGTTTATAGGATATTTTAATTTAATTCATAAAAATAAGGAAATGTGGAAAAATTAATACTTACTTCAGCTCATGCATATGTTTATCAATCAAACCACAGTTTGGAAGCTATTTGTAAAATAAACTTTTATAGAGAATAGACATTTTTTGCCTTGGTTTTTTTTTTTTTTGATAGATCCTAAAATCCATTTGTAGAGAAATCACAAACAGACAATTTGACTAATTCCATCTGAACTTTGATGAAAGAACATAATTAAATAGAAATTATAAGAAAATTAACAGATTATCATTTTCTTCATTAGAAGAATCACACAAAATGGAAGAGTTTACAATTTATTTTATAATATCTCCACTTGACTAAATCCTAATCTTGTCAATTTCTCCCAGAGGAATAATGCCAGAAGAGTAAAAACTATATATGAAAAGATGTCCTTCACAATGTTATTTATAAAATAAAAAGTTAACCAAAATAATTTATTCAAGTTGAGACACTATTTAAAGAGAAAACTAGCACTAAAAATTAACAGATATTCAATGATCTATATAACAGTCATAAATTCAGTTCATTTCAGTTCAGTTTAGTCGCTCAGTCATGTCCAACTGTTTGCGACTCCATGATTTGCAGCACGCCAGGCTTCCCTGTCCATCACCAACTCCCGCAGTTCACTCAAACTCACATCCATCGAGTCGGTGATGCCATCCAGCCATCTCATCCTCTGTCGTCCCCTTCTCCTCCTGCCCCCAATCCCTCCCAGCATCGGAGTCTTTCCAGTGAGTCAACTGTTCGCATGAGGTGGCCAAAGTACTGGAGCTTCAGCTTCAGCATCATTCCTTCCAAAGAACACCCAGGACTGATCTCCTTCAGAAAGGACTGGTTGGATCTCCTTGCAGTCAAGGGACTCTCAAGAGTCTTCTCCAACACCACAGTTCAAAAGCATCAATTCTTCGGCACTCAGCTTTCTTCACAGTCCAACTCTCACATCCATACATGACCACTGGAAAAACCATAGCCTTGACTAGACGGACCTTTGTTGGCAAAGTAATGTCTCTGCTTTCATGAATTAGGACACTTTTTTTGAAGACTGGAAACTATGGTTATGGCTATAATGAATTTAGTTAGGTCAATTATAGCCCACTCATTAAAAATATTGGCTACAGAGACTACTCTTAAAATTCTTATTCAACTTAATAATATTTGTTACACAAAAGGTATATCGCACTGAATATGTTCCCTGTTTTATAGGGAACTGAAATTTTATCGACTTTTGAAGTTGTATTATACTGTGATTTCACTATATAAATATTGTTAGCATACATATTGATACTAATAATTACAAGAAATAAGAACTTGTGCCTGACTTTTAAGACAGTGAATGAAATTTTCGGTGATTTCTTTTTTTTTTACTTTTCACTTGTGTTATTTCTATAGCATTGTTTAGATGATACCTTAGAAATGACAAAAAATGAAAAACTTGAATATTCAATCCATTGGCATTAATAATTAAAGTTAATTAGCAAAAATATTATTTATTGAGTTCTGTTAGGTAATAAGTATTCCCTAGTGGTTCAGATGGTAAAGAATCTTCCTGTAATGCAGGAGACCCAGGTTTGATCCCTGGGTCAGAATGATCCCCTAGAGAAGGGAAAGGCTACCCACTCCAGTATATTTGCCTGGAGAATTCCATAGACAGAAGAGCCTTGTGGGCAGCAGTCCATGGGTTTGCAAAGAGTCAGACACGACTGAGCTACTAACACACACTATTGTGATAAATGCTTCGTTTATAACTGCATATGATGAACTTTAGGTTTAAAGGAATTAAGTAATTGGCCAAAGGTCAAACCCATGACAAACAGCTCTTATTCACTATTGCTCACCCACTGGAGAAGGCCCTGTCCTGTTCCACACATTATTTAATTTTCTTTTGGTTTCATGCTAACATTAAACACTCAAAATAACAGCCCTGAATCTGGCTGTGACCCAGTGCAAGGTCTCCCAGGAGACTCCTGGCCCGGTATCAGAGACCCCAGATGGGAAACCCATATAAGCCACCTTCCTAGGCTTTCTTTGGCAGTGTATATTTCGATCCCAGATGGAAACTGCAAGTGAACAAAACCAAATTGTACAGTTCGAATATGCTGGATTGATTCAGCTCAAGTTTCTTGAAATTAAATTTTTTGAAAGTTAAAATCATGGGATGAATAATTTTTTAATCAGAATTTTTTCTTGTAATCTTTTGACTATAAAATGTAGCCCTCTAAATCATAGTGGTGAATTGAAAAAATAATGCCATTTTGCAGTACATTTTACCCTTTTAACAAGCAACTTTCATTTTTGTTTTCCTTAGGTCTTACAGTCCATGTTTTTATCTTCATGTTTCCTTCAAGTTTTTATCCTTCTTTTACCTGAAGTATTTTATACACCAGGAACTCAACATCTGAGAAGATGGCAAAAGACTTCTTCCCTCTTAATAATGGGATAGGGAATTCCTTAGTTGATCCAATGGCTAGTACTTGGCATTTTCGCTGCTGGGGTGTATGTGTTATTAATGGCTATGTATGTGATGTGATGTGCTAATTGCTGAAGAATGACCCTATCCAGGTCTCTGAGGAAGAAATTAAGCTGAAGTTTCATTGAAGGCAAAGAAAGAAAAGAGGAGACAAGTATTTGGTCAGTGAGAGAAATACAGCCAGACTTGGAAGGGGAGTTGGATTCTCCTTTGAAGAATTGTGGAAGTGGCAGAGAATTTAGAGAGGTGATGGAAACTTGCAATCTATGCCACACCGAGTTCGGCTGGCCTCCTGTAAGAGGAAAGGCTATTGCATGTGCAGAATGGCTTTTTGGTACCACTCTTTGGAAGTAACAACAGCAGTGCTGCTGAACAGGAGCACAGTCTTTGAGCAAAAAAACAGATGCAGTCCTAACATTCAAAAGTGATATTTTATAACTGAGAAGAGCTATAACCATGTTATCACAATAGCAAAAGGATCATGCATGTTTCCACTGTCCTGACACCAAGTAAGCTTGATAAACACCATCATGAGTGACACTGGATACTCTACTAGCATGGGTTATAAGGTCTCAGAGCTAGGTTTAATTTAACCTAGGGAAAAAATGTAAATGTGGCATTTCTCACACATAAGTTTTATAGAATAAGTTCATAATGCTATATGTAAAATGAGCTATGAGCTATATCATCATAAGAGTTTCTTACTGAAAAAACCATGTGTCATCTATGAAAATGTGAAATCTCTGCCATCTGCAGATCTGTTTAAGTATTTTTGAAAACAAGCTTTTTTGAAAGATTTATAAAGTAAGAACTTCAAGTAGAAATTTTGTTTCCAAAGGTGAGATATTTTCAATTTTGAATATTCAGCAAAGTGTATCTGATGTCTTGTAGGGGAAAGATGGAAAAAAAAATAGACATTAACTTAAATTCAACAGTTTTTATTTAGGTGGATGTATGAATATCTTTGCTGCATGGCAAAGCATTTGCAGAATCACTTACCTACTCAACTACTGAGATTAAATCCCATCATACTTTCAGTTAAACAAATTCTTAGGCCATTTTTCCTCAAACCTTTATGAGGATGTCAAGACAGTTTGGTGCTAGACATCTAAATGGAAAAGATATGAATTTCAGAAATCTGTCAGCTAGTACTTTTGTATAATTCATCATGAATATTAGTTATCTCTTTTCAACAGCATAAGTGGTAGTAAAAAGATTAACGATTTTTTTTTTTTTTGACAAGCCAAATTTTTCCTGGATTTTTTTTTTTTTTTGCAATACTGAAGAAATGTAAATATTTAAGTAGAAGTTTTTTGAGTGTGCTGCAAGAGAAATTTCACCAAAACATTATTTATACATTTTCATTCTATAGTTAGGCTTATTCATTTTATCAATCTTTTCAAAGAATCAGCTTTTTATTTCATTGATTCTCTCTTTAGATTGAGCGCTTAATAGGTTTCCATTTTCTTTCCTTTCTTAGCATATCAGTTATAATTTGTTTACTTTCTCTAGTGAGTGCCTTTGAGTTTGCAATATACATTTAAAACAAATCCAAGTCCTCTTTCAAATAACAATATATCACTTCACATGTAGTGCAAGTACAAATATAGCAAATAATTACCATTCTTTACTATCATCCCCTGTACCATTGCTCTCATTAATTTCAGTTACACATAAGCTATAATCATTGAATACGTTGTTGCTTTTATTATTTTGAATATGCTCTTTTCTTTGATCAATTAAAAATAAAACTAATAAAAGTTTTGATTTTGCTTTCATTTTTTCTTTTTTGATTCTCCTCTTTTCTTTATGTTGATCTGAGTTTCTGACCAATATTATTTTCCTTATCTCTAAAGAACTTCTTTTAACATTTTTTTTTCAAAGTAAGAAATTCCCTCAATTTTTATTTGTTTGAGAAAACCTGAATTTCTCCTTCACTTCTAAAATATAGTTTTGTAGGGTACAGAATTCTAAGTTCATGTTCTTCTTCTCTCAACACTTTAAATATTTCATTTCACTCCCTTTTTGCTGTATGATATCTGAAAAGCAGGACGGAATTATTATCTTTGATTCTAAAACTAGAAACTAGAATACTCACTGGTAAGCAGTAAGGACTTCATTGCTACTGGTAAATGGGATGACAATAACTCTTGCATGCCACAGCCTTATATTCAGTGAGAGTCTTACCAAAGATATTTAGATTAAAATAAGGTGTAGGCAGAAGCTTCAGCTTCTGGAACAGTTTTAAAAGGTTGATATTTAAAATATCATGGTAGGAGCAATGATAATTCTAATGACTGTCATTTGACTGGCTTTTATTTGTAACTTTCAAAGCTTAAAAAATAAATAGACTCAGGTAGTTTGAAAAAAAAAAAACAAAAAACAAAAAAAAAACCTCCATGAGGACATCTGTAGATACAAGGCAGGGACTCAAATTTTAATGATAAAAGTAACACAGTTACAACTAATTCTATAACCTTTCCAGGTCTCATGTAAAAATAATAATAATAAAAAAGAAATGGTGCCAATGGGGAAAAGAAAAATGAGACTTGAGGCCTTGGTGGGAACATTTGATTGAATGAGCTTCACACTTCTAACCTCAGGATGCTCCTGTATATTCTGTTGTGGTAGAGGCAGTTTCTTTTCTCTTGTCATTAAAAAAAATGCCTCTATTCCCTGGAGTTTCTGCAAAGACATCTGAACTTTTGCTTTGCAAGATCATATTTTTGTTTTCATCAAAAATGCCCCTACTTCCTTTTATTACTTCCACAGTAGTAAATACAGTCAGCTTGAACAGGAAAATAAAACGCTTATTTCAGGAGAAGGTAGACAGAAGAGAGGAGAATGGGAGGGGAGTGTGGAGGAGACAGAGAAGGAGAGAGAATCAATAAGCGAATGAGATAAAATGTTAACAACAGATGAACTGGGGTTAAATTTTTATATATGTTCTTTGTACTATTTTTATTTTGTAACTCTTAACTCTTTGTAGATTGAGATTATTTCCAAACAAAAAATTTTAAAGTGTATATTTTCCAAACTGTGCTTTAAAGGTATAAAAAAAAATGTTTTTCTTCTTGAGACTTTTAAATGCTACATCTCTAAAGAGAGCAAAAGTTATAAAAGTATTCTTTGATTTTAAGATTCTAAAAGGAGCTAAAATCTTTTAAACTTCACACTCAACATCCCCAAACACATTTTCAGAAATGAATCTTATATGATTAATTGGATGAGTAGCTTTTTATACCTAATAAAACCACTTTCCTTAGATATGCCAGAGCAGGAGATTGTGAAATTGGTATGAGCTGGTTCAAAAGTAATCCAAGTCCTTGCTTGCATTCCAAACAAGAAGATCAAAAACAGTCCAAGAAGCAAGTTGTTCCTTAACTATTTGACTTCTTTGACCCTAAGAAATACCTGAATTTTAAGGAACAAAGTAATACCCATGAAATTGAACGTTCTAAGACCTTAAAATGTAAGATGCAATGTAAATGTCCAAAATGAATCACCCTCATTGCTTTAGCTAAACATTATTAAAACATATTTCATATTTTTGAGTTTATGAGATATGATAGGGAGATTAATTTTAAAAATCTGCCAGATTGTTTTATTATTACATCTGATGAAGTATTTCCACTCACTTGTATAATTTAATGTTCAAATTACAAATGGTAAAATGCTCTAAGTAATATATAATATGTACTGCCTCTTCAGTACAAAATTGACATACTGCTTATACTGTGAAACAAAAATGACATTTAAAACCTTTTTTTGTGGGATAAGTCTCATCAGGCAGGGCAAGTAGAGATGAAAACATGTCTCTTATTGCAGAGATGATAATTCCTGGGGAAAGTTTTTGCAGTTCTTTCTCTTTTTTTCTCATTTTCCAGAAACAGTAGTTTAGAGTTTAAATGCTTAATCAGTTCAAACTCCCATATTAGGTGAGCTATGACAGCAAATTAAGACTTCTAAGGTGTCCTAAAAATATCAGGTGATTCACTACCATGGGATAGGCAAACTATATTTGTCCTACAGGTCATATTTTGAGTACCTAAATTTTATTTTAACCCACTTATTTTACATCAGAATAAACTGTGGCCTTGACAAGGAAGATAACCTATCTAAAGATGAGTTGGAATTAATACCCAGGCATCTTCCCACTCTAGTATTCTTGTCTGGAAAATTCTATGGACAGAGGACCCTAGCTGGCTACAGTCCATGGGGTTGCAGAGAGTCAGACACAGCTGAGCGTGAGTGCATGCACACACACACACGCACACATGCACACACACATTTTGCTGAAGTCTAATATTATATGAGGCAACCTAGAAAACTGCTTTTATTTACTCTGGGTTTACCCTGCTGGTGACTTTAGTCTGAGTGCAAGATGGAAGCTCAGATTCCTTGTGTTGATAATGATATTTAAATCGTTGTGTATATATTAGTTTTAAAATGAAACTGTCATTCTCATCTGAAATCTGTGTCTACAGAGTTTAAATAGGTCTTAGCTTTTGTGGTGGTTGATGTTCGACTTGAGCCTACGAATTCAACATATATTGTTTCTACTTTAAAAAGTGAATTTTTAGAATTTCAAGATAAAATAGAAACTAGAAAAACAATAGAAAATATTAGCAAATATAAGTGTTAGTTTTTTGAAAAGGGGAAGTATATTGACAACCCTTTAGCTAGCTTAATCAAAAAAAAAAAAAAAAGAGAGAGAGAGAGAGTGGAAAGACTCAAATAAACAAGACTGTGAATGAAACAGGAGACATTAAAACTTAAGAAATTCAAAGATTCACACTAATATGAAAAGGTATACTCACAAAATTTGGATAACCTAGATGAAATAGATGAATCCCCAGAAACATAGAATTTAGTAAGATTGAATCATAAAGAAACAGAAAAATCTGAACAGACTAATAGTGAGTAATGATGTTGAAGCAGTAATCATAAACCCCCCACTTGTTAATCATAAACATCCTACTTGTGAATTTTACTAAATATTAAAAAAAGAATTAACATAGATCTTTCTCAAGCTCTTCCAATGAAATTGGAGAGAAAGGAACACCTTAGAATTGCAAACTCTTGTTCTGAGAAATACCCATGGAAAATTTTGAGGACTACATTGATTCTGTATTCTTCCAAAGGGAATTTATGTTTTCCTTGGCCAGATAACTGGGTACACTATCAACTTGGGATCTTTTTAAATAAAGTTCTGACCTTAAGTTTTGCTGAATAATACAGGTGTGTAACCTGGAGTTACATAACCGTATGAGAGTGAGACTAAGTTTGCAGGGTAATTATGAAATCTGAACTGTCATTGGATCTAAAACATGAGCTCTCAAGTACTCTGTATTTGCTATTTTAGGCTGAGGACTTAGGGAAGGCAGGTGATAAATGGAATTATGGTTCAAATCCGTCTTACTGTATGTAGGACAGGTCCTTGGACACATCCTCAGGTTGTATCTGTGATCCCCAGAACATAATTGGCATGCATATATTTAGAAGCTAGTTGAACCCTCATATTGATTATCTTGACTGTGGAGCAAATTATAGTATGGTAAGAAATACCAAGTGAAAGCTCCTGAAACTGTCCCATCACACTGCCAGAATAGTAAGCCAGCTGTATTACCACATCCCAGAAGGAATTGCAGAGGTAAATATAATTATCAAAGTTATAAAAAAGGCTGGAGTGGTGACCCTCCCCCCATTTCATTCAGCAGTACCATGCCCCAAAACTCAGATGGATAATAACAGGTAACTGAGAATATGGTAACCCTCACCAAATGGCAGTACCCATTGCAGTTCAGTTCAGTTCAGTTCAGTTCATTTCAGTCACTCAGTCGTGTCTGACTCTTTGCAACCCCATGAATTGCAGCACGCCAGTCATCCCTGTCCACCACCATCTCCCGGAGTACACTCAGACTCACATCCATCAAGTCCGTGATGCCATCCAGCCATCTCATCCTCTGTTGTCCCCTTCTCCTCCTGCCCCCAATCCCTCCCAGCATCACAGTCTTTTCCAATGATCACTCTTCCCATGAGGCGGCCAAAGTACTGGAGTTTCAGCTTTAGCATCATTCCTTCCAAAGAAATCCCAGGGCTGGTCTTCTTCAGAATGGACTGGTTGGATCTCCTTGCAGTCCAGAGGACTCTCAAGAGTCTTCTCCAACACCACAGTTCAAGAGCATCAATTCCTCGGTGCTCAGCCTTCTTCACAGTCCAATTCTCAAATCCATACATGACCACAGGAAAAAACATAGCCTTGACTAGACGGACCTTAGTCGGCAAAGTAATGTCTCTGCTTTTCAATATGCTATCTGGGTTGGTCATAACTTTTCTTCCAAGGAGTAAGCGTCTTTTAATTTCATGGCTGCAGTCACCATCTGCAGTGATTTGGGAGCCCCCCAAAATAAAGTCTGACACTATTTCTATTGTTTCCCCATCTATTTCCCATGAAGCGATGGGACCGGATGCCATGATCTTCATTTTCTGAATGTTGAGCTTTGAGCCAAATTTTCCACTCTCCTCTTTTACTTTAAATAAGAGGCTTTTGAGTTCCTCTTCACTTTCTGCCATAAGGGTGGTGTCATCTGCATATCTGAGGTTATTGATATTTCTCCCAGCAATCTTGATTCCAGCTTGTGTTTCTTCCAGTCCAGCGTTTCTCATGATGTACTCTGCATATAAGTTAAATAAGCAGGATGACAATATACAGCCTTGACATACTCCTTTTCCTATTTGGAACCAGTCTGTTGTTCCATGTCCAGTTCTAACTGTTGCTTCCTGACCTGCATACAGATTTTTGAAGAGGCAGGTTAGGTAGTCTGGTATTCCCATCTCTTTCAGAATTTTCCACAGTGTCTTGTGATCCACACAGTCAAAGGATTTGGCATAGTCAATAAAGCAGAAATAGATGTTTTTCTGGAACTCTCTTGCTTTTCCCATGATCCAGCGGATGTTGGAAATTTGATCTCTGGCTCCTCTGCCTTTTCTAAAACCAGCTTGAACTTCAGGGAGTTCACAGTTGACATATTGCTGAAGCCTGGCTTGGAGAATTTTGAGCATTGCTTTACTAGCGTGTGAGTTGAGTGCAATTGTGCGGTAGTTTGAGCATTCTTTTGCATTGCCTTTCTTTGGAATTGGAATGAAAACTGACCTTTTCCAGTCCTGTGGCCACTGCTGAGTTTTCCAAATTTGCTGGCATATTGAGTGCAGCCCTTTCACAGCATCATCTTTCAGGATTTGAAATAGCTCCACTGGAATTCCATCACCTCCACTAGCTTTGTTTGTAGTGATGCTTTCTAAGGCCCACTTGACTTCACATTCCAGGATGTCTGGCTCTAGATTAGTGATCACATCTTCATGATTATCTGGGTCATGAAGATCTCTTTGGTACAGTTCTTCTGTGTATTCTTGCCACCTCTTCATAATATCTTCTGCTTCTGTTAGGTCCATACCATTTCTGTCCTTTATCGAGCCCATCTTTGCATGCAATGTTCCCTTGGTATCTCTAATTTTCTTGAGGAGATCTCTAGGCTTTCCCATTCTGTTGTCCTCTATTTTATTGCATTGCAATGGATCCTTATTGAAAAAGACCTAGATAATCTCTAATACTTGGTATACAGCTATTGAACTGCAGAATGTATTATTGTCAATCCTCATCGGCAAAGGAAAGTTTGTTTTGAATAAGATAGACTGCAATACACATCTTTTGTTTTGACCCTGAGATATGTTATTTTTTATCTTTATTCCAATAGTTGGCAGGGGTCGCAAAGAGTCGGACACGACTGAGCGACTGAACTGAACTGAACTTGTTATCTTAAAATTCTGTGTAATATTATACTAGTCCACTGTATTGCTCCACCATGCTAATAGAACTTGGTAAGGAGGAAATTTCAAGTACATTTTATAGTTTATTTATGACTTCAAAAATTATAAAGTATAACTTCAGAAAACAATCTGCATTTATTCTTATGTATCTAACTCTTTAAACTTATATAATTTTGGTGTATCTTGGGAAGTTATTTTTTTCTAAATTTTGAAACATTTATTTTAGATATATTATTAAATAACCCCCAAGTTCCTTATTGATTTGCAGATGTCTTCAAAATATGTTATTTTCAGTCTATTTTATTGCCTGTTATCTATTTTGCACATGTATTTTATTGAGTACAATATTTTTTAATTTAGAGAAATATTTAAACTATGTCTATTTTTGCTTTTTAAATATTCTTTGACATCCTTACCTGTTTATGTTTCCAGATAATATCTATTATCTGATTATAGGGTTTCAAGAAAAAAAATGGTAAGGTTTAGTAGTGAAATTATGTTAATTCCATTAATTAATTTGGGAAAATTGAAATCTTTATAATTATTAGACTTATCCATAATAAAAGTTTCTGCACTTATATATTCAATTAATTGTCACTGATTTATATAAAATATGCATATTTTGACTGTGTTAATCAAAGAAAACTTTGTATTGTAGTCTTTGTACATGCAATCTACATTAATAAATATTTTATAAGAAACATCAACGAATAAAGCAAACCAGGAAATAAAGCTTGAAATAATGTATTCTACTTTCTATGTAAATCTAAACCTTATAAATGTAGATATGCTTTAGTATGTAGAAAAGGAAAATGATAATAGTGAAGAGTCCTTGGCATCACACAAACAATTAATTGAAAAGTAACAGGATTTAGCCTATATAGATGAGAAGTTATAAATTAATTATATTGGAAAGTTTTTCATATAAACAGAAGGGGTAGAAATCTCAAGGCAATAGATTTGGAAAACTATTTTAATAAATCAAGTTAATGATAACATAGGCTATCCTAGATGGCAGTGAGCTAGCCCCTGCCCTTAGACAAGATGATGCAACTTGGAAGGGTATTTGTGAAACAGATAAGGTATTAAACAGTGATATTTTGAGTTTACTTCAATGACAAGTCTATGATAGCATGGAACTCACTGTATATATATATTTTTTTTAATTCTGCTGTTTTTCTAATCCCAAATACAAAATTCATGATCTTCAAAAAATATAGTAGATCATCATTCCCATAACTACATTGCTCCAGTTTTTAGTTCAGTAAGCTTTTTTTTCTTTTTTTTTTTTTGGCAGATGTAATACCACACCTGTAATATAGGATATCATTTGAGGACACAGCCCTTATTTAAATTCCTTCAGGGTTCATTTTAAAGTTAATGGTTTCTGCTGATGTGCTGGATTTGCTTCACATTGTTAAATGCTTGAATACACGTTAGAAAAGCCAACTTTACATTCTTTTGCTTGTGAACGAAATAAATCCCCTAAGACAAAAACCAAGAAGGGTGATTGACCCAACTCAGTTTTTGTGCCTTTATTTGTTAAGGAAGTTGAAAGTGCCATGAGATTGATTTAATCAAATAAATAGGTTGGGGTTGACACTTAGGTAATTTGTATAATACTGTTTGATCCCCCTTCTAAGTATTGCCAAGCCTGTTTCCATGTGGACAAACCAGACTGTTTGCTGGTAAATTATCACTTTTTGGAAACTGAGCTAACACTACTTCATGTAAATAAAAAAAAAATGCTTATAAAGTCTAATGTAAATACCTAACAGCCCACTCTTGTTTGTGTTTCGGCTGGGTGGCTTAAATGGTTTGCGAGCTTTGTTTACTTCACATACAAAATCAGCTAATTTTCTTAGCCTCTAACTGGAAACTGATAACTTCTATTTCTGTTATTACAAGTAGAGTAGTTTTTAATCTTTTGGAAAAGATTTTAAGAAAACATTTATTAATTTTTACACTTAACTCACGCATTTTCAAGAATCTTTCTGTTTTCTAATTTTATTTATTAATTATTTATCTTTGCGCTGGGTCTTCATTGCTCTGTGGGCTTCTCTCTAACTGGCAAGCAGGGGCTACTCTCTAGTTGTGCTGCACAGGCTTCCTTTAAGGTTGTTTCTCTTGTGCGGAGCATGGAATCTAGGGTGCGTGGACTCAGTAGTTGTGGTTCCCAGGCTGTAGAGCACAGACTCAGTGATTGCAGCACACAAGCTTAGTTGCTCCGTGGCATACAGAGTTTTCCCGGATTAGAGATTGAACCTGTGTCTCCTGCATAGGCAGGCAAATTCTTTACCACTGAGCCACCAAGAAAGCCCTCAAGCACTTTTGAGTGGCACAATGAGCAAAACAAAAGTATGTATCAGCTTTGTTCAGTGAGATTCAGGCATCCTACTACATATACTCCAGGACGTATGTGAGGTTCTAAGGAAAGAGAATGAACCCAGTTTTTGCATAGAATTGCTTAAGAAGTAATAAGGGAGGAAAGAAACAAATATAATTTGTGTCATCACACAAAACAAAACCTGAGTAGCACGAGAAAGGGATTAAGTGCCATAAGAGTTCCTGAACAAGAATAAAAACCTTTCATTGGGAAAGATTTTGTGAGCTCAAAGGTCAACAGAGTTTGAACCAGGAAAATGAAAAGGAAGAACCGAGGCCCAATAATAGGTAAGTAATCAGCTTTCTAAGTGAATCAAATAATTCACTAGTGAATTTTAAAAGGCATATGCTTTAGTCTACAGTAAGATGAATATTGCCCTTTATGGCATTACTTTTATAACCAAATTAGGTCATTCAGAAAGGCTTGATTTTTCAGGGACACTGAAAAATACATCACTATACAATCTCCAGAGAAGCCTGACCTGATACTGCATATAATTGAGACATTCCTGCTTCCTTCAGGGAGTAAATCAGTTGATTTTCAACTGTTTTATTCACCTCTAATTTAAGTGTCCTCTTTCTAAACGGTAATTTGACCCAGAACATCTCTGAAATGTCTGAGACATTTAGCAGTTCCTCAAGGGGATCTTACACTTGTGAGTCATGATGAATTCAGAAGTTAGAACAAGTTAATGACTTTTGAAAAAAAAAAAAACAAAAACGTATTTGATGTGGTAGGATTCACTTCCAGGAAATCACTTAGCATAAAACTAAAGGTCAGGAGGATGGAAAGTAGTAACATGATTGCCTCACACCATTTCCTTTAATGTTAAATAAGGAACATTTCTGAGTACTTATCAGAAGAGATGTTTTCATAAACTGACATTAGAAAGGAGGCATAATATTGTTGAAAGAGTCTAGGATAGGAATTGGGAAATCTAGGATCAATTCTGATTTTGATACAAAATTATTGCATAACTCTAATCATATATTTTCCCTCCTGGGGCCCCCAATTCCTCCTGTACCTGTCCAATGAAACAGTTGGAGATCAACTTTGAGGTTATTTCTAGTTCTGACAGTGTTATCTAACTTTGTTGTTCATTTGATCCTTTTGTACTTCTCAGAGAGAGAATTAAGATGCTGACCTGGTTTGAGTATATAGGCTTGAAAATTTTTGAAGATGACCTAGTAGTGAATTGGGCAAAAATGAATCTTGACTAGACTTAAATTAGAAGTGAAACTGAGAAGTTTAGGAATATATCACTTGTCCATAAGCCAGTTCTAAGAATCTGGAGTTAAACTGAACTTATTAATAAGTAGCATAGTTTGAGGTTCTGTATTACATTTGAATTTCAATTTCAAAGTCTTAAAATAGCAACTGTTTGCAAAATCATAGTCTTAGCAGTGACTACTAGGAAATTAATTGAACAAAAAACTGTAAATTTAAAAAGAATGAATGGAGTGACAAATTGCTTGATTATAATGATCAAAAAATAGGTTGATTTTATTTAAATGACAGCCTAGAAAACCAATCTGAAAACTGGAAATATTGTTAACATAAGTTCATATGCCCAATGCACAGTGAGACCAAACAAATTGAAAAGTCAGGGTTTGGAGCAGAGCAAGGTTTACTGCAAGGCCACCCAAGGAGAAGAGTAGTTTTTGCCCTAAAAACCTGAATTCCCAGAAGGCTTTAGACAAAGCAGTTTTAAAGGCCAGTGGGGGACTTGTATCACAGGAGTAAACACTGTCAGTCCTTAGGCTCAAAGGCCTGGAGCTCTGTGTTCAAGCAGTTTACATCTTCTGTTTGTTGGAGAGGTGTTTTTCTTTTTTTTTAACATATGCAAAACAGCTCAGGAAATATTTGTGCATCAAATACTATTTTTGAGGCAGCTCAGAGAAGTGCTAAAGCAGAGAATATGGGAGAAGGCCTGCTCCAGGAAGGCCCAATGAGGTCCTGCTTGGTTATATTATCAAGGTTGGATAAGACTTTTCTGCCTGACACATTCATTTTTAGATGGGGAAACTGAGGAACCAGAGATATTTGTCTCAGAGAAAGAGAGCTAAAGAGAAAATGGAAAATATAAGCAAGTGACAGATATATTTATATATACACACATCAATTCAGTTCAGTTCAGTCGCTCAGTTGTGTCCGACTCTTTGCGACCCCATGAATCGCAGCATGCCAGGCCTCCCTGTCCATCACCAATTCCCAGAGTTCACTCAGACTCACGTCCATCAAGTCTGTGATGCCATCCAGCCATCTCATCCTCTGTCGTCCCCTTCTCCTCCTGCCCACAATCCCTCCCAGCATCAGAGTTTTTCCAGTGAGTCAACTGTTTGCATGAGGTGGCCAAAGTACTGGAGTTTCAGCTTTAGCATCATTCCTTCCAAAGAAATCCCAGAGCTGATCTCCTTCAGAATGGACTGGTTGGATCTCCTTGCAGTCCAAGGGACTCTCAAGAGTCTTCTCCAACACCACAGTTCGAAAGCATCAAATCTTCGGCACTCAGCTTTCTTCACAGTCCAATTCTCACATCCATACATGACCACTGGAAAAACCATAGCCTGACTAGACGGACCTTTGTTGGCAAAGCAATGTCTCTGCTTTTCAATATGCTATCTAGGTTAGTCATAACTTTCCTTCCAAGGAGTAAGCGTCTTTTAATTTCATGGCTGCAGTCACCATCTGCAGTGATTTTGGAGCCCAGAAATATAAAGTCTGACACTGTTTCCACTGTTTCGCCATCTATTTCTCATGAAGTGATGGGACCAGATGCCATGATCTTAGTTTTCTGAATGTTGAGCTTTAAGCCAACTTTTTCACTCTCCACTTTCACTTTCATCAAGAGGCTTTTTAGCTCCTCTTCACTTTCTGCCATAAGGATGGTGTCATCTGCATATCTGAGGTTATTGATATTTCTCCCAGCAGTCTTGATTCCAGCTTGTGCTTCTTCCAGCCCAGCATTTCTCATGATGTCCTCTGCATAGAAGTTAAATAAGCAGGATGACAATATACAGCCTTGATGTACTCCTTTTCCTATTTGGAAGCAGTTTGTTGTTCCATGTCCAGTTCTAACTGTTGCTTCCTGAGCTGCATATAGGTTTCTCAAGAGGCACGTCAGGTGGTCTGCTATTCCCATCTGTTCCAGAATTTTCCACAGTGTCTTGTGATCCACACCATCAAAGGCTTTGGCATAGTCAATAAAGCAGAAATGGATGTTTTTCTGGAACTCTCTTGCTTTTCCATGATCCAGCGGATGTTGGAAATTTGATCTCTGGTTCCTCTGCCTTTTCTAAAACCAGCTTGAACATCAGGAAGTTCACAGTTCACATATTGCTGAAGCCTGGTTTGGAGAATTTTCAGCATTACTTTACTAGCTTGTAAGTTGAGTGCAATTGTGCGGTAGTTTGAGCATTCTTTGGCATTGCCTTTCTTTGGAATTGGGATGAAAACTGACCTTTTCCAGTCCTGTGGCCAGTGCTGAGTTTTCCAAATTTGCTGGCATACTGAGTGCAGCACTTTAGCAGCAGCATCTTTCAGGATTTGAAATAGCTCCACTGGAATTCCATCACCTCCACTAGCTTTGTTCATAGTGATGCTTTCTAAGGCCCACTTGACTTCACATTCCAGGATATATGGCTCTAGGTGAGTGATCACACCATCGTGATTATCTTGGTTGTAAAGATCTTTTCTGTATAGTTCTTCTGTGAATTCTTGCCACCTCTTTATAATATCTTCTGCTTCTGTTAGGTCCATACCATTTCTGCCCTTTATCAAGCCCATCTTTGCATGAAATGTTCCTTGGTATCTCTAATTTTCTTGAAGAGATCTCTAGTCTTTCCCATTCTGCTGTTTTCCTCTATTTCTTTGCATTGATCTCTGAGGAAGGCTTTCTTATCTCTTCTTGCTATTCTTTGGAACTCTGCATTCAGATGCTTGTATCTTTCCTTTTTTACTTTGCTTTTCGCTTCTCTTCTTTTCACAGCTATTTGTAGGGCCTCCTCAGACAACCATTTTGTTTTTTGCATTTCTTTTGCATGGGGATGGTCTTGATCCCTGTCTCCTGTACAGTGTTATGAACCTCCGTCCACAGTTCATCAGGCACTCTGTCTATCAGATCTAGTCTCTTAAATCTATTTCTCACTTCCACTGTATAATCATAAGGGATTTTATTTAGGTCATATCTGAATGGTCTAGGGGTTTCCCTACTTTCTTCAATTTAAGTCTGAATTTGGCAATATATGTGTATCTCCAAGACTCTGTGGAACAACCCTCCTCCCCAAAGTCCCCTTTTCCCTGTTTGTAGTAAAGCTTAAGCCTCCTAGGTCTTCCCTAAATTCCAGTGAAGGATTTAATCAGTAAAGTGAGAAAATGTGGAAACAAAGGACAATTCAAGCAAGACAAATAATAACTGTCAGCCATGAAACAAAGTTAAGGACCTTTAGGGCCTCCTCCAGGTAGTAATCTGAGATAGTATTCTGCAGTATTCTGAGCAATATCCTTGAGTTGTTTTGCAGTCATTAAAACCCCTGCCCCACCATTTGGATGAAATTAACTACATCTGACTACCAGTAGGTAGACTCTGGACTCCAGACTGGTTGGAACTAGAAGACTGGTGATTTTACTCAGAAACAGCACCTTGTTACCTCACCACAACCAATCAGAAGGATGCCCACAAGCTGATTACACACCCTTCAACCCTGTCCCTTATTTTGCTTTCAAAAATCCTTCCCTGAAAACCGTTAAGGCAATCAAGTCTTTTGAGCAAGAGCTGCTCATTCTTGCTTCGGCCCGTGTTGGATGCTCTGCAATAAATGCTGTACTTTCCCTTGTCACAACCTGTTGCCACTGGATTCTAGACTGGTTTTACTTCTCAAGGACAAGTCGACTCAAGTTTGGTCTGATCATCTATACATTTCCTAGGTGGCGCTAGTGGTAAAGAACCTGGCTGCCAATGCAGGTTCTGGGTTGGAAAGATTCCCCGGAGGAGGGCATGAAAACCCACTCCAGTATTCTTGCCTGGAGAATCCCATGGACAGAGGAGACTGGCAGGCTACAGTACATGGGGTAGCAAAGACTCGGACATGACTGAAGTGACTTAGTATGCACGCATATAAAAAAAGAGGGGAGGAGGAGAGAAATTACTAGCACACAGGTTTTTAGATCTAAAGAATTTAAAAGATCTAGAAAAAACATTTTACTTCAGAAAAAAATTGAAAACTAGCTCTTATTTGAATATTACTTAAGTGGAAATATTTGTTTTCTTGGTTTCAGGTTGAACAAATGCAAACTATGAAATATTAGGTAAATTCTAGAGATATTGCTAATGTGTTAGCTCTTCTAAAGTTATCTGTGTTTTAGAAGGTAATTCCTGCATTTGTAGTTACTTTAAATTACTGATAGATTTAGAAATATTGGACTCAGTGTACAAGAACTGGACTTTGAATCATACTCTAAAATTATAGAGGGATTAATTCAGAGAAGTATCACAAATGTGATACTGAGAATTGGTTTGCATTCAGATTGGAGCTTAAGCAGATATAAAAATGAGGAAGGACCTCCCCAGAGAAAACAGTAGCCTGTGGGAAGATACAGGTTGTTTAAAGAGCCAGATGATTTGAGAGAGGATGTAAAGAGATGCTGCAGATGGGCTTGGAGATATAAGTTAAGGCAAAAAGAAGAAAGGTTCATTTGCTTGGATGTTTGGATTTTATCTTGTAAGTAACAGAGTGTCAAAGAGGTTTGTAAGCATGGTGAATGGAGATCAAATCTGTTTTTTAGGAAGATAGTTAAGAAGAAACAACAAATAATAAAGGGGAAGATATGTGAAATTCAATATAGTGTTCTTTGGCTGAAGCACAGGTGAGAAATTATGATTTTTTTTTCAAGTAAATCAATGAAAGTAAGACTAGATAAAATCAGAATTCCTGAAGTGTAATAAGTCAGGTTCTGCACTCTTTGCAACAAATCTCTTTGGATTTGAATATAGAGCCTGAGAAGAGCAAGAAAATTACCTAAATTTTTTTAGTTTGGAAAACCAGTGGATTAGACAACATTATTCAAGACTGAGACAACTTGACTGATGATTCTGAAAAGTCAAATCTCTACGGTTAACATTACCTATTTTCTTTTATCAGTTTTATTTTATTTATCCCTGTTTTATGCCAACCTCTATCTGTAAGGTTGCGGAATATTCCTCTGTCCTTTGGAAACAGAGAGATGCACATGGACCCAGGGGCATTAGAACGAGTTCAGTGAGAATTGTGAGATCAGTAATAAAGCGCTAGGTAGTGATAAAGAATAAAGACATTACTTCTGTTTGCTCCTGTACTGGGTCTATGTCTCTGCAGTTAAATTGTGAGCTCCTTGAGGTCAGGAGCTGGGTCTTATTCATCTTTGAATTTGTGAACCTAGCAGTGTCTTGATCCCTAGTTGACATTCAGAAAATGTTTATTGACTAGGTGAGGTGAAGTCGCTCAGTCATGTCCGACTCTTTGAGACCCTGTCACCGTGGACTGTAACCTACTAGGTTTCTCCGTCCATGGGATTCTCCAGGCAAGAATACTGGAATGGATTGCCATTTCCTTCTCCAGGGGATCTTCCTGACCCAGGGATCGAACCCGGGTCTCCCGCATTGGAGGCAGATGCTTTAACCTCTGAGCCACCAGGTAAGCCTTATAGTAAATACATTAACAGAGAAGTTTTTGTACACAAAACTTCAGTAAAAGTACTTGTTAATCTTTCATTTTCTTAGAGCCTAATAGAGAGACAAGGTGAGTGAAAACAAATTCAGTTTTGAAAGAATTTGAGCAAAAATAATTCAGAAGAAATATATTTTTTTGTATGGATAAATCTGTGAAATGAGAATTGGTTTAACCAGGTACACCTCTGAGACCCAGCCTCCATTTATGAGTCAGAGTTTTTAGGGACAGGGACTTCCCCCTCACTTTTTTTTGTTTCACATGTAATCCTCATATAACTTGTAAACCAGGGCCCAATGTAATAACTTGGTGGATGAGACAAAATCGCATTTCATTTAAACAAATGAAGCACAAAAACAAGATTCACTGTCTCTAGCTTCCTAGCCAGCTCTTACCTAGGGTGTGTCTCCTTTTGTTGTTCAGTTGCTCAGTTATTTTGACTCTTTGTCACCCCATAGAATGCAGCACACCAGGCTTCCCTGTACTTCACTGTTTCCCTGAGCTTGCTCAAACTCATGTCCATTGAGTCGGTGATGTCATCCAACCATCTCATCCTCTGTCATCCCCTTCTCCTCCTGCCTTCAATCTTTGCCAACATTAGGGTCTTTTTTAATGACGGCTCTTCGCACCAGATGCCCAAAGTATTGGAGTTTCAGCTTCCTCGTCAGTACTTCCAATGAATATTCAGGACTGATTTCCTTTAGGATTGACTGGTTGGATCTCCTTGCAGTCCAAGCGACTCTCAAGAGTCTTCTCCAACACCGCAGTTCAAAAGCATCAATTTTTCAGTTCTCAGCCTTCTTTATGATCCAATCCCACATCTATACATGACTACTGGAAAAACCATAGATTTGACTATACACACCTTTGTGGGCAAAATAATGTCTCTCCTTTTTAATATGCTGTCTAGGTTGGTCATAGCTTTTCTTCCAAGGAGCAAGCATCCTTCATGGCTGCAGTCACCATGCAGTGCTTTTGGAGCCCGAGAAAATAAAGTCTCTCACTGTTTCTATAGTTTTCATATCTATTAGCCGTAAAGTAATGGGACTGGATGCCATGATCTTAGTTTTTTGAATGTTGAGTTTTAAGCCAGCTTTTTCACTCTCTTCTTTCACCTTCATCAAGAGGTTCTTTAGTTCCTCTTTGTTTTCTTCCATAAGGGTGGTGATATCTGCATATTTTAGGTTATTGATGTTTCTCCCAGCAATCTTGATTCCAGCTTATGCTTCATTCAGCCTGACATTTCGCATGGTGTCCTCTCTATATAAGTTAAATAAGCAGGATGACAATACACAGTCTTGATGTACTCCTTTCCCAATTTTAAACCAATCCATTGTTCCATGTCCAGTTCTAACTGTTACTTCTTGACCTGCATACAAATTTCTCAGGAGGCAGGTGAGGTGGTCTGGTATTCCCATCTCTTTAAGAATTTTCCATAGCTTGTTGTGATCCACACAGTCAAAGGCTTTAGTGTAGTCAATGAAGCAGAAGTAGATATTTTAAGCAGAAGTGTCTCCTCTAGTTCTGATGATTCTGTCTCTAATTAAATTTATTTTTCTTCTCTCATTAACTTTAGATAAGCAAACAGATACTTACAGTTTCTCTTTTAAAGGCAAGCTCCCTACCTCATCATGGTATCTGTAATTTTTATATTAATAAGACTGAATTAGCTCATAGGAAAAATACTCCAAAGAACTTGATGAATCCAGAGTGATTCATTTTTTTAATGCAATGCCCTCTGATATTTTTGCTGATTAGTCATTAGCTGGACTTTTCTTCTTTTAAATCTTTAAATTGTCTGTAAAGTTAGCTCTGCCCCTCTTTTTTTGAATCGAATAACCACACACCGCAGATCCCAGTGTGTGTGCCTGTCAATGTTACTTACTGCTGTCAAAGCCCTTCTCTCCCTCTAACCACAAACCCTGGACTAGCAAGATATCAGCTGCTGCCCTCCACAGCTGCCCTCTTCTGTCCATCAGAATAAAGTTGGAATTCATTCCTTAATTAATATCTTCAATATCTCTAGTCACTTTTGCATTATTTACTTCTCAAAAGTCTTGAAATAAGTCACACATTTCACTTGTGATGGCTGCTCATGAAGACAAGCTGCCAAATCCCTGGGTTGTGATGAAGCAATTGCTGAGGTGTCCAGGCAAGCAACGGACTCATGCTCCCTTGGGCTGCACAGGACTCAGAGGCATTCTGATTTGAATAAGTTGCACTGAGAAAATACTAGCTCTGGAGTTCTAAGACTCAACTCTAATTCTTGAAATAATGAAATTTCTGAGCATGTGTTGAAAAATACAGTAAAGCAATTTGGACTCCTGAGGTACACTTCTGTTAGGGACTATGTTTTCACTGGGCTAGGTCTCTTTCTGAAGCTAAAGCAGTTTCACTCTGAACAAGAAAAGGAACTCTCTCCTTGAATATACTCAAATTTCTTTCTTACATCTCTCAACCCAATAGGTATATATTTGTTTTGAGTCACTCTTGATTTTCTCTGCATGGAAATGATAACCATTCTATTCAGTTTTACAACATCCCCATAATAATTCTTACTAGGTAATAAACCACACTCTTAGGAAAAAAAAAGGTTGTGTAAGGTTCAGAAAATTTTGGAGAGTGATTGTTGAAATATCATGTCAACATTATCAAAATTATTTCTGTCATTGTAATGCTCATAGTAGCAGTCATAGCAGTAATATTAATTGTTTACAAAGTGAATAGGTTATATTCAGGTAAATGATTCCTTTTTGTTAAGGCAAATCTTGGTCAAAGTTTCAAGTTTAAATTTCCATAAAATTTTGAAGCTACTTCATTTCAAAGCTGATGGTTTTTTGCTTAGAACACTGTACGATCAGCTTTTTAAGGACAAACACTTGGAATTTCTGTATCGTCCTCAATTCTTTAGTTTATTCTCTGTAGTGTCATTATCATCATCATCCCTTGAATATGAAAAAATCTTAGTAGTGTGTATTTTAGATAAATGTTCACTTAACATTCATGAAAATTCGATTAAGCAGATATTACTATTCTTATTTTACACATGGGGAACTAAGGCCAAAGATGGCATGTGACTTGTCCTGTATAATAGAGGATCAAGCTGTGGAGGCAGAAATAGGATGTTAAATTTCTAACGAGGGCATTTTGTTTTCTTTAAAAAAAAATAGAGAATTTCAACTACAGTAAAATTTGTACAAGTTAACAAAAATCTAAAGTACAAAAACAAAAATATAAAGTAGAGGTGTATTTTTTACATGTGAATTTTATCCCTTTTTAAAAAAATGTATTCATTTTTAACTGGAGGATAATTGCTTTACAGTATTATGTCAGTTTCTGCCATAAGTCAAAGTGAATTGGCTGTAGGTACACATATGTCCCCTCCCTCTTGAGTTTCCCTCCCATCTCCTAGCCCTTGCTACCTTTGAGTGCACTAAATAAGAGGAACTTATCCAAGTGAAAATGTTAGCCACTCAGTCATGTCCAACTCTTTGTGACCCCATGGACTGTAGCCCACCAGGTTCCTATGTTCATGGAATTCTCTAGGCAAGAATACTGGAGTTAGTAGCCATTCATTCTCCAGGGGATCTTCCCAGACTAGAGGTAGAACCCAGGTCTCCTGCATTGCTGGCAGATTCTTTACCATCTGAACCACCAGGGAAGCCCAAGGCAAATAAAAGTGTATGATGAGAAAGTGGCTAAACAGCATCCAACGAATAGAACCACTTTCATCTAATTTACTGTCTAAAACCCAAGACCATTTATTACATGGTCACTATATGTCTCTTGATGCTCTGCAACTCTTTCTTTACAAAACAAAAGCCTATTTCAACTTTTTTTTTTGAACTGGATATTTTCATTTCAGGGCAAGAAACTCTTAAGTAGCAATATATGTCCCAAGATGAAAGAAAAATAGCAGATTTAAAACTGAAGTAAGAAATAAGGATGCAAAACATGTTTCTTGAAAAATCACAATATGCTCTGGTTGGAAGAGGATGTTATACAGTTATTCTTAACTGAAGGTCATACAGAAAGCTGTCAACAGTGCCAGGACTTCTAATCAGGTTTAGCTCTTCAGACTCAGTATAGTACTCTTTCTACCGTCCTGCTCTGTGGCGTTATCCTCTTGACCACTGACCTAGTATACAACTGAGACACTATATTATACTGATCCTATAGCCCCCTGAACTCCAAGAGTTTAACTGATAATACTCTTGTTCACTTCAGGCTGAAATGAGAAAATGAATCCTGCCAGGATAAATAGTACTGGGATGACAATTCTTTTTGGTCATATGAATCTAGTTTCCACCTTTACTTTTGTGAAAAGGCTTTCAAAAAACACCAGTTATTCACCATATGGCACTAGTATAAATATATCACCTACTGAAAATGCCAGAGCTCAAAAATGAGATCTTTAAAGAAAGGACTGCTTGTGATTTTGCAAATAATAAGCTTGTGCTAGTGGACAATAGTTTCAGTAACTGTATCCATCATTATATTTACATTTCTATAATTAGTTGCAACTGTTTCTGTGAGGTTAAAGGTCTCTAGTTTAATGCAGTCATTATAATCATTCAGTAAATAATGTTTGGATTCTGTTGATATGATGAGAAAGCATTAATTTTAAAAGAATACCTTTCAAAAGGAGCCCTAATCTCAATCCTTCAACAGTTACACCCACTTTTGGCAAGGAACAGGAGTGGTAAAGAGGTGGAATTCATAGGCCTCATCCTCATCCTTAAATAGCACGCAGTAATGTTGAATAAAATGACATAATCTAGAGCCCAGTATATAATAGTATATGATGGTCCAGATGAATGGTATGACCTATAGCAGGTTAGAAAGGGAAGAGATTGCTGTTAACTAAAGGGAGAGAAACTGTAAGAACATGTCACTTTCTTTAGTAAAAATAAAGTCTATTAGTTATAGCAATGGGCTTCCCTGGTGGCTCAGTGGTAGAGAATCCACCTCTCAATGTAGGGGACTCTGGTTTAGTCCTTGAGCTGGGAAGATCCCATGGAGAAGGAAATGGCAACCCACTCTGTTATTTTTAATATTTTATCTATAAGAATGAATATTAAAACTTAAGTGTGGATTTGAACTCGGGATCTTATTTCTGGTTTACTTTCATTTTCTAGTAAACTTAAGGTCTTATTAATCATAAACTTAGCAAAACTTTTAGGTATTTTTCTTTCCAAAATCTATTTTCTGCTTTTCTCTCAATATTATTTTGTGTTTCCAGAAAAAATATATATATATTTCCTTCAGTATACTACATCTCTTACAGAGAATATTTGGGAACCATAAAATACTTGAATTATGGTGTGGACTCATTGTCATTAATACCTTCATGTCACATCATGATTTTCTCACCTATAAAAGCAAGAAGCTGACACCTGAAAGCTGGTATTACTTTCCACAGGAGGTTTCTTATTTTCGTTGTCCAGCTATTGGTTTGGCCATTTGTTTCTTCTTCTTTTTTTTTTTTAAAGTTTATTTATTTTTTGGCTGTGTTGGTTCTTCCTTGCATCATGCAATATTTTTCATTGTAGTGCCTGGACTCACTAGTTGTGGTGTGTAGACTTAGCTCCTCTGCAGCCTGCGGGATCTTTTTCTCCAACCAGGGATTGAATCTCATCCTCTGTATTGTAACCTGTGTGTGTGTGTGTGTGTGTGTGTGTGTGTGCACGCACACACGTGCACACGTGTACGCATGCAAGCACATGATTTGTCCTGTCTGACTCTTTGCAACCTCAAAGACTGTAGCCCACCAGGTTTCTCTGTCCATGGGGATTCTCCAGGCCAGAACACTGGAATGGGTTGCCATGCCTTCCTCCAAGGGATCTTCCCAACCCAGATATCTAATCACTGGACCGCCAGGGAAGTCCTGATATGCCTCTCCTTAGTAAGAGGGAACACCTTTAAGAACAATTTCTTATGTCCTCAGCCATATCTGACTCTTTGAGACCCATGGACTGTGTTCCACCAGGCTTCTCTGTCTATGGGATTCTCCAGGCAAGAACACTGGAATGGGTTGCCATTTCCTTCTCCAGGGGATCTTCACAACCCATAGATCTAATCTATGCTTCCTGCACTGGCAGGCAGATTCTTTACCAGTGTACCACCTGGAAAGTACTTATCAACAGTTTACTTCTTACTAATCTGCTCTTTCCAAAAAGAAACTCGATTAATGTATTGAATGGGAGACCTCTTGGCTCACTCAGTAGTTGAAGTTATAGGAGTCATAACGAAGAGATCTCTAATGATTCCAGAAAGATCCTTGGAGAGGTTATTATTTGTATTAATGAGGTTAGCAAGCCTCTTAATTAGACAGTAAGCAGCTTCACTACCAAACAGGCAGAAATTCTCTCTCTATACTCTGCTATCACACGCATGTGCAACATAGCCACAAAGTTTTGCACATAGCTCACTGATGGTGTATTTAGTGAATGAGAGACAGTAGAGTAGAAGAGTGATTAAGAGCACAGAGATTGAAATCAAAGCCCAACACTGTTATAAATCACTGAGTAATTAAGTGTGTAGAGAACCTGAGTCAGTGCATCACAGTGATAAGAGTATGATTTGGGAAACCCAAAAGCAATAGTTCAGTCCCAGGTCCACTTCTTATTCACTGAGACAAAGCAATCTACTCACCTCTCTTTGCTTCTATTTCCTCACCTAAAAATTGAGACTAACAATAATATCTATTCAATGGATTTTATTGTAGATTAAATGAATCAATATGATTGTGTTCTTAAAACCAGGGCCTGGCAAATAATAAGCATTGGATAGTCATTTATTATTATTATTACTAATTTATTTGACTCCCATCTTCCTCATCTGTAAAATAGATCAATAATACTTTGCCTCATAATATTCATTTGTGATTAAAGGAAATTATGTAGGTAGGGCACACAGTACAGTGACAGCATGTAGTGGGGGTCACATATTTTATCTATTATTACTATTGTCATTGTATGACACATTGATTTCACTAAAATATGACAGTTTAAAATATGATTGATTGCCTGATGTATTTGAGTGTTCCCTCAAAAAACATGCAAGTCAATGAGCTCATGGTTCTCTTTCTGTAATTAAGTCTGTGCTGAAGTCATCAGAATTCCTTCTGGTAATTGTCAATTATCGGTAGAAGAGGAGTTTGGAGGATCATGTAGGAGATTAAGTGTTCTTTAATAGCACAACTGGGCAAGAAAAAATAAGTTTACATTAGTCTCAAAACATTGTCCTCACATATGTTGCCTCCCTTTGTGATAAAGAAAAAGTAAAAAGAAAGAAAGAAGAAGAAGAAAAAAAAAGACTCTTCCTGGGTGACAACCTCAACAAGGAAAGTTCAATGATACCACTACTTTGCAGTGGAAATAAGTAACAAAGTAATCCAGCAGGGAGAAAATGTGTCAGCTTGTTTCACAGGAAATGTTTGGATAAATCCACAGGGAATACTCCATTTCCCTTTCAAAGAGTCTTTTGATGCTAGTTAAAGGTATTCCTAGGAGCAGTCATTTGATGGCTATTACCTTTTTCTCATCAGCCATTAGCAGTAGACTTGGTTTATACAGAAACAAAATGGGACAGGAGGCAAAGACAAAGTACAGTCTTATGGGCTACTTTCTGATATGAAAGCTGAAGGCTCTTCTAGGTACTGCCTGTCTTAGGCTGAAACTACTAAAATTCAGCTTAATGGAAAGAAGCAGGTATTACTAATCTGGGCATTTCATCTAATGATATCATGTTTGTGCATACAAGTAGCAGAACAAGAAGGAAACAGTGTACTTGTTCTGAAAGGATTTTTGCCACTTCATTGGAATGGATACACTTGAAACCAGATAGCCACTATGGCTATCTGGTGAAGTCAGACAAAGAAACATAAACCATAGGTTTAAAATGTTCTCATGGATTTTCTTTTTATATGGCTTAAAAAAAAAAAAAAAAGCAAAGACCATTCCATTCGGTCCCAAGACTTCGTGGCAAATAAATGGGGAAAGAAATGAAAACAGTGACAGAAATTATTTTGGGGGCTTCAAAATCACTGTGGATGATGACTGCAGCCAGGAAATTAAAAGGCACTTGCTCCTTGGAAGAAAAGCTATGACAAACCTAGACAGTGTATTAAAAAGCAGAAATATCACTTCACCAACAAAGAGCCATCTAGTCAAAGCTATGGTTTTCCCAGTAGTCATGCAAAGAGGTGAAAGCTGGTCTATAAAGAAAGCTGAGCACCGAAGAATTGATGCTTTCAGACTATGGTGTTGGAGAAGATCCTTGAGAGTTCCTTTGACTGCAAGGATTTCACACCAGTCAATCCTAAAGGAAATCAACACTGAATATTCATTGGAAGGACTGATGTTGAAGCTGAAGCACTAATATTTTGCACACCTGATGCGAAGAGCCAACTCATTAATAAAGGCCCTGGGGTAGTTTGAGGGCAGGGGAAGAAAAGGAAAACAGAGGATGAGATGGTTGAATGGCATCATCAACTCAGGGACATGAGTTTGAGCAAACTCTGGGAGATAGTGAAGAACAAGGAAGCCTGGCGTGCTGCAGTCCATGGAGTCACAGAGAGTCGAAACTCAGTTAACTAGAAACTTGCTGCTGCTACTGCTGCTAAGTCGCTTCAGTAGTGTCCGACTCTGTGCAACCCCAGAGACGGCAGCCCACCAGGCTCCCCCATCCCTGGGATTCTCCAAGCAAGAACAGTGGAGTGGGTTGCCATTTCCTTCTCCAATGCATGAAAGTGAAAAGTGAAAGTGAAGTTGCTCAGTCGTGTCCGACCTCAGCAACCCCATGGACTGCAGCCTTCCAGGCTCCTCCATCCATGGGATTTTCCAGGCAAGAGTACTGGAGTGGGGTGCCATTGCCTTCTCCAATTAGAAGCTTATATATATGCAAATATTACATGTGGCTTTTTCAGGTAATAAATTCATACCAGTTCACTGACTAGTAATAGCTTAACAGAAGATTTGTCTGCATAGTTTTTTTAAAAAAGAATTTGACCAAAATGTTGAGTTCCATTTAACATGCTCTGTTTGATTAAAAAAAAAAAAACAAAAAACAACCTACTAATTGTTTGGATTAATTTAAATGAGACTATGAATTCAATTAGGGTTTCCCAGGTGGTGCAGTGGTAAAGAATCTGCACGCCAATACAGGAGACAAGAAACTTGGGTTCAATCCCTAGATCAAGAAGATCCCTTAGAACAGGAAATGGCAACCCACTCCAGTATTTTGCCTGGAAAATTCTATGGATAGAGGAATCTGTAGAGCTATAGTCCAAGGGGGTTCAAAGAAACAGATACAACTGAGTAACTGAGCATATATGCACATGAGTTCAGTTAGTGACTAAAGCATCTAATCCCCCTTTCATTTCATGGTAGAACCCAAAGTGAGATAAGCTTCTTAAATGAAGGAATCAAATGGTGGTACTTCTCCAGGAATACAAGCAGGGTTTTTCTTAGGAAGCTGGTCACATTCCAACATCAAATGGTCAGGTGGAAGAATTGAATAGATTCAATCCCAGAATTGTAATAAATATCACAAGCAGAATGGAAACTTACATTCTTTCCCTAAGGCGAAGGTGGGAAATTAAGGCACCAAAATATTAATCTCAAATAGCCACTGTGAACCACAGTCAGGGATCCCCATGTATCCCAAGATGACACATTAAAAGAGGAACTGTGTGTCCTTTCTTGGCATCTCTTGGTAATATGGCTGGTACTAAATGGTTCAAATGATTATTTCAACATAATCTTGCAAATTGACCCTGGAGATATCAATGTTTTCTCTCTGCCTCCTAACCTATAACTTCTTAACATCTGTGACGGAAATTTGGTGTAAATAGCTCAGGAATGTCTACTGTGTCTTATAACAAAGGGACTCGGATGATCAAACATTATTAAAAGAAATGCAGTAGCTTTCCCAAACAGCATTCTTCCAACAGCCAAGATGTATGCAAACATAGTCAGAGCTGTATCTCATGACAGGGTGATAAATACACCAGAGATCAAAGAAATTATCTTTGTAATTCACAAGTTAGTAGCATGCTGAGATTCTTTAGTGTTCTCTTTCCTCCTTATTTTCTCCATTTAAGGAATCTCAGTGATCAACAATGCCTGAGTGATAAAGACCACCAAACCTAATATCAAGCAGTATTCATCTGTGTAGGGCTGAGGAGAAACCATCATATTGAATACCTTCAGAAAGGAGAGCAAAGATGTTCTTTCCAGAACTATGAGACAAGGGTGTCACAAAAGAGGAGCAAAACAATAACGTGAAAATGCATATTTCAGATGAAATGAATCTTCTTAGATAAAATGAAATGAAGAAGATATGAAGACTCTTTTAACCATAATATATCATAAATAAAGATCTAAAGGATTATTTAGTTATTACTAGTTAGTGAGCTTCAGTTCAGTTCAGTTCAATCACTCAGTCGTCTCTGACTCTTTGTGATCCCATGAACCGCAGCACGCCAGGCTTCCGGGTCCGTCACCAACTCCCAGAGTCCACCTAAACCCTTGTCCGTTAAATTGGTGATGCCATCCAACCATCTCATCCTCTGTCGTCCACTTCTCCTCCTGCCTTCAGTCTTTCCCAGCATCAGGGTCTTTTCCAATGAGTCAGCTCTTTGCATCAGGTGGCCAAAGTATTGAAGTTTCAGCTTCAACATCAGTCCCTCAATGAACACCCAGGACTGATCTCCTTTAGGATGGACTGGTTGGATCTCCTTGCAGTCCAAGGGACTCTCAAGAGTCTTCTCGAAAACCACAGTTCAAAAGCATCAATTCTTCAGTGCTTAGCTTTCTTTATAGTCCAACTCTCACATCCATACGTGACCACTGGAAAAACCATAGCCTTGACTAGAAGGACCTTTGTGGACAAAGTAATGTCTCTGCTTTTGAATATGCTGTCTAGGTTGGTCATAACTTTCCTTCCAAGGAGTAAACATCTCTTAATTTCATGGCTTCAATCACCAACCATCTGCACTAATTATGGAGCCCAGAAAAATAAAGTCTGACACTGTTTCCACTGTTTTCCCATCTATCTGCCATGAAGTGATGGGACCAGATGCCATGACCTTCATTTTCTGACTGTTGAGCTTTAAGCCAACTTTTTCACTCTGCTCTTTCACTTTTATCCAGAGGTTCTTTAGTTCCTCTTCACTTTCTGCCATAAGGGTGGAGTCATCTGCACACCTGAGGTTATTGATATTTCTCCTGGCAATCTTTATTCCAGCTTGTGCTTCCTCCAGCCCAGTGTTTCTCATGATGTACTCTGCCTATAAGTTAAATATGCAGGGTGACAATATACAGCCTTGATGTACTGCTTTTCTGATTTGGAACCAGTCTGTTGTTCCATGTCCAGTTCTAACTGTTGCTTCCTGACCTGCATACAGGTTTCTCAGGAAGCAGGTCAGGTGGGCTGCTATTCCCATCTGTTTCAGAATTTTCCACCGTTTATTGTGATCCACACAGTCAAAGGCTTTGGCATCATCAATAAAGTAGAAATAGATATTTTTCTGGAATTCTCTTGCTTTTTCGATGATCCAGAGGATGTGGCAATTTGATCTCTGGTTCCTCTGCCTTTTGTAAAACTAGCTTGAACATCTGGAAGTTCATGGTTCACATATTGCTGAAGCTTGGCTTAGAGAATTTTGAGCATCACTTTACTAGCGTATGAAATGAGTGCAATTGTGCAGTAGTTTGAGCATCCTTTAGCATTGCCTTTCTTTGGGACTGGAATGAAAACTGACCTTTTCCAGTCCTGTGGCCACTGCTGAGTTTTCCAAATTTACTGTATATTGAGTACAGCACTTTCACAGCATCATCTTTCAGGATTTGAAATAGCTCCACTGGAATTCCATCACCTCCACTAGCTTTGTTCGTAGTGATGCTTTCTAAGGCCCACTTGACTTCACATTCCAGAATGTCTGGCTCTAGGTGAGTGATTACACCATCCTGATTATCTTGGTCATGAAGATCTTTTTGTACAGTTCTTCTGTGTATTCTTGCCACCTCTTCTTAATATCTTCTGCTTCTGTTAGGTCCCTACTATTTCTGTCCTTTATTGAGGCCATCTTTGCATGAAATATTCCCATGGTATCTCTAATTTTCTTGAAGAGATCTCTAGTCTTTCCCAGTCTGTTGTTTTCCTCTATTTCTTTGCACTGATCTCTGAGGAAGGCTTTCTTATCTCTCCTTGCTATTCTTTCGAACTCTGCATTCAAATGGGTATATCTTTCGCCGGAGGTCAGGGGCAGCCGTCCAGAGGAGCTACCCGAGATCCAAAGTAAGGAGCAGCAGCTGCGCTTTGCTGGGGCAGCTGTGAAGAGATACCCCACATCCAAGGTTAATGAGCTTAGTTATTGCTATTTAGAAAGATCCTTATGGAATTTTTCTATATGGAATATTTTGAGAGAAGGAATTATTTACATAGTCATGTATGAATTCTCACAATAGACCCGGTACATGGCTAATGTTCAGCAAATATTTTGGATTAAATAATGTTGCTCATCTTGGTGTTCTATCCTTTAACACAGTATCTGACCATAATAAGTACTCAGTTACTTAGTTTTTTGTGAATAAGTTATGACAACATAAACAACTATTGCCTTTCAATTCCATGTACACCTATTGTACATTCTCTCTCATATATTATTATCGGCCTTGGGTACAAGTGAGACAAAATGAATTCCAGAGATGGAATAGAGCCTCCTTGATTGTGAAAATCTGTGCATGCTTTGTTCCTGAGACATAACTGTTTCAGTCTTACCCTTTCCAGTCATTGAAATACGACAGAACTCTATCAGAAGAAAGCCTCAACCATTTAAGGTGGGAAAAAAGTGGCAAATAATGGAGACTAGACCTAGCATTCCATCTTATACAGCTTGGGTTAGAGAAATGCAAGACAATAAATGAAGACCAAGTGTCTACGGATACTCTAAGGTAAGTGAAATAGCATGCTTGACTCACTCTGAGAGGAGAGCAAACACCAGAGCTCATGCTTGACTTCTCAAGCATGACTGGGTGTTCTTTCATGGGTATGTTGTCCTTCTGGCTGACAGTGCAGAAAAGCAGAAGTTCCAGGGGACAACATGACCTCCTTGCTATAGGCCCCTTTAGTGAAGAGGCTTCTTTGCTGAGGGAGGCCAAGAAGACACTCTAAGGAAAGACCTTGTTGGGCAGTATTTTTACCTTAGTCCAACAGGATGCCTCAGCTATGGAAAAATGTTTCTTTAAGAAAAGACCAAACTACTTCACTGAGACATATTCATGAAAATTATGTATCTTAATTGACCTAATATGCAGCAGCAGCTATTATATGCTGGACATGATGCTTCTAATTGTGTATACCATCTCCCTCTTAATCCAAGCAGCAATCCTATATGACACAGATGAAGAAAAGGAGGCTTAGAAAGGAGAGTAATTTGTCCTATATCATATACCTAGTCAGTGGTAGATATGCTTTCCATTTTAACTGAACTATTGAAATAGTCTCTCTGAGCTGGTGAAAATTCTCCCCACTTTGTACTCTAGTTCTCTCTTCCAACACACACACAGGATTTTTCTTTCACTATTATCGAAATTTTCATGCTAAGCAAAGATTTAGCTATGCCTTTCTGATTGTTGAAAAACAAAACAACCTTTTTAGTGACCCATGCTATCACCTCCCTGCTGAATAATTTTCAGTGGCTTCCTATTGCTCATGGAAAAAGCACTCTGTTAGCCTCAAGTGCTATGTAATTGAGCCCAGACCCAGAAACTTCCCATTCCATGTCTTTTATGTGCTAACCAAATCCATTCCTCCAATATATCTTCAGCAGTCTCTCGCCTAAGGACTTTGCTCACATGGTTTCTTCCATTTGAAACACTTTTCATCCAATTCTGCAACTAGCATACATACCTACTTATCTTTTAAGACAAGTCTAATTTCTCTTCATTTAAGATGTAAAAGGACTGAGGAAAGATGCAAATACCTCTTTATTAAGCACTAAAAGACAAAGATAAAACCACAAGTTGAACACAGTAGTTAGTGGAGGTGGTCACTGTAGACAAAAAAAAACAATTAAAAAGCTAGATTATATATAGTGTACAGACCGTAATAGCTAAGAAATGAACAGTAAATCCTGATTTGAGGCTGTTCTCTCTCCATGTGAAACATATATGTCATCTATCCATTCTCATAACATATCATAAGAGTGTTCAAATAAAGGTATGAGTTCTTTGAAAAGTTCCATCTCTACAGATTTTTATTGACTATTTCTCTTCCTTTCTCCTCCTCAGTAGTTCATCTATAGTTCACTAAAGGCCAAAAAAAAAGGAAGATTTAGATCTTGTTTTCTTTACATCAAATAGGTAAGGTACATTCACTGGAGCTGTTTTTAGATATTTTAAATTATATTACAGTTCTTGCCTATATGTCATATATTTTTGTGTAAATCAAATTAATTTTTTCAAAACATCTTTATAGCATATTTGTATATCTCAAGCATCATGCTGTGAAAAAATATAATTGAGATATTTTTTGCATTGTTTAATGTCTTATAGTTAACAGTATATATGAAAGCCTTTTGAAAACACTAAAATGCTTGTAAGGAATTATTAACAATAAAAGTATTTAAGGAATACTTACAATATACACGTTAACCTTTGAGGTTAATGGCATAACAACTCCTTATGTTTTCTAGCAGCTTGTCCTTTAAACAAGCTTTTGTAAATAAAAACTTCTGCAGAACAAGACCAATTGCTTACTGATATTCATGTGGTATGACTTTCTTAAGTCCTTATAAATTTGCTTAGTCCTAGTTTCAATAATGAGGTTTCAACAAATGCTATAATTAGTAACTATCACTAGTAGTCAACATCTAGATATTTTTGGCTTTATGAAATACTAAAATCAGTATCAATAACCTCTTATGCAGATGACACCACCTTTATGGCAGAAAGTGAAGAAGAACTAAAGAGTCTCGATGAAAGTGAAAGAGAAGAGTGAAGAAGTTGGCTTAAAGCTCAACAGTCAGAAAACTAAGATCATGTCATCCGGTCCCATCACTTCATGGGAAATAGATGGGGAAACAGTGGAAACAGTGTCAGATTTTATTTTTCTGGGCTCCAAAATTACTGCAAATGGTGATTGCAGCCATGAAATTAAAAGACCCTGACTCCTTGGAAGGAATGTTATGACCAACCTAGATAGCATATTCAAAAGCAGAGACATTACTTTGTCCACAAAGGTCCTTCTAGTCAAGGCTATGGTTTTTCCAGTAATCATGTATGGATGTGAGAGTTGGACTATAAAGAAAGCTGAGCACTGAAGAATTGATGCTTTTGAACTGTGGTGTTGGAGAAGACTCTTGAGAGTCCCTTGGACTGCAAGGAGATCCAACCAGTCCATCCTAAAGGAGATCAGTCCTGGGTGTTCATTGGAAGGACTGATGTTGAAGCTGAAACTTCAATACTTTCTACCTGATGCGAAGAGCTGACTCATTGGAAAAGACCCTGATGCTGGGAAAGATTAAAGACAGGAGGAGAAGTGGACGACAGAGGATGAGATGGTTGGATGGCATCACCGACTCAATGGACAGTGGTTTGGGTGGACTCTGGGAGTTGGTGATGGACAGGGAGGCCTGGCGTGCTGCAGTTCATGGGGTCGCAAAGAGTTGGAGATGACTGAGCATTGAACTGAACTGAACTGAAAATCAGTATTATTGTTTTTATAGTTTTTCAAAGAACTTTCTGGAGTCATAGTTTAACTGTGATGCATCTGGATCCATTAGTGACTTCCTTTGAGCACAGCTTCCTATCGTGGTTTTATAAGAAGTAAGAAGTCTTTAATAGATTATAATTACTATTATAATAATAGATTATTATTATAATCTTTAATAGATTGTAATAGATTATAATCTGACTGCCCGTAAAACTGTCAATCACTGTAAAGTAAAACCTAAAGATTCTTCACAAGTGTCTTCATTCCGATTGAAGTGTCTATATCATAGATAAGATAATAGGCTAATCAATAGTTTCCCTTCCAGTCACTTATTTAATATTAGCTTGTGGCCCATCTTGGAGTCTGTCCCTACACACAGTTACTGGCAATTGCATACTTAGAAAGTACATATTCTTCTCAGTTTGGAGGATGTTTCATTTCCAAGTCCTTCACAGTAACTATTACTTGATCATAAAATGGACATTTAATGACCATATTTTCTTTTTCTGTTCTTCACTTCTTATGATAATTTTAGACCACTGCTTCTCTCACAGTAAGTGGTATTTACTCAGGAAACAGTTTTTAATTTCACTGTTGGATTGAAAGCAAAACAAAAAATATGAAAGAAAATCTGAGCCCACTGAAGGAATTTCATCCTTTAATAAATAAAAATTTTAAAAAATACATGTTTTAGTTTTACTTTAAATTTCTGAAGAAATGTATGGTGATTTCTGTCAATGTTTTAAAATCAATGTAAACCTAAATTTTAGAATGGTGGGTCATAGAAAATTAAGCAAGAAAGACCTATACAAATTGTTCCAGTTCAATCCGTGTACCTCAGAAATAGCTAACATTCATTCTTTTTCTATCTGACATGACCAAGGTGACTCATCAGCTTGGTGCAGAGCCTAGGAATCCTGATACTGTCTAAATTCACTTCATTTTCTCATATCAACTGGGTTCTTAAAACCTCATTTTGTGAATTCGTAAGAACACATTCTCATCTGATAGCAGAAGTGAAAGTCACTCAGTCATGTCTGATTCTTCCTGACCCATAGTCCATGGACTTCTCCAGTCCAGAATACTGGAGTGGGTAGCCTTTTCCTTCTCCAGGGGATCTTCCCAAACCAGGAATTGAACCAAGGTCTCCCACATTGCAGCCAGATTCTTCACCAACTGAGCTATCAGGAAGCCCTCTCATCTGATAATATGCTTCTAAGTGTTGTGGCAGGCATTAAATGCAAATACACACAGTGAAAGGAATGAATTTTCATTCTCCAGGTTATTTTTCTATTTTCCTGAAATGTTACATGTTTAATCTAAAACATTATAAGTGTAAAGGGATTACCTGACATGTGGGGTATAGACTTTACCAGACCTCTCAAGGAAATGATTCAAGCTGAGTACTGAGGGATGATTCTGAGGGAGCCACAATTGATGTTACTCGGAAGAATATTCTAGACAGAAAGAAGAGGATAAATAAAATACCTAAAGTAGAAACTATCTTGAAACTTTCAATGATTTGAAATAAAACCATTATGGCTGAAGCATAATGAGTAAAATGAAAGCAAAGGTTGGAAAAACAGGTGGAAATCATCCTATGCCTGCCTAGCGGACCATGTTAAGGATTCATATGCTACATTTTGTTGTTACGGAAAATCTTTACAACATTTAAGCAGGAAAGAGCATAATACATTAAAAAAAATTCTTCTGGGTTCTATATGTATGATATTCAAAAAGTAGACAAGAAGGATGCGAGGTCATCAGGTAGAAGGCTTAAGCTGTGTCAACCTAAGAGTACATGAGTATTTGCAGGGTATGAAGATAGCAAGGAGTTGGAAAGAAATGCACAAACTTGAATTTTAGTTTAGAGACAGAATAGACTTAGAATGCACTTCTCTTGTTAAAGGATTGGAAATGTCTCACTAAAGTTATGTATTTAAGTAACAATATTTCTAACACTGAAGTGCCTTATATTTTGATACTTTCTTCATCCATGTATATAGGAAATTGAGAGATTTTCATAAAGTATCAAAGAAACTATTTTCTGAGCTACAAGTCTCCAGTCAGTATGAATGAAATAAGCTTCCTTTATGTTCAAATCTTGACTTATTCACTCAATATTTATGAGAACATGGATAACTCATATAACCACATAAACCTCACTTCCACGAGAATAAGATTAACACTCTACACTCACATAAGCCTATCTTAGTTTTCTGCAAGGTAATGAAGGCACTCCAATTAGAAAAAAAAAAAAACAACATTTTGATCACATCCCCCAGTTCAGTTCAGTTCAGTTCAGTCGCTCAGTCATGTCCGACCCTTTGCAACCCCATGAATCTCAGCACGCCAGGCTTCCCTGTCTATCACCATCTCCCAGAGTTCACTCAGACTCAGGGCCATCGAGTCGGTGATGCCATCCAGCCATCTCATCCTCGGTCGTCCCGTTCTCCTCCTGCCCCCAATCCCTCCCAGCATCAGAGTCTTTTCCAATGAGTCAACTCTTCGCATGAGGTGGCCAAAGTACTGGAGTTTCATCTTTAGTGTCATTCCTTCCAAAGAAATCCCAGGGTTGATCTCCTTCAGAATGGACTGGTTGGATCTCCTTGCAGTCCAAGGGACTCTCAAGAGTCTTCTCCAACACCACAGTTCAAAAGCATCAATTCTTCAGTGCTCAGCCTTCTTCACAGTCCAACTCTCACATCCATACATGACCACAGGAAAAACCATAGCCTTGACTAGACAGACCTTAGTCGGCAAAGTAATGTCTCTGCTTTTGAATATGCTGTCTAGGATGGTCATAACTTTACTTCCAAGGAATAAGCATCTTTTAATTTCATGGCTGCAGTCACCATCTTTAAAATGCACCAAAATATGTTTTAATGCTCTAAAATTAAACAGAGAATGACAATATTAAAGTGTCTTTTCCCCCCGCAATTTAACCAGCACAAGGAAAAAAACTGATAACATGCCAAAAGTCCTGGCAGACTCTCAGATAATAAGATCCGTACAAGCTCTCAGAGAGTCCAGTCCACTTTAGGGTCCCTTACTTTTAATATGAACAGGCAACAGCCAAGTGTGAGAGAAAGTAAATCCAAAGTGAAAAATATAAGAACTCAGGATAGAAAAATAAAAATCCTACAAGTTTCTAGAGAGGAGAAAAATATAACTATATATTGTGCCTATGACTGGTATTCAGAATGACAGGACTTCTCAACAAACAATACTGGCAGCAAGAAAAAATTATCGATGCCTTCAAAAGTCCTAGTTCAATAGAAAGTTGTTATGGGGAGGGAGGTGGGAGGGGGGTTCATGTTTGGGAATGCATGTAAGAATTAAAGATTTTAAAATTTAAAAAATAAAAAACTAAAATTAAAAAAAAAATACAAAATCTAAAATTTTAACCTGAATTGAAAGTTAAATCTGAAGATGACATAAAAATATTTTAGTTCACACAAATTTTGACTACACTGAAAATTAAATCTGAAGATGAGATAAAAATATTTTAGTTCACAAAATTTTGTTAGCTAAATGGAAAATTAATTGAATTGAAAATTTAATCTGAAGATATATTAGTTTGCAAAAAATTTTCATGAATCATTCTCAGAAAGCTTCTGATTTTTGTCTTCTACTTCAATACAGGATTCAAGTGATCCAATGCAAGAGACAGGTAAGGACAAACCCAGGATGACAACTGTACAGGAGACATAAAGAGCAACCAGTCCAAATCTAAGCCATGAAACGGGCTGCCATCACAAAGCTTCCTCCTGCTCTGGTGACCCTGGTTCAGGCTCATGTGCTGATGAAGTTCCCACTTTCATTTCCTGTCTCTGTTGTCAACTGTCAGTTCAGCCCACTGTACTGAAACTTTCTGAGAACTGGAGTTGCCTATGGTGAGCTTAGAATTTTAGGGGAAAAAAAAAATAATCAAGTTGTCTTACAACCACCACCCCCAACCACATCCAGTATCTGTCTCATTTTACAGACTTAACAAGTGCCAAATTGTGTAACTGTTTATATTTCCCAAGGTACATTCACTGCCTTTACCACCAAATCCCCCTAAAGAAAATTTTTTCATCTCAAAAGGACTCTGAAAAGCACGCTATGATCCAAATTCCAACTAAATTATGTTCAGCTATGATTCTTGTTCTTATGACAATATGGCTTTTCTTACAGTTACCTGTGTTTCCTAATCAACTTTATATGTATAAGACTTCATATTTATTAAAAAATAATTTTAAAATTAGGAAAATTCATTTAGAAAAAGATATGAGGTGTGAAGTGTTAGCATAGTGACATATATAGTAAATTCTCAATAAATCACAAATACACTTGTTATGGTTTTATGTAGTTCTTTCATTCCTTGGTAATAGTTATTATTTCGAAACACAACTTGGATGAAAAATCTTTCAAATAGTCATATAATGACTTGATTATGTAGTACATGTGCCTAAAATGCCCTCTCCCTACCACCAAGAAACACTAGCAAATTCAAAATCTTTGAAATATTAATAATTAAGACCCAAAATTCTATTATTGTCCATAAATAAGTTATATATTCATTTTAATAAAAATATCTGATGAATGACCTTTATAAACATTTTAGTCCATATTCAAATAATTATGTTCATGTAGCACATAAGCAACTATAAAGCAGACAGAAGACATAGTGAGGGAAAAAATAACTGCTCCAAAAATCAAGAGAACTTGAATCAAGTTCTGAATCTGTCACCACCTAATTCATCAAGCTTGGTAGGGTCAATTCCCTCAAGGCAGCAAATTTCCTTCCTGCAACATGAGAGGATTGGACATTGTGCTGGTTTGTGCTTTGTCAACTTGACTAAGATCACAACAAACTGTGGAAAATTCTTAAAGAGATGGGAATAGCAGACCACCTCACCTGCTCCTGAGAACTCTGTATGTAGGTCAAGAAGCAACAGTTAGAACTAGACATGGAACAACAGACTGATTCCAAATAGGGAAAGGAGTATGTCAAGATTGTATATTCTCACCCTGCTTATTTAACTTATATGCAGAGTATATCATGCAAAATGCCAAGCTGGATGAAGCACAAGCTGGGATCAAGATTGCTGGGAGAAATATCAATAACCTCAGATATGCAGATGATACCAACTTAATGGCAGAAAGCAAAGAAGAAATAAAGAGCCTCTTGATGAAACTGAAAGAGGAGAGTGAAAAAGTTGGCTTGGAACGCGACTTTTAGAAAACTAAGATCATAACATCACTTCATGGCAAGTAAATGGGGAAACAATGGGAACAGTGAGAGACTTTATTTGGGGGAGGGCTCCAAACTCACTGCATATGGTGACTGCAGCCATGAATTAAAAGATGCTTGTTCCTTGGAAGAAGAGCTATGACCAATCTAGACAGCATATTAGAAAGCAGAGGCATTACTTTGCCAGCAAAGGTCCATCTAGTCAAATCTATGGTTTTTCCAGTAGTCATGTATGGATGTGAGAGTTGGACTGTGAAGAAAGCTGAGTACTGAGGAACTGATGCTTTTGAACTGTGGTGTTGGAGAAGACTCTTGAGAGTCCCTTGGACTGCAAGAAGAGCCAACCAGTTAATCCTAAAGGAAATCAGTCCTGAATATTCGTTGGAAGGACTGATATTGAAGCTGAAACTCCAATACTTTGGCCACCCAATGTGAATAACTGACTCATTGGAAAAGCCCCTGATGCTGGGAAAGATTGAAGACAGGAGGAGAAGGGGACAACAGATGATGTCATCACTGACTTGATGCACATGAGTTTGAGCAAGCTTCAGGTGATGGACGGGGAAGCCTTGCGTGCTGCAGTCCATGGGGTTGCAAAGAGTCAGCCACGACTGACCAACTGAACTGACTGAACTTGACTAAGGCTGGAGAATAAATTTCCCAGAATTCCTTTTTTTGTTATGATTTTAGACTAGAATTACTAGAAGAGCAACTTGCCTGAGATTTGGAAGGTCAGAGGAAATCAGGCCATTACTTTTGGGAAACTGTCCTAGTCTGGCCTGGTGTTGAGCAGATGTGTGTTTTCTGGTAGACCTCAGCTTATGTGCATTTCCCTCTACTTTGCTTACAGTTCACCTTCCCCACTGCCAGGCCCACCCGCAGAGGCTTGGCTGCAGAATCACAAAGGTGATAGCTACACAGAAGCAGAGCTTCCTGAGAGGCAGCTAATGCCATTCAGCTCCCTTCCTGCTTTGCCCTATGTGGTCCCTGTTCACAGCCTGAACAGGCTATTATCCTGGATTCCCTTGAAAGCTTCTATTTGTTCACTCACATCAGTGATTAAGGTGGACTGGTTAATGACCTTTTCTCAGATCTTCCAACTCCACTATAGACTGTCACTTCTTCAGTTCCTCCCATATTCTAATTCCTGTAATAAATCCTTTATTCACATTATACCTATAGTGGCTCTCTTTCCCTGATTTATGAAATGTGATGATACACTCTAAAGCCTCCTCCAAATCTGATATTCCAGGTTTCTCAGAGTCCATTCAGTACAATATCATATGATGTATGCATAGCTCAATAAACAGCAGGAACAGGTTCAAGTCCATTCATCTATTTCTAGCAGGCAACGGGGAAGTTAAGCCATATTGTGAGTTTTCACGTGAATTCCCAGAACACCACGAGTACTGAGTTCTCCAATTTCAAATATATAACCAATAAAAGGATTTACAGTGACTGCATATGGATTAAGTAGACACTCAAGCTCACCTGCATAATGGTATATATTTAGAGCACAAGTGCTTAAATAGGAAATTAAATAAGAAATAACAAATACTTCTATTCATGCTTCTTAAGTATACAAAGATAAAATGGAGACTAAAGATTTGTTCAGGGGCCAAGGCCATGGCTGAGCCCTCACCCCAACTCCCTCCCATTAGCCCTTTTGCAAAAGCATTTCACTTGTACCTAAAGGCGAACAATATCTCAGAAACTTTTCCAAGACAATAAATCAAGAAAGCTGGTTTGTTCACATTTTTTTCTTTTCTTTCCTTTCTTGAGGTGAACCTCCCGCAGAGAGTTATACCATGTAAGGGATTCAACAAAATGAATGAGAATATATTTATATCACTCATGGATTACTTTTCTGTGGCACAGTTTCAGTCAACAGTCCTGAAGGAAAAAAACAAGATGCGTGTGTCTCTGTGTTGTATAGTTCCTTAACTTTGTAATTGCAGCTGTTCAAACATTTATTATTTCATACTACAAAATAAGAAATTCACTGAAGCACAGAGAAGCAGAGAATTCTTCCATCAGTTTAGCATTTGTTCCGGGATTTAAACGAAGTAAATTAAGAATGCATGTGGTTTTCACATAAAGTAGTTTGGCTTCTTCAAATCAATTCCAAACTTATCCCTTTTTTGCTGTCTTCTTCAGCTGAAAGTATTACCAATTCATTTTTTGCATGCCACATTAATAATAAAAGTTAAGATTGGCATATTACTTTATAGATTAGAAAAACATTTTTATGTACATGAGATAAACCAACAAGGTATAGTAGAAAAAGACACTGGCTTTGCAGTTCAAAGATCTTTATCACCCGTGCAACAGAGTAAGTAAGACTGACATGGGGGATCACAGCTATCCTGAGCCTCAAGTTTCTAACAGATTTTCTGTAAAGCTCAGATAGATCATGTATGTAAAGCTGATTTTTGAAAGGTCTGGAATGAGGTAAATAAAGGTATTAAATCAATTTGTGTTTTACAGATGAGGGACAAAGTTATTCACCCAAAGTTAAATAGACCCATATTAGGACCAGAAATCCAATGTCTTGACTCTGAGGGTAATATTCTTTCCTCTCCATAACACTGCCTCTCATTCATTACTTTTGTTTAAAAATGAAAACTTTTTTTTTCAGTGTGAGACACATCATTTTATGTAGAAATTCCAAAAGAAACAAGATATCTTAAAGACGAAAGGCCAAGAGCAAGAGATTAGATTCCAAACATTTTGAGTTTAAATCAGAGCTCTTGTCCTCACTAGCTTGTTGACTGAGTACATTAATTAACGTTTCTGTGGTTCAGTTTCACTATCCTTAAAATCAAGATAGAATTAACATCAACATCATGGGGCAATTTGAAGATTACATAAGTAGACACATGTAAAGCACTGAGAATAGTCTTGATAGAGAAGAAGCATTAAATAATGTAAGCAGTTATTGTATAAAGAATCATATAGGGCCATTATGTTAATGAGATTATTATAGTGGATATTATTATACTGAGCTTGCTGTCAATCATAAAATGATTGTTGTCCTTAAGAACATCAGGGAAGAAGTGAGGAAGACAAGCACAGGATGACGCTGACTTCATTACCGAAACCTGAGCAGAGCTCCTTAGAAGGCAGCTCCGGATTCAAAATGAGCTATACCATTCATTGCTGAAAAGTCCAGAGCTCATGGAAAAACCATATTTAAATAAAGGTTTGCATTACTTATTTCCTTTTCAATAAAACTGTAGGATCTTTGAAAGGCTTAGAAATGACTAGAAAGTATGCCAGATGCACTGTTTTCTATACATAGAGCTATTTAGAAGTTCAAGTAATAGAAGGATCATTTGATATAATATGTCTAAATACTGTGCACGAGAAACACAAACATGAGAATGTTAAATGTGGGAAGGGAATTTATAGCACATCTGGTCACACCAATCCCCATCCCCTCTAAAAACTAACTTTCCTCTTCAGCATCCCCTATAAGCAATCTTCTAATAATGAATGCTTTGAAGCACAGGAAAATTTTCACCTCCCAATGAAGTTCTCCTAACACCTGGCAACAATAGACTTTCAGAAAGGTTATTTTTAAATTTTGAATGCTATTTAGTTGCACATCAACTTCTATTATTAGGAACTAATTCCAAGTCCAAAGAGAATAACATTTTATAAACAATAAAAGTTGTGTAAAGGTACTATGAAATTTAAGTCGTTGGACTAATAATCTTTATAAAGTAAGCTGTACTTGAGTATCTTGAGATGGTCTTGACCTTATGGGCCTGAAAAATAAACATCTGAAGCTTGATAGTCATTATCTTTTAATTTTCATAAAAGATATGTGCCATGCTTGCTTGATGTGTCCAACATACACATTTCATAAATGAATTTTCAGTTTAGTTTGTATAGATATTTATTTCCTCCCACTCAAAATCATTTGTTGATGATGTACTTCTATTTTACCTCACTCTGACCTACATTTTCATTACTGTTGGAGGAGGTCATCTAGAGGACATGACCACAGGTTGACCTGCAAACTGAACCTGGACAATCCAAGGCTTCTCACCCATTCTCTTGCCTTTGCAGAGTACTCTCTGCCCACCATTCCCATAGCCAAAGCTATTTGAGGGATACAACCTGAGAGTTATGTGTCTTGAGACTATTTGGATGGTATATGTGACTCAACCCTGTTAAGACTTTTAAGATTCTGGTAGCAGAGTGTGAAGACTTACTTGTCCTGTGACTGCTCAAGACAAACCTCAAATGTAAGTTTCTACCAGTCTGAAGTGGTCTGCTTCTCCCTTCAGTCTCTCTTTGCCCTTTATGTAAGGTGGGGGGGGGTTCACTTTAAATTTCACCCAGGGAGCTTCTAAGGCTGAAATCAAAGAACTGGAGAGCCCCCCGGGAGACTGAAGACATGGGTCTTGGGAAAGAGACGCCTGAGGGGGAAAGTCTGGATTGGCCATTGACTTCTATGTGGGGAGGGCCCTTGCTCTGTGATTACCAGGATGCCCCCCAAAGCTCCAGCTGGTATGATGCCTTTTTTTTTTTTTCCTGAGAAACTGTTCATAGCACACTGTGGCAAAGAATGGAAATGGATTATTGCCTTGATGGGCTGGCATCTAGTATGGGCAGTTCAGTTGACTACCAATGCCCAGCTAGAGGCTGAAGCTGCAGTTAGAAAGTTGGAAGATATACTTAGGTTAGAGAAGGATGTGTCGTTGTCCACTACTCTACCAGCTTCTTGGTGAGCAGACAAGGTGGAAGCTCAGGATGATGAGTTGGAGCACATAGTGAGCCATTTTGCAAAAGACGTTATTCAGCTGCTCAGTCACATCCGACTCTTTGTGACCCCATGGACTGCAGCACACCAGTCCTTTACCAACTCCCAGGGCCTGCTCAAACTCATGTCCATTGAGTCCGTTATGACATCCAACCATCTCATCCTCTGTTGTCCCCTTCTCCTCCTGTCTTCAATCTGTCCCATCATCAGGGTCTTTTTCAGTAAGTAAGTTCTTCTCATCAGGTGGCCAAAACAATGGAGTTTCAGCTTTAGTATCAGTCCTTCCAATAAATATTCAGGATTGACTTTCTTTAGGATTGACTGGTTTGATCTCCTTGTAGTTTAAGGGACTCACAAGAGTCTTCTTCAACACCGCAGTTCAAAAGCATCAATTTTTTGGTGCTCAGCCTTCCTTATGCTCCAATTCTCATATCCATACAAGACTACTGGAAAAACCATAACTTTGACTAGATGGACCTTTGTTGGCAAAGTAGTGTCTCTGCTTTTTTTTTTTAATTTTTTTATTTTTTTTTATTTTTTATTTTTTAATTTTTCATATTATTTCTACATTTTATTTTATTTTATTATTTTTTTTTAGTTTTTTATTTTTTAAATTTTACAATCTTTAATTCTTACATGCATTCCCAAACATGAACCCCCCTCCCACCTCCCTCCCCATAACATCTTTCTGGGTCATCCCCATGCACCAGCCCCAAGCATGCTGCATCCTGCGTCAGACATAGACTGGCGATTCAATTCATATGATAGTATACATGTTAGAATGTCATTCTCCCAAATCATCCCACCCTCTCCCTCTCCCTCTGAGTCCAAAAGTCCGTTATACACATCTGTGTCTCTTTCCCTGTCTTGCATACAGGGTCGTCATTGCCATCTTCCTAAATTCCATATATATGTGTTAGTATACTGTATTGGTGTTTTTCCTTCTGGCTTACTTCACTCTGTATAATCGGCTCCAGTTTCATCCATCTCATCAGAACTGATTCAAATGAATTCTTTTTAACGGCTGAGTAATACTCCATTGTGTATATGTACCACAGCTTTCTTATCCATTCATCTGCTGATGGACATCTAGGTTGTTTCCATGTCCTGGCTATTATAAACAGTGCTGCGATGAACATTGGGGTACATGTGTCTCTTTCAATTCTGGTTTCCTCGGTGTGTATGCCCAGAAGTGGGATTGCTGGGTCATAAGGTAGTTCTATTTGCAATTTTTTAAGGAATCTCCACACTGTTTTCCATAGTGGCTGTACTAGTTTGCATTCCCACCAACAGTGTAGGAGGGTTCCCTTTTCTCCACACCCTCGCCAGCATTTATTGCTTGCAGATTTTTGGATCGCAGCCATTCTGACTGGTGTGAAGTGGTACCTCATTGTGGTTTTGATTTGCATTTCTCTAATAATGAGTGATGTTGAGCATCTTTTCATGTGTTTGTTAGCCATCCGTATGTCTTCTTTGGAGAAATGTCTATTTAGTTCTTTGGCCCATCTTTTGATTGGGTCGTTTATTTTCTGGAGTTGAGCTGCAGAAGTTGCTTGTATATTTTTGAGATTAGTTGTTTGTCAGTTGCTTCATTTGCTATTATTTTCTCCCATTCAGAAGGCTGTCTTTTCACCTTGCTTATATTTTCCTTTGTTGTGCAGAAGCTTTTAATTTTAATTAGATCCCATTTGTTTATTTTTGCTTTTATTTCCAGCATTCTGGGAGGTGGATCATAGAGGATCCTGCTGTGATTTATGTCTGAGAGTGTTTTGCCTATGTTCTCCTCTAGGAGTTTTATAGTTTCTGATCTTACATTTAGATCTTTAATCCATTTTGAGTTTATTTTTGTGTGCGGTGTTAGAAAGTGATCTAGTTTCATTCTTTTACAAGTGGTTGACCAGTTTTCCCAGCACCACTTGTTAAAGAGATTGTCTTTACTCCATTGTATATTCTTGCCTCCTTTGTCAAAGATAAGGTGTCCATATGTGTGTGGATTTATCTCTGGGCTTTCTATTTTGTTCCATTGATCTATATGTCTGTCTTTGTGCCAGTACCATACTGTCTTGATGACTGTGGCTTTGTAGTAGAGCCTGAAGTCAGGCAAGTTGATTCCTCCAGTTCCATTCTTCTCAAGAAACAAGAAAAAAGTCAAATAAATAACCTAACTCTACAACTAAAGCAACTAGAAAAGGAAGAGTTGGAGAACCCCAGAGTGAGTAGAAGGAAAGAAATCTTAAAAATTAGGGCAGAAATAAATGCAAAAGAAACAAAAGAGACCATAGCAAAAATCAACAAAGCCAAAAGCTGGTTCTTTGAAAGGATAAATAAAATTGACAAACCATTAGCCAGACTCATCAAGAAGCAAAGAGAGAAAAATCAAATCAATAAAATTAGAAATGAAAATGGAGAGATCACAACAGACAACACAGAAATACAAAGGATCATAAGAGACTACTATCAGCAGTTGTATGCCAATAAAATGGACAACGTGGAAGAAATGGACAAATTCTTAGAAAAGTACAATCTTCCAAAACTGAACCAGGAAGAAATAGAAAATCTTAACAGACCCATCACAAGCACGGAAATTGATACTGTAATCAGAAATCTTCCAGCAAACAAAAGCCCAGGTCCAGATGGCTTCACAGCTGAATTCTACCAAAAATTTCGAGAAGAGCTAACACCTATCCTACTCAAACTCTTCCAGAAAATTGCAGAGGAAGGTAAACTTCCAAACTCATTCTATGAGGCCACCATCACCCTAATACCAAAACCTGACAAAGATGTCACAAAAAAAGAAAACTACAGGCCAATATCTCTGATGAACATAGATGCAAAAATCCTCAACAAAATTCTAGCAATCAGAATCCAACAACACATTAAAAGATCATACACCATGACCAAGTGGGCTTTATCCCAGGGATGCAAGGATTCTTCAATATCCGCAAATCAATCAATGTAATTCACCACATTAACAAATTGAAAAATAAAAACCATATGATTATCTCAATAGATGCAGAGAAGGCCTTTGACAAAATTCAACATCCATTTATGATAAAAACTCTCCAGAAAGCAGGAATAGAAGGAACATACCTCAACATAATAAAAGCTATCTATGACAAACCCACAGCAAACATTATCCTCAATGGTGAAAAATTGAAAGCATTTCCCTAAAGTCAGGAACAAGACAAGGGTGTCCACTTTCACCGCTACTATTCAACATAGTTCTGGAAGTTTTGGCCACAGCAATCAGAGCAGAAAAAGAAATAAAAGGAATCCAAATTGGAAAAGAAGAAGTAAAACTCTCACTGTTTGCAGATGACATGATCCTCTACATGGAAAACCCTAAAGACTCCACCAGAAAATTACTAGAGCTAATCAATGAATATAGTAAAGTTGCAGGATATAAAATCAACACACAGAAATCCCTTGCATTCCTATACACGAATAATGAGAAAGTAGAAAAAGAAATTAAGGAAACAATTCCATTCACCATTGCAACGAAAAGAATAAAATACTTAGGAATATATCTACCTAAAGAAACTAAAGACCTATATATAGAAAACTATAAAACACTGATGAAAGAAATCAAAGAGGACACTAATAGATGGAGAAATATACCATGTTCATGGATTGGAAGAATCAATATAGTGAAAATGAGTATACTACCCAAAGCAATCTACAAATTCAATGCAATCCCTATCAAGCTACCAGCCACATTTTTCACAGAACTAGAACAAATAATTTCAAGATTTGTATGGAAATACAAAAATCTCTGCTTTTTAATATGATGTCTAGATTGGTCATAGCTTTTCTTCCAAGGACCAAGTATATTTTAATTTCATGGCTGCAGTCACTGTCTGCAGTGATTTTAGAGCCCATGAAAATAAAGTTTGTCACTGTTTCCATTGTTTCCCCATCTACCTGCCATGTAGTGATGGATGGACTGGATGTCATGATTTTAGTTTTTTGAATGTTGAGCTTTAAGCCAGCTTTTTAGCCCTTCTCTCTCATCTTCATGAAGAAGCTCTTTAGTTCCTCTTCACTTTCTGCCTGAAGGGTGGTATCATCTGCTTATCTGAGGTTGTTGATATTTCTCCTGGAAATCTTGATTCCAACTCATGCTTCTTTCAGCCTGGCATTTTTTGCATGTTGTACTCTGCATATAAGTTAAATAAGCAGGATGACAATATACAGCCTTGATGTACTCCTTTCCCAAATTTAAACCAGTCTGTTGTTCCATGTGTGGTTCTAACAGTTTCTTCTTGACCTGCGCACAGGTTTCTCAGGAGGCAAGTCAGGTGGTCTGGTATTCCCATGTCTTGAAGAATTCTCCACAGTTTGTTGTGATCCACACAGTCAAAGGTTTTAGCATAGTTAATGTAGCAGAAATAGATGTGTTTTCTGGAATTCTCTTGCTTTTTCTATGATCTACTAGGTATTGGCAATTTGATCTCTGGTTCCTCTGCCTTTCGTAAATCCAGCTTGAACATCTGGACATTTTGTTGCAGATTAAATAAAAGTCTAAGTGCTTGTGATAAAGCATGATTGAGACACCAAAAAATGAAACTCTGGAAAGGTGGTGAAAGCAATGAGGAAGATGTTGTGGTTGACAGTGAAGAGGGCAAAGAGGCCTTGCTAGCCAAAACCTAATTCAGAGGAAAAATTTTAAGTAACAATTACCCTGTATCTGATAATAAAGAAATATACTAAATATACTCTAAAACTCCTAAAGGAAAAACTTAGCTTTATTTCTATTTCTTAAAGTTTTAAATCTTATCATGTCATGGATAAAACAGGGGACAGGTTTTCAAATATATAGAATGCTACAGAAGCTCTCTTGCCCCAAAATCTAGCTTACACGCTTCATATCATTATTCATCAAGGACTAATATAAATCTTAAAAGTCTTAAAAGTCTGTAAAGAAAATAGTGAAAAACTTTAGCTATGTGAGCAGTTAAACTTGACACAATTTGGATTCAATTATTGTTTATAAACTGGTGAACATTTTTCATTTTTGTACATGATACATGGCTAAAATTTTGGAATAAAAAATGTATCTCTGTGTTTGTTTTATATGTTTATATATGTCTAGGGTGTTTGCTATGTATACATGATATGCTTATACTTTTAAATGGTATTGCCAAAATCAATTTGTAAAAGAGTTCATTTAATTGACTTAGACTTATGTGAATTAAGTATTCCTAAAACTCTCCAAAATAAAGAAATTAATGCAAATACTTTTGAAGTTCATGTGATCTGGATTAATCTTCAGTAAATAAAAGCTATTTTAAGCTGGTTGGCATAATTAAAATAGATATGTCTTCAGTGTTAAAAGCATTAAATTTAGCTCAAGCATATATATTTTTATTCTGCCTGGGTTTGCTAGTCAAATAAATCATATTGTCCCTAATACAAAATTTGTTGGCAAAAAAAATAATTTAAGATGATGGCTAGCTATTTAAAGTCTCATGAAATTTTTATGAGTGATCTAAACAAAATTGTTAAGAACAATCAAATTAAGTACATGCAAATATATAGAGAGAGTTGGGAAGAGAGTGAAAATCTTACCTTTTGTAATCTTACCTTGTGTAATTTTATTTTTTGTTTGTTTGTTTGTTTTTTCCTTTTTTTAAAATTTTTTAATTCTTTAAATTGGTTTTGCCATACATCAACATGTATCCACCACAGGTATACACGTGTTCCCCATCCTGAACACCCCTCCCTCCTCCTTCCCTATACCATCCCTCTGGGTCGTCTCAGTGCACCAGCCCCGAGCATCCGATATCATGCATTGAACTTGGGCTGGCAACTCGTTTCATATATGATATTACACATGTTTCAATGCCATTTTCCCAAATCATCCCACCCTCTTCCTCTCCCACAGAGTCCAAAAGACTGTTCTATACATCTGTGTCTCTTTTGCTGTCTCGCATACAGGGTTATCGTTACCATCTTTCTAAATCCCATATATATGCATTAGTACATTGTATTGGTGTTTTTCTTTCTGGCTTACTTCACTCTGTATAATAGGTTCCAGTTTCATCCACCTCATTAGAACTGATTCAAATGTATTGTTCTTAATGGCTGAGTAATACTCCATTGTGTATATGTACCACAGCTTTCTTATCCATTCATCTGCTGATGGACATCTAGCTTGCTTTCATGTCCTGGCTATTATAAACAGTGCTGCGATGAACATTGGGGTACACATGTCTCTTTCAGTTCTGGTTTCCTCCATGTATATGCCCAGTATAAGGCAGTTCTATTTCCAGTTTTTTAAGGAATCTCCACACTGTTCTCCATAGTGGCTGTACTAGCTTGCATTCCCACCAACAGTGTAAGAGGGTTCCCTTTTCTCCACACCCTCTCCAGCATTTATTGCTGGTAGACTTTTGGATCACACCCATTCTGACTGGTGTGAAATGGTACCTCACTGTGGTTTTGATTTGCATTTCTCTAATAATGAGTGATACCTTGTGTAATTTTATTTGGCTAAAATTGGATGTATTTGTTACAGGTTTTTGTTTTTTGTTTCTAAACTTTAATATCAATTGTGTACTTTGGTAATACTAAAACTTAATATTCTTTCATCTGCTGAAAGGCAAGTTTTCTGGAACCATTTGTCAGCACCTGATGAGAGATTACAAAAGGATTTTCTTCACCTTTTAATTAATCTTCCTAGAGGCAAAGATTTTGTATTTTATCAAAATAATTCCCTGTGCTTTACGTTGTCCTTGATTAGGAAACTGAATCATCTCAACATTAAAACAGCTATGTGATCTCTGTACTTGCCTTTAAAATCTTTTATTGTCACTTTAGTTAGATTGATAATTAAGTATTGTTACATAAGAATCCATGTTCCTACTTAGCTAACTTTTGCCATTTCCTCAAAATCAAGTTCAAAATGAAGGTTTTGACTCTCTTTAAGTGTGTCTCTTTCCTCTTTCTTCTCAAGCTGAAAGCATAGTTGATTTTTAAAATCATTTTTATTTCTGAATTAATCTATTTATAGCAAAATAATTTCCTCTAAACTGTTATGACGGCTTCCTAGATATTTTTCTATGTGGTTCTATTGTATGTTCAGTAAATAGGCAATAAGTTTCAGAGAGATGACCAGTATAGCTATTATACAATTAGTTACTTGTAATTTTAGTTTTCAATTCTTGTTTAACCAAACTTTTGTTCTTTGGTTGTCTTTTTTTCTATTTAATTTTTACTATTATAAAACTGTGGTCAACAAATCTGGTCTACATTATTTTTTTACTGTTCTGAATTATTGAAATGCTATAAATACTCCAAGGAGTGGAAGAAATATGCACACATTTTGTTGGCCCTGTCTTCTTGCTTAGATATTCAGTTTTCAATTCTATTTTAGCCTATCTATTTTTTGTTTCTGCAATCCTGTTTTATTTTTGAAATTGATATTTTTTTTCAAAACAGCCTGTTCATTTTCATGAATGAGTATCCTCAAAAATTTCTTTAAGTATATTAATTATACTTAGCTCTCTTCTGAGTCCTAAATTGATACCTTGGAGTTTAGTTACTTGATTTTTTTGATGTGCACATTTGAAATCCTGGTTAACAGATATTGGGAGCAGATGAAGGTTTTTTCACTCCACCACATATCTTTATTGCCATGAATGTAAAGCAGATCTGAAAGAAGGTTTACTGGGAGGCTTGTTTCTCTGAGCATTGACACATCTTTACTTAAAGTCTGGAACCACTACAACTAATAATACCTTCTAACTATGACAGGAGAAGCCGTGGAAATAAAGCTAATGCATCAATGATGTCTGAGTGAAAAATTAAAAAGGCTCTAGTTCTTGATGTCATTGCTTTAGATGAATAAACAATCCTGGAAAAGTCCCCTATGTGTGGATTTTTCATTTTGAATTAATATATTAAAAAATTTTTATATCCACTATGAATTAGGTTTTCTATAATTACAGCCACAATCATCCAATTCAATACATCACTTTCTACAACCCATTTTCCAAAAATTAATCAGAGCAATCTTAAAAGCATACAGTACATTATGCTACTCATCTGTCTACAATTCTCCAATTGACTTTTTGTCCTATTTAGAATAAAATTCAAACTCCTCCTTGGCTTACAAAACCTTATATCATCTGACAAAACCTTATAACATCAGCTTCTTAAAGAGCCCTTTATAAGTATCCAAATTAGAGCAACTACTTCGTAATTCTTTTTATCACATTACTTATCTTAATTATTTATGTTGCATTTATCACAACCTATTATATATGTATTTATATATATATATTTAAATGCCTGATATCCCTTTTAATAGTATAAGTTCTTTAAAACAGAGATGTTTGACATCTTGTTCCTGGAAGCATTCCCATCACCTAGAAGAGTGCCTAACATTTAAGTTCTCAACAAATAGTTGTTGAAAAAGTGAATGAACCTATTCTTCATCTTCCAGAAACCCTCCATTTCTCTGGTCAGCTGGTGTTACTTTTCCCCAATGACTCATAGTACTAAGGATCTATTTTTATATCTGTTACATCAGTTCAGTAGGATTTGGGAGGGAAACATAAATAAATTCATACATTCAATGGGATTTTTATAGGAATTAGAGATAACGTTTCTGGGTAAAACCATCATTGACTTTGAATTTTCTAGTGATGTGTACAACAAGCTGGTTTTATCTAAGTAATATGAATTTTCTTACACTTACCAAATCACTATAATTTCATTTTCTGTACATAAACAATGAGCCAGAAAAGAGCATCCTACATGAAACACATACAGAAGGTGTCCACCTTAGACTTTTTCATTTGCTTTAAATAAACATAAAAGTAAGCAGTCTCGAAAGTCCAAGTATAGACTAGAAGAATGTGTTAATGAACACCCAAGCTCAAGTTTTCTTATCTGAGATACAAGAGTGTAGATCATTGATTCCAGGTTTTCCATATTGTAGATCGTAATACTTTTCAAATAGGAATTAACTTTTTATTTTACCTGCTTAAGACATTTATGAATATTATGACCATTGTTATGAAATAAAGGACATCATGAATCAAATGTTGTAAAGAATATATCTAAGGTTAAAGAACTCTTCTTTGAATGAAAAACTTAGGTCTGTAAAAATTTAATTCATTGTTATTATTCATCTCATTTTCCAGTGAGCTAGTAGAAAACTTATCAGTTTTCAGTAGGTTGAGAACCAAAAGAAATAATCATCCTTGAAGATATTTTGTAAGTTATAAATCTCTTTATAAATATAAATTACAGATTTTATGTAAGATATGAGTGAGAGGGCCAGAGTGACTGTTGTCTTTTTCACCTGAGGCAGCGTAAGTTGCTTTAAACTGAGATAGGAAAACTACATTTTGGACGAAAGATCAGCAACTTAGTTTTGGATGTGTTAAGTCTGAGGTATCTATTAGACACTCCAGGGGATGTGTCAGGCAGGCATTTGGATGTAGGAATTTGGGGTAAATGGGAGAGACTTAGTCCGGAGACATAAATTTAGCAATTAATAGCTAGCCTACAGGTGGCTTTTAAAAGCCTTGAATCTAGAGATCACCAAGGAAATGAGGCAGACACAGAAGAAAATCCATGTCTATCCCCTGGGGCATTCGGTGTTCTGACATCAGAGGGGAGAGGAAAGCAAAAGGCACTGAAGAGGTCTGATGTCAGAGACAACCCCAGGAGAGCAGAGTGCTGACAGTCAGGTGAAAATATTTTCCAGAAACATGAGATTAGAGTATCTCCTTGATGCCCTTCAATGTATATAATGAGCAGGTAGAATGGAAAACAAGCAGGGTGCAGACTTTTACAGAGGCACAGCTTCAAGGTGCTCAGAGGAAGCACCAGGGGCTCAAGAGCAGAATCTGTAGATGCGCTAATGATAGCTTGGAGATCTGGAACTCTAATTTATGTTTTGCCAGTGGTCTAATTGGGCAGTATGTCATTCCACAGAATCAAGTTTCAGGTAATGTAACAAAGTGTCAGTTTTTAAATCAACATTGCAAGGAATTCACAGGTGTGTTCAAATATTACAAATAACATTTTGCTTTCCTAAAGAAACAGTTCCTATTTTGGAAAGACTTGCTTATGCCATCTTCTACTGGTGAAATCACCTATCATTTTTAAACTAAGTTTTAATTTTCAGAAATTAAATCTATATCAACCCTTTAGGTAACATACTGATGATATGACGATACAGCACATGCAGCCATAATACCATAGTCAATTACAGTATCAGTATTAATAGTGAGCCCACCAAGAAGAAAATCTAGGGTGAACACCCACTGTATTTTAACTGCTCTTTTTTAAACTTCAGTCTCAATTCCAGCAAAATCTTGCCTTGAGGCACTTAGTCCTAGCTTAGTTTGCCCTGGTGCTATCTGACCTTATTGCCATACCTCACCTTTGCTCCTTAAGTTTCCCCAAGGTAAGGGGTGCTGTTTACTGCCCTCAGTGCTGACTGGCAATGCCCTCCAGTGGTCACTGTGGAAAAAGTGCCCTGAAAATAATGTCCCAACTTACCAATGAACTGTAAGAATAAGAAGAGCTAACTGGTACCAAGAAACCATTGCCAGGGCATTAGCTTGTACAAATCATTTTTTTTTCTTTCACACTTTTTAATTTGGTTCTTCTGGCAACTTATTTTTCTTGATATTCTTTCTAAACATTCTTTCTTTCTTGACATTATTTCTAAACACATAAATCTGTATCTTATTTAATATATCAATGTGATCTTGGTACAGATATATATATGCTTAGAATTTATGGCATATCAGGCAAGCGAAGGCAGACAGTGAAAATGCTATTTTAAGCTTGGATGGATCCTAGAACAAAGAGAAAGATTATTTCAAGAAATTTTTATTCCTGGAAAATAAATGCAAACGCAGCATTCACATTCTTTTCCTAAAATATGTTGCCTGGAGACCAAATGGAATCAATTGTCAATTGATCTGGTGGGAATCTCAATAGATGGTCTGTTTGACTACTCTTTATGAGGAAAGATGAGGATGAGCCTGTGAAGCTCTGTGGCAAGAAGGAATTAGAGAGGGAGGAGTGGACCTAAAAGCAAGAAAGAATAGAAAGAGAGCAACAAAAAAGTTCAGTTGAATTTAAAAGACAAGAAGGAATAAGAGAAAATATATAATAATACTCAAAGAATGTACGTATATTGTCAGACTTTATATATGTATATTGTCAAACTAAATATATATATGCAAAATACATGTATATTTACATGTTTAATCTCTACAACAATCTTATGAGGAAACAAGTATTAATATCAATCTCCTCTTATATTTGAGAAAATGGGAAGAAATTTAAGGAACTTGATCAAAGTAAAAGATAGAATCCATGTAGTTTATAAAGAACATTATGAAAAAAGATTTTTTTTAATGGAAAGATAATATGGAAGTTTTGAAATAAGTTGTCAGTTCAGTTCAATCTCTCAGTCGTGTCCGACCCTTTGTGACCCCATCGACTGCAGCACACCAGGCCTCCCTCTCCGTCACCAACTCCCGAAGTTTACCCAAACTCACGTCCATTGAGTTGGAGATGCCATCCAACCATCTCATCCTATCATCCCCTTCTCCTCCCGCCTTCAATCTTTCCCAGCATCTGGGTCTTTTCAAATGAGTCAGTTCTTCACATCAGGTGGCCAAAGTATTGGACTTTCAGCTTTAGCATCAGTCCTTCCAATGAATATTCAGGATTGATCTCATTAAGGATTTTTTTTTACCATTTTTAATCTTTTTTAATAAAACAATTTGAGGCTGTATAAAAACTTTAGTAAAAAATTAGCTTCAAGAGCCCACAGATTTTTCACTATGAACTATTGCTGGCACTCCTCCCCAGCCACCAGACCTTGCCCAGCTGTTCAGGCCCGAGGCCTGGGACTGGAGCGCCAGACAAGAGGGGTGATATGGGTCAGGGTGGGGCTATGGACTGTTGGGACAAAGTGGCCGAGGTCAAGTGAGGAAAGAGCATCACATGACATAAAAATATTGCATCTTCACCAAAATGTCCCCCACTGAGTGTCTCAGAAACCATGATATTCCTTGGGGTGGGGGGGGGGGGGAGAAAAAAAAACACACACAGAAGAAGGATAAAAGAAAACAGATTGATGTGGTCGAGTTCCTCGACCTCCCCAGCCGTCCCCACGAGCAGCTGGCCCACCCTGGAGCACCTAGGTTGGGGGTCACGGCCACTGCCGCCTCTTGGAGTCCGCTTTCCATGGAAATGAAGACCCCTTGGTGGTGGGCCGCTGGCGTGCATGGGGTGGGGAGTGTGGATGTCCTTGGCCTAAGAGGCCCCCTCCAGCTTCCAGCCCCTGGCAATGGTGAGACAGCAAGCCCAGCACCAGGCCCTGGCCCCTGAGCCAGGGCCAGGAGGCCCCCAGGCGGGCTCTCTGGGGTATCAGAGCAACCAAGTTTATGTAGTGTGAAAAAATAGGATTCCTTTGATAAAAAAAATACTGTACCTTGGTCTTCTCTAAGTTTGAAACACCCTGGGAGCTTATTTTTAGCAAAGCAATTTCCCATACCCACCCCCAAATGATACATACAAGTTTAGGTAAACAGCAGATTAAATGTAAAAACTTAACCTTAACGTCTGATCTCATTAAGGATTGACTGGTTGGATCTCCTTGCAGTCCAAGGGACTCTCAAGAGTCTTCTCCAACATCATAGTTCAAAAGCATCAATTTTTAGTGCTCAGCTTTCTTTACAGTCCAACTCTCACATCCATACACGACTACTAGAAAAACAACAGCTTGACTAGATGGATCTTTGTTGGCAAAGTAATGTCTTTGTTTTTTAATATGCTGTCTAGGTTGGTCATAACTTTTCTTCCAAGGAGTAAGTGTCTTTTAATTTCATGGTTGCAATCACCATCTGCAGTGATTTTGGAGCCCAAAAATATAAAGTCTGCCACTGTTTCCCCATCTATTTGCCATGAAGTGATGGGACTGGATGCCATGATCTTAGTTTATTGAATGTGAGCTTTAAGCCAACTTTTTCACTCTCTTCTTTCACTTTCATCAAGAGGCTTTTTAGTTCTTCTTCACTTTCTGCCATAAGGGTGGTGTCTTCTGCATATCTGAGGTTATTGATACTTCTCCCGGCAATCTTGATTCCAGCTTGTGCTTCATCCAACCTGGCATTTCACATGACGTACTCTGCATATAAGTTAAATAAGCAGGGTGACAATATACAGCCTTGACGTGTTCCTTTTCCTATTTGGAACCAGTCTGTTGTTCCATGTCCAGTTCTAACTGTTGCTTCCTGACCTGCATATAGGTTTCTGAAGAGGTAGGTCAGGTGGTCTGGTATTCCCATCTCTTGCAGAATTTTCCAGTTTGTGGTGATCCATACAGTCGAAGGCTTTGGCAAAGTCAATAAAGCAGACAAGTTGTAAGGACATTTAAAAACATTAATGTACCTATAAAATCACTGCAGATGGTGACTGCAGCCATGAAATTAAAAGATGCTTACTCCTTGGAAGGAAAGTTATGATCAACCTAGATAGCATATTCAAAAGCAGAGACATTACTTTGCCAACAAAGGTCCATCTAGTTAAAGCTATGGTTTTTCCAGTAGTCATGTATGGATGTGAGAGTTGGATTGTGGAGAAAGCTGAGCGCCAAAGAATTGATGCTTTTGAACTGTGGTGTTGGAGAAGATTCTTGATAGTCCCTTGGACTGCAAGGAGATCCAACTAGTCCACTCTAAAGGAGATCAGTCCTGGTGTTCTTTGGAAGGAATGATGCTAAAGCTGAAACTCCAATACTTTGGCCACTTCATGCAAAGAGTTGACTCATTGGAAAAGATTCTGATGCTGGGAGGGATTGGGGGCAGGAGGAGAAGGGGATGACCAAGGATGAGATGGCTTGATGGCATCACCAGCTCGATGGACGTGAGTCAGAGTGAACTCCGGGAGTTGGTGATGGACAGGGAGGCCTGGCATGCTCCAATTCATGGAGTCGCAAAAAGTCAACACAACTGAGTGACTGAACTGAACCTATATATATTAGTCAGCTCAGGCTGCCATAACAAAATACCATAGACTGGGTGGCTTAGATAACAGAAATTTATTTTCTCAGTTTTGAGGTTAGAAGTAGCAGATTAAGGTGCTGATGGTTTCAGTTTCCTGTGAGAGCTCTCTTTCTTTCTCATAAATTCCATTTTCTCACTCTATGCTCACGTGGCCTTTCTTCCATGAGCATGTGGAGAGAAAGACAGAAATATCTAGTGAAGCTCTTCCTCTTCTTATAAGAACACTGGTCCTCTGAGATTAGGTCCTACCATATAACCTCATTTAGCCATAATTACCTGCCTAAAGAGCTTTTCTCCAAATACAGCCACATTGGAGGTTAAGTCTTTAATATGTGAATTATGGGATACACAATTCAGTATATTGCAACATATTTTATCCTACGTAAATAAAATAAAAAACTAAAAGTGATATCAAAAATATTGGGGGTATCTACAATAATACTTATTGTAGCGTAAGTCACAGTGTTTAAACAAAACAAGACAAAACTGAAAAGCAAAGTGAGTGTTCCTTAATAAGGCAAGAGGTAAATCAATCATGACCACATCTATGTTGTGGAATATTACACAGCCATTAGAAAGGGTGAATTAGAGCTACTTGATGTAAAGAATTAAGTAAAATATGCAATAAAAGAGATGTATACATGAGTTTCCAATCCTGAACCCCCCTCCCACCTCCCATATCATCTCTCTGGATCATCCCCGGGCACTAGCCCCAAGCATCTCTGGCTGATTCATGTCAATGTATGGCAAAACCAATACAGTATTGTAAAGCAAAATAAAGTAAAAATAAAAATTTAATTTAAAAAACATTGCTGAAAAAAGAGATGTATATATAACACGTCCATATTTTTATATAAAAACAATGAAATAATCCTATATATGTTTCCATTGTTTTTGAGACATAATTGACACATAACATTATATTACTTTCAGGTGTACAATATAATAATTCAACATATGTATACACTGCAAAATCATCACCACAATGCATCTAGTTTAACTTCTATTCACTAAAGAAAATATTCTTCAATTCAGTATGTACAATACAATTAAATGTCATCCAGAAAGGGTGGCATAATTTAGAGCCAGGTGGTCTAGCATTAAATGAGAGAACACATTACTTTTCTAAAAGGAGCAATTCATGAAGAAAACATGACCAGGCCTTAAACCAAAGCCTCAGAAATACATGCAAGCTTATATTATAATCCCAACTGAGCTATCAGAGAAGTCCCGTATAACCCCAGGAAGGCCCTAAGAGCTAGATTAAACTGAAACATAATTGGAGTAGAATATCTTAGACTCACCTTTTCCAAAATTTGTACTCTTCATTCCCATCCCAACATAAATCACTTTCCAGGAAAGCTGCCCTTTGTTTCCCTCAAAACAGTGAGGCAAATATTCAAATGATCCTAGGAAACACAGAGACATGGGGAAATAAAAAAATGAAATGGAAGGCTGCCAAAGAAAAGTGCATTATAAAGCCACTTACCATTAGTCAACTGAAGCTAAATCTCTCCCAGAAACTCTAAAACTCTAGTAGAACAGAATTTATAGGTCTATTTCTGAGGGAGAGGAAGCTGGAGTATTCATATGCCAGTTCCTCATATATCATGGGCTGGGGGCAATTGTTGTTGTTTCTGGGGCAAAACTGTGATACGTCCAGTTTCCTTTTGAGTGTAGAACCAGTATGTTTCCATAGTCAAGGAAAAAAGTCCTTGGGCAAGCAGTAACATGTGTTCCCAATGGGTTTTGAGGTAAGGAAATCTTCCCTAAACTGTGGTCCATCACCATAGATATCTCTGATCTATTTCCAAAATTTTCTTTGCTTCTCCATCCTTCACATCTCTTGAGTCCAGTCATACCTCAACATACACAATCCCACCAGGCTAGCTCAGTCACCAGCTCCTGTCTCAATGATTATACACATTTCTAAAAGAACTTCTTCCCTTTGATATGCTTCTCCAGATTGTTCTATATATGGAAGCTTGACTGATATTTACACAGTATAAATATGTTCATGCTATTTTTCCACTTAAACCAGTGTGATGTTTCCTCAATGCAATCTGAACATAGTCTGAACATGTTAGCTTACTTTGGACTTCTTAGCATGGTCAAGAATCTGTATTTCAAGTACCTACCTCCCCTAAATACATACTTACAGATTCACACCACTTGACATCAGTTCAGTTCAGTTCAGCTCAGTCATTCAGTCACATCCGACTCCTCGTGACCCCATGGACTGCAGCACGCCAGGCCTCCCTGTCCATCACTAACTCCTGGAGCCTACTCAAACTCATAACCATAGAGTCAGTGAGGCCATCCAGTCATCTCATCCACTTCTCCTGCCTTCAATCTTTCCCAGCATCAGGGTCTTTTCCAGTGAATTAGTGCGAAAGTATTGGAGTTTCAGCTTCAGCATCATCCCTCCCAGTGAATATTCCGGACTGATTTCCTTTAGGATGGACTGGCTGTAGTCCATCTCCTTGAAGTCCAAGGGACTCTAAGGAGTCTTCTTCAACAATACAGTTCAAAAGAATCAATCCTTCGGCGCTCAGCTTTATTCACATTCCATCTCTCACATCCATACATGACTACTGGAAAAACCATAGCTTTGACTAGACAAACGTTTGTCAGCAAAGTAATGTCTCTGCTTTTGAATATACTATCTAGGCTGGTCATAGTTTTTCTTCCAAGGAGCAAGTGTCTTTTAATTTCATGGCTGCAGTCACCATCTGCAGTGATTTTGGAGCCCCCCCCCCCAAAAAAATCTGACACTGTTTCCATTGTTTCCCCATCTATTTGCCATGAAGTGATGGGACCACATGCCATGATCTTAGTTTTCTGAATGTTGAGCTTAAGCCAACTTTTTCACTCTCATCCTTCACTTTCATCCAGAGGCTCTTTAGTTCTTCTTCACTTTCTGCCATAAGGGTGGTGTCATCTGCATATCTGAGGTTATTGATATTTCTCCCGGCAATCCTGATTCCAGCTTGTGCTTCATCCAGCCCTGCATTTCACATGATGTGCTCTGCATATGAGTTAAAGAAGGAGGGTGATGATATTGAGCCTTTGATGTACTCCTTTTCCTATTTGGAACAAGTCTGTTGTTCCAACATGGCTCCCCCTAAATTTGCATCACGGCTAGCAAACCTTTTCTGGCTGAGGAAGTGGATCCCTGCAAACTTTTTCATGTATCTCATCCCTCAGGGAAACTATATCAAGAAGGATAGGAGATATAGACACGTTATTCCCCTAGACTCCCTTTCCCTAAAGAGATATAAATAATCTCAGCTTTCCAGTCCCTTTGTATAGTCTCATTCAGTCAGTTCAGTTATTCAGTTGTGTCTGACTCATTAGTATCATTGTTTCTTGTGAATGCTGGTGACCTAGTCCAAGCTTTCTCTGTTGCTTGCACGCCAGCCTATATATGATATTATAATCCATCTCTTCTTTTAGGTCTGATAGAAGAGTTTGCAGAACCTTCCCAGGCAAGCTGAAGGTGGGAAGCTGCATTTTGAAAGTCAGTCTCTGGTTTGGAAAAATATTTAAAACTAATTTACAGGAAAAAAATTCTAGTTTGAATTGAGAAAATTGTACATTAGTCACATCTCAAAAAGAAAATACTGTGCTCTGATACTCTTTTCTGGCTGGACCTGCAATGCAAAATGGGGCCTTATATATGGCTGAAGCATAGGATAATCCTGTTGTAGCAAAATGTTCTCTTTTCTAAGGGACAAATTGAAGCTTTTGGTTTGAGGAAACACCAAAAGGTGAAAATTGACCCACATAAGCCAGTGACAACATAGGTTATTATTTAAATGCTGAGACCCATATCTTAACCCTTAACAATAAGATAAGAATTAAGAGTGGAAGAATGAATTTTCTTCTTTATGAATTTTGAATAAATGCATATTAGGCACGATCTAGCCTCTGGTTATTTCTGAAAAATTTTCTCTTACCATGATCCTTTCTTCAAATTCACTTTTTCTTCTTTATTTATTTCTTTATTTTTTTTAAATGTTTCAGGCATACTAAGCTACTTATAACACTCTAGGCCTTTTCACTGGCTCCTTCCTCTGTTGCCTAGAAGAATCCTCCTTTATTATTTCATCAGAGTTGCTTACTTTTCTCAAAATTTTACTCTAGATATAACCATGTGGGGAGGCTTCCTGAACTTTCCAAGTTTATGGTTGCCTCTTTCTTTGTCCTCTCATGACACCATGCATAACTTCTTTCTTCCATTTTGTAAAAATTACACTTATCATGCTGTCTTAGAATCACCTTCTTAGTTGCTTGTTTCAACACCAGATACTATCAATAAAATGATTGATAGCAAAGATTTCCTCTTATTTTCACTTAACTCTGAAGTGTCTTACATAATGTCTAGTACAGAAGATGCTATAAAAACTATTATGCTATGAATGATATCATTAGTGAGTGAAGCAGATATATTAAGTGAGTGAAGTAGAGCAGATTTGGCTGCTCATCTTTTTTCACACCAGGTACCAGCCTTGGTTTTATAGCTTGTCCTAAAATTTAGTTTTAGTCACTCTAAATGGCCTGGTTTCTCAGGATAAATCATCAGGCCGACTCATCTATAAAGCTTACCTTCTTTCCTTCTGATCCAGGTAAGATATGAATTCCAAGATGATTTCCAGGAAGAAATGTGCAACTTCAGGAAGGTAGTGGCTAGTTTGAAATTTAATGGAAAATTCCTTGAATCCAAGGACCTGAAAGCTAGCAAACTCAACTATTTCCACTCTTTGTCAGTTACAGTTAACTCAATGATCAAACCTTGTTCATTCTAATTTAGAAATGCCACTGGAAACTGAGCTCTCACCATCTTTACTGCGTCAGCCCTAGTTCAAGTTGTTTTCTTATAATCTTTTACCTATAAAACATTGGTCACAGAGCCCTCCTGCCATCTAATCTCCTACACTTCCTTACTTCCATCCCTCATTGTCCACATTTACCACACTGCAGCCTGATTTATCAGTTATAAACAAATATTATCAAGTTATTCCCTTTAAAATTTTGTATGTCATCATCTTTACTTATAGAAAAAAATTCATATAAGGTATTTCAAAATTTGTCTCATAAAAATTCACTAGTGAATAACATTTATGGTTTTTAAATTATTTCTGTAGTGATAACTGCTGTTAATGCATCATTTTTCCTTTTTTGTTCTTACAGCAAGAATGACCTGGAAATTATTCTTGAAAAGTTTTGTTATAATAGATTTTACTTTGACACTGAGCACCTACATTATCTGCTATTTTGCTAGGAATATCCAACTGGAAAAGAACTACAGTTCAATCTCAGAACTGTTTTTTGTTTAGTACATGCAAGGAGGTCCGTGTGTGTGTGTGTGTGTGTGTGTGTGTGTGTGTGTGTGTGTGTGAGTGACTTCCCTTTCACTTTTCACTCTCATGCATTGGAGAAGGAAATGCCAACCCACTCCAGTGTTCTTGCCTGGAGAATCCCAGGGACGGGGGAGCTTGGTGGGCTGCCGTCTATGGGGTCACACAGAGTCGGACTCTACTGAAGTGACTTAGCAGCAGCAACAGCAGCAGCATGCATTGGCAGGCAAATTTTTTACTACTAAGCCACCTAGGAAGTCCTAAGGAGGTCCACTGAACTGAACATGGTCGCACAATCGGGTCCGACTCTTCGCGATCTCATGGACTGTAGCCCGCCAGGTTCTTCTGTCCATGGAATTCGCTAGGCAATAGTACTGGAGTGGGTTGCCATTTCCTTCTCCAAGGAGGTCCACAGTTATGTGAAGAAAAAAAAAAAAAAAAAGTTACGTAACTACCGATGGCCATATGTTTCAGTATCCACCACCAGGTGGAGCTAGATAAAACTTTTTAGAGATGTTTTCCACGCAACCTTTATCAAAAAAGAAATAGATGATGCGTATGATGTGATTTTCCTGTTCTAAATTCTTCATTTTGGCTGCTTTCTTTGATAATTTTAGTAAATTCATCTCAGTAGCGATGGCAGCCTGCCAGATTTGAGGGATTCCTCAATTTTACCCAAATCCTCTTGCAACCAAGAAGGACTCCATGGGGTCTTCCCCCATCCTCTGCTCTACCTCTTCTCTGAAGTACTTAGATAATGGTATTTGATATAAGTTTCCTAAATTGTTTTTCATATGTGAAAACCCCTCACCAAATAGAAGATACTAACTGCTTTATGAGAACTTAGCCCTAGGTCTCCTGGAGCCAAAGGATTGATAAAGTTAACCCTTGTGACATCACCCTGCTCCTTCATCATCAGCTCATCATAGAATTGTGTGCGAGAATCGTGCCTGATCTGATCCTGAGAGTGCTTCTCTCACCTGGCTTTTATTTATTTATTTAATTGGAGGCTAATTACTTCACAATATTGCAGTGATTTTGCCATGCATTGACATGAATCAGCCGTGGATATACATGTGTCCCCCATCTTGAATCCTCTTCCCCCCTCCCTCCATATCCCATCCCTCTGGGTTGTCCCAGTGCACCAGCTTTGAGTGCCCTGTTTCATGCATTGAACTTGGGACTGGTCATCTATTTCACATATGATAATATACATGTTTCAATGCTGTTTTCTCAAATCATCCCATCCTCGCCTTCTCCCACTGAGTCCCAAAGTCTGTTCTTTGTATCTGTGTCTCTTTTGCTTTCTTGCATATAGGGTCATCATTACCATCTTTCTAAATTCCATATATATGCGTTAATATACGGTATTGGTGTTTTTCTTTCTGGCTTACTTCACTCTGTATAATAGGCTCCAGTTTCATCCACCTCATTAGAACTGATTCAAAGGCATTCTTTTTAATAGCTGAGTAATATTCCATTGTATATATGTACCACAGCTTTCTTATCCATTCGCCTGCCGATGGACATCTAGGTTGCTTCCAGGTCCTGGCTATCATAAACAGTGCTGTAATGGACATTGGGATACACGTGTCTCTTTCAATTCTGGTTTCCTTGGTGTGTCTGCCCAGCAGTGGGATTGCTGGGTCATACGGCAGTTCTATTTTCAGTTTTTTAAGGAATCTCCACACTGTTCTCCATAGTGGCTGTACTAGTTTGTATTCTCACCAACATTGTAAGAGGGTACCCTTTTCTCCACATCCTCTCCAGCATTTATTGTTTATAGACTTTTTGATAGCAGCCATTCTGACTGGTGTGAGATGGTACCTCATTGTGGTTTTAATTTGCATTTCTCTGATAATGAGTGATGTTGAGCATCTTTTCATGTGTTTGTTAGCCATCCGTATGTCTTCTTTGGAGAAATGTCTGTTTTTAGCTCTTTGGTCCATTTTTTGATTGGGTCATTTATTTTTCTGGTATTGAGCTGCATGAGCTGCCTGTATATTTTGGAGATCACCTGGCTTTTAAAAGTGCTTTGCCAAAAACCTTTGGGAATTTCCAGGAGCTTTTCAGAGCGTGAGCCACCTCCTCTCTTTGCAATCAACCTCTCTCTGCTCCAAACTCTGATGTTTCAGTTTGCTTGGCATCACTGTAGCACTCTTACAACTTGAGAATGCGATAATTTGACATACACATACATACTACATGTGTCAAAAATTAAGTTAAGGCTTTCTTTCTTGTTAAGACAAAGAAAACAAAAAAACATGACTAAGAGAGATAATTTCTTTGTCAAAGATTTTAGTCTAAAGTTTCCCTGCCTGAGAGCTAGGACCAGTCCAGCCATTCAACTGACCGTTCTAGTTAAGGACTGAGACTGGTTTCCCAGGGGAAAGACTGGAAGGGCTTTTTAGCCCAGCCTAGTATCCAGGACCAGAGGAAAAGTATAGGCCCAAGTCCTGGGAACAATCTGAGGCTTATTTCCTCCTATAATTTCTACTTAAGAAAATTGAAGCAGGCCATATGCAGGATTTCAGTAGAGAAAACTGGATAATAGAGAGCACAGGTATACCATTACACAAAAAGGATCCCAGGAGACTGGGAAATTTGGCACTCAGTGGGTTATGATATATACTATAAGCCTGACCAGATAGACGCCAATCTTAGACTCACGAATACCAAAAATTGAAGTGATTTAAAAATCATATTGCAAAACAGAATATGAGATTATGGCTTCAAAGAGCTTACTCAGATGAGAAATATCATATTGCCTGCCATATCAGTAAACAAAGGATGTCCCAGTCTTCAGCAGTTGCAGCCACTTCCCAGGTTAGCCCTGAGGGAACTCAGGAAGATAAGAATGTATGCCATCTAGCAGCTATCAGACTGCAGACACTCCCAATGGTGAACCCTGAGGAAACTCCAGATATGAAAATATAGGATCCTGGCCCTGGATAGCTAAAGTGCATATCAAAGGAATGACTTCAATGAGCTTAGACTCTTGCACCTCCTCATACATACAGCAGAGCTAAATTCCTTAACTCAAGCTATGTAGTTTTCTTTAATTAATCATAGTCTTTTGACGTTCAGACTATGCACCCTTTGTTGCAAAACTCTTATATAGTCTGGCTGCCCTCCTTACCTCCTTTCAGCATTACTTGAGATGCTGCCTCCTGGCCTCAAAGTCTTAAAATTTTTTGCCAAATAAAACTCTCAACTTTTATGTTATGAATATTTTTTTAGTTGACACATAGAAGTTAGGATAGTGGAGAGAGGGTTGACTGACTGGTAAGTTTCTCTAACTCAACTAAGGTGAATTTCCTTTTGGTTTTTTAATTTATTATATTTAAGTTATTATATTTTCATGAAGGAGTTCCTTGTACTTTGAATGTAATATCCAAAAAAATCACTGCCAAGATCAATATCAAGCTTATTCCTTATGTTTTATACCAGTAGTCTTATGGTTTCAGGTTTTACATTTAATAAGTATTTAATCCATTTTGTATAGTCCATTTTGCAATCAAGTTTGCATACAGTGTAAGAATGAAGGTTTCTGAGGTCTTCCTGATCTTTTTTATTCCACACAGAGTAGTCATGGCCAAAGGGACTCCTCTTGGTGCTAGGATGGCTTGTGAGGATTCTCACATTTGCATTGGCACCTGTGTGTGGCACCTGATGTGTCGGAATCTATGAAGTGGTCATGGAATTGAAGCCTGGAGTATAGGCATGAATGAGAAGACTGTGCCTCTAAGGTCTAGTGCATCGGGGGCACTAGAGCCCACCCAAGGTGGCTCCATCTCAGCATTGGTAATGGTGTGAGAGGTGCAAACAATTATGGAGTGGTCACGTGAAGCTGAGGTGTAGAATATGAGTGTGAACAGATCCACAGCAGCTCTAGGGTCTGGGAGACAAACACTCCTTCTGCAGCCACGGCTCCAGTCACTGGGTGCAAGGCATGACGAGTGGGCATGTGTGGAGCTACCACAGCTCCAGGTACTAAAACATGGGAACTTCTGCTATAGTGGTGGCCCCAGTGTCTGAGGTTGAAATCAGGGTCTGGTGCACAGGTGTGTGAGAGCAACTGTGGTTCTGGAGCCAGGATCTGGAATGTGAGTGTACATAGAGTCCAGGATGTGTTGGGTTTGGGGTTAAAAGCAAGTCGACACCATGGTGGGCTACAGTGGCTTCCTCTTGGGGGTTGTAGCATTATCCCTTCTCAGGGTGTGTTAGGCAGTGATGTTGTTGTTCTGTCACTAAGTATTATCTGACTCCTTGCAACCTCATGGACTGCAGCATGCCAGGCTCCTCTGTCCTCCCAGAGTTTGTTCAAACTCACATCCACTGAGTCTGTGATGCTATTTAACCATCTCATCCTCTGCCACCCCATTCTCCTTTTGCCTACAATCTTTCCCAACATCAGGGTCTTTTCCAGTGAGTCCCCTCTTTGTATCATGTGGCCAAAGTATTGAAGCTTCAGCTTCAGGATCAGTCAGTCCTTCCAATGAATATCAGGGTTGATTTCCTTTAGGATTAACTGATTTGGTCTCCTTGCTGTCCAAGGGACTCTCAAAAGTCTTCTCCAGCAACGTAGTTTGAAAATATCAATTCTTCAGCCTTCAGCCTTCTTTATAGTCCAGCTCTCACATCCATACATGACTACTGGTAAAACCATAGCTTTGACTATACAGATCTTTGTTAACCAAGTGATGTCTCTGCTTTTTAATATGCTGTGTTGGTTTGCCATATGTCTCCTTCCAAGGAGAAAGCATATTTTAATGTCATGGCTGTAGTCACTGTCTACAGTGATTTTGGAGCCCAAGAAAATAAAATCTGTCACTGCTTCCATTTTGGTCCAGTGGTGAAAGCTGCCACTTTTCTCCATGGAGCAAGTCACTAAAGTCTGTGACAACAAACTCTACTGAGTCCTCCATGGAGGAGGCTGTAGGGAGTCTTTAGCTGTCAGAGCAGTTGTTGAGGTCCTCTATGGAAGAGACTGCTGAGGTTTTCTATAGAGCAGAGGGCCCCAGTGGCACCCACTGTAGAGCTGACACTGACAGCTTCCACTCCACTATGGCCCTCTACAGCTGCTCGATAGTTGTCTTCGCATGGCTTAACCATGCTGATCTCCCCAGTGATCCCTTCTGTGTGGTTATTCTATTTTCTGCCCTACTAAGTTGTTGTATGTTCTTATTGAGACTCTTGTGTCTTCACAAGACTATTTTCATATGTTTAGCTATCTAATTGATTTTTGTGTGTGTGTGAAAGGATGAAAGTTGGTAATCACCCCCTCTGCCATTTTGTTAAAATCACCACTCCTTACTCTATTTTTAGTTATCATGATTATTTGACTGGTTTCATCATCCTTACTATTTTATTTGTATATTTTTGGCTTATTCTTAACATGGCTCTTGGTTCATGGTAAACCTCATGAATATGTGTAGAATATAAAATATCCAGTGCCTGACATATAGCAGACACTCAACAGATGTTTGCATATAATTTGTTTGAATGAAACATTATAATGTATGGCAATGAATGTCCTTCTGCCTTCAGCTCTAAGAGTCATTTCTTTTAATCTCCTAAATCTGGCTTAGCTAATATACCTGTTCTAAATGTTCACTTGCATATAGAAATAGAGAGTCTATTCCCGGAGTAACTTCATAGGCTCATGAGGGCAATAGCTTTGCCTAGAGCACATCACTGACATTTATTCACAGAAGGAAACCACCCTAGCATTAGAATGAGCTGAGCAAGTCGTAGGTGTTGCAAATTAGGACTCCAGTTGGGAAACCCACACAGCACACACCAACAAAAGACCCTGTAGCCAGTCTTAAGCTAAATGAACAGATGTGTGTGGGGAATTCCTTAAATAGCAAGGGTGGGTTGTAAGTTTAGACTGTGACATCTCGTCTGCATGCTATGGAGGTGTAGATATGGAAAGAAAACTAAAGCATAAGTACAGGACATTTTAGGTTGGCATATGATGGTAGGAAGAACCGGATATCCAACATTTAGAGAATATTATCCTTCCCTTGGCAAAACACTTAGATAAACAAAAAAATAGGTGACTGAACATCACACACCCATACACATACAAACTAGACTTATATCATGCTTCTTTCCCTATTGTAAAACAAACAAGCTGGATTTATTTGGATTACCAGTGCAAAATAAAAGGTAAGAAACTACAAAAGTACATACAATTGGAAGTTAAAAGAATGTAGTCTTTTTTTTTTCCTTTCAGAGGAGAATTTGATGTATTGTGTTCTGACAATCAAGGTATGTGTATATCTTGGAATTAAGGGAAGAAAATAAGATCCTTGACTCTCACCTTTTCTTTCTATGCTCCAGTTGTATAATTGGTCCTGCTCATCACTGTACTGTTAGGCATCACCCAATTAGAGTTCCCAGTTGCCCCAAAAGAAAACACTTTTACCTAGAGTCACAGTAAGGTTTCCCATGAACTTGAACCTACTACCTGATTTCTTTCATCTGCTTATGTCAATAGATCAAAAGGCAAAGTAAATAATTGATGTAATAAGGGTGCAATCAGCTCAGATTTGAAGAAGGCAATGGTAACCCACTCCAGTAATCTTGCCTGGAAAATCTCATGGATGGAGGAGCCTTGTGGGCTGCAGTGCATGGGGTCATGAAGAGTCAGACACCACTGAGTGACTTCACTTTCACTTTTCACTTTCATGCATTGGAGAAGGAAATGCCAACCCACTCCAGTGTTCTTGCCTGGAGAATCCCAGGGACGGCAGAGCCTGGTGGGCTGCCATCTATGGGGTCACACAGAGTCGGACACAACTGAAGTGACTTAGCAGCAGCAGCTCAGATCATCTGAAGTGATGGTTTCTGCTAGCTAATGCTTTCAATCCTAAAGGAAATCATTCCTGAATATTCACTGGAAGGACTGATGCTGAAGCTGAAGCTCCAATACTTTGGCCACTTGATGCAAAGAGCTGACTCTTTGGAAAGGACCCTGATGCTGGGAAAGATTGAAGGCAGGAGGAGAAGGGGATGACAGAGAACAAGATGGGTGGATGGCATTACCAACTCAATGGACATGAGTTTGAGCGAGCTCCAAGAGATAGTGAAGGACAGTGAAGCCAGGCGTGCCACAGTCCATGGGGTCGCAAAGAGTCAGATGTGACTGAGCAACTGAACAACAGTGTTGGCAGGGAAGAGTATGTTTGGAACTGGTTTATTGCTTTCCTATCCAGTAACGGTAGTTATCAGACAACAGCAGCAACCGCAGCCTGGAAAGACAACTAAGAAATTGGACCTTCAGGATTAGCAACTCAGAATAGCCAAAATGCTGGCTGAAGGCGAGGAAACACTATAATGAATAGATGGAGGGAAAGAAGATGATGACAAACACAGCCTCACTACTACAGCAAGGACTGGAGTATATTTCAATAACTAAGTTGCCTTAAATCTTAACATCTTAAGTGGCACTATGTGGCCAACATTTAGAATGAGACTTGGTGACAGTTTGGAAAAAAAAGAAAAGGCAAGCTGTTCTCGCAAAAGTGAAAACTCCAGATCGTGGTGCGGAGACCTGAGAGATGTACAGGGTGGTTTCCATCAGATTTTATTTATTGTCCATTTCGTATCCTATCAGCCTCACCTCTCTCCTGCTATAGTCATAATTGCATAGGCTTACAGCTTCACACAGGGGAAATTTAACAGTATCTTGTCTCATAACCACACTGTACTTTTCTTGCCTCCCATCTTGGAGTCTTTTTATCATGTTGGAAAAGAGAAGTTGTGGTACTCCCCTTAAGCCCACCAGAGGTGTGGGGAGTTTGACAATTTTGGAAAATACTTGTTCAATAGGAAATGAGTGACTTAATGAGAAAAAAGCTTTTCTTTCTTTTTCTGCATGAAGCGGCTATTCTGATATGTAAAACTACATATCTAAACTAAAAATGGTTTCTCGGAGGATAGTCCCTAGGGGTTGACCAATCAGCCACATTTAGTGGTGAACCACTTAATAATATACCCTTGCATCACCTCTCCCTCTTTTCTTTCTACCCTCCCTCCTTCTTGTCCATTGTCCCTTATTCTTATTACATAGGGTCCTTCTCCCTGGTAAAGGAATAGCTAAAATCCTTTTAATATGTTTCACTTTCCTGAGGAACCCAAGCAATGACACATGGGCAGTGTTGTTAGCCAATTTCCACAAAGAGTAGCTGAAAAATGTTTTCATCTCACCTGGAGACAGAGAGCTCTGGAGTCCTATCAAAGTCGACCCTTATTTTAAAGTTGTTTTTTGTTGTTGTTTTTGTTTTTACTTTTGGTAAACTGAAGTCCATTATGGCATTACCAATAAAATGTTTTTTTTTTCCTTGAACTAATTTTAGGAAAATCTACACTGAAATTACATCTGATACAATTCCCCCAAATAAGTTCCTAACCTGGTTCTGCCATTTATTTTAGTTTAAGGTTGCTCCCACCCTTATATTAAAGTGAAAAAAATAGATAGATTTACAAATGAGGCTTCAGAAGAAGGAGAAAGGTGAGAAGGAGGTAATTGTTAACTGAATAGTCCAAAGGATGTATAAAGCAGTGTAATCCCTTACTGTCAGAGCTATCTGGCTTTGCAAGTAACTGAACTGAATTAGGGAAGTCTCAGACGAGACAGTCATCATCACCACAATGATAAAGTCTATTAGGTGAGTGTAGCTAACAAAAGAGATCTTCTAAGAGGAAGGGCTCTATGAAATTTAAATCTCTGTATAGCTTAAATTTGTTGCTACTATAACTATTCTCAGCCTAGAGATTCTTAGCTTCTCTCTGTGGGATCTACAGAGAGGCAATGTGTGATTACAGGGGAGGTGTAAAATTTGAGATTTGTGTCTTAATCTTCCTCTTTTACTTCCTGCTTGGTCTAAACCATATTCTTTCATTGCTCAGAGCCTCAGATTCTTCATGGGTAGAATGAGACTAATAGTAAAAACGACAGTACATACTCCCTACAGGGATGTGAAAATCACTAAGAGAGTGTTTGTGAAAGCACTTTAATAACTCTCAAGAGCAAGATAAATATTAATTGCTATTAATATTCTCCCTTATCATCCTATTAAGACATCTTCCTGGTTTCAGAGGTGATTATTCCGCATTATACTTGACTAAAGCAAATTAGAAAGCATCACTACGAACAAATGGAATTCCAGTGGAGCTATTTCAAATCCTGAAAGATGATGCTGTGAAAGTGCTACACTCAATATGCCAGCAAATTTGGAAAACTCAGCAGTGGCCACAGGACTGGAAAAGGTCAGTTTTCATTCCAATCCCAAAGAAAGGCAATGCCAAAGAATGCTCAAACTACCACACAATTGCATTCATCTCACATGCTAGTAAAGTAATGCTCAAAATTCTCTAAGCCAGGCTTCAGCAATACATGAACTGTGAACTTCCTGATGTTCAAGCTGGTTTTAGAAAAGGCAGAGGAACCAGAAATCAAATTGCCAACATCTGCTGGATCATGGAAAAAGCAAGGGAGTTCCAGAAAAACATTTGTTTCTGCTTTATTGACTATGTCAAAGCCTTTGACTGTGTGGATCACAATAAATTGTGGAAAATTCTGAAAGAGATGGGAATACCAGACCATCTGATCTGCCTCTTGAGAAATCTGTATGCAGGTCAGGAAGCAACAGTTACAATTGGACATGGAACAACAGACTGGTTTCAAAGAGGAAAAGGAGTATGTCAAGGCTGTATATCGTCATCCTGCTTATTTAACTTCTATGCAGGGTACATCATGAGAAACGCTGGACTGGAAGAAACACAAGCTGGAATCAAGATTGCTGGGAGAAATACCAATAACCTCAGATATGCAGATGACACCACCTTTATGGCAGAAAGTGAAGAAGAACTCAAAATCCTCTTGATGAAAGTGAAAGTGGAGAGTGAAAAATTTGGCTTAAAGCTCAACATTCACAAAACGAAGATCATGGCATCCGGTCCCATCAATTCAAGGGAAATAGATGGGGAAACAGTGTCAGACTTTACTTTTTTGGGCTCCAAAATCACTGCAGATGGTGACTACAGCCATGAGATTAAAAGACACTTACTCCTTGGAAGAAAAGTTATGAGCAACCTAGATAGCATATTCAAAAGCAGAGACATTACTTTGTGTATGGATGTGAGAGTTAGACTGTGAAGAAGACTGAGCACCAAAGAATTGATGCTTTTGAACTGTGGTGTTGGAGAAGACTCTTGAGAGTCCCTTGGACTGCAAGGAGATCCAACCCGTCCATTCTGAAGGAGATCAGCCCTGGGATTTCTTTGGAAGGAATGATGCTAAAGCTGAAACTCCAGTACTTTGGCCACCTCATGCGAAGAGTTGACTCATTGGAAAAGACTGTGATGCTGGGAGGGTTTGGGGGCAGGAGGAGAAGGGGCCAACAGAGGATGAGATGGCTGGATGGCATCACTGACTCAATGGACGTGAGTCTGAGTGAACTCTGGGAGTTGGTGATGGACAGGGAGGCCTGGCGTGCTGTGATTCATGGGATCACAAAGAGTCGGGCACAACAGAGCGACTGAACTGAACTGAAAGCAAATTACAAATATGTAATTGTCCCCTTGAACTATCAATGAGAAGAGGAAGTAGAATGTTCATCTTCTTCAGGTTGTAACACTGAAGAACACTCTTATCCCCATAGAAAATTAAGATCACTAAACCTCATGGGACATTTAGCCCATTGAGAACAGATGCACATAGACAGTTATGAGCTATTTCTTCAAATGGTAAATAATTTAATAATAATTTAAAAGTCCTTTAATTCAGACATAGAACACAGCTGATTTTGAGCTGAGAAAAATTTAAGATTAACTTATGAGCAAATAATTTTAGCTTCTCTGGGTTTAAGTCTTGATTAGCTTAAAAATCAAGACATCTTCATAAAGGGAGATATCTGTAGAAGCTGAGAGGAGAGAAGATAGAATAAAGACTGATTGAAAAACGTGCATGGAAACAGTGAACCTTTTCCCCAAACACCTAAGAAAGTGGTCATTAGAACAAAAGGGTAAACGAAGAAATAGATTCACAGTTACATGATTAAAATTCAATTAAAGCATTAAAATAATTCAATGGAGAAGCAATAATCTTTACAATAAATGATGTTGGAACTAGACACTCAAAAAAAAGAGAAATGAACCTCAACCTCTGCCTAGAATGATATACAAACACTGCTTCAAATGAATAACAAAACTAAACCTAACAACAAGCTAAAAATACACACTTCTATAAGACAGGATAATAATTTTCTGATCTGGGGATAGGTAAATTTTCATAGGGAAGACACAGAAATGGATAGACATAAAAGAAAAAATATAAATTAGACTTAATTTAAACTTTCTGCTTATAAGGAGATTACATTAAAATTAATGGGCAATACACACACTTGCAGAAAGTCTAAATGCATGTATATGTATGCTGCTGCTGCTGTTGCTAAGTCACTTCAGTCGTGTCCAACTCTGTGTGACCCCATAGACAGCAGCCCACCAGGCTCCTCTGTCCCTGGGATTCTCCAGGCAAGAATACCGGAGTGGTTTGCCATTTCCTTCTCCAATGCATGCATGCGTGCTAAGTCGCTTTGGTCGTGTCCGACCCTCTGCAACCTATGGACAGCAGCCCATCAGGCTCCTCCATCAACAGGATTCTCTAGGCGAGAATACTGGAGTGGACTGCCATTTCCTTCTCCAGTATACGTATGCATACATATATGTAAATGTATATATGCATATATATGATGAGTATGTGTCTAATTTATATCTAGACTATATCAAGAACTCCTATAACTCAATACTAAAAAGTTTTAGCAATACAATGGAGTAAGGGAGGCAAAAATCTTGAAGATATATGCAAATTTCAATGCCAACAAGCATACGAAAAAATTTTTGATATCATTACATGTTAAGAGAACACAAATTAAATTCATAGTGTAATATCACTGCTCACCTGCTAGAATGGCTAAAATTAGCAAGCCTGACAGGACAAAATATTGTATGTGAAACAGTAAGAACTCTCATACATACATTTCTTGTGGGAATATAAAATACCACAATCACTTTTGGAAAAGGTTTAGCAGTTTCTTATATAATTTCAAGCATATACCTATCCTGTAACCATGTATTTATTTATGCAATAGAAATGAGGGTATATTTTGTCTAAGAGACTTGTACAAAATCTTCACAGAAGATTTATTCTTAAAAATTTCAAACTGGAAACAACTTAACATTTCATGAAGTATATAATGATTTCTTAAAATTGTGGTTTATTATTACAACAGAGTATTATTTAATAACTGAAAAAGAACAAACCACAGATGTATGCCACAGTGTAGGTTAGCCTCACTAAAAGATATTATACTAATCTAACGAAGACAGACACAAAAATCTATCCGTATGATTGTTTATATAAAGTTTTAGAGAAGAGAAAATTTATAATAATAAAAAAGGTTGCCTCTGGCAGAGGAGGCAGGGGAGGAAATGAGAATTGATTGAAAAGGGGCACAAAGAAACTTTCTAGAATGATGGAAATATTTTATATCTTTACTAGAGTGGTGTTTATATATGTACATATGCAAGTATGCTGCCTCTTCAGTCATGTCCAACTCTGCAGTCCCATGGACGAGAGCCTGCCAGGCTCTTCTGTCCATGGGATTCTCCAGGCAAGAATACTGAAGTGGGTGGCCATGCCCTTCTCCAGGAATCTTCTCAAACCAGGGATTGAACCCACATCTCTTACATATCCTGCACGGGTAAGCTGGTTCTCTACCACTAGTACCACCTGGGCTATATATGTGTGTGTGTGTGTGTGTGTGTGTGTGTGTGTGTATTCACATATGTAAGATGTTAATACATACACATAATGTGTAAATTTTAAATTTATGGAAATTATGTCAAATAAATTTGTTTTTAACACATACAATATTTTAAAATTACTTTTTATACACACAATGCATATTTCATGTAGAATAACAGCAGTACAAATGACTGCTGACTTCTCACTAGAAGACTTTATGGTATTAAAGATGAACAAAACAAAACTGGCTATCTTGAATTCCATATCCCTCAAGATTCATTTTCAGAGACAAAAAATCAGAGAATTTGTTTCCAGCTGACCTACACTATTAAAAACTTTCCAAAATGCTAACTGAAATTATTCAGGCTGAAAAGAAGTTACCAGATGGAACTCTGGATGAACAGGAAGAAATAAAGAACACAGAATAGATACATATCTGGGTAAATACAAAAATACTTTTAAAAAAGTGTCTTATTTTCACATGCAGTTTTAAATTTAAAATCCTGTTTGTCTCTTGTTACCAGTGGGGGATTGATTCTAGGACTGACCTCACTTTCCCAAATCCACAGAAGAAGTCCCACAGATTTCCCTCCTTCCTGTATATGATGTTCCACATCTGTGGATTCAGCAAGCTGTGGGTCGTCTACTACTGTAGTGTTTACCGAAGAAAATCTGCCGGTAAGCAGACTCGTGCAAGTCAACCTGTGTTGTTCAAAGGTCAAATGTACTATTAACCATGTGAAATAATTGTATATTATAATGTATACTGTGTTTGTGTGCTCAGTCTTGTCCAATTCTGCAACACTATGGACTATGGCCCACTGGGCTCCTCTGTCCATGGGATTTTCCAGGCAAGAATACTGGAGTGGGCTGCCATTTCCTTCTTCAGGTCGTCTTCCAGGCTCAGGGATTGAACCCATGTCTCCTGCATTGGCAGGCAGATTCTTTAGCCCTGAGCCACCTGAGAAGCCTGATGCATACTGTATGCGGAAGCTAAGTGTAAGACAATTTAGAGCATAAATGCTAGGAAAAGGCAAGTTGCAATTATATTAAGATTATATAAAGTAATATTATGTAATATTATTTGAAGATAAACTGCAAATACTTAAAGAAATTTATTGTAACCTCTAGAGCAAAAGCTTTAAAAAATACAAAATTATATAGCTAAAAAAACAATTCAGAGGATGAAAAAGAATGCTCATGCCCATCCCCACAAAAAGGTAGAAGAGAAAGACTAAAGGAACAAAGAATAAATAAGATAAATGGAAAGCTCAAGTCGTGTCTATAATTACATTAAATGATAATGAACTAAACACTTCAATTAAAAGGCAAAGATTAAAAAAACTGAATTTTAAAAAGACCCAACCATATGCTGTTCGCAAGAAACACGCTTTAAATATAGAGCACAGATTGTTGACAATAATAAGATAAAAAAGATATATCATGCAACATTAAATGTGAGAAAGCTGGCATGGCTATATTAATATCAAAGTAGACCTTAAAATATAAAGTATTATTGGAGATAGAGGGATATTTTATAATGAAAAAAATCAGTCAGGAAGACAGTAATCCCAAATACGTATTCACCTATTAAGAAAGAAAGAGACAGAATCCTTGGATGTTCATGTGACTTGAGGCAATGCTGGAAATTTCTGCAGCTGTATATCAATAATGTAGTACTTCAGTCTCAAATTGAAAAGCAAAGACTTAGGACAGCAAAGTGAAGAGCTAGTAGAAATCTATGCATCTACCCACTTGCTTATTCTATTCAACCATTTGTCCTATCTCACTGGGTCTTACTCTAAACTTCCAATTTTAAGCAAATTACAATTTTTAGTCTGAAGCATCCTACTCAAAACAGTGAAAAATGAATATACAATTTATAAGTTAAATTAATAAAATAAACATAATCTTGCAAATATATTAGAAAATTAGTCCTTATTAACATTCTAAGGAATTCGGAAATGTCTGAGTCATCTGCTGCAGCAAACCTAATACTGAGGAAATATTAAACTTTTTCTAGGACCCTCATTGGAAGAATATAAAACTTATGGTCTTCAAAGATGATATTTTAGATTTTTCCTTTGGAATGTTTTTATTGTAGATAAACCGGTCTCAGAGATACCTTGAGTAAAACAGAGATACTTTATAAAAACCGAGTTTATTCTTTTTTTCACTATGAAATATTTATAATGATTTTCTAAATAAAATCAGTGCATGGTATCACTTAAAAGTAATATCTTATTACATCTAAAATTAACAATTATTTCAACACTGATGTGATTATTTATTAAAATAAACTACCATATTAATACATCTTGTATTCAAATTCCCAAATTGCCACATTATTGTTTCTTTACCCTTGTTGCCTTAGTTCAGGCTGCTACAACAAAGTACAATATACTGAATGACTTCTTAAAAAAACAGAAATTTATTTTTAATGGTTCTGGAAGCTGGAAAGTCCAAGTTCATGACACTTGCAGATTTGGTGTCTGGTGAGGGTCAGAACCCGCTTCATGGTTCATAAATGGCCGGCTGTCTTCTTGCTGTATCCTTACATGCCAGGAGGAGTGAGAGGGATGTCTGGAAAAACCTCAGTTTATTCTTTAAATGACTACTCTGATACCCTCGCCTCTAAGTACACCTCTCTTATCACATCCAGTTGTGAAAAACTCTTTCTTCATGTACCTTCTTCTCTTTTAATCTTCCTTTAATCTGCTACTCTGTGTTGTAATTTTTTTTTCTTTCTTCATTTATTAACTCAACCAATGATATGCTTCTTGAAGATAAGTTTCATGCTTTACACAAATTCATCATGTCTTGTTTAGTCCCTGCTTGACTGAATGTTAAAATACATTGCTGTGCTTAGTCACTCAGTCGTGTCTGATCCTTTGCAACCCCATGGAATGTAACCCACTAGTCTCCTCTGTCCATGGAGTTCTCCAGGAAGAATACTGGAGTGGGTTGCCATGCCCTCTTCCAGGGGATCTTCCCAACCCAGGGATTGAACCCAGGTCTCCCACATTGCAGGCTTGAATCAAATCAGATGAAATCTAATCAAATTAGTGACAATATTGATCTTTTTTCAAAGCAGCTATTAGGGTGTATGCATAGAGTTAAGTTTTTCAAATTCAAAGCAATAGAGACTCTCTTTAGCTCCTTTAAATACAGTGAGTTTATTTTATTTTGTTTATTTTTTATTTGTTTAGTTTATTTTAGACTTATGAATTAGTATATGACAAAAGTTCTCAGATGAACCTGGAATAGTTGTTGCTCAGAAACTCCAGGTATGGAGTTACCTGCTGACACAGCAGGAGCAGGGGTTCATAACCTTTACTTTATGGATCTACTGTTAATATGTATGTATAATATGGATCATATGTTAATATGAATTTAAATTGGAGACATTAAAAAAATTAAAGCACTAACATGATTGAAAATACTCAAGTATTCTCCACTCAGACTTAACAACTAATAGCATTGTCATATTTGTTTCAGCCTCTTTTTTTTGCTAGCAAAACATTACGGACAAAACAACACATTTTCAAGCATTCTCAATCCTATTTTTCTTCCTCTTCTCCATCAGCTAATCATTAAGGTGGATTTAAAATGTACCATTCTATATGCTTTTACTTATTTACATATAAATGCATATATTCATAATCTGTATATATTTTCTGCATTTTAGCTTTTTGGGGAGATTATGTTATATTCATTACTAATGTATTTGAATGTGTTTTTTACCACCTTAGTTGTTTTATCTCTGTGTGTGTTAGTCAGTCAGTCCTATCCTACTCCTTGTGATCCTATGGACTGTAGCCCACCAGGCTTCTCTGTCCATGGAGTTCTCCAGGAAAGAATACTGAAGTAGGTTGCCATTTCCTCCTCCAGAGGATCTTCCTGAGCCAGGAATCAAACCCAGGTCTCCTGCATCGCAGACAGATTCTTTACAGTCTGAGCCACAAGGGAAGACTTCCCTTGCTTAGGGGCTTCCCTGCTGACTCAGACAGTAAGCAATCTGCTTGCAATGTGGGAGGTCTGGGTTCAAGCCCTGGGCGTGGAAGATCACCTGAAGAAGGGAATGGCTGTCAACTCCAGTATTTTTGCCTGGAGAATTCCATGAGCAGAGGAGCCTGGCAGGCTGCAGTCTGACTATGTGTTTTCTCTAGACCATGCTTTCTTCTCCCTCCCTTCTGCCTTCTATTGATAGAATTGTCTTTTTATCTGGACTATCAATATTTATCAATATACTATTTTAAAGTTAAATACTTATATCATTTCAGTGACATATACTACATTTTAATACACCTAAAATATTGTTTAATGTGTCTTTTTTCTAAATAAAGAAAAGATGTGTCCACTTTAACAAACTTTATTATTTGTCTCCAATCTTTTACATTGCTTACTATTTTAATTCCACCTCATTTTTACACATGCAAAAATTATTTTAAAATTTACATTTAATACTTTGCTTCTATATTAATATATTTTATTTAATTCTTTGTTCATATTTGCTGCTTGCATATTACTGCTTATTTCTGGGTTTACTTTTTTCCTGATTAAGTACACTTCTATTTACAAATTCCATGGACAATGTTTTCACTTAGCTTTTTTTTGGTAGTGTCTTTATTTCATCCAGAAATTTGAATTATAGTTTAGCTGGATGACAGTTCACTTTTTCCTTAAGTGCTTTGATAATATTATTCAAAAAGTCAGCTAGCTTCAATGTTTGGTGATAAGAAGTTCACTGGCAGTCATATTGTTCAGTTCTAAGTCATACCCAATCGCAACCCGTGGACTACAGCATGCCAGTCTTCCCTGTCCACCACCTCCGGGAGTTTGCTCAGAGTCATGTCCATTGAGTTGGTGATGCTATCTATTATCTCATCTTCCGTCGCTTTCTTCTTCTTTTGCCTTCAATCTTTCCCAACATCAGGGTCTTTTCCCATGAGAGGCTCTTTGCATTAAGTGGCTGAAGTACTGCAGTTCAACTTCAATATCAGTCCTTCCAATGAATACTCAGGATTGATTTCCTTTAAGATTGACTGGTCATAAGTACTCATTTTTATATCATTATCTTGTCCATTTTTTCTTTTTATAGATTTTCTGAGCACTTAAAACTCATAAATATGCTTATTTTAAAATTTCTTTCTACTTTTTTTTCTTCTCTGTGATTCCAGATATATATATTTTCCTATGTGTGAGTCTTGTCTGCTTTCTACTTTCATGTATGTAACAACACTTTCAGTGGTAAACTTCCTAGGGAGTCTTGTGCAAATTCCAACCGCTGGACATTCCCCTATGGGACAGTTTTGTAGTCGCCTCTCTTAGGCCTCATGGGAAGGTTGGTCAACTTTTATATCAGTTCTAGCTGGAGTTCTTCCAGATACCTCAGGTGGTGCATAATTGGGTTGCATACAAGTATAGGACTAAGATCTCAATCTCTTATGGGTCATAGGTCTTTTTGCCTATGAACTCAAGACCCATTGCTCAGTGAGAAGTGATTTCAGAGATTTTAAGATGCTACACATATACAAAGGAACAATTATTTTGCTTCCAGTTTATACTAAGAGCTCAGATACAGTCTTCACTGTATGTGAGGATTAAAGTCTTGATCATTTTATTTTTTACTTGTTTTTATTGTAACAGAATTGCTTTACCATATTGTTCTGGTTTCTGCCATACATCAACATGAATCAGTCACAGGCATACACATGTGCCCTCCCTCTTGAACCTCCCTCCCATCTCTCACCCCATCCCACCCCTCCAGGCTGTCACAGAGCACCAGGTTGAGCTCCCCTTGTCATACCGCAAATTCCTACCGGCTATCTGTTTTACATAGGGTAATGTATAAGTTTCCATGCTAATCTCTCAATTCATCCCAAATTCTCCTTCCCACACTGTATCCACAAGTCTATTCGCTATGTCTGTGTATCCATTTTTGCCCTCCAAATAGGTTAATCAGTACCATCTTTCTAGATTCCATACACATGCATTAATATACAATATTTGTCTTTCTCTTTCTTACTTCACTCTGTACAATAGGCTCTAGGTTCATCCACCTCATTCAATTCAGTTCAGTTGCTCAGTCGTGTCTGACTCTTTGCGACCCCATGAATCGCAGCACACCAGGCCTCCCTGTTTATCACCAACTCCCGGAGTTCACTCAGACTCACGTCCATTGAGCCAGTGATGCCATCCAGCCATCTCATCCTCTGTTGCCCCCTTCTCCTCCTGCCCCCAATCCTTCCCAGCATCACAGTCTTTTCCAATGAGTCAACTCTTCGCATGAGGTGGCCAAAGTACTGGAGTTTCAGCTTCAGCATCATTCCTTCCAATGAACACCCAGGACTGATCTCCTTTAGAATGGACGGGTTGGATCTCCTTGCAGTCCAAGGGACTCTCAAGAGTCTTCTCCAACACCACAGTTCAAAAGCATCAATTCATTGGCTCTCAGCTTTCTTCACAGTCCAACTCTCACATTCATACATGACCACAGGAAAAACCATAGCCTTGACTAGACAGACCTTTGTTGGCAAAGTAATGTCTCTGCTTTTGAATATGCTGTCTAGGTTGGTCATAACTTTTCTTCCAAGGAGTAAGCGTCTTTTAATTTTATGGCTGCAATAACCATCTGCAGTGATTAATGTGTTCTTTCTTAAAGCTAACATTCCATTGTATATTTGTACCATAGTTTCCATATCCGTTCATCTGTCGATGGACATCTAGGCTGCTTCTATGTCTTAGCTATAGTAAAAAATGTTGCAATGAACACTGGAGTACATGTGTCTCTTTCAATTATAGTATTCTCTGGGTATATGCCCATTAGTGGGATTGCCAGGTCATATGGCAGTTCTACTCCTAGTTTTTTAAGGAATCTCCATACTGTTCTCTATAGTGATTGCATCAATTTACATTCCCACCAACAGTGCAAAAGTCTTCCCTCTCCTCCACATGCTCTCCAGCATTTATTGTTTGTAGATTTTTTAATGACAGACGTTCTGACTGGTGTGAGGTGATACCTCATTGTAGTTTTGATTTGCATTTCTCTAATAATGAGTGATGTTGAGCATATTTTCATTTTGGCATGTTGCATTAAAAATTCAAGTCACTAAGGCACATAACCTTATTCTCCCAGAAGCAACATGGTTCAACTCTTGCTAAAGCTATGGCTTTGGGATTATTATTAATGCCGTTATTAGTTTTTGTTTCTGGCATCTAGATATGTTCTTTTCTTGCTTTACAGGCTGCTTTTAATTATTTAAAATGCATTAGTCAGCATTACTATGCGTTCAAAGTAAGAGCAAGAGCTTCTGCTCTATTAAATCTGTCCTTTAACCCAGCAGTCTGGCTCCTCTATTCCCTTAGCCTGCTTCTTTTAGTTTATGCTGGACCACATCATATGTTAGCAAACAGTTTATGGATTCAATGCTTTGGGGCCAGTCTGTGCTACTGAGCTGACTCAAAGAACAACCCAAATTGGCTTCTTTTAGCAGAGGTGCTAGGTTGGGACTTGGAAAAGTAATAGGCCGGTAGGTACTATTATTAACATATTTTGTATAGTCTGTAACGTAAAAGTCTACTACAATCTACTACTCATTGTGAAATGAGTAGTAGATTGGATATCACTTAAGAAATGAGTCTCACATAATAGATGGGCTTAGTCCTCAGTCATATCTGACTCTTTGCAACCGCATGGACTGTAGCCCACCAGGCTCCTCTGTCCATGGGGATTCTCCAGGCAAGAATACTGGAGTGGCTTGCCATGCCCTCCTCCAGGGGATCTTCCCTATCCAGAGATCAAACCCAGGTCTCCCACATTGCAGGTGGATTCTTTACCATCTGAGCCACCAGGGAAGCCCCACATAATAGATATGCAATAGATATGATAGATATGAGTGAGTATGCAATAGATATGATAGAGTAAGCACATCAATGAATGAATGGTCTATGTTTTCATATAGGCTCTGTGGTCTTTTGATTTGAGCAAGAACTTCTCTGTTCCTCAACTTTAAAATAGTGAAAATAAAATTGACTCTGCCTAATTCATGGGTTAGACAAGAGCAGAATCATAATGAGGCAGAGTATGTGGAAATATATTGAAATTGTGAAATGCTGTATAAATGTGATTTATTGCTACTGCTATTGTCATAATATAACAGAAAGTTGCATTTGGATTCATAAGGCCATTTATGTAGTCTTATTATAGTCTGTGATCTGTAATGACACAATAATAAAGCTTATTAATCATCAAGCCATTCTTGATCGTATTTCATTAAAATAATACGTCATTGGTGTCAAAAATAAAGAAACAACCATAAGAATCACATTGATTGAAATGTGAAGAGACAGCCTCACATTTGTGAAGAAAACTTAGTCTTTGGAACTGGATTTCTTTGGTTTTCAAGTACTAGTTCTGCCGTTCGATGGTTGCCGGATCTTGAGTAAGTTAGTTTTTCTGAATCTTGGTTATATAACTTTTGGAATGGGTATAATTATACAAGATTCTTATTGTCATAGAAATGGCACAGTGTAGGTCAGTGAGGGTAGGTAGACCCCACTGCCCTTCATCTCCTCTCTCCAGCAAGTACCCTGCTGTTCGCCAATACAATCCTCAGGGCAAATTTTAAAGTTAGAGAGAATGAAAATGTCTACATTGTTGGAAGAAGATACTTTATTTTTTTAAGGGAAAACACCATTCATAAGCATGACTAAAAGTACATAGCTGTGACTTTTTTGGGTACAGTTTTATCAGTGTAAGCCATCATAAATGTGTTTCAAGAGAAATTATCTGCTGGTAATTATGATTTATGGCCAATCACTATGGTCTGTTTCATGCAATTAATGTAATTCTCTGAATAACTTTGGAGGCACATATGTAGCCTAGGATTTTCCAGATGGGGGAATGTGCAACACAACACTGTAGTGTGTTATGGACATGACATTGACTATGATTCTGTTATGCTCCCGAGGAAAAACACTACGTTTTTTTAGATTTTCTCTCCTTTACTTCTTCAAAAGATAATATTTTTCACAAAAATAGTTAAATGATATGTCTTTGATCTGCTCTTTAAAATTGGAAAGTAACTATACAATGTATTTGGAGAAGTTCTCTCTGTGCCTTTTATGTGTAATATTTCTCTGCTTTGTTTTGGGTTGTTGCTGAATTAACAATAATTGATTAGTTAATTGTTTTATAGCTCTGAATAAAAAAATTGAAACTCCTGAATAAAATATGTTAAAAACTGTTCTAAGCGTAAGCAGGTTGATAAAATGCAATAGGAAGCAGACTTCTTTGAAAAACTTTGATTTTAAACTTTTCTTTGTTTCCCTCAAGGGCAGGTTTTGTCTCAGACTATGTGACTCATATTGAATATGGGCACTGTCATAATTGAATGAACCTTTAATTGTAGACTTTAGGTGGCTTTCACAAGGAAGAAGAATTTCTCCTTAATTAAATATCTTTGGCTAATTATCTCTGCATTAATGGCCTGACTGCTATTATTCATCGAGTGGGAATCATAAGTAAAGGGTTAGAGCTGCAGAGAAGTCCTAGGCAAGGTCTTTTTCCCCCACTGTCTAAGACAGTAACTATTTCTGTTCTGGGTCCTAGAAGGCCTTATAATTATTGGGAGCTTGAGCTTTGATGTCATGAACCTCATTCCATGATGAAAGTGAAAAAGGAGAGTGAAAAAGTTGGCTTAAAGCTCAACATTCACAAAACGAAGATCATGGCATCCGGTCCCATCACTTCATGGGAAATAGATAGGGAAACAGTGGAAACAGTGTCAGACTTTACTTTTGGGGGCTCCAAAATCACTACAGATGGTGACTGCAGCCATAAAATTAAAAGACGCTTACTCCTTGGAAGAAAAGTTATGACCAACCTAGACAGCATATTCAAAAGCAGAGACATTACTTTGCCGGCTAAGGTCCATCTAGTCAAGGCTATGGTTTTTCCAGTGGTCATGTATGGATGTGAGAGTTGGAGTGTGAAGAAGGCTGAGTGCCGAAGAACTGATGCTTTTGAAGTATGGTGTTGGAGAAGACTCTTGAGAGTCCCTTGGACTGCAAGGAGATCCAACCAGTCCATTCTGAAGGAGATCAGCCCTGGGGTTTCTTTGGAAGGAATGATGCTAAAGCTGAAACTCCAGTACTCTGGCCACCTCATGCGAAGAGTTGACTCATTGCAAAAGACTGTGATGCTGGGAGGGATTGGGGGCAGGAGGAGAAGGGGACGACAGAGGATGAGATGGCTGGATGGCATCACGGACTCAATGGACGTGAGTCTGAGTGAACTCCGTGAATTGGTGATGGACAGGGAGGCCTGGCGTGCTGCGATTCATGGGGTTCTAAAGAGTCGGACAAGACTGAGTGACTGAACTGAGCTGAACTGAACTGAGCTTTGATTACTGGACATTGGACTTCTGACTAAACATCGTGTTAAATCATGGCATTAGTCATGGTTCTTTTATTTACCTTAAGGAAAACAAAATTTATTGGTTCCCATGATTGAAAAATCCAGGGATTAAAAAAATACTTTAGATATTCCTGAATCCAGGGACTCAAAATAGCACTTCAGGAGTCATTCCCTCTCTATCTCTTGGCTCCTCTGTTGGTTTTATCCAAGTAATTTCTTCTTGCAAAGCTAGGAAGGTTGGTCATAGCAGCTACTTTTCTCTCAGGAATCCCACCAGAAGATTATATTTCTTTCTGAAAATTCTAATGGTAAGCCCATTTTAATTTTTTTGGATTGATTTGGACCATGTGTCTTTTGTAAACTAATTATGGAGGTCAAGGAAATATGACTGATTGAGTGGGTTTAAGTCATACCCTCTTCTGAATCTAATCCTAGCTATAAAACAAGGATTGAGAAAAGGAAATATTGAATACCCTAAAAAAATCAGAATTTTATTACTGTGAATTGGGAGAATGAATTTTGAGCTGTATAAATTTTTTTCTTCATTGTGCATTTGCCAAAAATGCGATATTTGTGTTGAGCCTGAAACAATCAATGAAGAAAATTCCGTAAGGTAAACAAATAGTTGTTAGGAGATAGAGTACTGGGCACTGGAGGCAAAGGGATCAGAAAGACACAGGGATAATTAAAGAATGTGGTAGTTAAAAGAAATAAGAATAGGTTGCTGTTATGGCTAAATGTCACACTAATACTAACCACCTCCATGCAGTGTCACTTCTGAGAGGGACAGGGCATGTGAGACCCTAGGCATCCTAGGGACAAAAAATTTAAAAATTATACTATACAAAGTTAGGTTGATGTATACAATGGAGTATTACTCAGCCATAAAAAGAATAAAATATTACCATTTACAGCAATATGAGTGAACCCAGAGATTGTCATACTGAATGAAGTCAGACAGAGGACAAGTATCATGAAATTGCTTATATGTGGAATCTTAAAAAATAATACAAATAAATTTATTTATAAAACAGAAACAGATTCACAGATGTAGAAAACAATCTATGGTTACCAAGGGTAGATAGGAAGGAGGGATAAATTGAGACACTGGGATTGACATATTTATACTACTATACATAAAAAAGATAACTAATAAAGACCTACTGTATAGCACAGGGAACTCTACTCAGTGCTCTGTAATGACTTAAATGGGAAAATAATTTTTTAAAAGTGGGTACATGTATATGTGTAACTGATGCACTCTGTTGTACACCTGAAACTAACACGACATTGCAAATCAACTATACGCCAATAAAAATTTCAAAAGAACAATGTTAAGTTGAAATCGAAAAGTTAACGTTCAATAGTAACTGAAGGTGGCTTGATTATTACTTGACAATGGCTTAAAAGTGCCTATCATGTGGGACAGCTTAGAGATTATGGAGAAACTAGGCAAATGACAGTAATCATGCTTTCAAGTGAACTGTTACTAAGAAATGTTAGGAAATGGTCCTAGGGCACTGTTGAATATGTAACAAATCATTACATACAGGACAGGAAGTAAAGGGCATAGTTCTTATCTCTCACAGGAACATTAACACAGGTCAAGAGAGAGCCCCACTGGGACAACCTTGAGGGATGGGATGGGGAGGGAGGTGGGAGGGGCGTTCAGGATGGGGGACACATGTACGCCCATGGCTGATTCATGTGAATGTATGGCAAAACCACTACATTATTGTAAAGTAACTAGCTCCAGTTAAAATAAATAAATAAATTTACAAAAAATAAAAAGAGAGAGAGAGAGCCCCAGAATTGCTCAGGTTCCTGACAAGAACTTTGAATCCTTCTCATCACCTTTTTGCCCTGAAAGTGTTGGGACAAACCTCTTTATGTTCTGGTTCTGTTTGTATCAGTTATGTCCACAAAAGACTCTCTGGTTATCTCAAGATTGCTAAACTTCCCTCTTCATAGGTTATTTTTATACTCTCTTCCCCACTCCCACCCCACAAACAACCTGGTCCCACCTCCATTCCATTTATCTGCTGGAATCCATCAGACCAAGTTAATCATAGGTGACACATGACTCTAAGGCTCCAAGATGACTTTCATCTTCTGCATTATAATCCATACATGGTTCTGGTCTTCCCCATTTCTGACCTAATTCCTTTCCTTTCTTTAAGCACTACATCACTTTCACCAAGGCCTCTGGAAGTAATGGTCAGTAATTGGCAGAATTTCTGGTAGCCTTTATTTCTTTTCTGTAAATGACCTTCTCTTCATACTCTAACAGAAGCTGGTTTTCTCAAAGGCGCTGTTTCTTCTCTAGCCTTCTCAGGTAATGGTTATTGTCTTCACATACTCCTTATACAACAGGACTTGCAGTAAATTGTATCCTCCTTGCTCTTTGTGCTGCTTCTAGACCACTGTCCTCACTCCTCCATAAAATCATCCAGCTTTGAATTTCATGTGTACCACCCAGATTGCCTCATAAATATTTGCGATCATATATCAAACCCTGATCTCTCCCGCTTACATTGTAATTTTAATAGCTGAATCACTGTCGCTCTTTCAATAGTACTGCCTTAATTCTTGTGATTCAAATAGTCACATAGAGTATATCTTGAACATTTTAGCTTCTCAGTCCTTGATCTCCTCCCAACTAGTGGTCCTATATTCAACCTACCTCACTCCCTCACTGACAGTAAATTACCTTTAATGTCATGAGGCTGCATAATTTAAAATTCTCATACTTTCAGTTTTAAGCACACACTCTCTGTCATTACCTATCTTTCTATGTCTCTTGTCCTAGTACTCTTATTTTAACAATTGTTTGAGCTTACCAAGATCTCCAATCTATTTATCTTATCACTTTTTCCTATCCCTAAACTCTCTCATGTCCTCACTGTAATTATTATATTGCTTAAATCCCCAGTCAATTGACATAATTATGTCTCTGCTGGCTTTATCCACCCCCATTCTAGTCAAATCCATCTCTCCACCTACTTACCACCTGCATATTTATAGACAGATGTGGTAGAAATAAATGCACATTCATGCTGACTAATGCCATACCAATTTCATGACCATCATCCTCTAGTAGACTCTTATTGCTTCCCAGAAATAATAGTATATTGCCTAGGACTATTCACTTTTTATTTTCCATGATAACTATTTCATTTCTGGCCCACCTGTCCTAAATTTTTCTTCTCTTATTCTTACTCTACACTGCTTATCTTTATAATTTTTTCATTTAGAAAGCAATAGAAGAGAGCCAGAAAAGACAATTCTCAAATTCCTGGCACTATATCTACCTACCTACCTACCAGCAACCTCCTGTTACTCCGAATTTTATGCTATTTTTGGCACTCCACTCCAGTACTCTTGCCTGGAAAATCCCATGGACGGAGGAGCCTGGTAGGCTGCAGTCCATGGGATCACTAGGAGTCAGACGTGACTGAGCGACTTCACTTTCACTTTTCACTTTCATGCATTGGAGAAGGAAATGGCAACCCACTCCAGTGTTCTTGCCTGGAGAATCCCAGGGATGGGGTAGCCTGGTGCTCTGCCGTCTATGGGGTCGCACAGAGTCGGACACGACTGAAGCGACTTAGCAGCAGCAGCCATTTGTGCACTATTGCCAATTTACACAGGTTTATTCATCCAACAATTTTCCCCTCTCTGTCCTTCATCTTTATTTATCTCCTTTCTGCTTATTTACCTGTCCATGTACAACTAAATATGGATGATGAAAAACACACAAGTATGCTGAATGGTCTCAGGTAAAAACCAGGACTACCATTAAAAAGTGAGGCATTTTAATCAGCAAGGAGGAAACAGCAACAAAGCACTTCTTGATGCCACCTATACCTCAAAAAATTCCACTTCTCTGTCCTTAAAGTAAAATCCATTAAGAATTATTTTACTTTCTGTACCTAGTGCTGTTTCCTCTCTTTCTTGAACCCATTCAGAGCAGTTTTTTTCTCCCACCACTCCACAAAATGCTTCTTATCAAGCTCAACAACATTCTCTAGTTGCTAAATTTGATGGTCAATTCTCATCCTCATCTCACTTGATCCAGCCTCAGCATTTGACTTACTAATCATTTCCTTCACTGTGAAGTACTTTCTTCATTCGACTTCCAGGGCTCTACATTTTATGTTTTTTCTTTGCTTTTTCTTTACAAACTTCCTGCTGGTTACTTCTCATCATGATGAACTTCTATCACTGGGATTCTTTAGAAATAGTTTGGTTGGACCTTTTCTTTTACTGGTACATCCACCTCCTTCTAATATATTCAAATTGAAACAATATTTACATTTCAATATGAATATACCAGTATGCATAGCAGAAAAGCAAAAAGGAACTAAAGAGTCTCTTGATGAATGTGGAACAGGAGGGTGAAAAAACTGGCTTAAAAATCAACATTCAAAAAGCAAAGATCATGGCAAATAGATAGGGAAAAAAAATGGAAACAATGACAGATTTTATTTTCTTGGGTTCCAAAAGCACTGCAGATGGTGACTGCAGCCATGAAATTAAAAGACGCTTGCTCCTTGGAAGGGAAACTATGACAAACTTAGATAGCATATTAAAAAGTAGAGACATCACTTTAGTGACAAAGGTCCATATAGTCAAAGCTACAGTTTTTCCATTAGTGATATACAGATATGAAAGCTGGACCATAAAGAAGGCTGAGCACTAAGTAATTGATACTTTTGAACTGTGGTGTTGGAGAAGACTTTTGAGAGTCCCTTGGACAGCAAGGAGATCAAACAAGTCAATCCTAAAGGAAATGAACATTGAATATTTATTGGAAGGACTGATGCTGAAGTTGAAGTTCCAATACTTTGGCCACTTGATTGGAGGAGACCCTTCATTGGAAAAGACCCTGATGCTGGAAACGATTGAGGGCAGAAGGAGAAGGGGGCTGCAAAGAATATGACGGTTGGATGGCATCATCAACTCAATGGACATGAGTTTGAGCACCCCTGAGAGATAGTGAGGGCAGGGAAGCCTGGTGTGTTGCAGCTTATGGGGTCACAAACAGTTAGACACGACTTCGAGACCGAACAACAACAACGAATACATCCTGTTTAGACCTTTGTCTTGAATGGCAAGTTCCCAGCACTAAGCTGACTCCTAAGCATCATCACCTTGAAGTCTGAAGCATTTTGAATTTAAAACAAACAAACAAACTGAATTTCCTATCTTCTCCCTCTGTCAAAGCTGCCACTTTATTTTTCAGTTGCTCGGGCCAGAACTATGAATTTAAATTTAGTTCCATTCATAGTTTAATATCCCTCTTCTAATAGGTCAGAAAATTCTGTCAACTTAACTTTCAAATTGCAAAGCTTGCAACCACTTCTCATTGCCTCCTTGCTAAAATGCTGACCCAATTCTCATTATCTCTCACTTAGTGTATTGCCATTCTTGTTCCCCTATAATTTATCCTTCACAAAATGTCCTGAAAAGATGTAAAATAAATCATGTCACTCCTCTATTCAGATCCCTCCAAATGATTCCAGATCTGAATATCTTTGTGTGTTCCCTAGATCCTGTGTATGTTCAAAGTAGGCTGAACTTATTAGATTTCATCTACAAGATTCTTTGATCTCTAGATTCTGGTTGGATCCAGCAATGAGAGGAACTAACTAGAAATTTGTGGGAAGAGGAGAGTGAGGTCTAGGTATTCCTTCTGTTTCTGTATGGTCAAAAATGTTGGCTGTTTCCCTCTACTGAAAACCACAGTTGCAGTGTAGCAGCCCACTCCTGGTGTCTTACAATTACTCTTTCTCTTTGCCATCTTAGCCTAGGGAAGTAATGCTGCTCATTGTTGCTACTACTGTGGTAGTACTCTTATTAAGCTTATTTAACCTTTTGCCTACATTTGTAAATTTAAAATTTGTTAAAGTATATTTATTTTTCTCAATTTATAAATGTCATCTGTTTCCTGTTGAGACTATAGAGAAAGCTTTTGCTGTTCTGCTTGGAGGAAACTGATAAGAACTTACAATGATCTACAAAGACACACATTATTGTCAAATTACTCCAGTGCCCCCGACTTCATTCCCTGTTCTCCCAGGTAGTCCTCATACTCCATGTGCAAACCACAATACTTGTTCTTCTTCTTTTTTTTTTTTTTTTTGACATTTTATACCAGGAAAAATGTCAACAGTCTCAGATATGCAGATGATACTACTCTAATGGCACAAAGTAAAGACAAACTATAAAACCTGTTGATGAGGGTGCAAGAGGAGAGTGAAAAAGCTGGTTTAACACTCAAAAGTCAAAAAACTAAGGTAATGGTATCCAGTCCTATTACTTCCTGGCAAATAGGAGGGGAAAGAGTGGAAACAGAGACAGATTTTTATTTTCTTGGGCTCTAAAATCACTGCAGATAGTGACTGTAGTCATGAAATTAAAAGATACTTGCTCCTTGGAAGGAAAGTTGTGACAAACCTAGACAGTATATTAAAAAACAGGGACGTCACTTTACTAACAAAGGCCTATATAGTCAAAGCTATGGTTTTTCCAGTAGTCATGTGTAGATATGAGAGTTTGACCGTAAAGAAAGCTGAGTGCTTTCAAATTTCAAATTGATTCTTGCAAATTGTGATGCTGGGGAACACTTTTGAGAGTTCAGAGGACTGAAAGGCGATCAAATCATTCAATCCTAAAGGAAATCAAGCCTGAATACTCATTGGAAAGACTGATGTTGAAACTGAACCTCCAATACTTTGGTCAGCTGATTCGAAGAGCCGACTTTTAAAAATTAATTAATTTATTTTAATTGGAGCTAATTACTTTACAATATTGTAGTGGTTTTTGCCATACATTGACATGAATCAGCCATGGGTGTACATGTATCCCCCATCTTGAACCCTCTTCCCAACTCCCTCCACATTCCATCCCTCTGGGTTGTCACAGTGCACCAGCTTTGGTTGCCCTGTTTCATGCATTGAACTTGGACTGGTCATCCATTTCACATATGGTAATATACATGTTTCAAAGCTATTCTCTCAAATCATCCCACCCTCGCCTTTTCCCACAGAGTCCCAAAGTCTGTTCTTTACATCTGTGTCTCTTTTGCTATCTCACATACAGGGTCATCATTACCATCTTTCTAAATTCCATATATATGCATTAATGTTACTGTTTGGTGTTTTTCTTTCTAACTTACTTCACTCTGTATAATAGGCTCCAGTTTCATCCACCTCATTAGAACTGATTCATATGTGTTCTTAATAGCTGAGTAATATTCCATTGTGTGCAAGCAGCACAGCTGTCTTAAAAAAAAAAAAATACCCTGATGCTGGGAAAGATTGAGTGCAGGAGGAAAAGAGGGTAACAGAGGATGAGATGGTTGGATGGCATCACTGACTTAATGCACATGACTGAGCAAACTTCAGGTGACAGTGAAGGACAGGGAAGCCTGGCACGCTCAAGTCCATGGGGTTGCAAAGAGCTGGACTTGTCTTAGTGACTGAACAACAACAAAACATGGCCTTTATACTTGCTAGTAAGTCCATTCACTCCTCCACCTCTCTTATGTCTCCACTCAAAAGCCACCTTCTCTGTGGGACCTTTCTATGAACACTATTTAAAAGGAAAATTCCCTCCCAGTACTTCTTGTCACATGTGTTTGATTTATCTAAATCCATAGAACTTACTCTGTATCTTAATTACTTATTTGTTTTGTTTTGTTTTTTTCTTTTTTCTTTATTTTTATTTCTCTTTTTTAAATTTTAAAATCTTTAATTCTTCAGATCGTATAAATCTTTCGCCTTTTAATTACTTATTAACACTTTACTTTTTTCCTGTTTCCTACCACTAGGATGTAAGCCTAAAAGAGATAAATAATTTTAATCTGTTTTGTTCACTGATGTGTTTTGAGTTTTTACAAAAGTACTGGGCACAGAGTCAGTTCAGTTCAGTCGCTCAGTAGTGTCCAACTCTCTGCTACCCCATGAACTGCAGCACACCAGGCCTCCCTGTCCATCACCAACTCCTGAAGTTCACCCAAATCCACATACATTGAGTCAGTGATGCCATCCAACCATTTCATCTTTTGTCGTCCCCTTTTCCTCTTGCCCTCAATCCTTCCCAGCATCAGGGTCTTCTCAAATAAGTCAGCTCTTCGCATCAGGTGGCCAAAGTACTGGAGTTTCAGCTTCAACATCAATCCTTCCAATGAATGCCCAGGACTGATCTCTTTTAGGGTGGACTGGTTGGATCTCCTTGCAGTCCAAGGGACTCTCAAGAGTATTCTCCAACTAGTTCAAGTAGATCCTCAATATTATTGAATGAGTAAATTAATGAAAACAAATTGAATACAATGAGAGATTTGATAGTATAGAAAATATTTTCTGCTAATGGTATCAGAAAAATGATATTTGAACTGTAACCTTGAGAATAGACATGGGAGATGAGTAGAAGGGTCTTTGGGAATTAACAGTCTGAACAAAGTCACACTGATGGAAAAGTATTCAAGAAACATTGTCTCTCAGTTGAACTGGAGTGTTGACTACATACACAAAAGCAGAAAAATGTAAGTTGCTGAAGATAAGCTCAGGATAGGGAATGGAGTATCCCAAGTGCAGAGCAAAGCAAACCAAAACAAGTTTTATTTTGTGTAAAATGAGATGCAGATTCTTTGGGATTTGACATGTCATGGTCTAAGTTATATCCTAGAAAGACTGATTTGGTGGTGGTATCCACAAGAGTTGAAGTAGGAGGAACTAGAGTCATTGAAAGAAACTAGAAAAGTGATTATAAGAAGTGATGAGTCCTGAACCACAGTAGAGGTGATAAACACGGAAAGGAGGGCTGTAAGATGTATTAAGAGTTTATTGACCCCTAGAGTAAACAAATACATTATACAAGGTGTTTGGAAGAATTGATCTCTTAATTACCAATTAACCCTGAATCAAATAATACTTTATTTTTTTACAATATCACCTGAATTTTGAAACAATAAGCAGGTTTAATTTTTTTCAAAAAATACTCTACAGTACATTGTAGGTAGTGATTATTTATCACAGCTTAGTGTCCTGTCATTTTGGACTTATTTAATAGCAAGATCACAAATAGAACATCTGCTGACAAGCACGATGCTGATTCCAGCATCAGCTGTGATTGCAGATAGTGTGAAACAGGGACAGGAGTCCTTAATGTAGGGGTGGCAACCAGGACAGGCATGGTGCAGCTGGGCCTCTTCCCACCCATACTAGGTCATGGGTCATCTGTTGTCAAGCAATGACAAGGGCAAAATTCAACGAAGTTGGATGTGGTGTTGGGACACCCAGGATTCCAATATTGAAATTCATCTTACACAGTGATGAACAAAATCCTAAAATGCTATCTTTTATAGAACACTGCATCTTTTATGGAGTGGAGATGGAAGTAAGAAAGAGGCATGGCTCTTTTACTTTTTACTCAATGATACTGGTCATAATTAATTAATTTATTTAACAAAACATCAATGGAAAAATGTTATGTTCTCATTTTCTTGTTAAATTAAATTAGAGATTCAATAGATAGTTTCTGTCCACAGACACTTAGAGGATAGTAGGTGAAAGAGAAATACAATAAAGTATCATTCAGTAACAGAAGTCTTATGAAGAATACAGTCACAGAGCAGGAATATCCAACTCTATCTGGGAAATTTCATATGCTTAAAAACATTTGAGCTGAAGTTGAAGCATTGCCAGAACTCTCTTACATGGGGGAGGAAAAGAGCAGGCATTCCAACAGAAGTAACATTAGCAAAGGTATATAGAGCATGAAAATCCATGGCATGTTCAGAGAAGAGTGGTTGGTGTGTATGTACCTCAAATTCTTAGAATTCCTGGGGAAAAGAGAAAATTTTTGAAAGATTTTTGGGAAATAGATGGAAAAGAGTTGATGAACAATTGACTCAGGTTGAGAGGGGAGGAGAGATCTCAGATCTGATTTCACCTTATGCAACTCAACTAGCATTTAATGTACTTATGATGAATCAACTCCTTAGACATCTGACTTTGGATTACAGCTCAGAAGGAATCATGGATTATACCTTGATACAAAGAGAAAAGCCTTTCTTCATTATTATACCAGCTCTTAGAATATCTGAGTTAGAAAGGCATATTGTGATGCTTGAATTGTATTGAAACTATGACACAGTTGGTGCTTTGCTCAGGGTCTCATAATAAAAGAATTATAGCATGAATTAGAACTCAGATCTTCTAACTCCATAGATGTTACTGTTTATACACTGTGTAGTTTCAGAAGTAGTCTCCATTTATTTTTTGGCATGGTGAAATATATGAACATATATCACAATGACAAGGTCATTTGGAGTTTGTTTCGATAAAAGACAAGAACATAAAGCTGTTAGGAAGCAAGAAGTTAACGTTTTTGTTCAATCTAATTTACAAAGTGGTGACCTTGAAATTTGACATTAAAATTGGTTTAGAGAAATTGAAGGCATCAGAGTTGAACTATGATGAAGCTCCATACAAACTTAATGTATCTTCTCAGAGCTACTGCAACAGGCAGTGACAGAAAACAGATAAGGGAGGACAGAAAGAAGTAAGCTGTTTAGCTTTACAAGTGAAGAATGCATGTTACAGGAACTAGGTCTAAATAAAGCACTGTTCACGATTCCTTGAGAAGAAAACTTATACCTTTTAAATATTCTTCCAATTATAACTAGACTTGGATGCTGGTGTATATGTGTGTGAGAGAGGAGGGGGTTATTTAAGCATTACTAAATAAACCAAGGGCTTCCCAGTGACTCCATGGTAAGAATCCACCTGCAATGCAGGAGATGTGGGTTTGACCCCCTAAGTAGGGAAGATCCTCAGGAGAAGGAAATGGTAACCCACTCTAGTATTCTTGCCTGGGAAATTCCATTGACAGAGGAGTCTGGTGGGCTACACTCTATGGGGTTGCAAAGAGTCAGGCACGATTTAATGACTAAACAACAACAAAGTAAACCAAAGAAGTATAAAATTATAGCAACCTATAGAATGTCTCTGATGCTGGGAGGGATTGGGGGCAGGAGGAGAAGGGACGACAGAGAATGAGATGGCTGGATGGCATCACTGACTCGATGGATGTGAGTCTGAGTGAACTCTGGGAGTTGGTGATGGACAGGGAGGCCTGGCGTGCTGCGGTTCATGGGGTCGCAAAGAGTTGGACACGACTGAGCGACTGAACTGAACTGAACCAATAGAATGTCTAGTCCAACTCCATCCATTTATGGGGTTGGGGCAGCTGAGAAGTCTGAGATACAGGGGATCAATGACTTGATTATTAATATATAATCATTTCAGTTCAGAGCTAAGACTAGAACCTGGGTTACTTCAAAGAGAGCAATTACCTATTCATCTTTCCTCTTGCAGCATCCGCTTTTTGAAATAAACCATCACTTCCAATATCTTTAGAAGCAAGCCCAGAATAAAAGTTCTATATTTGGACTTAACTCCAGACCAAGATATGGCTAACCAGTTCCACTTACCTCATCCATCTGCAGTTTTCAGAGCCTGCTTGCTTCTTTGTGGAGTAGAACAGAAAGAGGGGAAGGGAAGGAAAAGAGAGAAAGAAGAAAGAGACCGCAAGAAAGAGAGATACCAGGACTACAGATGATATCATTCTTCTCCAGTCTATAATCTTTCACTAGACGGAAGAAATGTCCTAGCCAGAACAAGTTAGTTAGTTCTCATTTGAGTTGTGGTGCCAGCATTTAGCTTATTGGATTAGGGATGAAGTTAGGAAGGCTAATGACCAATCACTTTCTTTTTCTGAACTTCAATTTATTCAACTGAAAGGTTTTTTTTTTTTTTTTCTGTGTTACAGGACTGGTTCTAAGATATGTTGACAGATTCTTTGATCCCGCCTTTAAGAGCTAATTTCCCCTCTTCTTGAGTCTGGGCTGGACGTTGGGACCCGTTTCTAACCAATAGACTATTGCAGAGGTAGTGATACATCACTTTGGAGACTGGGTCATAGGTGATAGAGACTCTCTTTCTCTGCCTCTCTCTCTGGAATCTCTTCCTCTGGTGTAAGCCAGCTGATGTGTCATATGGATACTAAGTAACCCTATGACCCTACAGGGTGGTCCATATGGCAAGGGACTGAGGCTTCCTACAAACATCCATGTGCCTGCGCTTGGAAGTGGACCCTTTATCCTCAGTGAAGCCTGCAGATGACCACAGCCCTGGACACACTCTGACAGTAACCTTAGGAGTAACTCTGAGGAGGAACCACCCACCTAAGCCTCTCCCAAATCCCTAACCCACAGAGAATGTGATGCAATCAATAGGTGTTTCAAGCCGCTGTGGGGAATTCATTATATGGCAATGCAAAACAAATAGAGTTATTTTTCTACTTCTTACTTTTTCAGAAACTGATTTTTTTTTGTAATCTTCAGTGTTTAGAGTCATATGAAATTGTACTGTCTATTCTCTAACTTTTAGGTATGAAAGATTACAATTACTCTATGTACTGTGGGAAATACCCCAGTATTTAGTAGACTAAGGAGCTTCATTTGGACCTCTTCATTTCCTCAACTTTCTTCTATAATATCATTATCATCTTCATCCCACTATCAAGTGCATGTGCTGTGCTTAGTCACTTCAGCCATGTCTGACTCTATGCAACCCTATGGACTGTAGCCCACCAAGGCTCCTCTGTTCATGGAATTTTTCAGGCAAGAATACTGGAATAGGTTGCCATGCCCTCCTCCACGGAATCTTCCCAACCCAGGGCTTGAACCCACATCTCTTACTTCTCCTGCATTGGTAGAGGGGTTCTTTACCACTAATACCATCTGGGAAGCCCAAGTAAATAGTTTCCACATTTTACAGCTTCACATTTATTATATAAGTTTACCTTTACAACAATCCAATGAGGTAGATATTATATTACTCTTATTTTATATATGAGGAAATTCAAAACATGAGAGCAAAAGTGTTTGCTTGAAAATCACACAGTTTATAGAAGAATTGTTACTCCAATTCAGGTCTTCTGACTCCTATCTAGTATTTTTTCTACTATATCAAGAGCCCATTTGATGGAAGTAACCATTCAACTTTATTCCTTAATACCTGACATCCACTCCACATTTTAGCTTTCAAGTATGATATTTGGGGAGTTTTATACATCATCCTTCCCTTTTTATTACTGGGGTTTGTGAAAAAATGAATGGGTTCATTTATTTATTTATTTATTTTCTCCTGACATTTCTTAAAAGTCATCAAATTGTTTTGCTTATAGCCAAGTTACTACACCTTCAACACTTTCCTGTTCTAGGTGACAGATCACATGTTCTGGTCTTCTTTGACTATGCACTTAAGTAATTACATTGGTGACTTTTATAATGCTATCATCTGCTTTGGTTTTTCTCATAGATTATATAATTTCATATTAAGATATAAAAATAAAAGACTCAAATCCTAGTATGTGGAAATGAGTTTTAAGTTTTGCATTTTAAGGGGAAAAATTGTCTAGTGAATTAGGATTTTTTAACCTCTTTATGACAAATTTGTAATATGTCACTATTGATTTTTCATTGAAATATTTGCAAATATTGTATGGACAACTTGAGTCAGTCATCCTTTACAAGATTTTATATATATATATATGTGTGTGTGTATAAATCATTTTGATAGATGTATCAGTGTGGAGTAAGCTCCATATATGCACACACCCATACGTGTATAACAATCACTTCAGTGTACAGCAGAAATTAACACAACATTGTAAACCAAGTTTGGTGGTAGTGGTTTAGTCACTGATTCATGTCCGAGTCTTGTGATTCCATGGACTGTAGCCCACCAGACTACTCTGTCTATGGGATTTCCCAGGCAAGAATACTGGAGTGGGTTGCAATTTCCTTCTCCAAGGGATCTTCCTGACCCAGGAATTGAACTCATGGCTCCTGATTGCAGATGTTTCACCAGGGAGCCACCCAGGAAGCCTAAAACCAACTACGTTTAAATGTAGGAAAAAAGTTCTTCAGCATCGATCTTTACCACCCCCAAAATGGCATTTTTTCTCATGATAAAATGCTATTTCATGATATTAGAAGAGTCATATAAACATTCAGATTTTAGTACAGAGAATTCAAGTCATAGAGCAGATGCCTAGATAATAGTAGACTGCCTAAAGTACACATTAGCATTAGTCTCTTCCTTAATCTGAGCTTTAACATGTTCAGCTTGAATTCCCTGTTTAGCTTTTCAGATAAATGAAATCAGTGATGCTTTCTAATGACTGTGTTACATGCTCTGCTGTGTTCTAAATGTCTTTAATTCTTCTGAGGGTTCCTGAATATTCAAAAATGAAATGGCTCATTGGCAGATAGTTTGAGCATCACATGCTTAGAGAACTAACTGAATGGAAATTAACCAAATACAGAAACTTAAAATTTTTCAATTTTTAAGAATGCTTCCCCTTAATTAGAAGCTATATTTATTGTGCATTTCTTCAGTGACTTTTCTTCGAGGAACATTTAAACACAAGGTCTACACTTTTCTGTACATTTTTTTTTCTCCGATAGCAATCTGACTTGACAGGTTGGCAACCTGAGGTAGGGTGTTGGCCGCAAAGTCCTTCTATGCCTTCATTACCAAAGTATGTGACATATCCCAGTTTGTAGGTCTCTTGGCTCTTCAGGCAATCTTAGTATCCCATTCTTAGACACAGATAATGCTATATGTTTTCCAAGCTCTATTTCATTCTTCTTTCCAGGAACACAGGAAGACTGCATTTTCCAGCTTTCTCTATGACTAGATCAGTATGTGTAGCTAGTTCTGGCCAATAAATTAAGAAAGTAACAAGTATGATAATTAGTCTGAAATATAGAATAACAGGATGCCACACATTTCAGGTGGCAGTGCTAAAGAAAGTAAACCTTTATGCCTGGACAAGTAGCATATATAAGAAATGTCTTGTTATACGAAGCTACTAAAATGTTGAGGTTATTTGTTACCACAGCATTGCTTATGTGATTCTGATAATCATATATTATAAGCTACAGCAGTCCTATCAGATTCCAAATGTCTGTGTTTGATGTTTCACATATTAGAAATATATTCCATTAGCTACTCATCTACTCAAATATCTCCTCGTGCTGAGGCAACTCCAAGAGTTAAACTTGCCCTATATTTTCATCTATAGCCTGTAAACACCTATGGCTTGTTAAAAGGATGATTCGTAGTCCTCCTTGGCTGGAGAAAATCAGAGCCTATAAGGGTAAAAGAGGAGTTAAAGAGAGATAAAAATGACTATTTCTTAAGCTTTTTTGTAAATCAGAATCACCTGGGAAGTTTATTCTGAGTGCAAATCTGCTCCACTCAAGAGATCCTCATATTGCATAGGATCAAGAAATATGCATTTTAATATGAAACCAAAATTGGCTCTCATGTGGATGTATCTAGGAATACACTTTAAGGAGCTTTAGAGCTTTATAGTAGACTCTAATAAAGGCTGTCTCCTCTTATAGCCTGAATAGTATAAAAATATGATGGGGTTTGAAATAATTATCATAGGTAGATATTTGTTTGATGCATGGAATAGTTTATTTGAATTATCAAGGGCCTGGACAATGTCCAGTACTTAATAAATCAGTCTCTCTGGAGTAGGGGCTTCACCTGAGATCTTCACCTGTAAGATGGCTCCCCAAACAACTTTTAGACACAAAGGTTTGAAACAAGTGCCATAGGGATTGTTTGTCCTTCTGTACACATCTTTATGATTAGTTCAATTTATTATTCATAACTTTTTCAAAAACATTAGTTTAGGAACATTAGTTTACTAACCACCTCAGATCTTTACACAGGAAGTAAATATATTATTACCAGAGTTTTTACTAATTATAAGAAGTAATTGTAACCCATGGTGTAAATGATAGTTCCTAAAATATTATATTTTATTTTCAAGATGAACATATTTTTATTTTCCATAAAGAAAAATATAAATTATCTATTTGAGGGGAAAGTTATAATATGATCATTGATTCTAGAAGACAAAATGATTCTACTTTTTAATACTTAAATGTTATAATATTTTAAAGTGAAATTATATAAACCATAATATGACAAGGTCAGTTGTCACATCACATACTTGATATGACATTTAATTTGCTGCATGTGGGTTAACATTAACTGCCTTTTTGATTGGAATGTGTAACAGTTCAAATTAAATAGTTCTAATTAGGTGGCTTTGTAATAGGAATATTTCCACTTGAGTCTTACAAGAGTAGTTCTACAATCGGCACTGGGTCAGGGGTCAGAAGCCCAGATTAGAAGCCCAACCCTTGCTAATTGACTGAGTGTCATTAGGAAAGTCACTTAGTCTGGATAATATGTTCCTGTTCTGTACTGCTTTTGTGTTAAAAAATGATGTAATAAAATCAATTTGTAAGCCATAAATAATTATGCAAATGGAGTGGTTTCACTATGGATATAAAATTGGCCGACAATTATTGAGCACTTACAATGCGCCAGACACTGTGATATGAACCTACATGAGTTATACAATTTAATACTCACAAAGTCCAATAAGTTTAATAATATTATCTCCGTTTTAGCTCACAGGAGATGGAGACCCTTAGAGCCCATGGTAAAACACAGGAGAGAAGGAGGTCTCATATTTCTCTCTGCTTAACTTGAAACTTATTCCTAAAAAGGCGATATTCCTGTGTAAGTGATATCCATTTAACCTACAGCCATATCAATTGAGTTAGGAATCTGCATGACCCATGAGGAAATATTTTCCTCCTTATTCACCCAACTGAAATATATTGTACTGAACACTACATTCAAGTGTACCATGTTGGGTCAGGAAATACTCATATAACCTCCTTGCTTTTCTCCATACAGTACAAGTATGGTCTATCATCTGTCTGAACATCTTTTAGATTTTGGCTATATGCCAAAAACCCTAACATTTTATTGGTTTCATTGTGCTTATATTGTCAATGGAAATTGATACTGACCAAAACTGAGCTTTTGAGAATACCACGATTATCCAGCTACACATTCATAATAAGAGTTCATGTTTAATTTTCCATGCCTCTCCCACTAGTCTTTTCATTTATTTTCTTAACTTAGGAAATAATTTATAAATGACAAAAGTAATCTATCAGTTTTCCCAAACATATTTTATGATTTGAAACACTGTGCTAATAAGGAATAAGACTGATTACGGATAACAGCATTATCTCCCTACTTGGGTTTTGGAGCAACTTACATTAGCCACTATTTAACAGACTTAGAGAGAAACTACTATCTGTCTTCCAAGTGAAGATTCCTGAACATACATCAAATATGGATTAATCTCTTTAAGAAGGCCTGCAATGTAGAACATGAGTTGCACACTGTCATTTACTGCTGGGTATTCAGGTAGGGTGGCCTGTCCTTTCCTAATTACAAGTTTCTTGTTGAATCCCATTTACTCTGGAGGGCCCTATTCCCTCATCTTAGTTCTGCATGAAAAGGATCTAATCGCTTCTTGTTTCAACAGAGAGTTCTGTATTTCTTTCCAAGGGGAGGAGTGGGGTGAAAGCTCTGGTATCTTTCTCCAGCCCTCATTCATTATTAATAACTGAGAAAGGCCATAGTTCATGAGGAGTCAAGTGTACGTGCTAAAGTGAGTGCTAATGTCTGGTACCACCTTTGCCTCCTTTTGCTTTGCTCCTGTTCATGAGCAGTAGATTGTGCTTCTAATTTTCTTACAGTAAAACCACCATTCAGGGACCCTTTACCAGACTAGAAGGAAGACACGCTATTTCCAGCTTTTTCTCCTTAATGGAGTGTTAGGTCAGTTCAGCCCTATTCTGAGTGTCTGGATGTCTTCTGTTTGGGGAGGGAATAAATGTTTTCCATTATTTCCTTAGGGCCAGTCTGTGTTCTTCAGTCTCAATATCACCAGGGTTATTTGGATACCCATTCGACATATGCCTTTTGAGTGAATACTTTAGCTCTGAAATTACAAATTAGTGGCCCTTTGGGTGAATATGTGCTCATGTGTTTAGGTTGTTGTTTTGTTTTTTTTTTAAAGTCATTTCATAATTGACAGATTACTTAAAAATCTGGATTTTGAGATTCATTTGAAAAATGACGCTTTTTCAACACTGGGGCTTAATCATTGACAGGAATCAAATGAAACAGAGTGAAGGATGATCCTTTTTAAAGAAATATATACTTTACCTCCAGGCTTAATTATCTCTATTTTCTCCCTGACTTGGAAATCAAATGCTATGTGCCTTTTATGACTGTATTAAAATATTTAAAGAGATATTTATCTCTATCTATGTCCATATACACATGAGTACGAGATGAAGAGCATTGTATTATACTTATATGTGGCCCTCTTTTCTCCTTTTTCTTACTCTTTGATCCTTGTAGGCCCTTGAATGACTATTCTCAGAATTCCAAATGAGAAGAAGGGATTGATGGACCAAACTCTACCCTAACCCCTAACCATACTGGATTTTTCAGCTATCATTTCTAAAATTTTAATGATATTTTTGTATAGCTCTTCATTTCCTTTGAGACATTTTCTCATTCTCTTTTGGCCCTTTCCTAGATCATTCCTAGAAAGAAACTAAAGATACAGCTCAGCTTTCCTAGTACCCAAACCAAATCTCAATTTCCTGAAAAGAATAGTCTGCAGATATGAATTTAAAAGTCATGAAAAAGTAGAAGGGAAAGAGAGAGGTAAAAATTTGTTAGTACAAATGAAATCACATAAAAATATAACTTTATTGATGCTAACAACTTTAGGCAGTTTAGAGAACACTAGTTTACAGTGAGACAGAACTCTACGCATCCCTGTGTGGGAGTACTTGGTTCTTCCTGGGAAAATGTTCTGTAGGTTTCCCATTGAGCCTGTTCCTACAGCTTCCACCAAAACTGAAACTGACTTCTTTCCATGATGCTCCCTTGAGATGTACATACCCTGTTAAGTGTCATAGCCCAAGTACACCTGACTGACTTATAGTATGAGGTTGGTCAACAAACTCAAAGGAAACACTGAAATTCTTTGCTCTGTTTAAAACCATGGGGTAAGAGAGAGGATCAGACTTTAGGCAACTTGCACATACTGACCTTCTAGGGCCCAAGAAGAGTGTGCTCTTCTGAGGCCATTAGAGGCAATAAATCTGGATTCAGGTCCTTCAGGTCTTTTGTCTCCTAGAAATAAATAGTTTTTAAAAATCAATAAAGGGGACACAACCTGATAGTCCGTTAGATGATAAAAATGTCAATTATTCCCATAGGTTCATGACACATAACAGGCTGGTAGAAATAGCAGCCACCACCCACCACACAGTAATTATAGGATATAAAAGTCATTGTTATTGGATAAATCCGTGAAATGGTGAAGAGCAAGGGCTGAAATCTGGGGGGCAGGGGGTTCCAATCTGGTGCCATTTTGTATCCATTGAGTTTCTGACTCTTGGGGAACAGGCTTACAAAGGTGTGTCTCCCACTGGGGCTGGGTGTGGATCTCTGCCCGGCTCTTGCTCCTAAGCTGACTCTCTCCTTCACAGTAGGTGACACAGCACCGGCAGCCTGCAGAGGGCTTCCCTCTGTGCTTCGACATCGTGTCTGGGCCCGGAGAAGCGCCTGCAGCTCTCCCTGAGCTCTGGAGTTCTGGGGGCTCTTTCAAACGGCTTTTCCTCCTTTGAACGTGGTCCAGACTGATGTCAGACTGGGAAGAGCAGCTCTCATTCCAGCCAGAGCTGGCACTCAGACTTCTCAGTGGAAGAGCCAGTCTCAGGGCCTTCCAGAATTTGGAGCCAGAATGTTTTGACTTTTCTCCCTTCCAGCTCACAAAAGATACAGACTCCTTCAGCTGTAGGATGCTTGGGTGTGGCTGTTCAAGGGGACGATACTCAACCACAATGAGCTTGGTGGCAATGGAGTTCTGGCACATGACACCCAGTTTGAACTCTAACATGCTGATGCTCTTTTCTGTCACATAATCTGGGCTCAGCACAACAATCATCCTCCGGCTCCTTTGAATGAAGTCAAAAACTGCTTCCACTGTATCTATAGGAAAATGAAAGATAGGACAATCCCTAGTGAAAACATACACGTTTCAGTTCATTGTTGATAGTCTTAGGGAGGACAGGCAACGAACACTTGAAAATACAAGATCGAAGTGTTAAATAAGCTACCCAGGTAAGGAATCTCATCTACACTATTCTTATTGTTGCAGTGTCTGCTACCTTCAAGGGTGAGGAAGAAACCACCTGTAAAAGCAGCTAATTTCAGTTCTACTTGTAAATAATTTCTTGTTTTGAAAAGTTGTTTCCTTGTACTTTAGTGGTCTTAGATCTGACATTTTAAAATACTTTAAGTATTTCATAATTATTGTGATCTCATTGTATTTTTTTCCTCATCTCTAGATTAAATAACTTCATGAATTTTAAATCTTATTCTCCATATGAATTGGTATCAAGTCTCTTCCCTACTTTTATTGATTTTTTTCTTAATAACATTCAGTTTATATATATGTCACCTAAGAGTATTATCATGAACAGGACTGAACATAATGCTCCAGACACAGTCTTATCAGCAAAGATCTACAGGGCATTACTCGCTCCTAAGATCCACACAGTTATAGCTCTTGATACTTAAAATTTTTGGATATATCAGACAGTTCATAGTATTGACTGTGCTGGCAACCAAAATTCCTTTTCTTTTTCTCTGTATGCCCAGAATTGGTTTGAATAACAATTACAGAGGCAAAAACAATGACAACAATAACTGGTAAAAATCAGCCAATTAGGCTTCTCACCAAGCATTCAATTCTAATATTTATTGCGGTGAATTTGGGCAAAACCTAACAGAAGCTTCTTGAGATAAACTCCGTGTTAAACTCATTGTGAGATTTAGGAGCTTAAACAGATTTTCTGAAGGTAATTCCAAACTTGTAAATTGCAGCTGTTGACAACTCTGAAAACACATACTGTGAACAGACCATGAGATTGAGCACCTCTGCTTCTCAGGCCAGGAGTGAGGCACTGAGGGAGAAACTCAGTCTGTGAAGACAAGCTGAAAGCTTTCAGTGAATTGGATTATGAATCTGACAACGAATGAAGGAGCTTTGCTCTCTACCATATTATTTCTTTCCAACTGCTGAGTTTAACATGAATTTGAAGGAAAACAAAGAGATGTGCTCAGTGTTTAAGAACTTGTGACTGGCTTTATCAAAAGCACAAAGTATTTTAGTGACTTTTTGCTTTAATCTTTTCTTTTTGCTTCAATCACTTATCTTCAAAGCCTGTTTGTGTGTGTGTGTGTGTGTGTGTGTGTGTGTGTGTGTGTATCTGTGTGTCTTGGTAACTCCTTTTTCTTTCCTATCTTATTCAGAATCTTATGTTTCTACCTTTCATAAAACCAAGGATGTGACTTTAGGAAGTCTACTGTTTCTCCTGTATCATGATGAATATGATATAACCTTAAGATAACATGCATAATTTTTCAACAAAAGGAACTCGTGCACTCAAATTGCGTGTAGGTAGGAGGTGTGTAACTGTGGGTATGGGTGGTTCATTTCTAAATAGTCACTTTAGCAAAATGTTTGTTCTGTCCAAAGTGGGTACCATTGTTGAAAATAAAACATTGTCTCAGACCCTCTAAAAAAATTGTCTTTAAAGCTTATGGCTTTTTGTTTGTTTTTAATTTTGGTAATCCACTTGAAAGTGGAGGATTTGCCTTTTAGAGAGGGTAATGCAAAAAAATAAAATAAATAAATATGAATGGTGGAATTCCAGACATTGAGGAATAGATTAGAACATGGTTTTCAGATAAGAGTTGATCTATACCTTGGCATCTTCATATAATACTTTGAGAAACTGCTTCCTTTATGGCCTATTTTAATATCTTCCATACTGTCAAATTTCATATTTGAGGATGTTAATGATTATATTTTTAAAATGATGACTATTATTTGGAGAAGGCATCTTAAATTAGGTTGTTTATTCTGTTTGGGTCCCCCCAAAAAAAAAAAAACCAGAAGAAAACCTGAGGTGTGGCTATAGATTGATAAGACCAGTTATTTTGTGTGTGGTCATAAATTGGGTTTGGAGTGACAGTTTCTGATCTATAACTCTTCACTACTCTAGAATAATCCTGCGTATAAAAGTTACAGTATCCTAGGTATTAACTTGGGAGTAGAAAGAAAACTAAAAGAAAACTAGGACTGTAATTTTTTTCTTTAGCTAGATTACTGGTATATGAGAGTGTATTAAACCTCTCTCTCTTTCTCTTAAAACTTGAAGTACAGATTTTAAAAAATAAAGGCATCTAATTTGAAAGACTAATCTGAATTCAAATACTGGTTTCTCCATTTATCTTAATAGTATAATCATTTATTTTAGTATCTTTAAAGTTTTAATTCATCCATCTATAAAATACATATAATGAGAGCAAATTTGTAGGGTTGCTGGACAATTTATCAATACCATTAGGTCAATGTCTACTGCATGGTATGCTTTTGAATTAATCACCTTGATTAAATTATTATTATTCAATGTTTACTGAGCACAATATTAAAATAATGGATAGACTAATATTGATTCCAAATCAATCCCAATAACCTCAGATATGCAGATGACACCACCCTTATGGCAGAAAGTGAAGAGGAACTCAAAAGCCTGTTGATGAAAGTGAAAATGGAGAGTGAAAAATTTGGCTTAAAGCTCAACATTCACAAAATGAAGATCATGGCATTCGGTCCCATCACTTCATGGGAAATAGATGGGGAAACAGTGGAAAAAGTGTCAGACTTTATTTTGGGGGGCTCCAAAATCACTTCAGATGGTGACTGAAGCCATGAAATTAAAAGACGCTTACTCCTTGGAAGAAAAGTTATGAGCCACCTAGATAGCATATTCAAAAGCAGAGACATTACTTTGCCGACTAAGGTCCATCTAGTCAAGGCTATGGTTTTTCCAGTGGTCATGTATGGATGTGAGAGTTGGACTGTGAAGAAGGCTGAGTGCCGAAGAATTGATGCTTTTGAACTGTAGTGTTGGAGAAGACTCTTGAGAGTCTGTTGGACTGCAAGGAGATCCAACCAGTCCATTCTGAAGATCAGCCCTGGGTGTTCTTTGGAAGGAATGATGCTAAAGCTGAAACTCCAGTACTTTGGCCACCTCATCCAAAGAGCTGACTCATTGGAAAAGACTCTGATGCTTGGAGGGATTGGGGGGCAGGAGGAGAAGGGGACGACAGAGGATGAAATGGCTGGATGGCATCATGGACTTGATGGACGTGAGTCTGAGTGAACTCTGGGAGTTGGTGATGGACAGGGAGGCCTGGTGTGCTGCGATTCATGGGGTCGCAAAGAGTCGGAGTCGACTGAGTGACTGAACTGAACTGAACTGAATTGAATGGGAACTTTGAATGGGAACTTTAGAAGATTGACTTAAACTGTGGATTCAAAGTTTTAAAACTCGTCTATTAGGGTTTAAAATAAAAGTGAAATACTTAGTTAACCCATTGCTAAGAATACTTCACATCCCTTGAGTAGAAACAGAGAAATAGATAAGTTGCTGAATGCGTCTGTTATACTTCATGTTTACTTGTGTCAAAGACCTAATAACCTCAGTTGTTCACTCAGTTGTGTCCAACTCTTTACAACACAATGGAGTATAGTCTGCCAGCCTTCTTTGTCCATGAAATTTTCCAAGCAAAAATAGGCTGGAGTAGGTTGTCATTTCCTTCTCTAGGCAATCTTCCTGACCCAGGGACTGAACCTGCATCTCTTGCATTGGCAGGAGGATTCCTTACCACTGTATCACCTGGGTGCTTACATCTCCAAAGACAGTGATATACATTATGTTCCAACTCTGCTTTAAAGCTGTTTCTTAAATGAGTAAAGATTGCTTTTTTTGTAACTTCCATGCATTGATCCTAAGTCTACTCTTTGGAGACTGGTTTGAAACAAGGAAATGTTTTGGAGGAAAATTTTTACTAAGCAAACCGGTTAAATTATAGAGGCCCAATAAATATCCTTGAAATAAATAAGATTTATTTTAAAAAGCAAGAAAGCTCCCTTTTACTACAGACTTAATATTAACTCAAAAGAAAATGTCTTTTCAAATATTTATCACTGATTTGTTTGAAATAGAAATGCATATCTGATTCAAATGATGACATGCTAACTAAAGGCAAGGCATTGTTAGTTGATCTTTTTTAAGGCAACTGCTTTCAAGTTGAAAACTTATAAAAGGTAAGCTATTACTGTTAACTGTCCAAGTTTCAAGCTGAACAAAAAGAAATAGGTTTGTGTCTCTATATTAAAACTCTCTCCTCTCTCTCTGCCTTTCTTTATTCTCTGTCTCTATTCCTCATCTTTTTCTCCATCTCATTCTCTCTTTTGATTCTTTCTCTCCACACTCATTCACGTGTGCACATGCACACACACAAACACATACAGATGTCTGGTATATTAGATTAATCCATTTTACTTAAGTAACTCTTTTACTCAGAGGTAAAGAAAATGTTGAGTTGAAGTTCCCAGTTTTCTTCAGAGTTTTCTCAGAAAGAGAAAACTAATGTCCCTTAAAACATTTCTTTTTCTAAGTGTATCATTCTTTTTATTCTCACTTCTTATGCCCAAACATGAAAAATACATAAAACACATGCACAAAATAAAATTCAAAGGTGAAAATAAATGGTTTATTTTTAAAATAAACAAATTTACAAATCAAATGGAAAATGGAAAATACAAACATTTATGGATAAAATAAAAAAGATAGTCTTAAAATATGAAAAACCTATGGAAAGAAAATAGATAATTAACACGTGGAGTGAAACTTTTGTTTTCCAATAAAATGGAGTACTTGTTTATTAGAATATTAGGGAATCATCTAAACTACAATGCAGAAAAAATTAAATTATTTTATATGGTTGTGTAATTGGACACTCTATATATCATGTCTTTTTTGTTTGTTTGTTTAATTGGGTGCAGAAGGTCTTTATACCATATACCTAAAACCTTTGAGATTTTTCTTTTTAACATCAGATGCTTTTGTTTTTAATATTAGAGAGAGATTTCCCCTTGCTGTCCAATGTATGTTTCTCCTTCTCTCTCAAATAATCTGTACTGGGCATCTTCTGGATCATAAAACAAACAAACAAAAAAAGAACTCTTGAAACAAAATTATCTTAGGATGAGATATCATTTCAATTTGAGTTGCTTTAGATTTTTAGCATTTGAAAACGTTCAGTAGCAAATACAGTAATAGAACAAAATTTATCTAGAAGTTTCTAGGGGTACCAAACATCATTTAGCATAAATACGAAATCCAAAAGTGCAAAAAGATGCTGCATTGGCAAGAGAATGGCCCCTTGATAATGGGGCTGTCCCTCATCTACCCAAAGCTCATTCTTGAATTGAAATTCAAATCTTATCTGGGGTCAGTTCTCCCCTGGTCTTGTGATGAAAGGGTTAATAGAAGGAGTAATTGCGCTTTGTAGTAATGAAATGCATTAACAAAGCTAAAAACATTAGATCCAAGATGACCCCCATACCATAGTTTTGTAGTCAATGATTCATGAAGCTTTTGTTTTATTTAAAATAATAACTCCTCCATAGAAAAATGATTTATTAAATAGACTTTAGTAATCAGAAGGACACAAATATAGGAGATAATTTTAGAATAGTTTATCAACATTCATACTACTAAGATAAGGATTTCCTTAAATTATGAATTATTATTTTTCATAGGATACCCAGGCTCATTTATAGGTATTTTTATTTTATTTTCCTTTATTACTTAAAAGTCCAAATAGAGACTTATCTCTCCAAGAGTTGAGCACTAAGATTAACATAATTTCTAAGTATGTGTGCTCAGAATACAGTAGATGGTCAATTAATGCCAGAGGGCTGGCTACTGCTTAGCAGTGACCACGGAAGTTCTGTGCAAAACAGAAGCCACTGCACCCAGATCAGCTGTGGCAGTAGTAAGTTATTGTTACTAATTTAAGGAGGGCAGGAGTTAACAACAACTACTCTGGGAGCTGTAAATTCACAAATATTATTAATGTGCAGAAAACAGTGACATAAAATATTACAGTAAAAAACATAATTTAAAAACTGGATAAGAGTTCCAGTAATTTGTAATATTGTGCCAATGGCTATTTAAAGTCATATGTGGATATATATATACATATATGTAGGTGTAGTGTGTGTGTATATATATATACAATTCATGTATGTATGTATGTGTATCTGTAATTCATGTGTATATATGCTATATATATATATATAATTTTGTGTGTATATACATATATATTTTTTTTAATCTATATGTAACATAGATATTCACCACTCTGTAAACCCTGGACTTAGTTTTCACTTTTCCAAGTCTTAAGAACAGTAAAGTTTTACTTATACAAACTAAAACATGTTTAGTTGACAGTGACTTTTCCGTCTAACTTGTTTGAAGTGAGTGTTATTAACTTATCAGTGAATAAAATATGAAAACTACTCAGGGTCCAGTTAATACTTTTAGAGTATTAATGCTAAAAGCACTCTCAAGGTCCCTAAGTCTAACTTTAACACTTTACAATGGGCAGACAGAAACAAGTAAAGAGAAATTATTTTCATAATATTCACATTAGCAAAGCTAAGATTAAAAGACAAATTGACAAACATCCTGTTCTTTGCTTTTCTTATAAGACAGAAAATGCCCTTGAAAGCTTTTTGCTCTTCTTTTACGCAATATTAGCACCAGTAAGAGAAGCTTCCTCTCCAATGAATCAAGTGTGGAGCCACCTGCATGCTCTGAATGACTGACCCAAAATGCAGGAGGAAGGGAGATGGAGTGATGGATCAACCCAACTGATGGATGGGTCAACCTACAGATAATTGGGAGTTTACTGTAATAAAATACTATTACATAGTTTTCAAGGTGACAAATATGATACCAACTACCTGAGATAGAGTGCAGGGGGTGGTGGGGGGAGATGACAGTAGACAATGAGGGAAAGCCCTTTAAGCCAATCGTAAGGAACGTTTAGTCACCCTGCTTTATAACATCATAAATGGTGTTGGTCTTGCTGTGAGGGTGTCTAGCATAGTAGGATGAGTATAACAGTTTATTTTCCTTAGCAAAGATAAATTTAGGCCCTGATTATCTTTTAAGGGATGAATAAAAAGAAAAGAAAACTATACTTGAAACTCTTAATGACCTTGCTAACAGATGACTCATCTATAGTGATAGTGAAGTTGCTTAGTCGTGTCTGACTTTTTGTGACCCCATGGACTGTAGCCTATCTGGCTCCTCTGTCTATGGGATTTTCAAGGCAATAGTACTGGAGTGGATTGCCATTTCCTTCTCCAGGGGATCTTCCTGACCCAGGGGTCGAACCCAAGTCTCCCGCATTGTAGACAGACGCTTTACTGTTTGAGCCACCAGGGAAGTCCTGACTCATCTATAAGGGGTCTCTAAATCAATTACAAAGGCTTCCCCATAATACTAAGATTATTCAAAAAAAAAAAAAAGAGAGAGAGAGAGTGAGAGTGAATACATATGAGTAGAAACAGGAATGGAGGATGCAGAAGCGGAATTTTGCATCACCAATTCTTGCAAAAAATGGAGTGACCTCAGGCACTGGTGACAAGTGGTGGCATGATCATTCTAAGCCTTGGGTATTTCCTGAGGAAGCAGAACAGTTCTACAGTAACCCTGAATTTATCTCTATGGGGAGGCTTCCATAGAATCTGTTTCTGTCCATGAACAACACACTGGGAATAAAGCAGGGGAATCTTCCCTTCTTGGAGTATTGCTGGATCTTTTCATCCATCATTCACTGGCTCTTTCATACATTTTTCAAGGATGAATAAGTGAGACCCTGCTCGCCACTTCTAGACCACCTGGAGCTTTTCTTCACTGGCATGGCCACCTGCAGCTGCTTCCAGAACCTGCCCTGTGGATACTTGGATTTCTCCCCTTTCCATTTAATGACCGTGAGCACCGTCTTAGCCCTCTTCAACTCTTTCACCTTCGTTTCCTTCACAGCTTTGTACTGTACTAAAATGACGTTGATGCTGCCTCGAGAGGCCATGTTTTCTAGGCCAGCCTTGAGCTCCAGGAGGGCTTGGGTTCCCTGGAGCACGTAGTTGGGGCTTAGGACAACCAGGAGGCGTCTGCTTTTCTGAATGAAGCTCAAGGTCTCATCTGTGACAACTGGGAAAGAAAACACCATGGGGATTAGTGATGGCCAAGAACTCCCTCAAAGTGTGGAGCTTGAGGACCAAGTGAAAAGAAATTAGCAAAATAGTGTGAGAATTGGGGTGAAACTTTGTTCAACAACACTTAATCCTTAGACCCAAGGATTCAGAAAATGTTCAGAAAATGTCACTCTCTTCAGGGAGAATAGAGACTGAATCCACACATTCCAACCCTGAAGGAATTCCAAATAGGCATAAAGTCAAAATGTATTCCTATGACCTTGGTCTTCAGAAGCATCATTTGGGACATGAAGAATGTGTGGGTAGTACTGAAATCAATTTCTTCAAACTGTGTGGTATATTTTGGCCCAGCAAAATCAGGTCTTCATCCCTTTCTCCCCAAAGATACCCATGTATTAACTCTCTACTGCCCATGAGTATTAAAAAATATACATTATAGTGCTAAATCATAGAAATTCACTTTTCACTAACACAGAACAGCAAGAGTAAAACACTTCATTTTTTGGTAGTCCCTCTCTACTGTCAGGCACCTCCCAGACACAGACTATTCTATATCATTGGAATAGGAATTTAAGAAAATCTAGCCAATTGAATGGTATTTTGGCTGGAATCACATTCTCAGCTCAGCTTTCTATTCTGCTCTGCTCTGGAGCCTAAATTAGTCCCTGAATCTTTCTCCTTAAACTCCTGTCATTACTAAGAAGCCATGTGTTTCAGCAGCTGCTAGCTGATGCGTGTGCCTTCACTGGCAAGCAAATGGTTTCTTCAGGTTGAAAAAGAAGCAGCAGCAGGGGAAAATGGAAATGCTGCATAATTTTATTCTGTTGTCAAGGGTTCTGATTAGTTCCTGTCACTAAATTCTTGGGAATAATCCATCTCCTCGAGGTTGCTTATCAAGGACTGAATAATCCTTTTCCTGGGGTTCAGATAGAAAGCAACTCCAGGGAATGCACCAGTGTTGTGGAAAACCATCTCAAGGTTTACCATACTCCTCACTCCCCTTAGCAGTCATTTTGCCCTTTAATCTTCACAGGTACAGAGGCAATGGGGAGAGAGCTGAAATTAAAATAGCATGTGCAGCCTAGAGGAGAATCCAGGAAGCACTGTTGCTGATTGACTGTGTGTAAGCAGGGAAAGAGACCTAGAGGCAAAGAGGACTGAGTAAAAGCAGCAGGGAGAATGCAAAAGATCACAAAGATCAGCCATCAAAAGCAAAGTGCAAGAGTAATTACATAGAACTTAAATTCTACAAAAACTATCAATCCCTGCCAGAGTCTTACATTGTTGTTATACTGTATATCTTCACATAACTGTTCAGATAGTAGTAAATATCAGTTGATAGACTTACGAATGAATAATTAGATGAATAAATTATTTAAGATTTAAGCTTCAAAATGAGTGGGATTTGTCCTTTATCTATATAGTCAAGTCATCATTTTCTGACAAAATTATGCTGAAAGAGCTATCTCCTACAGAAAAGAAGCATGATGGACTTTTGGATGATGATTTTGGACATAAAGTGATCCAGCTAATTCAAAATAAGAATAAATATTAATGTCCGTTCTCTCTCTCAAATTATCAATATAACTAAAAAATATGCTAAGTGATTAATGTAAACAGGATTTAGGGGAAGAAAATAAATTAGTTTGTTGTAAAGATCAGATATATTCATTCATTTTAACAGTACAGAGTTTAACAGTGGGTTTATGAGTGCTATTATGCATTTATAAAAGAGACTTAAATGTAGCATCACTTTACGTGTTACTGTCTGGATCTGAAAATTAGATGTATATTTTATTTTAAATCATTCAGCATTTCAATCTTTTTATACCTATTAGGATATACTGGCCTTTGTAAAATGTTAAACTCATTTCAAATGTGTAATTTGATATGAAGGAAGAAACAGACACAAGGAAAGAGGGGATTTGAGCAGCACTGGTTTTCAAGAAAACAAGAATAAAAAAAAGGAAGGAAAATATTCTAATTACTATCAGTAAGTAATATAATGGAGGATTCCATGCACTCTCTTCTGCGCCTCACTTTTTGCAAAATCGAGTAAATCTTATCTGTATACAAATGTTTTAAACTCACTCTTTATGAAAAAATTCTAGGCAAATTAGTGCAAATAGTTAAACCTTCTAAAAATCTAAATATGAGTAAACAAAATGTTTAAAGCTGTGGCTCTTAGCAGAGCTCCAATGTACTCTGCATCTACACTTTCCTGACATTGTTTTTAAAACTTACTGGGGAAATATTTTAAAACCTAAAACTGCACTTGAATAATCTACATCTTACAATGTAGAATTATTCCTGTTGTTTAGTTGCTAAGTCATGTCTGACTCTTTGTGACCCATGGACTGTACCTTGCCAAAACTTTTTGTCCATGGGACTTCTCAGGTAAGAATACTGGAGTGGATTGGCATTTCCTTCCTTATGGCATCTTTCTGAGCCAGGGATAGAACCCACATCTCCGTGTTTCTTGCATTGGCAGGCCGATTCTTTACCACTGAGACATCTGGGAAGACCAGATTTACTCCTAGAGAGTCTCTATCTGTTACAAAACGAATTGGGCATTTAAATGTCTAAAGATGTCAACACAGAACTGTGCCATGACTCTTACGTGTGACCTGAAGCTAGAGGTCTACTCTGCCTTTCAGTGTAGCATCACCTGTACTCATCTGAAATACCTACTTCCCCCAGGCAGACTGTCTCGGTCAAAGATGCACAGCTTGTATCCAAATTCATTCTCCAAGACTCCACGGAGGGTCAGTAATACAAATTCTTCTTCTTCAGCATTCCTTGCATAGGAGACATAAATATCATATTCCTTTCCATCTAGCAAAAATTCAATAAAAGACACAAAACACAGATCCAATATAAATTAGGAAAGTTTCTCAATAGTGCTGTATTTTTTCTTAAATCAAACTTTTGGATATTAGACATTTTCATTTTTTACGCATGTGAATTAGCTGACAGATTTCAGTGTGATTCCCCACCTGTGACAGGTCTCCAGGCAAAATGACTATTTTAAGGTGTAATTGCAAATTTTATCTGATGTGTCTTCTACTCTCATCTCAGTGAGTTCAGAGTTTGCAGTGGAGAATGAGTGAGGTTCGGCTCATTCGACTATGAACTGATAGAATCAGGAAGCAAATAGTTATTCAGTCAGAGATGCTGGCAAAAATACCATGCAGAACATTTCTAATTCCTGCCCTCGTATGTCACTCACTAATATATAAGAATAATACATTGAGAAAAACCTTGAGAAATGTTTAAATCATGTATACCTGAAAATACCTACAATTAAAATATGCTTAGATTTGATGAACCAATTTTTCTCCCAGTTGCCTAATTATAAAAATCATCTCTTGTTAAAAATACAGGTGCCTGTCTCTTCTACAAGCCACTCAATGATATTCTTTATGGGATGGGTATTAGAATTGGTAATTAAATGTTTCATTCTTGTCACCTGGCATAGAGGCACTAAAACAGTGTTTCTTAAACTATAATGTGTACAGGAATCATTTTGGGATACTGTTGAAATGTAGATGCTGATTCATAATAGGGGCTAGCCTTTAGATGCTCCTTTTAGTAAGCTCCCATGTGATTCTTCTGGTACACAGATAACCTGTGAGTACAAAGTGTGGACATACACTGTTTAGTACAATAACCACAAGCCACAAGTGGCTATTAAGCACTGGAAATGTATCTGGTCTGAATGGAGGTATGCTGCAAGTATAAAACACAATATATGCTGAACTTTGAAGATTTTTTAGTACCAAAAATAAGACTAAAATATCTCTGTTAACATAATATTAAATTACAAGCTAAAATGATAGCCTTTTGAACATGTTAGATAACATAATTATTTAAATTATTTTCACTTTTATTTTCTTTTTCCTTATGTGACCACTAGAACAATATTAAATTACATACGTGGTTCATATTGTATTTCTATTTGGATAGTGCCAATCTAGACTAAATCATATATTGACTCAAGAAAGCAGACTAATATGCATTAGAAAGATTTTCAATAGTAAGGGCTGAAACCAAAGTTAGTCTGATTATATCTTCCAACTAATCCAGGTTTTATCAAGCCAATATGTTTTCTCAAGATTGTAGTCAGGAGATATACATGAAATTCTCATTACTCACCTAAAATGGTTTCATCTGTTCCAAAATGAGCCCGGTAAAACAAGACCATCTCCAGCCAGTAAACATGGTAAATAACAATGAGAATCACCACCAGGAGAACTGTGGCTCCAAAGCCACATGCCAGTTCCACTGTGTACCTTGGAGCTATCATTGGAGAGACCAGCAAAGAAACAAACTGATTTGTGCATGATAGTCATGGTGACCCATCATTCTGCAAATAGCTGGTTAAACCAAGCAGCTGAGTCATGAACCTGACCTATATCTGTGAGCAAGCAGAGATCACATGGTGGAGGTTAAGCACTATGTTCTAATACCAGATTGTGGCCTATTTATCTTTTTGTTCCCAGAAACTGACACAGAAGGTGCTTTTAAACAACTATATGATTTGAATACACTTCGATGATATTACAATTAAAACAGATCTTATCAGGAACAATTTAAAAGGTCATCCAATCTGACTCACAAACTGACAACTAAATCTTCTCAAAAATATTTTTGTAAAGTGTAACTCCATCCTATGTCCAGCTCTTACTAGACCAGCTCATGACACTGGTAGAACTGTAATTGTTGGAGCAGCTAACTGAGCAAAAATTTTAATGTGTTTATATCAGTCTTAGTTTCAACCTCTTGTCCAGTGCCATATGGAAGAAATTTAATTCCTTTTTCTTTATATTTCACAATAGGCCTCAACAATTTTATTATCATTGAACAGAAAATGAGGGTATCCACCTAATGCTGAGTATGCTTGGCTCTCAAAGTATCTCTCAGGTGTACAGATCTGGGATATACATTCTACAAGCCTGCTTCTCCACTCTTTCTCACACACCATTAAACTGTACATTGTTACAGTTGTCTAGGTAGAGAGTATGTCTTCTTCATCCATCCTATCTTGAGAACTCTGGGAACTGAATGAACATTTCTGGATATAACATTTCAGACTTCTAAGTAGTGTTATTTAAAATAAGTCTAGTACTATGTGATATTTAAAATAAGTCTGAAAGTGAAAGTCACTCAGTCTTGTCTGACTCTACTGGAGTGGGTACTCTTTCCCTTCTGCAGGGAATATTCCCAACTCAGGGATCAAACCCAGGTCTCCCACATTGCAGGCATATTCTTTATCAGATGAACCACAAGAAAAGCCCAATACTAGAGTGGGTAGCCTATCCTTTCTGCAGGAGATCTTCCTGACCCAGGAATCAAACCTGGGTCTCCGGCATCACAGGTGGATTCCTTAGCCACTGAGTTATCAGGGAAGTCCTAAAATAAGTCTAGTACTATACCATGTATTTGTAACTTCATGTGGCTGCTTTATCAGCTTTACTAGTGCCAAAGAATACTCAAACTACTGCACAATTGCACTCATCTCACATGCTAGTAAAGTAATGCTCAAAATTCTCCAAGCCAGGCTTCAGTAATACGTGAACCGTGAACTTCCTGATGTTCAACCTGGTTTTAGAAAAGGCAGAGGAATCAGAGATCAAATTGCCAACATCCGCTGGATCATGGAAAAGCAAGAGAGTTCCAGGAAAACATCTATTTCTGTTTTATTGACTATGCCAAAGCCTTTGACTGTGTGGATCACAATAAACTGTGGAAAATTCTGAGAGAGATGGGAATACCAGACCACCGGACCTGCCTCTTGAGAAATCTGTATGCAGGTCAGGAAGCAACAGTTAGAACTGGACATGGAACAACAGACTGGCTTCAAATAGGGAAAGGAGTAAGTCAAGGCTGTATATTGTCACCCTGCTTATTTAACTTATATACAGAGTACATCATGAGAAACGCTGGACTGGAAGAAACTCTGGAATCAAGATTGCCGGGAGAAATATCAATAACCTCAGATATGCAGATGACACCACCCTTATGGCAGAAAGTGAAGAGGAACTCAAAAGCCTCTTGATGAAAGTGAAAGAGGAGAGTAAAAAAGTTGGCTTAAAGTTCAACATTCAGAAAATGAAGATCATAGCATCTGGTCCCATCACTTCATGGGAAATAGATGGGAAACAGTGGAAACAGTGTCAGACTTTATTTTTTTGGACTCCAAAATCACTGCAGATGGTGACTGCAGCCATGAAATTAAAAGATGTTTACTCCTTGGAAGGAAAGTTATGACCAACCTAGACAGCATATTCAAAAGCAGAGACATTACTTTGCCAAGAAACGTCCGTCTAGTCAAGGCTATGGTTTTTCCAGTAGTCATGTATGGATGTGAGAGTTGGACTGTGAAGAAAGCTGAGCACTGAAGAATTGATGCTTTTGAACTGTGGTGTTGGAGAAGACTCCTGAGAGTACCTTGGACTGCAAGGAGATCCAACCAGTCCATTTTGAAGGAAATCAGCCCTGGGATTTCTTTGGAAGGAATGATGCTAAAGTTGAAATTCCAGTAGTTTGGCTACCTCATGAGAAGAGTTGACTCTTTGGAAAAGACTCTGATGCTGGGAGGGATTGGGGGCAGGAGGAGAAGGGGACAACAGAGGATGAGATGGCTGGATGGCATCACTGACTCGATGAACGTGAACCTGAGTGAACTCCGGGAGTTGGTGATGGACAGTTAGGCCTGGCGTGCTGCGATTCATGGGTCACAAAGAGTCAGACACGACTGAGCGACTGAACTGAACTGAACTGAGTGAAACTTAAGAGTTTGAGATGGAACAAAATATTTCTGGATCTGAAACAGAAGTGGGTTAAATTATATATTAGCTGATTTGACAATTACTTATTGGCATCTACCATTTGCTAGAAGCTGTTGAGGTTACAACAGTAGATAAAACAGGAAGGGTCTCTGCCCTTTTAGGGCTAAGATTCTAATGCAGGGAAGTAAATAAGAAAATAAATAAGACAGTTACTGTTAGAGAGTGATCCATGCTATGAAGGAAATAAACCAGGGTAATATGAGGGAGGTAACTGAGGGGAGGAGTTGGGGCAGGAGAGGTATATTAGGTAGAGGTGAGAAAAAGCCTTTTCAAACACCTGAACATTGTGTGTATTAAGTGTTTGCCGGGACAAGGCACAGAAAAATGTTCTTCAATCTAGAACTGTTATCAGGCCTTCCTGACTTCAAAGTTCAGAGATCTTTGCACAACACTACCATGAAGTTCAATTATTGATCATGCCAGTGAAAAATCCCTTTTAAAACAGGTAGCTATTCTAAGGGGAAAATGGTGAGTAGCCTAGAGCAAAATCTGAAATTCTCTAATTAAGAGGAAAAATCACTGAGTTTTGCATTCATTATCCTAAACTCAGGGTACTAATCCTGCTACAGATATAGCCTGGGAGTCAGCTGTACAGAATTACCATGTACTCTAATACTCATGATTTCCAGGTGGCACAGTGGTAAAGAATCTTCCTCTCAAATGCAGAAGACCCGGGTTCAATCATTCCTTGGGTCTGGAAGATTCCCAGAAGTAGAAAATGGCAACCCACTCCAGTATTCTTGCCTGATAATCCCATGGACAGAGGAGCCTGGCGGGCTACAGTCCATGGGGTTGCAGAGTCAGATACAACTAAGCGACTGAGCATGCATGCGCACAGGCTTGTACTCAACCCATGAACAATAGTGCTTTAAAATAAGATAATAAATGCCATAAAGCTATGTCAGTGCAGTTGAGAATTTATTAAGATCAGTTTGAGTAGCTGGCATGAAAATTGCTGTGTCCTTGGTATTTCTGAGTAGATGTTATGTTAACGACACACTGGGCTAATTCCCACTGTCATCATTATTTGCTCAGCTATTTTGGCTCTGCCTGGATGGACATTTCACAATAAGAAAAAATGAAAAAAGGTCAGTGGATCCACTTACCTGAAATGGATTTTTCTTAAAAAAGATCAATAGTTACCTTGTTTAGTGATCAAGATATCAATTACACTCATGGCTTTCCCTCTGCCACATTCTTTTCACTACTGTCTGTTTTATTTCTACTAGAGCTTTTTAATTTTGTGTCATGCAATTACACATGTCGTATTTACAGACTGCATTTTGTTGGGCCACCTTGATGATTTCAAGAAGTTCCTAATGCTATTTAACTAATTGAACTCAAGATAAATAATCCACAAGCCTGATTTTCTAAATGGTTTGAGTCACATTTAGGAAGTGCTCTAAAAAGCTTTCCAATATAACTTTGCTGGTTTGTTTGAAAGGCTGATCCTTAGTCCACATTTTCCATCTGCCCCACCTCAAGTCTTTGATGTTTAGGGGGTAGAGATTTTACTCTGATGCCATCCCAAACCAAAGGGTTTCCAGTCAAAGGGGTGATATAGGACTCCTAAACTACTTCTATCTTTGTTCTCACTGATCATCTAAACAGGATGGAGACAAATTTAGTGACTTGCTCTAATGTTTCTTTCTGAATCAGAATTCCCTCTAGCCGTTTTCCAGAGCCCAAATTTGCAGCTAACTACCCTTGGTTATGGAGAAGGCAATGGCACCCCACTCCAGTACTCTTGCCTGGAAAATCTCATGGATGGAGGAGCCTGGTGGGCTGCAGTCCATGGGGTTGCTAAGAGTCGGACACGACTGAGCGACTTCATTTTCACTTTTCACTTTCATGCATTGGAGAAGGAAATGGCAACCCACTCCAGTGTTCTTGCCTGGAGAATCCCAGGGATGGGGGAGCCTGGTGGGCTGCTGTCTATGGGGTCGCACAGAGTCGGACATGACTGAAGCGACTTAGCAGCAGCAGCACCCTTGGTTAAGCCAGCACAATAGCTCTAGTCTTTTTCCTTGTTTCAAGCTATCAGTCTACAATTTTGTTTCTCCTTGAAAACTTAAATTTATCTCCTTCATATTCAGTATCATAGTAGGGGCCTTGTTATCCACTGAATCTCCCAACCAAATACCAGCTTCTTGAATTTTCAAGCATTCCCTGCCATGGAATATTTGTCTATTCTTTGCTCAATTGTTGTTACTACTTGACAATTTTTGGTGCTACAATAATAGTCACTTGCCTGAATAACAAAGAGAATGTGTGCATGTGTGTGCATGTGCTAAGTCCCTTCAATTGTGCCTGACTCTCTGCGACCCTATGGGCTGTAGCCCGCCAGGCTCCTCTGTCCATGGGATTCTCCAGGCAAGAATACTGGAGCGGATTGCCATGCCCTTCTCCAGGGATCTTCCCAACCCAGGAATCGAACTGAAGTGTCTTATATCTCTTGCATTGGTAGTCAGCTTCTTTACCACTAGTGTCACCTGATAGTAAATCAAAGATTTATAACTGAATTAATCTTCAGACCTTATTTGTTTGGCTATTTTAGTTCAAACTTGTACATTTTGAAAATCAGCTTCTGGTCTTAGAGAAGTGACAGGGGCAGCCTTCTCTCCATAACATCTAAAATATTATGATGATTTAGGGGTATGCAAAGATTTCTTAGAACAAAGAAAACAATAACCATTAAAGAAAACATTAATAAATTACACCTCATCACTAATGTACCACTGAAGATAGGAACTGGCAAGATACAGAGTGGGAGAAAGTATTTGCAAAATATCTATCCAAGAAGGAACTGGTATCTAGGGTAGAAAAGAGAATTGCTCAGATCTGATAATGAACATACAAACAACCTACTTATAAAATGGACAAGGTATTTGAACACTCATAACACAAAAGAAGACCAATGACTCACAAGCATATGAAAAGGTGCTCAGCATCTTAATCATCAGTGAAACAAAAACTGGAAAATGAGGTACCACCACACTCACTAGAACGGCTGAAACTAAGATTGTTGTTTGCTGTTGTTTTAGTCACTAAGTCATGTTTGACTCTGTGACCCCATGGACAGGCCCCTCTGTCCATGGTATTTCCCAGGCAAGAATACTGCAGTGGGTTGTCTTTTTCTTCTCCTGGGGCTCCTCTTGACCCAGAATTGAACCCACAACTCCTTCATTGGCAAGTGGATTCTTCACGCTGAGCCACCAGGGAAGCCCAAAACTAAAGAGTAACAACATTGAATGACAAAGATGTGAATACACTGTTTCAGTGAGAGGGGAGAATGATCCCACCACTTGGGAAGAAAGCGCTGAGAGTTTCTGATAAAACTAAGCTGATAATTCTACTCATAGGTACTCACATCAGAGAAGTAAAAATAAAAGTCCATGAAAAGGCTTGGATAAGAATGTTAACAGAAGTTCTTCAAAACTGTGAACAACCCAGATGACCTCCACCCAGAGAAAGAATAACTAAGCTGCAATAAATTCTTAAAAAAAAAAAAAAGAAAGAAAGAAAACACACAATAACAACAACAAAAAATTACTTGGCAAACAAAAGCAGCTAACGACTGATACAACAGCATGACTATTAAGATTATTTTCTGAGTGAAAGAAGCTTTATAAAAGAGTGCATTCTGTATAGGTCTAGGTATACAAAGTTCTAGAAGAGGAAAAAAATAGTACATTCTGATAAGGAAAATCAGAACAGTTGCTTTGACAGTGGTGGAGAAGCTAGGAGTAGCAGGATTGATTGATAAGGGGAAGGAGTGGGAGGTTACTGTCTATGGTGATGATAATATTCTATACTTGATTTTAAGTTATACCATAAATATGTACACATTTTTAAAATATTATCAAAGTTCACATAACTGTGATTTGTAATTTGTCACTGTATACAAACTTTACCTAAAAAAAACCTAAGAGAACTATAAATAAATATTAAAATTTGGATAATATAAGATGCTTAAATGTTTAGGTGATAACTTTTACTCATGACTGTAACTACTTTAAAGGTATAAATAATAAGATATATTAATGTATGCATAGCAGAATGGATTGATGGGTAGATATGTGATAAATCAAAGATAGCAAAATGATAGAATCTACACAGGTTATATAATTGTTCACTGTATAATTCTTTCAACTTTTCCATGTATTTGAAATCTGTCAATAAAGTATCAAAATATAAAAATTAAGATGAAATAAACCTGCAGATTGAAACAAAGCTGAGAGAATTTGTCACCAGCAGATGTATGCCACTAGAAATATTAAATGGTTTTCCAGCAAAATGTTACCAAAATGAATAGTGTCAGAAATGGAAAATATGCAAATAAATATAATAATAATTTTTTCTCAGTTCTTAATGTATTTAAAGAATACTTATTTAAAGCAAAAATAATAGCAATGTATTGTGGCAGTTAAATGTAAATTGAAATGCATTGTTACAATAAAACAAAGACAGGAGAGAAAAAAATGGAACTTTACCATTTTAAGGTTTTATAAAATATGTCAAGTGATTAATTCAAGGTAGATTGTGATAAGTTCAAGACAAATATTGTAAATACAATAGAAAAAAATTTTAAATAACATGGAATTACTCAATATGCCAGCAAATTTGGAAAACTCAGCAGTGGCCATAGGACTGGAAAAGGTCAGTTGTCATTCCAGTCCCAAAGAAAGGCAATGCCAAAGAATGCTCAAACTACTGCACAATTGCACTCATCTCACATGCTAGCAAAGTGATGCTAAAATTCTCTAAGCCAGGCTTCAGCAGTACATGAACTGTGAACTTCCAGATGTTCAAGCTGGTTTTAGAAAAGGCAGAGCAACCAGAAATCAAATTGCCCACATCCACCGGACCATCGAGAAAGCAAGAGAGTTCCAGAAAAACATCTATTTCTGCTTTATTGACTATGCCAAAGCCTTTGACTGTGTGGATCACAATAAACTGTGGAAAATTCTGAGAGAGATGGGAATACCAGACCACCTGACCTGCCTCTTGAGAAACCTATATGCAGGTCAGGAAGCAACAGTTACAATTGGACATGGAACACAGACTGATTTTAAAGAGGAAAAGGAGTATGTCAAGGCTGTATATTGTCACCCTGATTATTTAACTTCTATATAGCGTACATCATGAGAAACACTAGGCTGGAAGAAACACAAGCTGGAATCAAGATTGCTGAGAGAAATATGAATAACCTCATATATGCAGATGACACCATTCTTATGGCGGAATATGAAGAGGAACTAGAAAGCTTCTTGATGAAAGTGAAAGTGGAGAGTGAAAAAGTTGGCTTAAAGCTCAACATTCAGAAAATGAAGATCATGGCATTTGGTCCCATCACTTCATGGGAAATAGATGGAGAAACAGTGGAAACAGTGTCAGACTTTATTTTGGGGGGCTCCAAAATCACTGCAGATGGTGACTGCAGCCATGAAATTAAAAGACGCTTACTCCTTGGAAGGAAAGTTATAACCAACCTAGATAGCATATTGAAAAGCAGAGACTTTACTTGGCCAACAAAGGTCCATCTAGTCAAGGCTATGGTTTTTCCAGTGGTCATGTATGGATGTGAGAGTTGGACTGTGAAGAAAGCTGTGCGTCAAAGAGTTGGTGCTTTTGAGCTGTGGTGTTGGAGAAGACTCTTGAGAGTCCCTTGGACTGCAAGGAGATCCAACCAGCCCATCCTAAAGGAGATTAGTCTTGGGTGTTCATTGGAAGGACTGATGCTGAAGCTGAAACTCCAGTACTTTGGCCACTTCATGGGAAGAGTTGACGCATTGGAAAAGACTCTGATGCTGGGAGGGATTGGGGGCAGGAGGAGAAGGGGACGACCGAGGATGAGATGGCTGGATGGCATCACTGACTCACTGGACATGAGTTTGAGTGAACTCTGGGAGTTGGTGATGAACAGGGAGGCCTGGTGTGCTGCGATTCATGGGGTTGCAAAGAGTTGGACACAACTGAGCGACTGAACTGAACTGAAAGTCAGTAGGCCAAAGAGGCCAAATAGAATGCCAAGAAATTATCAAATTAATCCATAAGAAGTCAGGAAAGGAGGCAAAAAGCAAAGAATAGGTGCAACCCCTGGATAATAAGTAGGAAGATGGTAGACCTGAAGCCAATAATGCTAGTAATTACATTAAAGATAAACGGATTAAACATATAAATGAAAATACAGAAATTATCTTGTTATACTAAAAATCAAAAGCCAATAATATGCTATCTATAAGAGATGTATATTAAATATGAAGATATTGATAAAACAGAAGAATGAACAAAAGATATACCATACAAATACTAACTACAGGAAATCTGGAGTGGCTAAATTAATATCAACAAAATATTAACCAAAAAAAGACATGTCATAAATTTAAAAGAGTCAATTCATTAAAAATATATAATAGTCCCAAATGTGTATGTATCTAAAAACACAGCTTTAAAATATGTGAAGTACATGGCAGAACTGAAGAGAGAAAAATACATAAATCTATGTAAAAATTTCAATACCACTCTCTCAGAAGATGAGAGTTTAGCAGATTAAAAAAAATCAATAAGTACATTGAAGACTTGAACATCACTGACATCAGTTGACTTAGCTGACATTTGTCGTACATCAAAACTCCAGAATATACACCCTTTTTAAATGCATGTGAAATATTTACCAAGATAGACAATCTGCTGTGACTTTTAAAGAAACACCAATAAACGTAAAAGAAATGAAATGATGCAGAGTATATCTTTTCTGGTCATAACAGAATTAAATTAGAATTTATAATCAACTGTGCTGCACCATGTTAAGGACTTGTTGCTTGTTCCCTCCAGTCTCACAGACATTCTGGGAGTTGAAATCGAAAGAATGACAAATGGAAGGCTTGAACCAGTTCATATATACAGTTTGCACCAGAACCACAACCTGAGCTGAAGCCTGTCTAGCACCAAATCCTATGTTCCTTCTACTTCACTCTACAGTCTTCCCAAGTAGTTCTAAGTCACAGGTACCCTTTCCTTGCCTTTTAATATTCATTGCTGAATTTTTAGATTACCTAGACTTAATGACAATATGAAATATCAAAAATTATCAAGATAAAGAGTGGAAACAGTCATTTCTAAAATTCAATTACATTTTAGTACATAACATGACAAAAAATGTAATCTGGAAAATTCCCAACCATGTATAAATTAAGTAACACATTTCTAAATAAATCGTGGGTCAAAAAATAATTATAAAAAATTAGAAAATAATTTGAATTGAATGGTAATGAAACTTCAACATTTCATCATTTGCTTGTTTAAGCTAAAGTGGCCTAATGAGGGAAGTTTATAGCTCAATGCTTATACAGGAAGAAAAGAATTATTTAAAAATCAGTGATGTAGCTTTCAACTTCAGATGATAGAAAAGAAGAACATATTAAATGCAAAACAAGCAAAAAGAAAAATACAGAATAAAATGAATAAAATACAAAATAGAGAGAAATAAATGAAAACATTTTTGTTCACTGAAAAAAATCAGTAAAACTGGAAAACCTCTTTATTGATTGATAAACAGATTGGATGAAAATCTAAATCGCTACTATCAGGAATGAATGGAGGGAGAATGACTATAAATTCTGCATGCATTAAAAAAATAACAAAATGATGTAAAAACTTTTTATGCCAAAAATGTGACAACGTAGATAAAGCATGAAAAATTATTTGAGGACACAAATTCCCCAAACTGACACATGAAGAAACAGAATATCCAAATAGTTACTAAAGAAACTGAATTCATAATTAAAAGCTTTCCTATAAAGAAAATGCCAGGCCTAGACAGTTTCGTGGGTAATGCTTTTAAATATTTGAGTAAGACGTAATATCAATTTTATACATAAGCTTCCAGATAATAGCAAAGGAGGGGTCATCATCCAATTCATATCATAAGGCTAGTATGACATTTTTACTAGTCATATCACTGCAAGGAAAGAAAATCTCAGACTAATATCTCTCATGAACAAATATATGAGCAAATTCCCTAACATAGAAATCTTCTAAGATATTAGCAAATAAAATACATCCATATAAAAAGGGTAATAAATTCTGATGATGTTGGGGTTTACCTCAGAAATGAAAGGTTGTATCAACATTTTGAAATCAGCCAATGTAAAGTATAATATTAACAGAATAAAAGAGTAAAATAATGTCATCATCTCAATGGATAAGAGTCTGAAAAAATTCAAGATACATTCATTATAAAAATAAAACGAAACAAAACTCTCAGTAAACCAAAAATATAAGCTTAATACTTCATGTAGATGAAAGTCATCTACAAAAACTTACAAGTAGCATCATAGTTATTATGAAAACTGAATGTTTGCCATCTAAGATAGGAAGCAATGCAAACATGGCTGTTCTCAATTTTTGCTGATCGTGCCACTGGAGGTCTGAAAGAGTAAGACAGTCAGGGAAAAGAAACCAAAAGTAGGAAGTTTGGAAAAGCAGTAAAAGTCTATTTATTTGTGGGCTTTCCAGGTGGCACTAGTGGAAAGAACCTTCCTGCCAATACAGGAGGCATAAGAGATGTGGGTTCCATCCCTGGGTCAGGAAGAGCCCCTGGAGGAGAGCATGGCAGCCCACTCCAGTATTTTTGCCTGGAAAATCTCAGGGACAGAGAAGCCTGGAAGGCTATAGTCCACGGAGGTGCAAAGAGTCAGACATGACTGAAGCAACTTAGCATGCACACCATGATCAAGTGTATAGAAAATGCTAATACATAAAAAAAAAAACCAGAAACCCTATTTAATTAGTGAATTTGGAAAAGTCAAAGGGCCATAAAAATTAATTCCATGTTTTTTTTACAAATGTGCAATTTGTAATGAAAATATTTAAATATTATATATAATAGTATCAACAACATAATAGAGATAAATTTAACAATATGTGCGAAAGACTTGAAAGCAAAAAATAAAGACAAGCATTGCTGAGGATATTCAATTAGTCCTAAATAAACTGAGATATAATGTTAATGAATTTAAAAACTCAATACTGCTAAAAGTTCAATTCCCATTGAATCAATTTATAAATTAGTTTGCAATTCCAATCAAATCACAGGAGCCTTTAATGTAGAAATAGACAAGCTGATAGTAAAATCTACATGAAAAATATATGGTCCCTGAATCCATCTTGTAAAAGAAAATATGGAGGAAAGGACATAAAGTATATGAGCATATGATTTCATGACTTACTTTAAAGCTGTCGGTCAAGACTAAGTAATATTGGACTGCTGCTGCTGCTAAGTCGCTTCAGTCGTGTCCGACTCTGTGTGACCCCAGAGACGGCAGCCCACCAAGCTCCCCCGCCCCTGGGATTCTTCAGGCAAGAACACTGGAGTGGGTTGCCATTTCCTTCTCCAATGCATGAAAGTGAAAAGTGAAAGTGAAGTCGCTCAATCGTGTCTGACTCTTCGAGACCCCATGGACTGCAGCCCACCAGGCTCCTCCGTCCATGGGGTTTTCCAGGAAAGAGTACTGGAGTGGGGTGCCGTAAATATTGGACTAAAGACACACAAACAGATTAATAGAACATAATAGGGAATTCAGAAATAGACTAACATTAAGAGAGTCTTTTTTTGGCCAAGGTGTAAAATCAATTCAATAAAAAAAGAAAAAGAGAGATCTTTCAATGTGGTTTCTGTATGGGGGAAAAAAAGACATGGGTCATAAGCCTAAATATAAAAGTCCTCATAAATGAAACATTGTTAATATAGGGTTTAAAAAAGTACCAGCTATAACAGAAGAAACTATTAAATGGACTTTGTCAAGGAATTCAGAGAGGGACCCCTACATATAGCGTATGAACATGAACACAGATATCACCTATGAATCTCAGGATTAGCCGGCCCAGAATAGAATCCACATAAGCAATCACACAGCTCTTCTGGTACTAAGTGCACAAAGAACCAACCATGTTATACGTAATACTAATATAATTTCAGCAGAGATCATCTGGTCTAGTGGATGCTCTGCTGCTGCTGCTGCTAAGTCACATCAGTCATGTCAAACTCTGTGTGACCCCATAGACGGCAGCCCACTAGACTCTGCGTCCCTGGGATTCTCCAGGAAAGAACATTGGAGTGGGTTGCCATTCCCTTCTCCAATGCATGAAAAGTGGAAATGAAAAGTGGAAAAATGGAAAGTGAAAGTGAAGTCACTCAATCGTGTCTGACTCTTCACGACCCCATGGACTGCAGCCCACCAGGCTCCTTGTCCATGGGATTTTCCAGGCAAAAGTACTGGAGTGGGGGACCATTCCCTTCTCCAGGAGACACACTGCTGCTGCTGCTGCTAATTTGCTTCAGTCGTGTCCGACTCTGTGCGACACTAGTCACTCCATATTCCTAAAGCCATTCATATTAAACCATTGGGAACACAGCCTTCTGTGAAAGAAGAGTTACTCAAAGCAGCTCTGGTGGACAGACTGCCATATCACTCCTAGATTCAACATGATTTCAACTGATTCTTTTGATCCTATCTATCTGACACTGTTATTAATTTATTATTCCTCCATAATTGTTTCCCAAAACACATGCCTTAGAAGATGAAACCCACAAAAATGTTCCATACCTAAAGAATTTGGAATCAAGTCAATTTGAATCAGTTCTACCTACTACATTTCAACTCTACTACATTCCAATTTGATATTCATATCAAGTATTAACATATGAAAAAATCATGAGGCTCTGAACTAAATTAACTTGATTGATTTTGCTTATCACAGACCTTAATTATATTTGAGTATAAAAGCCTTTGTCAAATAATACCTACAAAAATCTTGTGCAAGTATAATAAGATCTAACATTCATTGAGCATATAATATTTATATATGTTTATATGCCAGTAACCATGCTGAGTACTTTAAGACAACTTTGTGAGGGAGTGCTATTATTAATATTTTGCCTACTCTAAATAGAAACTGAAGTTCAGAGAGGTTAAGTGATTTTTTTCCAAGGTCACAGAATTGGACAGTATTCCAACGTAGGCCGTCTGTGTCTAGAGTACAAAAAATGAATTGCAGTACTATGAAGAGGCTTAGTAGTATTCTTAGGAACTTACTTTGGGAAACACTGTCTTACAACATGCAGTTCAGTCTTCTCTTTTTACACTGCCTTCTGAGGACCAGAAGCAATGAACTATTCAGAACCAATCCACTAAGTCTCCTTAAGAGGCATATATTTCAGGCTTTTGCTCTTTACTTCCTAAGTTGTAATAAAATGCTAAAGTGAAGCCTGTATTTTTTTAAATCAGTTTTAAGAGAGGTTTAATCCTATTGCAAAATGCAGTAGTTTTAAATTAACATTTTTAATTTTTTTGTGTATATATTAAGGGCTCTAACTTTGACATAGGTCCAAAATGATTCTGAATGGGTTGACTTCATGTGTGATGAATCATCCTTATTATTATCTAGATCACTGAAAAACATTCATGAAAGGATTCATTATCTAGGGTTCTTTGTTAGGTGAGAGATCCAAAGAAAATCTTAGATACAGTATGTTTCAGGAGCAACAGCTCACACAAGAAACCTTTATTATTTTTATTTATTGTAGGAAAATATAGTAATATCAACATAGAAATCATTTTACATCACTTTAATAGTTTTATTAATTTTCATTTTAGCAATTGTGGCTAGTGGCATACTAAAAACCTGCTTGAAATATTGGCACAGAGGATTTAAAATTATCATTTTTAAATTATATTTTTAAGAATATTTTATATCTTACTTAACTACTTACATGCAATTAGATGATTGCTATTTATAATGTTTCATTATTATAGATAATGCTTCTAAGAATATCGATAGGGACATAATTCTCTTTCTGTTAAGTTACTTGTTCAAGAAAAATTCCAAAAGTATTAAGTCATATGGTATGACCAGTATTTATGACTTCTGAACTCTGCCATCAGTGATTTCTAAAATGGTCTTTACAATTCACCAATGATATGTGGTTCTACCAGTTTTGTTATATCTCTGAGAACAGGAAATATTCTTTAGTTTTCATTTTTCTTTATAGATATGACACTGTGCCTTATTATCATAATCATATGAAATTTTTAAGTCACATATGGGAATTAAATACTAAAACCATAAGACATCATATTTTCAGTATCATTATATAAATGGAAACTTGCAAGATTTTTCATTCAAGTTTAATTCATTACTATGTGTCAGAATGTGCTAAGTGATAGAGCTCTCGTTGTCAATTTCTCCTTTTCCTTTATTCACTGGAGGGTTGCATTTGGACTTCACACATTCATCTGCTGAGTGCATCCATTACCTTTCTGTTTCACATTGGCTGGTCTGTCAACCTCCCCTTTGGCATTTCTGGCATGACAGACATAGTTGCGCTTGAGATCCTCAGCAGTAACTTTCTTGATGCTCAAAAGCTGAGTTCTTGTCTCGTCTTCTGTTACTTTCAGAATTACACTAGGAGCAGGAAAAAGAAAATCAAAGCATTAGTGAGATTCAAGGGCCAAAGGCTGTATGTAAATCAGACAATTAGATAATCATAGATCTCCCGGGTGAGGACAGGCAGAATGTCAATAAGCTGTGTGCTCATGATCCTGAAGATACAAAAGGAAACTAGCCTCCGGATTCTAATATCATTCTTTACCATCTTTACTACTCACAATCCCAATATCTAGATTCAACACCCAGCATTAGCATCATACTACAGGTCACTCTGCAAAGCGAAGGGTCTACTTTCCTCAAATATATGAGGCAGGATGCAGCATTGATTCAGTGAGAGGTTTCTCAGGACTGACCCCTTTGAATTTTGATCGAGGTTTTGCACATACTAACCAGCAAGTACTTTGAGCATGTACTTTGAGCATGGTAAGCAATCTTTCCATGTCTTAGTTCCTCCTTTGAAAAGGAGGAAACTGGCATTGTTTAATGCATTATTAATGCACTATGTCTAATTAACTATTGTTAACAGTGCATTGCATGTATTAACTTACTCAAGAATTCTGAAGATTGAGTATGTTAATTCATAAGTATTAGAACAATGCATGCGTACATTCTAAGTCACTTCAGTCATGTCTGACTCTTTGCAACCCTATGGACTTTAGCCCGCCAGGTTCCTCTGTCTATGGGATTCTTCAGGCAAGAATACTGGAGTGGGTTGCTATTCCCTTCTCCAGGGATCTTCCCACCCAGGGATTGAACCTATGTCTCTTATGACTCCTGAACTGGCAGGTGGGTTCTTTACCACTAGCGCCACCTGGGAATCATTAGAACAATACTTAATAAATATTCATATAAGCTATTATTATTATCTCACAGTAATAGCTGATGCATTTCAGGGATTCCCAAAACTTGGATTTTGCACACAGATAGAACATTTTGGTCAAAATGCTGAAACCTCCTGGTTATATCCTAAAGAAAGAAGAAACTACTCAGAGCAAGTAAACTTTGTGAAAATAAGTATATCCAATTCTCTGAAAGTCAGAGATCAAGTGCTTTGGGTCTAAGATCAAGACTGAAGATCTCTCTGAACTACTGTGGTCTAAAGGAAAAAAAAAAATTCTCTCTCTTACAGTTGACTGACATCCAGGTTCTTATGAGGTTTACTGTCAGTCATGAAAACTTGGTTAAGGGCTGTGATGGAGTTAACCTAAGTTGAACTGCACTGCTCAACTATGAACAGTGACTTGTGTCTCAATAGCAGCAAGGAGGAACAGTATGACTGTCATTACTATTCATTCATTATTTTTATAAGGGTTGGAAGCGCAATGTTCAGAATTCCTGAAATGGTCAATAACTCTCCTTCTGTGCATTCAGTCACATCTTTCATCAATTCCTTCAGCAAAAATTGCTCCAATTTCAGGAAACTCCTTCTGTATTATTAAATATGTTCTGTTTCTTGAAACTCTACACCTTTGTGCATGATGTAAGAAAAAGAAATTTTTTTTTTCTTTTTACCGGGAACATACTTTTATTTCTTTCTCCAGTTTATTTCTACTTAGCCTTCAAATCTTTATTTAGGCCATGTATCATCTGAGAAGTATTACCTAACACCCTAAAGCTGCCTGGAACTTACCAACTAAATCTTTCCAAATATCCAATACTTCCCTTTTACTGCATTTATCACATTGTACTGACATCTCTGTTGTATCATTGTTATATCTGTAAAATCTACTCAGTTAGGAACTATGTATCTTGCATATTACCTGATGATATTCATAATTTCTGTATAAAGTCTGAGTTTACTACTAGGGAATAAATATCTTTTAACTTCTTGAAGTTCAAGTAACCTAAGATCTATCAGCACATAGATGATAAGGTGTAAGTTTTCAGAACTACTTTGTCATGCAGTTAGCTGCTCATTTTTATTTATTGTTGCAGTCTTCCTTGCCAAATCAAGCCACTTCAAAAAATATCATGTTTATTTATGTCATGACCCAGCTTGTTATTTTAAAAGTGAGTTATATTACCACCTCATCCACTTAAAAAATAAAACTTAAAGAACATTAATGTTTTTAGCCAATATTAAAAATTATCACTTATAAATGTGATATATATGCTATGAAAATTTAAAAGGAGAGGAAGGAGATAGGAAATACATGCTTAATAGGAGATAAGGAACTAACACAACTATCTGAGGCACAAAAACATAGGCCCAGACTCCAGACTTGAGAGACAGAATAGGGCCATGCTGGCAGGCTTTCATCTGTCTATAACTCTAAGGCCTGGCCTTTCATTCATATAGGATATTCATGCCAACTACTTTCAAGAAGGCATCATAAAGATATAACCATCAGGTAGTATCTGGGGCTTGGATTGCAAGTCTGAGAATCCTGTTTTGGGATATAGCCACTAAAGACTTGAACATTAGGCTGATTTTTGTTACTGACAGGCAAAAATTAGAATTTTCATCAATTAGCATAAACCAGAAGGCATTAGGTTGAGGAACAAGGGTTAGTTAACCCCTTGTCAGTGTCAATGATACCTTTCATTAACAGATACGTCAATAGCGGTGTCCTCTGGCTTTTTTCCATCAATGGTCCACCAAATCTCATTGCGAGAGTCCTTCAGGTAACTAAAATAGACTTTACAGGGAATGAGTAGCTCTTCTCCTAAAAAAAAACAAAAACAAGTTAACTCATGAATTTTTAACTGTTACATGGTTATATTGGTTGTATTTTGTGATTAATCAGAAGTTATAAAAGTTCTATGTACCTGTAAGCTTACTTCTGATTAATTTCAAGTGGACTACCATAAGATAATGTACCATACTTCATTGCAAAACAAACAAACCAGGAAAAGGACAGCAGCTTTTTATATAAAATTATTAGAATGCCCATCTTTTAATAGAGTCGATATATGTCCTAAAATGACAATATTCGTTCAAAAGGCTCTTATAACGTTTCTTTTCTTAGCCCTAAACCTCCATGGACTGCTCTTCTTTGTTATTTCCCTCACCAACAACGAGAGATTGAGGAATGGTTATCCAGATATTTGGTCCTTGGCCCAGAGAAGATGAGGCAATGCCATCGCTGAGAGGACTGACCAGGCAGGCTGCATCTTGAAATATTCAAGTTATCATGGTTCAGTCAATGAGCTTAAAGACAACTCACAAATAGAAATGCTATGCTATCCTTCTGAGATGGAATATGGTGAAGACAGGGGGAATCTCTAGGCAAAACATGGTAATAATAGTTGTAACAACAGCAGCAGACTCACTGAGGACTTTGAATGATTCCCTGTGCTAAATGTTTTAGCTACTTATCAATAGATACATTTAATTTTAACAAGATATTATGAATTATTTTTTAAATTAATGCTTTACAGATGCAAAAATGGAAACTTAAATGCTATCCCAAGGTCAAATTGCAAATAAGTGACAGACCAGGATTTCACCCAGACTGACCTTCTGTTTTTGTTTGCCCAGAACAGTTCTGTTTTATGCTTGCTTTCCTAGTTAGTTATTAATATTGACTGCTTTCATTCTCAAAAGGTTGAGATGATAAATTATATTGTCATCCCAACTTGAACTCAGGTTTGTCTCACTGAGGGGTCATACCCTAGCCTCTCTTCCAATGCAAGGTTCTTATGCCATTCTCTAGATAGTTGCCTATAACAATATGTACAAAGATGAAGTGACCGTGGATTCAAGCATGCTTTTGTAACCATAATATGACAGACAGAGGAAAGGCATTTAGATGATTAATATGGGTTTACCCTAATGCCAGAAAGAATGTTCATATTAATATATAAAACCACTACTGAGTTTAGAAAATCTGGTCCATCCAGGATTGGCAGACTCCCTCAGTGTGGTCTTGCTTTTTTCACAAGGCAGATCACTATTTGAAACCGTACCTTAATTTGAGGGGGTTATTGTTCTCCAGCTGGATTGAACACTGCTTCTATTATCTTTAGTACATTTTAAACAAATTTTCTTTTATATCTTTCATTGGGTTGGAACTGAATATATTGGGAAGGATACGATATCAAGGATGTTACAATTTTCTGTGGTTTTCAAGTTAACGAGAGGCTTTGTGTCAGAAGTACAACATATTATGCCTTAACTGGTCGGTTCCAAATAATTTTTATATAGAATGAAAAATACGAAAACTAAAAGCAGAAGAAGATAGCTGGTGTAAACATTTGACAGTGTTCAAACCAAGAAGTACTAGTTTTATTAGTTGTTACCTGTTGAATTCCCAGTTCTGCCCCCAGTCCCACTCCCCACTCCTTTGTAGTGGGGTAGAAGTTTAAGGAAGTCTTTTGCTCATGTTGAAGTCTCAGTATACCAGAACCCTGCACAGGCTAAAGTTTGCATCAAACAGAAGTCACTAATCAGGAGAGAAAAACTGCTCACAGAGGAAAAAGAGAGCATCTGCCCTGAGAGAAGCAGAGAATCCCTGAGCTGCCCGAGAGATCAAAGAAGGAGCTCATCCCCAGAGCTGATTTGGTTTCTGATAACACTTCTGTTTCAACTCATGTGTTTCTCTACAAGAGCTCTCTATGCTCTTGCATTAACTTAAGTGACATTTTTAGATATTGTAATTAAGAGAATCTAACTGCTATTCAGAGGCACAGCTGTAATTACCCGGTTCTTTCTCATAGACCACATGATCATCAGGTGAATAGATGTGAGGAGGCATTGCATCATTTGGGGAGCCTGTGGTAGAGAGGGAGGAACCAAGGGAGATGATGTCAAATCACGGACCTTTAATTTCACATAACCTATTTCAAAAATCTGCTCTTCTGTGAAGATTGCCCAACTTCCTGGCACAATTTGTCCATTCTTGAAAGGACCCACAGTTCCATGTATAATCAATTACAACACTTCTTTCATTTAAAACAAGCAAACAAAGGGAAAAGAATACATTAAGTATCCTTCATGTTTCAAACAGAACTATTTTATCCAGTGTTTTTGCTTTCCAAAGCCTATAGGAGGTAGGTTTCTTTCTCATACTACTTAGCAATTAATTGATTTCAAGTCTTCCTCAATTGTTTCTTTTATACATATTTACAGTAAACAAAATGCTAAGCCACTCTTCTTTCAGAATTTACATACTTCTTTATAACAAAATATTAAGAGCCTGAACAAAATTATTGCACTTTGCTGTGTGCACTTAATATAAATCATGCTTACCTACCACCTTTACAGTCTGAGTTCTTGTGAGAGTGAAGGTACGTCCATTTTCTGGATATGTGACCACACATGTGTAATCTCCATTATTTGAAACCATGGCTATGATAAAGCTCAAGTTCATGCCTTCAGGTAGTACGTTATTAAAGTTATGTATTTTACGACAGCCCTAAGAAGAAGTAAAGGAAAATATGTTTACATGCATAGAAAATATACAAACACATGCATTCACATCTAACTTTGCACAGAACACAGACATATCTATGCTGGCAACAGTTTTTATAAAACTATTTTGGTCCTATATTTGATGATGTTTCTGCTAAGAGTGCAGTAACTTTTATTATCCTTTCTATAAAAGGGAAATGAATATTCTTAAACTGAAATATGAATTCAAAAGCACAAGGTTCCTGTCTCAAGACCTAGTGTTCAAATTCTGGGAATTTCAAGTTAATAGTAAAGCATCGTCAAAGTTTCAAAAAAAAAAAAAAAAGATGGTTAAGGAAGCTTAAGCAAATGCATACACTGCTACTTAAAAAACAACTATTTTTCAATATTTCTACGCTGATTATGTTAACTCAGAGTACAGTCATTCTGACAAGCTAGGCTCTGCTTTAGATGTCTGGTTTTGGCATTGGCATCTGTTGACTCACCAGATCAGTTATTTCCAAACTTCTTTGTTTTTCTTCTGTTTATCCCATTTCTTAATTTGAATAGCAAAGACTCCAGAATTTAAAAGTAAAATATATTTTATGAGTCTTGGCAAACGTTAAGAGTTTATTTGTACTCTAATTCATATTTTCACATAACTCAGTTGCATTTTAAAATTTTGATGTTAAAATATCTCATTCAACATAACTAGAATCCTGTTTCAGATCGCTCAGCCCCACTAATTGGCTGTATTGTTTTACTCTTTTCCTTTAAAGAAAAGAACCAATACATCATATGTGACAAAAATATGCATTGAACATTTAATTTCAGAAAAATTTGTGTTTCCTTTTGATAATCAATACTTTATTTTTGACAAAAAGAACTGGGTATCCTTAAGGTACTCCAGATCTTTAAAAGTCTCAGGAGCCTATTATCAGCTTGTACTTTCAATTTCCTATGCTCATACATTTAACTTTAATTCTTGTATCCTCAAGGTTTTCTTACTTCAATTCCTGGCACATATGTTTTGAAATATGACAGTTCTACTAAGTGGCACATTTTGTAATTCTCTGTCACAAGAAATAACATCTTTTAAGAATAGTACGAAACTTCTGATTCATGGTAATGATCATCAAGAGGAAGATGACATATACTCTAGTTATTTTCTTGTATATGAATACAATTTATCCTGTTTTGATAAGCAGTGCCTCTAGACAATTGTCACCTCAGCACAGTATTTCAACACTCTAAAGTTATCACAAACTAGGCAACAAAACCCCATATGCTATAATAAATTTATGTCATATTTGGTTTACATTGAGTTTATACTATCTATAGAACTATATAATTTATCTAGCAACTTTTGGTTAAATAGTTCAAAGTTATTTTCCTCTTTCATGTGTTAGCTTAGCTGTCCATGTGAAGTAGACAAATCAGATTAAATATACCTTAGTTTTATGGGTGGAAAACAACGAGATAGATAAAGAGATATTCTAGATTACATACTGCGGAGCTAAAACCCAATTTTTTTAGACAGCTGAGTAAAGGTCTTTCATTAGCTTCTTGATGAAGAATGAACATTAATCTTCATCCATTAGTTGAGGCTGAAAAAATTATACTGAGACCTGTGCATTGGAAGGACTGATGCTGAAGCTGAAACTCCAATAATTTGGCCATCTGATGCAAAGAACTGACTCATTTGAAAAGAACCTGATGCTGGGAAAGACTGAAGGCAGGAGGAGAAGGGGACGGCAGAGGATGAGATGGTTGGATGGCATCACTGACTCGATGGACATAAATCTGAGTGAACTCCGGGAGTTGGCGATGGACAGGGAGGCCTGGCGTGCTGCAGTCCATGGGGTCGCCAAGAGTCAGACACAACTGAGCGACTGAACGGAACTGAACTGTGCTTAGGTGTACTGCATCGTTGTATCCTATTCCAAACTTAGCAAGTCTAGAATGTTCTTATGCCCATTTTATAGATGAAAATACAAAGGCCTATAAAGGTTAAGTGATTACCATTATCATGGAGCCAGGCAGTGTCAGAGCTGGAATTTAAACCTAGATCTACATGTTTTGAGGGACTTGCTCTTAATCCCACCAGACACTATCTCCCCACCCACAGTGGTTCTGACACACCCGGGACCAGTCCCAGTATTAATAGTGTGATGTGGTTGTTCTATGAGTTTAATTCTTAGAATTAGTGGTAATCTGGAAAAACATAGCTTTTGGTATGAGAAGTTAGCTACTAATACTAAACTTGTCAACAGCACTCCTTAAAAAAATGTTAAAAAATATTTTTTACCCACTGTAGTATGTATATATATATACATATATATATATGCATATATATATGTCAATAGCAGAAAGTATAACATAATATTGTAAAGCAATTATACTCTAATAAAAGAAGACCCAAGACAGTCAAAAGGTTAAAAATATTTCATATTTTTCAAATCAGTAAAACAAAAACACACACAATTTTTTTTAACTCACCACATATCATTTATGTAAAAACTATTTAAAACATATTGCTTTAAGAGATATAGTATGTGCTATAATTATAAAGAAATTTCAGACTCAAAGTCTTCTCATTCATTCATTCACCCTTGAATATTAATCAGTAAACTGCATGCCAGGCACTTTTCCAGGTTCTGAGAGTACAGCACTGAATAGAACAAGAGTCAGGCCTCATGGACTTCTCATTAACAGAGAAATGGAATCTGACGCATCTAAACTGTAAGGAAAATGTTACAAAACAAGTGTGTGTTGATCTTTTGCTAAAGTCTTCTTTCTCTTCACCTTATTCCAAACTCTTGAGGATGGACTTGAAATTTGGGCTGAATATGCCTGACTATCTTTGGTTCTACGTGTCAGTGTTGTAAGTCAAGTTCTCTGGGATTTTCTCCTCTTTCCATAAGGAAATATAAAAATATAGGCCAAGGACAGGTTTTCTTGGAGCTGATTTGATTGGAAAAATATTTCAAATTGAGGAACATTCCATACAAAGGAGTGAAAAACTTTGGAGTCTAATCTACCATTTAGAAAAATGTGATCATTCAAAATTAAATTAACAACAAAAACAATAAAAAGCTATTAGCTTACAACACGTTAGAAGGGGAAATGAACAAAATTTATACATTATATGTTTTTATGTATGTAGTGGGGGTAGCTTAAGGGCATTGTTGAACTAAAAACACCCATTTAGCCTGTAGTATCTGATGAGCTCTGCTTTTTATAAGCATCTGCTTCTCGAGGCCCTTCATGGACCTAAGACATAAAGGGAATTTTTGAACATAATGAATCATTCTTGAAAATAAATCCTTCATATTTTTGGTGATTTCAAAATCATTCACTTGGAATCCAGAAAAAAAAAGATATGAACAGAGATTTTGATACCCCCAAAATAATAAAAAGACATTTCCAAATATAAGAAATAGGTTAACAACATGTGGATTCCACTATGAAGCAGATATCTGACTAGAAGACAAGTCATTCACTGAGTTGAGCCATCAGTTCCTCATTCTGAATTTGAAACAGAAGTTAAATAGGAGAGCAACTCTTCAACCACGCAATGGTAGCCTTGGCAACCTACCACAGTATATAGGTAAAAATAAGCATAAGAAATGACTTTGAGATCCTTGAGAGGAAATAAGTCATGTGGTGAGGTACGGGGTATGGGTGAGCAGATGGCTTGACTAAATAAGAAAACAAATATTTCCATTCAATAAGCCTACTGTTTTTAAAGAACTCTGTTAAGGAACAATGATGGAAAAGACGGTTCTATCCTGAAAGATGATGCTGTGAAAGTGCTGCACTCAATATGCCAACAAATTTGGAAAACTCAGCAGTGGCCACAGGACTGGAAAAGGTCAGTTTTCATTCCAATCCCAAAGAAAGGCAATGCAAAAGAATGCTCAAACTACCACACACAATTGCACTCATCTAACATGCTAGTAAAGTAATGCTCGAAATTCTCCAAGCCAGGCTTCAGCAATACGTGAACTGTGAACTTCCTGATGTTCAAGCTGGTTTTAGAAAAGGCAGAGGAACCAGAGATCAAATTGCCAACATCTGCTGGATCATGGAAAAGCAAGAGAGTTCCAGGAAAACATTTATTTCTGCTTTATTGACTATGCCAAAGCCTTTGACTGTGTGGATCACAATCAAACTGTGGAAAATTCTGAAAGAGATGGGAATACCAGACCACCTGACCTGCCTCTTGAGAAATCTGTATGCAGGTCAGGAAGCAACAGTTAGAACTGGACATGGAACAACAGACTGGTTCCAAATAGGAAAAGGAGTAAGTCAAAGCTGTATATTGTCACCCTGCTTATTTAACTTATATGCAGAGTACATCATGAGAAATGCTGGACTGGAAGAAGCACAAGCTGGAATCAAGATTGCCAGCAGAAATATCAATAACCTCAGATATGCGGATGACACCACCCTTATGGCAGAAGGTGAAGAGGAACTCAAAACCCTCTTGATGAAAGTACAAGAGGAGAGTGAAAAAGTTGGCTTAAAGCTCAACATTCAGAAAACGAAGATCATGGCATCCGGTCCCATTACTTCATGGGAAATAGATGTGGAAACAGTGTCAGACTTAATTTTTGGGGGCTCCAGAATCACTGCAGATGGTGATTGCAGCCATGAAATTAAAAGACACTTACTCCTTGGAAGAAAAGTTATGACCAACCTACATAGCATATTCAAAAGCAGAGACATTACATTGCCAACTAAGGTCCATCTAGTCAAGGCTATGGTTTTCCCTGTGGTCATGTATGGATGTGAGAGTTGGACTGTGAAGAAAGCTGAGTGCTGAAGAATTGATGCTTTTGAACTGTGGTGTTGGAGAAGACTCTTGAGAGTCCCTTGGACTGCAAGGAGATCCAACCAATCCATTCTGAAGGAGATCAGCCTTGGGATTTCTTTGGAAGGAATGAGGCTAAAGCTGAAACTCCTGTACTTTGGCCACCTCACGCGAAGAGTTGACTCATTGGAAAAGACTGTGATGCTGGGAGGGATTGGGGACAGGAGGAGAACGGGACGACAGAGGATGAGATGGCTGGATGGCATCACCGACTCGATGGATGTGAGTCTGAGTGAACTCCATGAGTTGGTGATAGACAGGGAAGCCTGGCATGCTGCAATTCATGGGGTCGCAAATAGTCCGACATGACTGAGCAACTGAACTGAACTGAACCAAATCTACAGATGGATATATGCGGTCTAGTGGAAGACTGCAACAAATACTATGAAAGGCATACTGGGATGGGGAAGTGGAGGAAGAAGACCAAACAGAAAACATTTAGAAAATCTGTATGGAAAAAGAAGATCTGAACCGGATCTTAAAGGACAGGTAGATTATTAAGTCATGCAGGAACAGGGGAGACATGGAGAGGTACCCTCCAAGGACAGAAAAAAAGTACAAACAACATCCTTCATTACTCTTACAACATTTTGCTCTCCATGTTAGCACTTAACTAACTTCAACACAATCATCTCTTTTCATTTATCTTACCTCTTTCTCAGAATATTTACTTCTATGGAGTAAAGTGGGGGGTAGGCAGATTAGTACTTCATCTGCACAGCCAGCAACTGCTCAATGCTGGACACATGGTAAATGCTCAATATATTGGTGTTGCATGATCAAAATTATAAACTGAACCAGAGAAGCAAAGGGATAATACATGGACCTGCAAGCTCACGTGGAATGCAAATGATAATAAGATAGTGAGTATACAGACTTATAAAGATATGGGATGGGTGAGCTGTAGGATGAATGGGGAAAGTAGAAGTAAGGATAAAAAGAGTTAAGCTAAGATACAAGGATAGAAGAGTCAAAAATATCTACTGACATTTTTGCTCCCAAAATTAAGTTGTTATAAAATACACCACACTTGTTCAAAAAGACTCACAAGAGTTTTATACACCAGTCACTTTAAGTGAGCAGAACTATGTCATGCAATATCTGTGCAATAAAAATGGACAAAATCCCCTCTAGGTGTCTGGAGAAGGAAATGGCAACCCACTCCAGTGTTCTTGCCTGGAGAATCCCAGGACGGGGGAGCTGGGTGGGCTGCCGTCTATGGGGTTGCACAGAGTCAGACATGACTGAAGTGACTTAGCAGCAGCAGGTGTCAGGCACTGAGTTAGAAGCTAGGCATTCAGTAGCCAGTAAAAACAGAAATGGCCCTTATTCCCATGATATCTTCTAGTCCAAACTAATTCATTCAATTTTTAATCAATTCCTAAATACAAAATACATTGACTCAGTTTTATGATATGTGCTTGATAATCAAGGGAAAGCAAAAGAGAGAAGACACTACTTCATACAGAAGAGAGGAATGCAATCATTACAGTAACAAAGTTGAAATATAAATCAAGTGCCATCAAAACATAGAGCAGGTAATTCATCCAGCCTAATTCTCCCAGAAGGAATTGCAGATATTTGAACTGAGTTTAAGTTTAAAAGATGAACCTTTAGGTCCTCAGAAGCTCTAAAACTATATGCAAAATGCTGTGTGTAGATATGCATGTATGGAATTGTGTGTATGTGTGTGCTCAATCATATACCTGTGCCCAACTCTTCGAGATCCCATGCACTGTAGCCTGCTAGGTTCCTCTGCAGGGAATTAAATAGGTATAATTTAGAAAGAGACTATGATACATGCTTTCTTTATATGATAGGCTAAGTGCTATACTATGCTAAGTTGTGTCAGACTCTGCAACTGCATAGACAGTAGCCTACCAGGCTCCTCTCTCTATGGGATTTTCCAGGCAAGAATGCTGGAGTGGGTTGCCATTTCCTCTTTCAGAGGATCTTCCCGATACAGGGATCAAACCCATGTCTCCTGCATTTCCTGAATTGGCAGGTGGATTCTTTACCACTGAATGACCTGGGGAACCATACTTCCTTTATACCAAAAGTTAAATATCACTATATAGGGACAGTAGGGAAAGGAAAGAGATAAAGAACCAACCAAAATACATTGTCAGATCAAATGAGCACTTTAAAAATAACATCTATTACATAGACCTTGCACTAACTTCCTGATAATATGTGCTATGCCAACAAGAAGGCCAACCCTGGCAGTTTCAGAAATGTGCTTTACTGATGGTACTTTCCAAAGATTTTCCTATTCCCTGACAGGTTTCTAGACAATATCCAACCACTTGTGATGAATTTCATACTGAAAATTAAAGGTAGATATAAAATGCCAATTTTAATGATTATACTAAGGACACAGACAACAAGCTTTTTTTGAAAATTGATATCCAGAATGATATCTATACTGTTAAATACCAACTGAGAGCATTTCAGCAGCTGCTATAAATGTAATACCCAAAGCATTCAATAAAATGGTCTCTCCAATCCTCAGGAAGAAAGGGAATACTGACTTTGTTTTCATAAAGTGTCTTTGGGGAAAAAAATTCAAATACCCAATTATAACAACGAGGAAGAGTAACCATCCATTATATGAATGTCAAAATGACTTGTCCTATTTTAAAGCTCATGTGTCCAAACCATTTAACAATAATAGTGAAAATAACAAGATCATACTTGTGTCATGACCACTATATATCTGGTAGGCTCTGTGAATAAACAGGTAGCCTCCAATTTATATACATGTTGTGTTTCAGAAGTTCTTTCAGAAGCTGGCTATTTGAAATTCAATAAATGACATAAACCGCAGTTTGCTTTTCCAAGTTAGTTACAAACACTGGCTTACTCAACATTTACTGAACATCGATTTCACTCACAAGACTGTTGCGTTAGAGAACTGTGAATTCTGGGCCCTGGATGAAGAAAACCATGCCATGCAGAAGACAAGGAGAGAAGGGAAGACGTGTGGGGGAAGAAAGCAAAATCCTGCCCCATTTCCCTAAGACGCCAAGACAGAAATGTTGGACTTTCTATTCCCTCCAATCTCAGTTTTTCTAAGCTCTTTCTGATTTTCCAGGGTCCTCTTTTCATAGGTTTCCTTATGTCTCACAGTCCAGTCTACAACCCAATATGTGTTCAGAGATAGTCCTCCCCTTTAAAGTGCCCTTTGTCCCAGAAGTAAAGACTGGACCAACCTTCTCTGTGGCCTTTCTGAAGAGCACAGGGTTTGAAGAACTGGCCTGCAATTCCAGATTCTCATCTTATCAGCTGGATTGCTTTGAGTAGATTATATAAGAGAATATGAAAAGTCTAGGCTCTTGATATAGATAGCATAGTGTTGAATCTTGGACAAATCACTCAACCACTCCACACTTCAGTTTCCTTGACTATCATGGCTCAGAGGTTAAAGTGTCTGCCTGGAATGCGGGAGACCCGGGTTCGATCCCTGGGTCAGGAAGATCCCCTGGAGAAGGAAATGGCAACCCACTCCAGTACTCTTGCCTGGAAAATCCCATGGAGGGAAGAGCCTGGTACGCTACAGTCCATGGGGTCGCAAAGAGTTGGACACGACTGAGCGACTTCACTTCAAGTTGAGATAATTGAGTGAAATTATTAAAGCATTTAGAATTCCTGTGCTCAATAAATGTTAGTGATTATTGTTTGTATCTCCAAACATCCGTTTCCCAATCTACATAAGGTTAATATCTACCTTGAAGGATTGTGATGAGTATTATGTATGATGATATTTAAAGTACATAGCACAATGTATTGCCCTAGTGGAATGAAAGAAATATTCAGTTCAGTTCAGCTCAGTTCAGTCTCAGTTGTGTGTGATTCTTTGTGACCCCACATACTACAGCACGCCAGGCTTCCCTGTCCAACACCAACTCCCAGAGCATGCTCAAACTCATGTCCATCGAGTCGGTGATGACATCCAACCATCTCATTCTCTGTCATCCCCTTCTTCTCCTGCCTTCAATCTCTCCCAGCATCAAGGTGTGTTCCAGTGAGTCAGCTCTTCACATCAGGTGGCCAAAGTATTGGAGTTTCAACTTCAGCATCAGTCCTTCCAATAAATATTCAGGACTGACTTCCTTTAGGATTGACTGGCTTGATCTCCTTGCAGTCCAAGGGACTCTCAAGAGTCTTCTCCAACACCACAGTTCAAAAGTATCAATTCTTGGGTGCTCAGCTTTATTTATGGTCCAACTCTCACATTCATACATGACTACCGGAAAAAACATAGCTTTGACTAGATGGACCTTCGTTGGCAAAGTAATGTCTCTGCTTTTTAATATGCTGTGTGTGTAGATTTGTCATAGCTTTTCTTCTAAGGAGCAAGCATCTTTTAATTTCATGGCTGCAGTTACAACCTGCAGTGATTTTGAAGCCCAAGAAAATAAAGTCTCTCACTGTTTCCATTGTTTCCCCATCTATTTGCCCTGAAATAATGGGACCAGATGCCATGATCTTAGTTTTTTGAATGCTGAGTAAAATGAAAGAAACATTAGTTTCCTTTTTTCATTTCATTAGCTTTCATCCTTCTGCTAACAGGGAAGCAAATTTGCTGGAATTGATTAATGTGTCTTTTAATTACTCTAGAGTTATTTGTATTACTAAAAGAGACAATTTCTACAATGTCAAGGTAAGGAATTCAGTTAGCAACAACAAAGAGGGCTATTGTAGGAGGGCCAAGATACCTTGGTGGATGCAGGGAGTGACTATTGAAAGTAGAAAGCAAAATTAAAAAAAAAAAAGTAGCAGCATTGCTACACAGTGATTGGAGAATGCAGTTACCAAGAAACTTGATTTTATTCCCAGAATGGAAGCACTTAGGAGTAAAGCTGTCGATCAATTACCAAAATGTAGAGAAATAAAAGGCAGTGTAACACACATCAATAGCAGCTTTTTTCATAATCAGAGAATAGAAAAGATGGCTGGTTACTGGTTATCTTCTTTAGTCACCTGCACATTGTTGGGTATCTGCCATGGTCATGATTTTATAACCATGATTTTATTTCTTGGTCTCCTTTCCAGGCTTTCAGGTTTCATTCACCTCATGAACATGCCCTCCAGATTTGTATCTTAGCCCTTTTCTCACTTTATTTTGTCTACTTAAGGGCTTCAACTATCACATAAATGCATCTGGTTCTCTGCCTCCAGCTTTGAGTTCTTTTTAAATAAGCTTCAGACCCATACACATGTAGCCACTATTAGCCACTGCCATCTAGATGTCACACAGATAAGTCCAACTCATATGACAGGATCTAAATTCATTACTTGTCCCCCAAATCTGTTCCTCCTCTGCTATTTCGTATCTTGATTAATAGCACAGAAACTCATCTAATCAGGAAAGCCAGACATCTGGGAATTACTGGAGATACAGAGATGGATATGGCACAATTTTGCCCTCAAGAAACAGTCAAACTCATATAATGCCTATATGCAAACCTCTCTTTTTAAAACCAATAATAAATTCTCTTATAGAACTCATAATTCTACTTTTTGATAAGAATAGCAATTCTTATTTATAAACTTTCTTGAATTATACTGAAATCCTTTGAAACTATGCTGAGGAGGGCATATATCGCATTTTTTACCATGTCCTCCCCAGACTGCCGACATATTGCATTGAATACAGCTCATGTTCAACAAGTAGCTCCTGAATAAATGCATGAATAAGTGACTATAAAACAGTAAAGGAAGCTAAAAGTAACACTGAAGTAGTCACAAATAAATAGCTCTATAAGGGTATGTGAGGGAAAATCATTTCAACTGGAAAGAATAGAGGACATTTTGTGAAGGTGTAGAATTTCATCTGTTCTAAAGGAGAAAAAGATGATGTTCCAGGCAGAGGGATGTTCCAGGTGTGGAGAAAGAGGAGAAAATAATAGAACATGTATAAAAGTAAAACTTTTATTCAGACAATATTCAAAAAATACAGAAAGTGAATAGGGTCTCATTAGAAATGAGAGACCTTACTACAGATAAATAGATGAATATATTCTTTTAAACTGGAAGATATACTTATTAATGTAAAATTGTTAATATTATCCTTTTAATCCTTTTTACCATGAAAAACTACAATCATAGAGAGACTATACAATGATCCCTTCACCTGTATCTAGTGTCAAAGTACCAGTTCAAGCTATGTCTTGTTTCATCTATATCTACTCACTGCATCCCAATATTATTTCAAAACAGATCACAGACATTACACAATTTAATTCATAAATATTTCTGTGTGTACCTCTAAATGACAAGATCCCTTCTGCAAACATAACTACATTGCCCATTATTGCAATTTGAAAAGTAATAGTAATTCATCGATGTCATCAACATTCTGTCTGTGCTTATATTTCCCTGATTTCTCCTAACTTGTTTTACAACTTTTTTTGAATAAATCATGATCCACTTAAGGTCCATACATTGCAATTTGTTGTTATGTATCTTAAATCAGTCTTCTCCACCTCGCCTTCCTTTCCTGTCTCCTTTTCTTGTATTGATTACAGAATGAAGCATATATGGAAAACACTCAAAACATATGTATGAGTTAATGAATTAGTATAAAGCAAATACTTTTATAATCACCACTCAGGTCCAGGAATAGAACATTGACAGTCGGTTTTGAAAGTGCTCACATGCTCCATGTCAACTGGACCTTCCTTACTACCTCCCAAAGTAGCAACTATCTGTTTTTGCATAGTGAAATCACTCCTTGTTTTCAGTTACAATTTTATTATTCATGTGTGTATCCTTAGATACTATAGTTTAATCACTAAATCATTTTAAATGTATTTTGTTTCTTTTAATCTGTTCATTCTCACTCTATGCTGCTTTTTTTTTTTTGGCAGCTTATCTGTTGATGAACATAAAATATTTGGCCTATAGAGCTTCTCACTATTTAGATTTTGCTGACTGCAAACTCATGGTGCAGATCAATACATTCCTCCATTCTCTATATTTCCTGAAAAATGGAAGCAGGAGCCAAAGGTTTTATCAGACTCAGATTTAACCCATTTGGCACAAATACAGGTAATACTATATTCTTTCATTAAAAGCAATATGGCTGTTTCCCTTCTTATGATAGTAGCACTCATTGATGCTTAGATTTAGTAATTCATTGGGATTTGCAAAGTGATTATATACTTTTATAAAAATATACTTCCCTGAATTATTTCATTACTCAGTGTACATTTCTTATAGAAAAAGCAGAATAAAATCTTGATTTTTTTCCTGTTTATTAACCAGTTTTCAAGATAATGTGTTTATTTCCTATTAACATCCAAATACAGCCATATTTTGAAATATCACTATAAATTTATGGATTTTAAACTTAACTCATGAGATGCAACCTGTGAATAGCCTTGCTAAAATTCAAATTATTCCATCTTTGGCCAATGAAAAACTCTTAAATTTGGCTCCCTAAGTTTTTTCATTAATGACTTAAACAGAGATAGATACTAAGTTTTCAACTAGGATTATAGAATTGCCTGTTTCTTCTTTTAATTTTTTCACCTTTTCCTTTATATATTTTGAAACACTGTTACCAAGCATATATATTTTTTTATTATTTTTATGCCTTCTTGATGAGTTCACCTTTTTATTATTCTAAAAGGTCTTCTTTATATCTCATAATATCAATCATCTTACAGTTTACATATTGGTATATCCATTCTAACCTTTCTATTTTTATTAATCATTTTTTGATCAAAAATTTTCTATCTTCCATTTTTTTTAATCTTCAGGTATTATTTATGGTGTTCCTTTTCTGTTATCTTCCTTTTAGTTTAGCATTATTTTTGAAATTATCTTTTTCTAAAATTTTATTGAGTTATATAATTTCTGGAATTTTTTATTCTTATTTGTTATTCTTCCTCATCTTTCATCACTTCTTAACGTCTTTTTGCCAGTTTTTGAAACAAGTTGCAAATATGTCCTTGCATGCATTCATTTTTTTCTATAGAAATGTTATTCTGCTTCTTCTTCTTCTTTTCTCCTTATAGCTTTGAATGGGATTTTACCTTGATTCTTCTTTTTGTAAAGACTTTTTTAATGTGGACCATGTTTAAAGTCTTTATTGAATTTGTTACAATATTGTTTCTGTTTTCGGTTTTTATTTTTCTGGACATGAGCCCTGTGGGATCTTAGTTCCCCAACCAGGGATGGAACCTTTGCCTCTTGCTCTGGAAGGCAAAGTCAACCACTGAACTGCCAGAGCAGTTTCTTGTTCATTGTTATGTAAAGCTAGTTTTTCCTGACCTTTAGGATTTAATTGAAGTTTTCAACTTTACAGAGCTCCTTCTTCAAAACTATGCTCTTGAGATCCCCTGATTCTGTTCTGCTCTTCCATTCTCAGCCAGTTCTCTTTCCATCCTCTACATTGCCCTGACCCTGTTTATTTTGATCTTTGTTTCGATCAGCAGTTTTTCCTCAGTGTGAGTGGTTGTTTTACAGAGTTCTGAAGCACAAAACCTATTTCAATTCCTTCAGAATGTCTAGCTATAGGCTTTTCAGACCTACCCTCTATAGAGGGCAAAACCCCTCCCAATTCCAGCTGCTGTTCTCCACTGGCCTTTTTGGGATTCTCATGTTCTAGAGCCTACCAGATACCATATTATTTCCATTTCCATCTGCTTCCTTCTCTATAGACACTGAATCTATATGGGTCATATTAGTGATTATATCACTTGGTTTACTGAAAGTGATTCTTATGGATAACTTGTCATTGAGTTTTGTTTTAAATGTTGCTCAGGAGTTTGGGGATTTGGCTCAGGTGGATATTTGAAGAGATAAGAAAACTATGCTGCCGCCACAAATCCATCTCCCAATACTTTCATTTTTGATTAAATAATTTCCTAAGGTTTCAGATGTCAAATAGATCATAGATCAAATGTGCCCACAAAGGAGGGCAACCATGAAAACACATACAAGTATTAAGTACTGTACTGATTAACTAAAGAGTAGAAATTCACCAGAGGAATTTCTAGTGAAGCGTCTGACTTCACTCAGCAGTGAGTAGAAGTTGGCAATATTTCTCAAACTGTATTTCATAAGAAGTTAATAGAAATAAGATAGTTCTGGTAGCCCAGAGATTATAATTTAAGACATGATGAGTTGAGGCAAAGTCTCCACCACTTCCTTTAAAATGGGGAAAGTGAGGAAGCAGTAAAAGATTTGTGTAAAGTTATTAAGGAAGAAATTATGACGAGACAAATCTCAGTTTCTATATTAATTCAATTTAACAAATAGTCATTATTGTTTTAGAGAGGGTAAATGACCTCTAGTTTGCTTACCATATACCAAGTGATGTTTGGTTTGATATTAGAAGGAAAAAATCCATCTATGTTTGGACAAGAGATCTTCTGAACACCATATTCTAAATACAGTTTATGCACTGGAAGTTTCATGGGAGAATTGAAGCAGTTATCTTTTTGAACCACTTCCAGAGGAAATGCAACTTTGCTGCAATAGGTGGTATTCCTGAAAAGAAAAATGTTCAGTCAATGGGCAGTTTCGTTTGTTTTCATGCTGCAAACACATTGAAATGAGCGAAGTGAAGTACTCCTAGGTACTGAGACTTTATATATTAGGTTCATGTAACAATTAAATGTGTTATGGAGGTATTTCCTAGAACAACAGACATAACAAAATAAAGACAGACACAATTAACTACTATTGATAAACTACTTACATTTTTAGATATACTCCTAAATACACATGTGTGTGTGTGTGTGTATGTATTTATGGACTTCCTTTGTGGCTCAGCTTGGAAGGAATCCACCTGCAATGCTGGAGACCTGGGTTCCATCCCTGGATTGGGAAGATCCCCTGGAGAAGGGAACGGCTACCCACTCTGGTATTCTAGGCCAGAGAATTCCATAAACTGTGTAATCCAAGGGGTCAAAAAAGAGTTGGACATGCCTGAGCGCCTTTCACTTTCATATGTATTTATATATACACACACACATATATATATATATACACACACATATATACACATATATATCTGTTGTTCAGTTGCTCAGTCGTGTCCGACTTTTTGTGACCCCCATGGACCAGAGTGCTCCAGGTTTGCCTGTCTTTCACCATCTCCCAGAGCTTGTTCAAACTCATGTCCGTTGAGTTGGTGATGCCATCAAACCATTTTGTCCTCTGTCGTCCCCTTCTTCTCCTGCCTCCTGCCTTCAGTCTTTCATGCTCACTTGTGTCCAACTCTTTGTGGCCCCATGGATCACAGCTCACCAGGCTTCTTGGTCCACAGGATTTTTCTAGGCAAGAATATAGGAGTGGGTTGCTCCCCCTCCTCCAGGGGATTTTTCCCAACCCAAGGATCAAACTTGCATCTCTTGTGTTTCCTTCACTGGCAGGTGGATTCTTTACCACTGAGTCACCTGGGATATAAAATGTTTAATACCCTTAAAACACTCTTAATAACACTAGTACTGGAAAGGCAAAGGTAAGAAGAGCATATTAACTCATGGTTGATACTGGTATAAACAAGTTTTGGAAAAGAAATGTTTCCAAAAGTATTTTTAAAAGCCTAACCTTTGCCCTAGTCACCCTGTTTCTGGAGATGTTTTCACACGACAGAAGTAGGAAAAGTGAGAATAGAGGGAGCACCTGATCAAAAATGTCCATCCTTTGCTGTATCAGCAAGGAAGATATTGGAATCATTAGAAACACATATGAAAAGGAAGCCTGTAAAAAAACCATGGTACAACCATCCAGAGTTGTTGTACACACACACACACACACACACACACACACACAAATCAACCACACACACACACAAATCAACCACGAAGGGAAAAACTAACAAATGCATAGAATGTGTTAAGATGGCTGGGGAACTGTATTTATGTCTTTAATGTTTATATAAGTCATTTCATCTGCCTGGAGGGTTCTTCTTCTCCCATCATCCTACTTTTCACTTGGAGGTTTATGTCATCCTGTATTTAAATTAAGACTTTCATCCTCTCAGCATGTCAGACAATTCCTTGGTTGAATTTATCGCATGGCATAGCCATATGTGTTTTCTTTTATTTCTTGCATCTAGCACAATACCTAAATTTTCAGTTGGCACTGAATAAATATTTGTTAGCAACATGGGATAGATGTAAAATTGTGTTACATATAGAAAAACAATGAAAAGAACATAGATAATAACAATAAGTGATTTTTAGGGTGATATGTAAATGGGTCATTAATTGTTCACCCTCTTTTGTGATTTCTCTCAATATTTAAAACATCTTATATACTCAGTAACTCATGAACTAAGACTAAATCCAAAGGAAGATGTGGGAGAATACATTACCCTTCCCAAGATGAGAGGAAAGCGCATTTAAAGATGACTTATGACAATGGTAATAAGGTGGAAAGGGTGAGTGGCAAGCATGATCTTTGCCTATAAATAACAAAAGGTCTTCCAAGAAGAAAAAATGTTCCATAGGTGGACATTACAGAAGGTAAACTTCAGATTAATAAGATACATTTTCTGACTATAAAAATAAAGTGATGAATAATAGTTAGAATAACTTTTCCAGCTTCATAGGTCAAATATGAATGTTATCTTAACAAAGGTATTGAAGCAAGAATACAAGCAGTAAAATCCTAGAGGATGAACCTGAGCTTTATGGTGTTAATGACATCAAGCCGATGATTTCACATGGTTCAGCTTAAGGTCATTCTCAGTTTAAGAATCACCACATGATTACAGGAGGCTTCTGATGCCCCCACCAGATAAGTTTAATTCAAATTTTCTTTAGAGATGTAGAAGACAGGCAGAAGGTGAATTGAAGAGATGGCAATCTGGAAACCGATAAATAACAGTAAAGATACACTCAGACCTTGAAGATCATGAGCCCTGCTTCTATAATGAAAAGAAGGCTGAAATTGTTTGAGAGAGAGCTCTAGAGAAGTATTATATTGGTAAGGAAAAAGAAATAGAGGTACTGAAACACTAGAATGCATAGCAGACAAAGGTCAACCAGAAAGCTACTGACAACCTGTTCCCAGGTATTTGCTGAGGTCCATGTATGGAATGTTACTAGATTATTAATTGTCAAAGATAATAAGGGGCTCAAAGAACACTTAGGCCAACTTTTTCATTTTGTAGGTTTACATACCAAAGCTGTGTTAGAACATAAACAATGGACACATGAGCTCCTCAGAAGTCTAAACCCCAGTCTAGAGTTCAATCCAATAAAATGAAATAGAAGGGGTGAAAGCCTCAGTGGATTTAAGAGGTAACAGGAGACTTTCAAGGTCACGTTGATTAATATGTGGGCTTTTTTTTGTGATAAAGAAGTGCTTTTTCACGAAATCACATTGGCTAAACTTATCAAAATATAGTTATGGTTCTCCATCAGAGAACAGTTAACGTCCATTAGAGACAAAGAACATTCAAAAGCTGTGGGATTACCTATTCTTCTGTTTTTGTTATGTCATCTAGCTCCACTATTACGGGCTAGGTTGCATCCTCCACCCCAAATTCATATGTTGAAGTTGAGTACTTCAGAATGAGACTGTATTTGGAGATGGGTCTTGAAATTAAGTCAAAGCAAGTTGATATGGGTGGACCCTAATCCAATAAAACTGATGCTCTTAAAAGAAGAGAAGACTGGGACACAGAAGACATGGGGGAAAAGATGCTAAGACCTGAAGAGAAGATGTCCCTCTACAAGCCCAGCAGAGATGAATGAAACAACCATGCTGGCACCTTGATCCGGGAATTCTAGCCTCTAAAACAATAAGAAATCAGTTTTCCATTGTTTAAGCCACAAATCTGCAGTATTTTGTAATGGAAGCCTAGAAAAACCAATGTACTTATTAAAAGGTAGGAAACAATGTTTTAAAATATCCATAACCTAGATGAGAGTTTGAAAAATAAAGTAAAGCCTGAAAGCTGAAAGGGGACCTCAGGGAGTCAAAGAACTAAGCATTAAAATGGTAAATTGTCAGAGGAACCTCAGTTTTTTCAAGATTTTTCTTCAGAGCAAAAACAATATTAATCTGTTGTAAAAGAAAAATTCATATACTATGAAGTAAAATGCAGAATCTATATGAAACTTCACAAGAAAAAAAAGTGGGTTTGTAATAAATTTTGTAGTAATGGTAGAATGCTTTGGATTATATTCTTAGATTCCCAGAGATCTGGTGTTCATTTGCTTTATATGGAAATTTTGATGAAAAGTTTGAAAAGCATTGTTTTAAGTGCATTTGATGCTTCTCAAATATTCTTTCATCTATATGGCATGCTGAGGCTTTTGCTCAGTTGTGTCTGATTCTTTGTGACCCCATGGACTATATAGTCCATGGAATTCTCAAGGCCAGAATACTAGAGTGGGTAGCTGTTCCCTTCTCTAAGGGATTTTCCCAACCCAGAGACTGAACCCAGGTCTCCTGCATTGCAGGCAGATTCTTTACCGCTGAGCCATCAAAGAAGCCCTCATTCTGTGCTAGGCACTTAAAAAACTGCCAAGAATAACAGACATGAACGGGTTCTACTGCCAGCCCTGTTCACTGTCTAAGGAAACAGATACATCTCCAAGTGACTCAAAAGTGGAGGTAGATTCCAGTGTCAAGGAAAAGGAACATATGAATAAACCTCCATCTCTAGACAACTCTGATGTATGTCTGGTTTGAAAAGGAGCCACAATGGAGAATGTTCTCAGAAACTCAACCTTTCTCTCTGCACATCTCTTTCAGCTAATCTCAGCTAAGCCGATGAGGTGAAGAGTAACTCTTTCTGGATAAATGCTTCCTTCTTCCCCTCCCCGGGAGTTTCTTCTACACCCATCATTTAGATAAGGGTTCAGGAACAGAAGCAAAAAGGGAAAGACACCACAAGGGTCAGCCTACCTTAGCATGCAGGTATAGTTTCCCGTGTCATTGAGAAGCGTGGGCCGGAACCACAGCACGTCTTTCTCCTTACTAATGCGGTTCTCAGGGAGGCGGAAGTTAATTGGCTCCTCCAGGTCCCGGTCCTGCCTTGTCCAATACCAGATGAGAGTAAGGCCTGCTGAATGGGCTGTGCTGTAGTTATATTTCAAGAAGTGTTCAAAGAGTGGGCACTTGATACGAGCTGGTTCATCTTCATACACTTGGATCTGCCTCATGGTATCTAGTCCCCAGTCATCACAGCGTTCTGGAATAATCAAAAAGAAAGAAATGGCAGCTGAATCATCTCACCTCCAAAGAACATACCTTCTCCTTAGGATACCCCCAACCTTTTTCGGGACCCTCTTCTCGGGCCATATTAATTAGCCTCTTTCTAATAAAAGCTTATAATAGCTGTGTTGTGAAGAGATGACTTCCTCTCAATCCTTCATCATCTTTTGACTATCTCTTGGATAACAATGTGATCTGATAGTTTGATCCTGTTGAACCCAACAAGGTATGAGGGAGAATCTCACCTGGACAAGAAATCATGTGCTTTTTCACTCTTCTGGGGACAAAGGCAATTCTAAGGATAAGATCATAACTGAAAAGAGAAGACTCCTAGTTCTCCCCTGGTCTCCAAATTTGGGGGCTAGATCTTCACTGTCCAATAGCATTAAAATGCCTGCCAGATATTTAAGTAAAATGCTTGCCATGTTATTTTAGATGTCTTGATTGCCACATTAAAGAAATAAAAAGAAGCAGGTAAAATTAATTTTTATATTTTATTAAACTTGATACATCTAAAACATTGCAAATATTAATATTTTATACTGACATTCTTTTTTATAATAAATCTTCAAAGTTCAATATACTTTACACTTGTTGCACATATCAGACCAACTATAATACACAGGAACGCTTTCTAGTAAAAAGGAGATACATAGGGTAGAGCTTAGGCACCCTGCTGGTAGCTACACCCTACAGAAGCAGAACTGTCAGACCTTTTCATAGCTGATCAAAGATGCAAGAGCAGGGCCAGCTTGCATCAGTAATAAATTAAAAGAGGTTTGTGATCATTTGTTAGGCAACATCTTGGGGGTAACAGATAGCTAATAAAACAACTAACAATGACTAATGTTGATAAAAGCAAAGAATTTGAAGATTTATGACTTGCAAAATGTTTTGTAAGTAAGTAATAAATCTCTAAATAAATAATAGATCTTCAGGAAATTTAACAAACTGACTTTTCTAAGACTCAACAAATTAGTACTGTTTACAACTGTAATGCTTCATTTAGAAACACCTTTTAAAATCTAATATACAGAAAAAAATGGAAAGACCAACATTTTGTTCACATTAAGACAAATTGATATTAAAATATTTTAATTAAACATATCATAACATTCTTTAAATATATTTTTAACCCACACTGAAAAGTTGTAGAATTAGGTCATTTAGTTTATAGGAAATTTTAACCACAGGTTTTTTTTTTTTTTTCAGATAAATAAGTCAGATTGAATACATGCATCTAATTTCATCTATTAATGAAACTTCACTAAAACTAATTTTTCAAGACATTATCCCAAGTAATAGCAATAATAAGAGAAAAGACAATATCAATACCATAACGGACAAAATGGTGACCAGTTTGGCCCATTTAAATGAAAAGTCCTAAATGAGGAGAGGAAAGCTGGAGAACAAACCAATCTGCAAAGTAGACTGCAAAAAACATCAGGAGGAGAAACTGTCAGTATCAAGATAAGTAATCACTACTACCTTAACACCCAATATTTCAGGGCCCTCTTCCTAGGCATATTGTAAGATTGTACTTTTATGTCCTTCTGAAATAAGAGGATGCCAGGTGACTCACTTTGGCCAAAATGATGTGCCAAGTGTCACCTGTGCTGAGTGTTTTAAGAGCCAGAGTATGCTTCACTATGCTTCCTTTTCTTCTGCCTTAGCAAATAGGAAAACATAGACATTGAGACTCCTTTAGCTTATTTCCCTTGATATAGATGGCATATGGCAAAGCTTTACTATTTTAAGTCATAGAGAATTAGGATTGCTTATCACCAATATGAATCATCTATATTATCCTGGCAAATGCAACCACATACCTTAAAAATAAGCACATATATGAAATAGTAAAATAAGGAGAAGTAGATGAAGGCTATATCAAAAAGTGCCATTTTTTGTTCCAAGCCCACCCTCCTAGCACTCAGTAACCTTTCTCACTGAGCTTCAAGGATTGGAACAGTCAGGAGAGTGTAAACAGACTTTACACTCCAGGGGGGAGAATGAATGAATCTCCTCTAGGAAACCTGACTACTTTCAGAGGAAAGATCTAACAATCTTACTAACAGAGAATTTTTTTAAACAACTTGTAGAGCCATATCATTTAACATTAAAAACTCAAGATTAACAAACCCCATACACACACTTAGAATTTCTAATCATCTTCCTAATTACTACTTTTTAAATACGAACAGCCCTAGGAGACATCTGAAAAAAATCTCAACTATTAACAGCAACACCCAAAGAAACATTGTAAAAAAAAATTTAATAAAACTAAAATTATTCAAGTAAAAGAAATCTTTGAAAACAAAACTATCATTAACATCCTCAGAGAGATAAGGAAACTTCTACATTCATCAAGCGAGAATAGGATGATACAACAGGAATATTCAGAGAAAAACAAAAAGCTCATTAAAATTAAACACATGATTGAAGAGAGGTAAATTTTAATAAATGGCTTATTTGGAAGTTGAAATTGAGAATTTTCTAAAGACTAGAATACAAAGAAAAATAAATTAAAAATAGATAAGAAAGTTAGAAACTAGTCCAGGAGTCTTAAGATCTCCTTAATAGAATCCCCAAAAGAAAAAAAAAAAAGAGAGAGAGAGAGAGAGAGAGAGAAAACTCTCAATTAAATAATTCAAAGCAAAAACAAATCTCAGAACTAAAATACATAACCTTCTAAATTAAAAAGAGCTGTCAATTGCTCCCTCACTGTGGATGAAAACAGACTTGCACCAAAAAATATTTTTTTTTAAACTGAGAATAGAAAAGATTATATAAACTACTGGCAAGAAAGAAAGAGAAAAAAAAAAAAACAGTCACATACTAGGAAGACTAGGAATCAGAACGGCTTTGCAACTCTCAAAAACAAGACAAGAAACTAGAAGATAATGACTCAGTGCATCTTACAGAAATGTTTTATCAAGGAGCTTATGTACACCCATGGCGGATTCATGTTGATGTATGACAAAACCAATACAGTATTGTAAAGTAAAAATAAATAAATAAATAAAAATAAATATGATTGCACAGGTGTAAAAAAAAAAAATCTTGAACCTTAAACCCAACTAAAAAATTTACATGTGAAAGTGACATTTTCAGACACATAAAGACTCAGTAATTTTTATTCCTATACTATTTTTCAAGAAGCTTCTGGGGAATGTGTGTCCAAAAAAAAAGAGAGAAAAAACAACAGAGGAAAAAATGAGAGCAAGGAGTAGGGGGATCCAACTAAAGGGAGAGGGGAAGGGATTCCCAGGATAACAATGCAGAACATCCTAGGAAAGCAGCTATACATTAGGGTTTGGTGGAAAATCAGTATAGATAGAAGAAAAATGGAGATCCCCAATAAAGAAAAAAACTATAACTGATGGATCATCCGAGTAGATTATCACAGTGAACAATCATGCTAAAGGGCAATTGAAAAGTATAAAAATAGTTACCAAAAGATACTACTTAGGGATTTCTCTGGCGGTCCAATGGTTAAGACTCCCTATTTCCACTGCAGGGGTTGCAGGTTCAATTCCTGGTCAGAGAACTAAGATCCCACACGATGAACTAAGATCCCACATAATTTAAACTGATCCCACATCCTTTTTTAAATTGTTATTTTGGCTAGGGACTTTTGCTTTGTTTTGTTTTAATGTGGACCATTTTAAAAGCCTTTATTGAACTTGTTATAATACTGCTTCTGTTTTATGTTTTGGATTTTTTGGCTGTGAGGCATGTGGGATCTTAGCCCCCACACCAGGGACCCAACCCACACCCAGTGCATTGGAAGGCAAAGTCTTAACCACTGACTGCTGCAGAAGTCCCAGCCCTAAGAAGTCTTCATGACCCTGAACAACAATTAATAGTAAGACAGATAAGTGACAGGTGGATTTTTTTAAAAAATAAGAGAATGCTAATTGTGAAAGGGAAATGGAAAAGGAGACATCAAAACCAGAAGGACGTACTCAGGCAGACAAATAGAGAACAAAGTTTGAAATGGAATTTTGGTGTTCACTGGGGCACACTGTGGCAGAGACTGGGTAAATCTTCATTAGCTCTGTTTCTCTTCTTGGTCCGTATGAAACCTGCATATCCGTGGCAATTGGGTTGGGACCATGTGACTTGGTTCTGGCCAGTGAGGGACCAGAAATACTGTACAGCTTGAAACTCCCAGCATAATCTTTGATGCTTTCTCTTTCCCTTCCATGGAGTCCTTGAATTTGTGAAAAGTGCAGCATGCAACATGGAAGGAGCCTGGATTCCTGCCATCAGTCAAAGCAGAGCTTCTCAGGAAAGCTTGGAAAGCTTCTCACTTTCAAAGAGTTAAACCAAATCTCTATCAATTAAGCCACTGAGATGTAAGACATTAATTTGTTATAGCAAATTGACTAATAAAGGAAGCCAGAATTTTTCTTTCATAATATAATAATAAATCAAGAGCAAACAGACTTATTTTTAAAACAACATGTTAAAGGCCCTTACATACTAAACTTTAAACACAGGTTAACAAAAATTTCTGTTTTATTCACTGAATATCTTTTCAACCAAATTAAATGCAATACAGTGTCAAGGGGAAAAGACATCTTATATCTGCAATGTATCTCCCTTACAGAATATTTCATGGATCAAATGAGTGTATCTATAGAGTGAATCAGACTCCTTTATAGTAGGGACCAAAAACCACACATATTAGTATCTATAAGCATTAGTAAAAATGATATTAGTATTGAGTTTTTTCTTTGGGGCATTTACCCATTTGAAATTAGTTCTGTGAGTTCTTTAACTTTCCCTAGCCAGCCACCTGAGGGAACTTTGTCAGAGATTTTTAAATTATTCAATGAACAAATAAAAATAAAATCTATGACAACAGGCTGGAGTGTCATGCAACACCAAATTAATTATATGATTCACTGCAGGCACCAGGCAAAGAAGATACTGGGGAAATGTCTGTTATGCAAATAGATGTACCTCTAATAACAGCAAAGGGAATTTAACGAATTACTGGCACAGAGAATTACTTTTTTGTTTAAAATGTCCCTTCTCATCCAGTGTACTCCATAGTGGAAGTCCTCTTTAAGTTGGCCCCTTAACATGGGAGGACTATAAAGTCATCATTTCCCTCGGTCAAAGGATTTCTTAAAGCTGGGGCTTGGTGGCACAGAGGACTAATGGGAATGTGCAAAGCCAAGTCACTGGAAAATCAACCCACGCTCCTGACAGCAATTAGCATTTATATAGCAGGGTATACATTTTAACTAATTAATCTCACAACACCCTCTTGGGCTTTCATGCCCATTCCCACATTACATGCCAGGAAACGAAAGAAAGATTAATTGACTTACTTTTGCCTGAGTGGTAGCACAAATAAAAGCTGCCTGAACATAGCTCTGGGAGGCTTGTTCCAAAGCTATGTTCACACATACAAAGCAAGATATTTCCCACAGGAAAGCTACTCATATATTTGTATTTATTAAATATTTACTGGAAGCCTGCTGTGTTGGGTGCTACAGTAAGAGAATGTAAATTTAAGAAATCAAGAAGCTCAAGTACAGGAGGAAAAAAAAGGTGGTGGTGGGGTTTAAATATTAGACAAACTAAAGTGGAATTAATGTCTACATGTAATTATTTGCCCCGTGCCACTTCCTTATAACCTTGGACATAATGCTTCCCCCTCAGATCCATGTGTCATATGCCTATTGTATAGTGCTGTATGGAATGCTGAGGTCTAGAGATATGTAAAGAGCTCAGTACATACTAGCTGGATCTGCATGATAAATCTGAGTGGGTCTTTGTCCAGCAAGAGGTTAATAATCTTGGAAAGAGAAAGACATAGACACAAAATTAATTAAAAGAAAATACTTGGTAGAATAAATGAACCAACTGTTAAAACAGGCTTCTAAGCAGAACTCTTGGGAGTCCCTTGGACTGCAAGGAGATCCAACCAGTCCATTCTGAAGGAGATCAACCCTGGGATTTCTTTTGGAAGGAATGATGCTAAAGCTGAAACTCCAGTACTTTGGCCTCCTCATGAGAAGAGTTGACTCATTGGAAAAGACTCTGATGCTGGGAGGGAATGGGGGCAGGAGGAGAAGGGGATGACAGAAGATGAGATGGCTGGATGGCATCACCGACTCGATGGACATGAATTTGAGTGAACTCCGGGAGCTGGTGATGGACAGGGAGGCCTGGCGTGCTGCGATTCATGGGGTCGCAGAGTCGGACACGACTGAGCAACTGAACTGAACTGAACTGAAGCAGGACAGCAGTCATTATATTAGTATAGTCTAGTAGTGTAGTGAAGTATAGTATCATATAGTGTAGTGTAGTATAGTATGGCATAGTGTAGTATTGTAGAGTATAGTATAGTGTAGTACAGTATAGTATAGTACCGTATATACACGGTGCAGGTAGAAAGAACAATCCTGAGATTGAGTTTAGATGAGAACCAGGCCCTTTTAACATCCCATCTTGGAGTGCGACATAGATGAAGTCACCTCAAAAACTCCGATAGGAGTTTTAGTAGCCCATTCTAGTAGTCCTATGTCTGAGGGCAGAGACAGTCTAATGGAAGGCTGGTTTTACCACCATCTTGGTGATTTTGAATAGTTTTGTTTTTCTAGTAGTATGCTTGTCTCCTCATGAAATAGTACCCTGGTACTGTGATCCAGAGAGAATCTAAGGGGTGAGCAAGCTGCTTGGGCTGGGAAGCGACACTGAATGAGTGGCATGAAGACAAGAAGTAGATCAACAAATTAAGTGTGGGCAAGTCTCTGAGGTAAGATAGAGAAGTGTCAGACACAAAACCCTTACAGGAGCCCTGAGAGAGAAGACATGCACAGAGCATTAACATTGGGGTTAACAAACGTGATTCGGAAGCAGGCTTTAATACCCACTGACTGTATTAACTCAATTAAAAATAACTACTGAGCAACCCATCCTGTGTGTGCGTGTCACTTCAGTCATGCCTGACTCTGTGACCGTAGGTACTGTAGCCCATCAGGCTCCGGATTCTCCAGGCAAGAATGCTGGAGTAGATTGTTATGCCCTCCTTCAGGGAATCTTCCTGACCCAGGGATGGAACTGGAGTCTCATGTCCCCTGCATTGGCAGGCAGCTTCTTTACCACTAGCACCACCTAAGCCAAGTACTGAAGCAGGTACTTAGAATTCATTTTGGTGAATGAAATAAAGGTCTCACAGAGTACACCTTCTCACATAGGGAGACTGACAATAAAAATGGTAAGAAAAGCATAGAGTACGTTGGAAAGTAATAAGCCAATGAAACAAAGAAAAACACTGAATCTCATAAGAGGGATCAAGAATGAGGGAATGGGGGAAAGGAGAGTCGAAGTATGAAATTTTTTAAAAAAAGATAGGCAGGGTAAGTCATTCAATTATAATGAACCTCAGTTTCCACATCCAAAACATGAAGATTATAATAGTACTGAGTACTTAAGAAAAACAGAGTGAGGTGGGGATAAAAAGTACTATAGAAACTATAAAGCTCTATGCATGTACCAGTTGCAATTCATATGTAGACTGCCATTCTCAGTGTGACCTGTGGAAAATGATTCTCTCCAGGTCTGCGGTAGAAACTGTTAAACATGCCTCATTTACCATGTCCCTGCACCCTTCTTTTTTTTTAGCATTTGGGGATTTCCACTTTCGTGTACAGCCATCCAGAATAAAGGCTACCTTTTCCAGCTTCACTCTCATCTGGACAGAGTCAGGGGACTAAGTTCTGGCCAATGGAATATGTGTGAAATCGTCATGTGGGAGATTTCAGAAAGTTGCCTTGAGAAACACTGACTTACTGGATGTTCCCTGGGCTTTGCTATCGTCCTACTTCTTCCCTCTTGCTGCTGGAAACATCAAAGTGACAGCTGACACTGCCTTATTGACCCTAAGAATAAAGGCCACGCCCTGAAGATGGAGGAAGGAAGATAAAAGTGGGAGGAGATGGGGCCTTGAATGAAGTATGGAGCTGCTTTATCTAACCTGAATATTCTACCTCTAGATTTTACATAAGAAATATGTATCTTTTAATATTCTTGCTACTAGAAGTGTGGTCCATGACCACTATCTCATTAGCACCCTTTGGGAACTTGTCAGAATTACAGACTTCCAGGCCCCACTTACACTCACTATATCAGAATCTACAGTTTAGCAAGATCCCTAGGTGATTTCTATGGAACTACTAATTTATTTTGAATCTTCTTATTCACAGCTAATCATTATCCTAATTGATAACAATGTCCTATTTCATCTCTTATAATAAGTAGGTTGTTGAACTATTTCTGAGGTTGTATCCACCCTGTGAGTCTATGACTCCGATTAACATTTACATTTAAAGATATATTCTCTTTTGTTCCTCAGTGGGGGGAAAAATATTTAAACCATCTAGATATTTTTTTTAGCAGTGTCTTATTATAAACCACCAGTTTTCAAAAAATAAAATCTATAAACTACATTTCCTAGAGCATGAGTTAAGTGAAAGAAAAAGATGATTAAAACTTAGATAATTTTTATTCAGAGCAGAGCTACTCAAAGGTCTAGAAAATGTTGCTGAAATTTAATAGTTGTCAACTAAGCCATCACAAGGAGAGAGACAAGTTCCTGATGGGGGAGGAAAGCTGGAGAGGCTGTGAGCACCCATCAGACATCTCAGGATGCTTGTACTGTTCAATAATATTCAGCTAATAACTGGCAGATGGCTTTCCTGGACCAGATAATTAGACATACCTTACTCCCACCAAAGAAGGGAGTTTTCTTGATTGAGTAATTTGGGAAAAAAAAGAACTAGCTCCAAGAGGATAAGATTTGCCAGATAAGAAAAGAATGCCAAATTCAGAAAGTGGGTTGGGGGAGGGTAAGGATCCGCAAGTTATAGCTTCAGTTTTGCAGTTTAGAGTTTGCTGCTAGAAAAAGTATTATTCCAGATAGTATATAAGTCTTCCTTGACACACTGAGCACTTATCTTTACACTGACCTAAAGGCTGCTATTTTATATCAATTAGAAGTGGTAGTCCTTACAATTAAAACAACAACAAAAAAGTAGAGAAAGTCATTACCAGGCAAACATGAAAATAAAAATAAGAAGTGAAAAAGGACAGTGAAATCTCACAATTGGTTGAAAACAACCAAACCAGAGATGTTTAGATCTAAAACATACACCAAAATAGGTGATACTTACAGTTACAAAATCAAACCATCTGAAGGATCACAGAGTTACGATCTTTCTAAGTCTAATGATTGTTGCAGTACCAGCACTTAGGGTCTCTGAACAGTTTGGTTTTTATTCAATACCTGCCATGTGGCTGTTTCTCTCCCAGTCTGTGAACATGAGTGTCACTTTCTACAGAGCTTTCCTTGTGACAGAGGACTTGAGAAAAAACCCTGGTGCTCTAGAAATGTTTACAGTTCTCAGGTTTAGAGGATCTGCTGAAGGTCTCCAGGGTCACTCTTGGTCTCCATCAAGTCATCCCCCAACTGGTGTTTGGAGCATCAACACAGAGACCCTTCATCATCATGAGTTAATGTCCAAGAAAGGCCCATGGCTGCCCTTCCTGCTGCTGTGTATAATAAGGAGGAATATGGAATAGCATTATCTAACAGCCGCCTAGAAAAGGCTCTGCTTCTCTCATCAAAGTGGCAGCAGGGGTGAGCAGGCTAAAAAATGGATTGTGGATGTGCTGCCTCTTTACCATGGTTCCATTATTTTCTTAAAAAAAAAAAACATCGCTGTAATGAGCATCCTCATGTGGCTGAAGGGAGTGATTTTCTTTGCAGGGCTGTTGTGACAATAAATAAACTGGCTTATGTCAAGTGTGACACAGAGCACTAGGGAAACTCTAAGCAGTCATTAGCTGGTTTTTATGTTTTTTCCCCAAGCAATTTTTTCTAATCCATGATTAAGATGTAAATATCCAATTACTATTCACATAAAATAAGCAGCCTTCGCTCTCTTTATTTTCATTATTACTCAATATTTGCTTGGATCCTATGAGTTCTAGGGGATATAAACAAATGTAGCAAAAAGCAAGGTCTTTGCTTTTAAATTTCCATTCAAGAAGTAGGCCCTCAGTATTGGAAGTAAAGGCATTTTGGACATCATCATAGAATCCCAAAACACATGGGTCTTAGATTTGGTTGTAGCCTTCTATTCCAGCAGAATATATGGTAATATCCTCATTTCACAGATGAGGTGAATAAAGTTAAGAGAAGATAAAAGACATACCTGAGAGATGGGCTAATTATATATGATAGAGGTGGGGAAGGAACAAACAGATCTCATATCCTGACGTGGCTTTCCCTGTAGAGCCTCTGCATGTGCTTTCTCAGTCATTTCTGACTCTGCAACACCATGGACTGTAGCCTGCCAGATTCCTCCATCCATGGCATTCTTCAGGCAACAATACTGGAGTGGGTTGCCATTTCCTTCTCCTGGGGATCTTTCTTACCCAGGGATCGAACTCAGTCTCCTGAGTTTCCTGCATTGGTAGGTGGATTCTTCACCACTGAGCCACCTGCGGAGTCTCTGGAGCCTGTCAATTCCAGTTTGAATCCTTATTTTGCTACATGCTAGCCACGGGGGCATGCGCAAGTAAAGTAAATATTCTTATGTGCCAAAGAAGGCTGGTTTTAAGACTAAACAGACAATCCTTTTTAATGTGTTCAACAGAGAGCTCTTCAGTAGTCCTCACTGTTCTTAATATTATATTCCTCTCTTTCTTGATTCCAAACAGAGTATGGATAATTTCAAACTAAATATAGCCCGACAAATATTGTTAACATTTAACCTATGGGGACTTCCCTCTAACATGGTGTTTGAGAGTGTTAGACTACAAGGGAGTTTTTGAAACATCTAGAACAACCCTCCCATTTTACATATGAAGTAGCTAAGCCCAGAGAGCTAACTTGATGAATGACTCAGAGCTCACGGGCAAGCACAGAAACTTTTTTTCAAGGCAAGTGTCATGTTCTTTCTACTCCATCATTCCGGTGAAATACAGATCTGTGCAAACATTCCCAGTTGGTATTAGCAATGTAAATAGTACAATAACATATTCTCCTAGAAAACAGGTTGAAATGGGTAAGAAAGCCAATCCAGGAAGACTGAAACAGAAAAGAGTAATAGTGAAGTGCAGGAGGGAACTCTACATGTGTTCTGAATAATAAAGCCACCCAATTCCCCCTCTCATTTTACAGATGACATATGGGTCTTATCGCTGGGGCTGATATTAAAACAAGTGACAGCCCTGCCCATAGCTGTGGCACCTGGAAAGAAAGATTTCGTACCACAGCTTCCTCATATGTAATAACACATGAAGCAAAATATGACGCTAATGAAAGTTCCTACCTCGTGGACCAAATAAAAGTTCCTACCTCACGGAACTACTGACAGGGGTAAGAAAAGATCACATATGAAAATACCACATGCTTGGATGCCTGGTAACTCAACAAATTTTAGCTAAAATTATTTCACAGATGAGGGAAATAAAAACTGGAAAGACAGCAGGGAAAAATAACATGCATTTGTTTTCAAGCTTTTATTGCATTTTACCAGAGTCAGGAAAGAAAATTCAAAATTAAGAGCTAAGTCTTAAAATGTAGAAAGCAGGCTAAGCATAAACCTACTTCCTAATTAATAATGATAGCCAAGCGATCAATTTTCCCTGTGATGGAAATGCAAAGCCCTCCTTATACTCAGTTGGTCTCTATAGCCACCCTCCTCGTGTCTTATATCCCATTTGGAGGTTCAGGGAGGCGTGCTCAGTGCAAAGCACATCAGAGGCCTTCAATTTTTAATTAAAAGCTATATGATTCCCATGCCTCAAGATGGGCAATCATATTTTATAAACAACTAAAAAGCTGAAGGAAAAAAAAGAGAGAGAGAGCATCTTGTGAGCTTTGCCAGCGATCTCCCCATAAATTCTCAGGAAATTGCCTGAAGTAAAAGGGTGTTTGAGATCTTCATCACCTGCCAGAGGAAGAGACATGGGTTACAATCCTCCCAGTTTATTTAAGAGAGGTATCACCTATAAAATGCAATTTTAATAATGTGTCAAGCATGTAGATTTTTCTTGAAAGCTGGTAGTGACAGGCAGAAAACAAAAGATTCTGAGAGAAAATCAGGTGAAGCAAGCAACAAAGTCGAGCATTAAGGGTCTGGGAAATGTCTAGGTGTGAATGATGATGGAGGGTACAGGAAGAATTCATAAGGTACAGGTTTCCGAGTGACTGGGCTTCCAGTGGTTCCTCATCTAGAGAACAGTGTCAGCTTCCAAAGGGAGGAGCAGGGTCTTGGAAAGATAAATGCCAAGACTAAATCACGGTCCAAGTTTCTGAATGTTTAAGACACTTCTAACTCACTGTGCTTTGAAGATTACAAATCATTCTGTTCCAGGACATGTCATACTGACTAGACTCTGGGACCAGAGGGGTGAAGGAATGCCTGAAAAAAAGACTGAGTTAGGAGCAGAGGCTGGATGGAATCTTCCAGATTCCTAGTTATCTGCCCCATGTCATGCATGACTTCTGCCTATAAAATCAATTACAAAAGATAATTTATACCACACTTCCATCAACTTTTGTGTTTCTTTACTCCTGGTATATCAAAGTTTGAACTTTTATGCTTATATTTATGCTCAGCTTCTTGACTCACTGAAGGGTTTCGAACATTTGTCTCATATATTCACTGCCAAAGAGAAAGCAGAAAACACAAACCAACTTTTCTAAACTCCAGAGCTCTTGAAACATAGGAAGCAAAACAGAAGAATAAACTTTTAATATAGGAAGCAAAAGCAAACACTCCAAAGTAACCAAACGCAGAACTTTTTAGCTAATAACCCTACTGTCAGCCCTCTTTCACACAGTACACACATTTTCCATTGACACTCATGAAGGGCTGTATGCCAATGTTCTGCCACTGAAAAAAAAAGCAAATAATTATGATAAAGAAGAAAAATGAAAACAGAGAAATAGGTGCTAGATCAAGAAAAGGGTCTGCAGTCATACCAAGAAGGCTTTCAAGAGCACACAACTTTGCCTGCCATTGTATATATCTCTGTTTTGTGTTTCTGTGTGTCCACTCAAGGTATATATCCCAAGGCAAAATTATTAAGACCAGGACACTCTTTGGGTAATTTCCATCTCTCAATGCTGTGGCTCCTGGCCTTGTGGAGAAAGTGACAACAGAGGTGGTGGCTTAGAAACTCTGTAATGACCTATATGGGAAAAGAATTTTAAAGAGTTCAGTTTAGTTCAGTTGCTCAGTCGTGTCTGACTCTGCAACCCCATGGACTGCAGCACACCAGGCTTCCCTGTCCAGCACCAACTCTTGGAGCTTGCTCTGACTCATCGAGTCAGTGATGCCATCCAACCATCTCATCCTGTGTCGTCCCCTTCTTCCCCACCTTCAATCTTTCCCAGCATCAGGGTCTTTTCAAATGAGTCAGTTCTTCACATCAGGTGGCCAAAGTACTGGAGCTGTGGCTTCACCATCAGTCCTTCCAATGAATAATCAGGGCTGATTTCCTTTAGAATTGACTGGTTTGATCTCTTTGCAGTCCAAGGGACTCTCAAGAGTCTTCTCCAACACCACAGCTCAAAAGCATCAATTCTTTGGTGCTCAGCTTTCTTTAATAGTCCAACTCTCACATCCATATATGACCACTGGAAAAACCATAGCTTTGACTAGATGGACTTTTGTTGGCAAAGTAATGTCTCTGCTTTTCAATATGGTGTCTAGGTTTGTCATAGCTTTTCTTTCAAGGAGTAAGTGTCTCTTAATTTCATGGCTGCAGTCACAATCTACAGTGATTTTGGAGCCCCCAAAATAAAGTCTCTCACTGTTTCCATTGTATCCCCATCTATTTGCCATGAAGTGATGGGACCAGATGCCATGATCTTCATTTTCTGAATGTTGAGTTTTAAGCCAACTTTTCACTCTCCTCTTTCACTTTAACCAAGAGACTCTTTAGTTCTTCTTCACTTTCTGCCATAAGGGTGATGTCATCTGCATTTCTGAGGTTATTGATAATTCTCCCGGCAATCTTGATTCCAGCTTATGCTTCATCCAGCCCACCATTTTGCATGATGTACTCTGAATATAAGTTAAATAAGCAGGGTGACAATATACAGCCTTGACATACTCCTTTCCTGATTTTGAACCAGTCTGTTGTTCTATATCCAGTTCTAACTGTTGCTTCTTAACCTGCATACAGATTTCTCAGGAGGTATTCCCATCTCTTTCAGAATTTTCCACAGTTTGTTGAGCTCCACACAGTCAAAGGCTTTGGCATAGTCAATAAAGCAGCAGCAGATTTTTTTTTTTTTTTCTGAAACTCTCTTGCTTTCTTGATGACCCAATGGATGTTGGCAGTTTGTTCTCTGGTTCCTCTGCCTTTTCTAAAACCAGCTTGAACACCTGGAAGTTCACGGTTCATGTATTGTTGAAGCCTGGCTTGGAGGATTTTGAGCATTATTTTGATAGCGTCTGAGATGAGTGTAATTGTGTGGTAGTTTGAACATTCTTTGGCATTGCCTTTCTTTGGGATCTCCTGACTCAGGGATCGAACCCATGTCTCCCGTGTCTCCTGCATAAAGGCAGATTTTTTTACCACTTAGCCACCAGGGAAGTCTTATAATAAACTGCTGAGCCTTTTCTTTGAATATACAAATTCATTTTCAGACATATCTTTAAACTTCCTTGCCATTAAATATAGTTCCTGAGGTACATCTAATAGTATTCTTTATAGGGAATAACAATATGGGGTCAGCAGACCTGATTTCTTGCACTAACTCTGCCAGTGACAACACCATTGCTATAATAATTACCACTATGGCCACCTAGTATTGAATATTTTCTATATGCCAAGTATTAAGTGCTTTGCATTTATTATCTCTTTTAATTCTCATAACAACTCTTTCAGATGATTTTATTATTGTCCCTATTTAACAAGTGAGGAATGAGAGCCTTAGTAAATAAAAGAGTACTTGCAGGATTACAGGGCATGAAATTAATTAAAAAAGGAGGCCATCAGACTGAGGTGGTTGTAATGTCTTGGAAGCCTACCTAAGCAATAGAAAACCTAAGCTTGGGATACTTCAAGGTAAAGAACGTCAAAATCTAAGGACAATCAGCCACAAAGAGCCAACTCACCTTTTTCAACTAATGCAACCACTTAAGTTATGGCCAAGCAAATAAATTCCTTGTCTTGCTGCCACCTCTTCTCTATAGAAGTCTTGCCCCAGTTGCCTTATGTGAAGTGTTCCTAACCACATCCAGTTTGGCACTGCCCAATTTGAACTGATTTTTGTTCAAATAAACTCTTAAAATTTTTAATATGCCTGAATTTATCTTTTAACAATAGCAGGTAAGTGAGAGAAGAATTCTACCTCAGATCTGCCTTATTCCAGAGTCTAAAATTTAATCATGACTGTGGCCAAATAGCTTCTCTTCTCTTGAATTTTGTTTTCTCATGGATACTACAAAGATGTAAAACCAGATGGTCTCTAACCCTTTCCATCTCTGTAACGTGATGGGTTTATCGAGTGTTTTCTAGCTTGAATCTTAAAAATGTAAAATCAAGCCTGTTTTTCAGGGATATGGGTGGGAGTAGGTGGGCACTTGTTAATAGAAAGCTAACCAAACTGAGCGAGTCTCTTTACTGAGGAGAATGAAATCAGTGATTAGCAGTTTCCAGTGTCAGCAGGCACATGTCATAGCCCAGAGCAGTGGGGAGATCACACCTGTCTGAATCAGAGTGCCATCATGTAGTCTTGTTTCCAGTGAACACTTCGAAGCTATCTTCATGCTCAACTTTCTCTCAAACACCCACTTTTAAAAAGCAGAGGAATCAGAAAAGTCAGCTCGTCCTCGAAGGCAGCTCCCTCGGGCATTGACTGCCTCTGTCTTATTAAGCATAGTCAGGCATGACTCAGCTCCTCTGTCAACTGTCTGGGAAGGAGAACATTTCATGCTGGTAGAAAATCACCTTAAGCAGAACAATGAAAGGCATTTAAGGTACACAGTTAAAACTGGGTTGCTTATTACTCAAAATCAAATCATCCTTTTCTTATTCTAGACAGTAAAGCATAATCACAGTCAGTAGAGATACAGACTGCATTTGCTTAGAACACATTGGATCATGTTGTCACCTCCAGTTACAACTACCAGCCACTCAAACACCTCTTCTGTCTGGGTCACAAAGCAAAGGGAACTGTGGGTTATGCCATGTCTTTCAATCAGTAAACCCTCAGTGAGAACCTACTACATACAATAGTTTCTAATAGGCTCTGATGGAGAGATAAAGACAAAGGGAAGATACAGTTTCTGCCCTCAAAGGTCTCACTGTCTCAAGAAGGTAGACAGGCAAATAATTAATTTCAATGCGAAGCAAAATAAAGTAAATGCTAGAAAGAAAAAAGATGCACCACGTCATTAGAGGGCAGAAGGAGCTCTTAATTCTGACTGTAGGGGAGGATGGAGACTTCAATGATGCCTTCACAAAAGAGACAGCATCTGATTTAAGCCTGAAAAATGAATAAAATGTGCACAGACAGAAACAAAGGGAGGAGTCCAGGCTGGTGGAACATTGTAAGTAAAGGCAGAGAAGGCAAGGGAGACATGACTAGTCTATAAATCAGCTAGGACTGGGTTATAGGGTGTGGGATGATTTAGTTAAGCATGAGGGCGGGAGATTAGGTTTATACAGGGTAAGAAACTGACTTAGGAGTGACACATATTAATTATGACTATGGTAGAGATGAAGACTGGATTGGGAAATACGTTTGCTCACTGGGGTTGTTTCATGGCTGACACACATGTGCGTCTCCAGATATGTCAAGAATGGAATGCCTTTTGTTTTGTTTAGTCACTAAGTCATGTGCAACTCTTTGCAACCCCATGGCCTGTAGCCTGCCAGGCTCCTTTGTCTATGGGGCTTTTCAAACAAGAATACTGGAGTGGGTTGCCATTCCCTTCTCCAGGAGATCTTTCCGATCTAGGGATCAAACCCGCATCTCCTGCATTGAAGGTGGATTCTTTACCACTGAGCCACCAGGGAAGTTATCCATTTGCTATTTCTGTGTTTACTTACACAAACCACAAATAATGACAAAAGAAGCAATTACAGTAACGGGTGGGCATGGTGGAGAAGTCTGACGCAATGTGGTCCACTGGGGAAGGGAATGGCAAACTACTTCAGTATTCTTGCCTTGAGAACCCCATGAACAGTATGAAAAGGCAAAATGATAGGATACCTAAAGAGGAACTCCCCAGGTCAGTAGGTGCCCAATATGCTACTGGAGATCAGTGGAGAAATAACTCCAGAAAGAATGAAGGGATGGAGCCAAAGCAAAAACAATACCCAGTTGTGGATGTGACTGGTCATAGAAGCAAGATCCCATGCTGTAAAGAGCAATATGGCATAGGAACCTGGAATGTCAAGTCCATGAATCAAGGCAAATTGGAAGTGGTCAAACAGGAGATGGCAAGAGTGAACGACAATATTCTAGGAATCAGCGAACTAAAATGGACTGGAATGGGTGAATTTAACTCAGATGACCATTATATTTGCTACTGCGGGCAGGAATCCCTTAGAAGAAATGGAGTAGCCATCATGGTCAACAAAAGAGTCTGAAATGCAGTACTTGGATGCAACCTCAAAAACGAAAGAATGATCTCTGTTTGTTTCCAAGGCAAACCATTCAATATCACAGTAAATCAACTCTATGCCCTGACCAGTCATGCTGAACAAGCTGAAGTTGAACGGTACTATGAAGAGCTACAAGCCTTTTAGAACTAACACCCAAAAAGATGTCCTTTTCATTATAGGGGACTGGATTGTAAAAGTAGGAAGTCAAGAAACACCTGGAGTAACAGGCACATTTGGCCTTGGAGTACAGAATGAAGCAGGGCAAAGACTGATAGAGTTTTGCCAAGAAAATGCACTGGTCATAGCAAACACCCTCTTCCAACAACACAAGAGAAGACTCTACACATGGACATCACCAGATGGTCAACACCGAAATCAGATTGATTATATTCTTTGCAGCCAAAGATGGAGAAGCTCTATAGAGTCAACAAAAACAAGACCAGGAGCTGACTATGGCTCAGATCATGAACTCCTTATTGCCAAATTCAGACTTAAAGGGAAGAAAGTAGGGAAAACTGCTAGACCATTCAGGTATGACCTAAATCAAATCTCTTATGATTATACAGTGGAAGTGAGAAATAGAGTTAAGGGACTAGATCTGATAGAGTGCCTGATGAACTATGGACGGAGGTTTGTGACACTGTACAGGAGACAGGGATAAAGACCATCCCCATGGAAAAGAAATGCAAAAAAGCAAAATGGCTGTCTGAGGAGGCCTTACAAATAGCTGTGAAAAGAAGAGAAGTGAAAAGCAAAGGAGAAAAGATATAAGCATCTGAATGCAGAGTTCCAAAGAATAGCAAGAAGAGATAAGAAAGCCTTCCTCAGAGATCAATGCAAAGAAATAGAGGAAAACAACAGAATGGGAAAGACTAGAGATCTTTTCAAGAAAATTAGAGACACCAAGGGAACATTTCATGCAAAGATGGGCTCGATAAAGGACAGAAATGGTATGGACCTAACAGAAGCAGTAGATATTAAGAAGAGGTGGCAAGAATACACAGAAGAACTATATAAAAAAGATCTTCATGACCAAGATAATGACGATGGTGATTATCATTCACCTAGAGCCAGACATCCTGGAATGTGAAGTCAAGTAGGCCTTAGGAAGCATCACTATGAACAAAGCTAGTGGAGGTGATGGAATTTCAGTTGAGCTATTTCAAATCCTGAAAGACGATGCTGTGAAAGTGCTGCACTCAATATGCCAACAAATTTGGAAAACTCACCAGTGGCCATAGGACTGGAAAAGGTCAGTTTTCATTCAAATCCCAAAGAAAGGCAATGCCAAAGAATGCTCAAACCACCACACAATTGCACTCGTCTCACTCACTAATAAAGTAATGTTCAAAATTCTCCAAGCCAGGCTTCAGCAATACGTGAACCGTGAACTCCCTGATGTTCAAGCTGGTTTTAGAAAAGGCAGAGGAACCAGAGATCAAATTGCCAACATCCGCTGGATCATGGAAAAACAAGAGAATTCCAGAAAAACATCTATTTCTGCTTTATTAACTATGTCAAAGCCTTTGACTGTGTGGATCACAATAAACTGTGGATAATTCTTCAAGAGATGGGAATATCAGACAACCTGCCCTGCCTCTTGAGAAATCTGTATGCAGGTCAGGAAGCAACAGTTAGAACTGGACATGGAACAACAAGCTGGTTCCAAACAGAAAAAGGTGTACCTCAAGGCTGTATATTGTCACCCTGCTTATAATGGCACCCCACTCCAGTACTCCTGCCTGGGAAATCCCATGGGTGGAGGAGCCTGGTAGGCTGCAGTCCATGAGGTCGTGAAGAGTCTGACACGACTGAGCGACTTCACTTTCACTTTTCACTTTCATGCATTGGAGAAATGGCAACCCACTCCAGTGTTCTTGCCTGTAGAATCCCAGGGACGGGGCAGCCTGGTGGGCTACTGTCTGTGGGGTCGCAGAGTCAGACATGACTGAAGTGACTTAGCAGCAGCAGAGTATATCATGAGAAACACTGGGCTGGAAGAAACACAAGCTGGAATCAAGATTGCCGGGAGAAATATCAATAACCTCACATATGCAGATGACACCACCCTTATGGCAGAAAGTGAAGAGGAACTAAAAAGCTTCTTGATGAAAGTGAAAGAGGAGAGTGAAAAAGTTGGCTTAAAGCTCAACATTCAGAAAACAAAGATCATGGCATCCAGTCCCATCACTTCATGGGAAATAGATGGGGAAACAGTGGAAACAGTGTCAGACTTTATTTTGGGGGGCTCCAAAATCACTGCAGATGGTGACTGCAGCCATGAAATTAAAAGAAACTTACTCCTTGGAAGAAAAGTTATGAGCAACCTAGATAGCATATTCAAAAGCAGAGACATTACTTTGCCAAGAAAGGTCCATCTAGTCAAGGCTATGGTTTTCCTGTGGTCATGTATGGATATGAGAGTTGGACTGTGAAGAAAGCTGAGTGCCGAAGAATTGATGCTTTTGAACTGTGGTGTTGGAGAAGACTCTTGAGAGTCCCTTGGACTGCAAGGAGATACAACCAGTCCATTCTGAAGGAGATCAGCCCTGGGATTTTTTTTGGAGGGAATGATGGATGCTAAAGCTAAAACTCCAGTACTTTGGCCACCTCATGTGAAGAGCTGACTCATTGGAAAAGACTCTGATGCTGGGAGGGATTGGGGGCAGGAGGAGAAAGGGACGACCGAGGATGAGATGGCTGGATGGCATCACTGACTCGATGGACGTGAGTCTGAGTGAACTCAGGGAGTTGGTGATGGACAGGAGGCCTGGAGTGCTGCGATTCATGGGGTCACAAAGAGTCGGACACGACTGAGCAACTGAACTGAACTGGGTTCAGGGACGGTGGACAATGAAGCTAGTCTCCTCTGAGGTGGTCCTCTCGCTCCATAATTGTTGGATTAGAGAACTATGATTTATCAAGATGAGAAAGACAAACTATGATTTGTCAAGATGGGAAAGACATTGCCCAGTGCCTGTGCTTTTTCCACCCCAACTCCCAATATTATCCTCACTGATCATACATGAAGCAGCCACTTTACTATAATTTCTGGAACTTAATTATCCAATACCTATATTGCTTCTCTCTTAGGGAGTCTATGCTCAAAATATTTTAATAAATAGAAACTTCAATGAATGGCACTGCTCTATAGTGTAGCACGCTGTCTGTACATCCCCTATGGTACCCAGAACATCAGTCCATTGGTTATAGACCATTGAATATAGGGACTCTCTTTCCAACTACCAAAGTTTCCTTTTCACAGGACAACTGACCTTTTCAGCTTTATACCCCACATTGTGCCTGAACAAGCCAAGAAGCTCTGTAAACATGCAGAGTGAAAAAGAATAGTGGTAGATTCAATGACAGGCCAACAAGAGTTGAAGATAACTGGAAAAATTCAAAGTTAACAAAACACAAGTTACAGATGAGAAAAAAATTTTAAAAATCACACATCTGATAAAGAATGTAAACAGATATGCAAAGAACTCTCAAAATTCAATGAGATAACAATTTAAAAGGGGATGAAAGATTTCAGCAGACATTTTATCAAAGAAACTTTATATAGTATATATATAAACTATATATAGAGCAAATAAATGAATGAAAAAAGTCCCAAATCATTAGTCATTAGATAAATGCCAATTAAAAACCACAAAGGATACTATACACCCCCATTAGAATGGCTAATTTTTTTTAAAGGGGAAAATACTAATTGTTAATATGACCAACCTAGATAGCATATTCAAAAGCAGAGACATTACCTTGCCGACTAAGGTCCATCTAGTCAAGGCTATGGTTTTTCCTGTGGTCATGTATGGATGTGAGAGTTGGACTGTGAAGAAGGCTGAACGCTGAAGAGTTGATGCTTTTGAACTGTGGTGTTGGAGAAGACTCCTGAGAGTCCCTTGGACTGCAAGGAGATCCAACCAGTCCATTCTGAAGGAGATCAGCCCTGGGATTTCTTTGGAAGGAATGATGCTAAAGCTGAAGCTCCAGTACTTTGGCCACCTCATGCAAAGAGTTGACTCATTGGAAAATACTTCGATGCTGGGAGGGATTGGGGGCAGGAGAAGAAGGGGACGACCGAGGATGAGATGGCTGGATGGCATTACTGATTCGATGGACGCGAGTCTGAGAGAACTCTGAGAGTTGGTGATGGACAGGGAGGCCTGACGTGCTGCGATTCATGGGGTCTCAAAGAGTCAGACATGACTGAGCGACTGAACTGAACTGAACTGAATAAGGAATGGCATGGAAAATATCAAGTATTAACAAGGATAAGCCGAACTCCCATTCATTGCTGATGCAAAAGCAAAATGAAGTACAATCACTTAAGAAAATAGCTTGACATTTTCCTATTAAGTTAAATATACACTTACAATATGATCTAGCAGTATTAGTTCTAGGTATTTAACAAAGATAAATGAAAACTCATGTTCAAACAAAAGCCTATATACAGATGTTTATAGCAGACTTAATCATCATTGTCAAAACCTTGAAGCAGCCAAATGAACTTCAACTTGTTGATGAATAAACAAACTGTTGTATTATCTTTACAATGTAATACATCTCAACAATAAGGGATGAATTTTTGATATGCTTGACAACGTGAACGTATCTCAAACGCATTATGCTAAGTGAAGGAAGCCCAGTTTCATATGATTTCACCTGTATAACATTCTGGAAAAGGCAGAATTATAGAAACAGAAAACAGATCGATGATTGTCTAGGGGCTTGGGGTGCAGGAAGGCATGAGAGAAATTTTGGAGGGTAGTGGGGCTTTTCTGTGTCTTAATTGTTGTGGTGGTTGTTACATGGCTGTATGTAGTTGCCAAAATTCATTTATTTCACACACCCAAAACTGAATTTTATTATGTAAATGAAGTGAATTAATAAATTTTAAAAGGTCAAGAGTACCTATAAGAGAAGAGAATAAATTAATAAAAGAGTGGATCTATTCCATATGTGCAACTGAATCGCTCTGCTATACACCTGAAACTGACGTAACGTATAAATCAACTATATTTCAATAATTTATTCTTTTTAATGGTTGAGTTGTTTGAAGTACAAATTGACCCAAATAATTCCAGCCTCTTGATTAGAGATTTGGCTCTATCCGTAATGTCTGGCAGGGGGCAAGAGTTCGGTGATGGACTCACTCTGCAGGGTCTTTTCTTATCCATCTCCAAGTAGTTAAATCACAGGAATCCTAAAGTCCTAACCTGGACACAACTCCTCTAGATACAACTGGCTACTCTCATTTTGAAGTCATTTCTCTCACTTCAAAACCACAATAGCAGTTTCTCTGGACCTCACTTATGACATCAACCAATGTAAAATCATTAAGATTATGATAGACCCCCTGCTAGACTGTGAACCCAACTGTGAGGGTTTAGATCCTTATCACCCCACACAGTGTCAGCACACTGCAAAAACAGAGATCAAGAACTGCATAGAGATAAAAAGCTATGCTTCCTCAGAACTTCTTAATATGCATAGCATGCTCTCCCACCCAAAATAATTCATAGCTGAGGTAAAGAATGAACTGTTAGGCATTTCCTACATCTGTTCATTCATTCACTGAGTATTTACTGAGCACCTAATAACTGCAAAGTCTTCTGCGAGGCACTAAAGATACAATGGTAAACAAAACTGTGTCTGTCCCCATGGAGATTTCCTTTGAGAAAAGGTGACAGATATTAAATAACTAAATCACTAGACACTTAAACAAGTAATTATACAATTAATAATTTAGTTGCTGTATGAATGGATACCATGAAAAAAATGCAGGGCAATATGAAAAAGTATATGACAGGGATCTTAACTGAGCCTGAATGTTTGGAGGGGAGGGAAGGCTGTGTGCTGAAGACCTACCTGCCTTTTGAGCTGACTGGTGTAAACTGAAGGAGTGAGGGGCGAAGTTTAGAAGAGAGTGTGCCAAGCCTTAAGAAGAAAAGAAACACACTGAAAGAATCTCAGGAAGCTTCATTGCCAGGTTCAAGACAGTCAAATACAACAAGATATAGGTAACAGGTAGACACGAGAACACACGGGCAATATGTAAGGAACTGAAAGTTTATATTAATAATAATAGGAAATACTTCCAGGATTTTCATCAGAGGAGAGGAGATACAGAGGAGATTTTCACTAGAGGGGATACAGGATTTAATTTGCCGTTTTAAAAAGATAGTGCTGGTTGTCATGTGAAGAATGGACTGCAGGGAATCAGAATGGAGGGGCAACAGTCAGTGACAAAGCTACTGTAGAAAAGGCCAAGAATGAAATAGTGTGCCTTGGACTGGAATGATAGTTAAGATGAAGAGAAGTGGACAGAGCTGCATAAAAGAACTGAGATAGGCTAAAGAGAAGTGCAGAGTAAGAAAGGCAACTCAGTTCAGAGGCTCTTGGACCTCAACCTCACAGTTCCAATTATGGGATCCCAGAGAGCTGGAATCAGAAGCGACCCAACAGTTTTACAGATGAAACACAGATTTAGAAAAGTTAAGGAATTTGCCCACGGTCACCCAGGAAAGTAGCAACAGAGCTGAACCATAGTATCAAATCTTTTACATTTTTTGCCCTTTTTGTCATTTATACATTTTAGAGTTTAAATTCAATCTCTTTCTTTATTCTTCATTTTTAAAGCAAACACAGTAACATGTCATACATGGGTCATGGTGCATAAGAGAAACCCCAAGACACTTAGACATAAAACACAGGAGACTGTAAGATAGCAATGAGATAAAAACAGGACCTATTTGTTCACCAGTTCAGTTCAGTTGTTCAGTCGCTCAGTCATGTCTGACTCTTTGTGACCCCATGAACCACAGCACGCCAGGCCTCCCTGTCCATCATGAACTCCTGGAGTCCACCTAAACTCATGTTCATTGAGTCGGTGATGCCATTCAACCTCATCCTCTGTTGTCCCCTTCTCCTCCTGCCCTCAATCTTTCCCAGCATCAGGGTCTGTTCAAATGATTCAGCTCTGCAGATCAGGTGGCCAAATTATTGGAGTTTCAGCTTCAACATCAGTCCTTCCAATGAACACCCAGGACTGATCTCCTTCAGGATGGACTGGCTGGATCTCCTTGCAGTCCAAGGGACTCTCAGTTCAAAAGCATCAATTCTTTAGCTCTCAGCTTTCTGTATAGTCAAACTCTCACATCCATACATGACTACTGGAAAATTTGTTCACCGCTGTATCCTAAAGCTTAGCAAATGCCAGGTTCATTAAATTGTCTTAATAAAATACTGCTTAATGAATGGATACACTTGCTTTTGCCACTATATTAAGAAATACAATTGAAAAATAATACAAATTACAAATAGTTTACAGTCATCAAAGCCAAAGTAAATGGCCGAGAATCATAGGACCATAGGCTTGTTTTCAAACTACAGGCATTTTAATTTTTAGAAAATTTGTATATAAACAAATATCTGGAGCAAACGAAATTCTTTCTTGACAAGAGTTTACCTGCATTTGAAAATGTGGATTCTTATGGGTAAACATCCACCTTCAAGTGCAAAAATCTCAGTCCTACTCTCATAATATATGAAGGAAAATCAGTAGTATTTACCCATATGCCAAGTGCATGGTGTCAGTTTCCAAGTTTATTCAAGTGAGTATCTGCTTACATACTTGCCTTTGCTAATTACAGGAAAACTTTGAAGTGTATTAACTCACTGGATCTCCAGAACAACTCTGCAAAGTAGGTAGGGCCCATATGATCATCTTCATTTTATAAAGACAGAGAGTCACATGGAGACAAGATGTGACTTGAGTCCAGGATACTTTTTCTCTGCATTACATACAGTGAGTTATTCAGGACTTTTTCCAAACCCCCATAGCACTAAGATTTAAGTTTATTACACTAATAAAAAATAAAATGCTCAAATGTTCCTCTCCTAGATCACAGATTGGGGGTGTGTGTCTTGGGAAGACCTCTGAATTCACTGTGATCTCTTCTTTTTTGACGTGTTTTACTTTAAGGAACCATTCTAGAAAGTGCTATGGTATCTATCATACACAACCTGAAATTTATCTGCTACTGTATACTTCAAAAGACATTTACAATAGAACAGTGACTTTCAAAAGTAGTTTGGAAGTCTTTCAAAACTTTCACATATAGAGTTCCAATGAGTGAAAGTGAAAGTCACTCAGTTATGCCCAACTCTTTGCGACCTCATGAACTGCAGTTCTCCAGGCTTCTTTGTCCATGGGATCTCCCAGGCAAGAATACTGGGGCGGGTTGCCATTTCCTTCTCCCGGGGATCTTTCCAACCCAGGAATTGAACCTGGGTCTCCTGCATTGCAGAGTTCCCATATGACCCAGCAATTCCACGTCTATGTATATACCCAAGAGAAATGGAAAAAACATGTACATACAAAACTTGGACATAAATGTTCACATAGAATTATTCATAACAGAGAAGAAATGAAAACAATCAAATGCCCATCGATGATGGATGGATAAACAAGGGGGCTATTCACCAATAGAAGTTAGCAAAATACTCATAACATGCTGTAACATGGATGTACCTTGAAAACATTAAGTGAAAACATTATTCTAAGCCAGTCATGAAAAACGTCATATGATTCCATTTATAGGAAATGTCCAGAACAGATAAATCTATGGCAAAAGGAAGTAGACTAATGGTTTAGGAATGATGGAAAGGGGAAGAAGGGATGTGAACTGGCAGCTAATGAATAGAATTTTTATTTCAAGGGATGAATATGTTCTTAAATTTGGTGATGGCTGCTAACATAACAAGTTGCTACTGCTTTCAACACATGGAGTCTTCAGAAAGAAAATATGAAATAAACAATGTCCTCAGTAGTGAAAGGGTTAGAATTCCCTGGATATACCAGGAAAAAGAATAATAGGTTGGGAGTAAAACGCAAGGGTTTGTGTTCTGTTTCCCTGGTTCATTTGTTTACTGTTTTATGACTATGGTTAAGTTACATAGTCTCTCTAAGTTTCTGTTTCCTTATCTGCAAAATAAGGATAATAATATAATTTATTGCTTTTCTGATTATCAAATAATACAAATATTTTTAAATTTCTTACTTTATCTGTCAGCATTCCTTCATTTCTCTAACAATAAATATATACACTATTGGGCTTATAGAATGTGCCAGATGCAGTTCATGCTATTAACATCATTATATCAACTAATTATTATAGTGGGTGAACAACATCATATAGTGTAAGCAGATGTTGACTTCATTCTTTATTTCCAAAAATTTTTACTCCTTATTTATAACTATAAATATAAGTAGATTATAATATACTCAGATTATAATACAAAATTATTTTAAAAGGCTAGAAACAAAGTGAAATATATTTTTGCTTTCATACAATAATCACTATTAAAATTTGGGCTCATTCTACCAAAAGTTTTCTGTATCTGTGCACAAATGTGCTTATACACACATGCACACAGTGGTGTATGGTAAACCGTGATGGGGTTAGGATGGGGGCTGATTTGTAGCAATTTTTATTTTCCCCTTGGGTAAATACTCTCACCATAGCCAGTTTCAAACTACCAATGGTTTAATAGCTGGCTCACATAATTCCTGAAAATTGAATAAATAACTCTCAAAAGCCCTGCAATCTAAATGTCAGCAAACAACTGCCACTGTTTTAAAGATTTCAGATTTTGAAAACTTTATGCTATATGGTACCTATTTTACCAGTGGTCATGTATGGATGTGAGAATTAGACTGTGAAGAAAGCTGAGCACTGAGGAATTGATGCTTTTGAACTGTGGTGTTGGAGAAGACTCTTGAGAGTCCCTTGGACTGCAAGGAGATACAACCAGTCCATTCTGAAGGAGATCAGCCCTGGGTGTTCTTTGGAGGGAATGATGCTAAAGCTGAAACTCCAGTACTCTGGACACCTCATGTGAAGAGTTGACTCATTGGAAAAGACTCTGATGCTGGGAGGGTTTGGGGGCAGGAGGAGAAGGGGGCGACCGAGGATGAGATGGCTGAATGGCATCACCGACTTGATGGACGTGAGTTTTCGTGAACTCCAGGAGTTGGTGATGGACAGGGAGGCCTGGCGTGTTGCGATTCATGGGGTCACAGAGTCGGACACGACTGAGCGACTGAACTGAATTGAACCTGTTTTTAAACAGAAATATCTATCATAAACTCATTTCCTTATCACTTCTCTGGTGGCTCAGTTGGTAAAGAATCCACCTGCAATGCAAGAGACCAAGGTTCGATCCCTGGGTGGGAAAGATCCCCTGGAGAAGGAAATGGCAATCCACTCCAGTATTCTTGCCTGGAAAATCCCATGGACAGAGGAGCCTGGGAGGCTACAGTCAACAAACATAAAATTAATTTTAAAGACTCAACAGTATTCTCCATTTTTTTTTTTTGAATCCTCTATCAATGGATGATTACATTGCTTTTTTCAGCATTACCTATTTGAACAGAAGTGTGAAAAACAAACTTGTGAATACGTCTTTATGCATTTCTCTGATTATTTCCTCAGGATATATGTGTGCAAAGCTCATTAAAAGGTCAAAGGGAGGCACTTTTGTGTCTTTGAAACAAACAGTCAAGGTGTCCTCCACAGAACCTATTCCAGGTACACTCCTACACACAGGGTACCAGAACACCACACCTGGGCATGAGATCACCATGTCCTGTCCAGCACTAGACAGGACTGTTCCCCTTAATTCTTGCTAATCTAATGGGTGGAAAGTGACATCTCATTGTTGGTTTAATTTGTATCTATCTTACTCATGAATCTGAGCTTCTTTTTAGGATGAACTTGTTTCTCTTTTTGAACTGCCTGAACTTCTGGTTAAAAATCTTTTCATATTTTTTGAAGAATATATTTTATAGTGAATGGATTTCTTTTGTGCACAAGAGCTCCTTGTGTTGTGATGGCACTAACCACTGCCATATACCTATATTTTCCCAAATTTTCATTTGTCCTTTAACTTATAATATTGCGATGCTCCACCAATGTTGTCAATCTTTATGTAATCAAACATATCAAATTTTCTTTAATGGCCTCATCCTTGATGATTGATATATCTAGAAAGGCTTTTATTTCAACCTTGTCAAAACATTTGCATATATTTTCTTCTAGTACTTTTAGGTCTTAATTTATTTTTTAACCTTTAAATATTTATTTCAACTGAGATTTGTTTGGAAGTAAGGAATGAGGTAAAAAATTTAACTTTATTTTTATAGAAATTATCCAAATGTCCTAGCATTTAAATACATCTTTTCCACTGACTCTGGATGCTACCTTGGGCATCCGCCAGCTGCAGGGCTGGCTTCCTTGCTTTTCTGGATTTCTGTTTTCACTTCAATTTTGTCCTTGGAGAATTTCTTACCAACTCAGCAATTCATTTTAAAAGACATTTATTTTTAAATGCAGAATTTCTAGCTGCTTTACAGGAAAAGGGTTGTTTAGCGGACATGGTCCACCATACTGAGAAAAACTGAAATCTTCTCCAATCTATTTCTGATGTGCTGGTTAGCATGAACATTCAATAAATAGATAATGTCAGGGATCTGTACAAGTCCTTCCAATAACCTTTTGTGATAGTGAAAACGATTGCAACAACATCCCTACTAGTCCCTGGACCCTGACCATCTCTTCCTCCTCATCTCAGGTCTCTTCCTCCAGAGTTCTTTTCTTTTTTATTTATTTTGTGTGCATTTAAAAATATTTTTATTGAGGTATAATATAACATTATGTTAGTTTCAGGCATACAGCATAATGATTTGATATTTGCATATATGGTGAAATGTTCACCACAGTAAGTCTAGTTAACATTCATCACCATACATAGCTACTTTTTTTTCCCCCTTGGGATGAAGAATTTTAAGATTTACTCACTTAGCAAATTTCAATGGATAAATAGATAAAGAAGATGTACTATTACTACAGTATTATTCAGTTAAAAAAAGGAACTCTTGCCATTTGTGACAACACGGATGGACCTTGAGACATTATGTTAAGTGATATACATCAAACACCATATTATCTCATATGTGGAATCTAAACAAATACAATAAAATAAACAAAAACCTGAGTCCATAGATGCAGAGAACAGATTGGTAGTGGCCAGAGATGAGAGATCGAAAGGTGGGTGAAACAGGTTACAAACTTACAGTTACAAAATGAGTCATGGGGATATAATGCATAGCAGGAGGACTATAGTTAATAATACTGAATCATGTATTTGAAAGTTCCCCCCAGTCGTTGAAGTGCCAGCAACACTGGCATCATGATCCTTGTGGCTCAGGCCTTCACACATGACATCCACTGCCTTCTGCCGGCTATCTTCTCAAATAGATCCTCCCAACCATCTGACAATGAGAGTATTGTCCTATTACTTTTCATCAGTATAATGTCCTATAAATTATCATCACAGAACTTTTAAAAAATGTATTTATTTACTTATTTTCTTCTGTCCTACACCTTTTGCAAGAATTAAGCTTCATGAGGGCAGATATCATCTGTGCTTTGTTCACCAACGAATACAGAAGCAGAGTGTCCAGCACATACTGCTATACTATGAATGGGTGCGAAGTGTCCTAATTTTTTTTTACATGCCCTGTGGGAAAGGGAACATTAACAGGTGCCCAGGAAACATCTGCTGAGGTGGGTTCCACATCTAGTCATGAAGGACCAGTTCCCCTAGATGTGGGTATAATATAGATCTTTGACTTGTTTTTATAACATCACAGAGGAACTTTTTCAAAACAGGAGGGAAATACTTATCCTTCTGTGATTAAAAGTATAACATGCTTTAAAATGGTGGCTCAGCCGGTAAAGGATCTATCTGCAATGCAGGAGACGTGTGTTTGATCCCTGGGTCAGGAAGGTCCCTTGGAGAAGGAAATGACAACCCACTCCAGTATTCTTGCCTGGGAAATGACACGGACAGAGGGGCCTGGTGGGCTCCAGTCCATGGGGTCACAGAGTCGGACATGACTGGGTGACTGAACACCTGTGACTGTTAGTATAACTGGCACCATCCTGGCCCTGACAGCTGTTCCTGTCCTTCACCGACCCTACCCAGGACTGTACTGGACAGTGTGTCACTTCTTTGTCATCAAGGGCTTTGTAGTTAGTAGATACTGCTTAATAATTACTAGGGTCCGGTGGCCTCTATGCTCTGTTAGTCCCCACAAAATGATGAAAGCCTTTGCTGACATATTCCCAGCACCCACAAGACTGGTTACTCATTCTTGAATTTTGACTTAGAGATGCATGTCCTGCTTCCAAGGGCCTACCTTCTTACCCTCGGTTAACTATAAAATTGTTCCCATGGCCCCTTCTTGGCACAGAGAGCAGCTACAAATGCTTCTGAATACTTGTCCACCCAATCCAGATCCCAGCCTGTAAGTTACCTATAAGAAACTGATCCACTGACTATAATGAGCTACCTGCCTTATTTTTCAGCCTCAAGATGCTTCTCAGTTCAGTGGGGGCATTTGCTCCCTCTGTCCTTCAATACACACACACACAGTCACTCACTCACTCACATACACAAAGAAACAGTTTCTATAATGAAAAAAGATAAAATATTCCAGGCCCACCAGGAATAAAATGGAACTCAGAGTGAATCTACCACCAAATATCAAAATTCATACCCAAATACCACTAAAAACTAGCAGGAAAAAAACTGGCATTATTAGACCAAAAACTATTTTCTAAGACTATACATTAAAATGTTTCCCAGGTGGCATAGTCAGTAAAGAATCCACTTGCCAATTTAGGAGATACAAGAGACTTAGATTCAATATCTGGGTCAGGAAGATGATCTGGAATAGGGAATGGCAAGCCACTCCAATATTCTTGCCTGGGAAATCTCATCGACATAAGAGCCTGGTGAACTATATAGTTCATGGAGTTGCAAAGAGTCAGACACAACTGAGCTAGTTTGTGGTGGTATATATCTAAAAAATGTCTGAGCCACATGAAAACATCATTTACCAAGTCCCTAAACACTTAAGAGGAGGGAAAGAGCCTGTTGTACTTGGGCCAGAAGGAAAAGACAACGAGTTCCAATTAATGTTTCTGAGTTAGCCACATGGGAAGCCAAATGAATAATGCCAACATAACCTTGAATACCTTGATATTGAATCATTTGCCTTGGAAATGAACAGAGATCATTCTGTTGCAGCAATACATGAACCGTGAACTTCCAGATGTTCAAGCTAGTTTTAGAAAGGCAGAGGAACCAGAGATCAAATTGCCAACATCTGCTGGATCATCAAAAAAGCAAGAGTTCCAGAAAAACATCTATTTCTGCTTTACTGACTATGCCAAAGCCTTCGTGTGGATCACAATAAACTGTGGAATATTCTGAAAGAGATGGGTATATCAGACCACCTGACCTGCTTCCTGAGAAACCTGTATGCAGGTCAGGAAGCAACAGTTAGAACTGGACGTGGAACAACAGACTGGTTCCAAATAGGAAAAGCAATACATCAAGGCTGTATATTGTCACCCTGCTTATTTAACTTATATGCAGAGTACATCATGAGAAAAGCTGGGCTGAGGAAGCACAAGCTGGAATCAAGATTTCCAGGAAAAATATCAATAACCTTAGATATGCAGATGATACCACCCTTATGGCAGAAAGTGAAGAACTAAAGAGCCTCTTGATGAAAATGAAAGAGGGGAATGAAGAAGTTGGCTTAAAGCTCAACATTCAGAAAACTAAGATCACGGCATCTGGTCCCATCACTTCATGGAAAATAGATGGGGAAACAGTGGAAACAGTGAGAGACTTTATTTTGGGGGGGCTCCAAAATCACTGCAGATGGTGACTGCAGCCATGAAATAAAAGATGCTTACTCCTTGGAAGTAAAGTTATGACCAGCCTAGACAGCATATTCAAAAGCAGAGACATTGCTTTGCCAAGAAAGGTCCGTCTAGTCAAGGCTATGGTTTTTCCAGTGGTCATGTATGGATGTGAGAGTTGGACTATAAAGAAAGCTGAGTGCCGAAGAATTGATGCTTTTGAACTGTGGTGTTGGAGAAAATTCTTGAGAGTCCCTTGGACTGCAAGGAGATCCAACCAGTCCATCCTGAAGGAGATCAGTCCTGGCTATTCATTGGAAGGACTGATGTTGAAGCTGAAATTTCAATACTTTGGCCACCTAATGCACAGAGCTGACTCATTTGAAAAAACCCTGATGCTGGAAAGATTGAGGGCAGGAGGAGAAGGGGATGACAGAGGGTGAGGTTGAATGGCATCACCGACTCAATGAACATGAGTTTGGGTGGACTCCAGGAGTTCGTGATGGACAGGGAGGCCTGGCGTGCTGTGGTTCATGGGGTCACAAAGAGTCGGACATGACTGAGCGACTGAACAACTGAACTGAACCTTGAATACTACAATTAACAGTTTCCCATTCCCCTCAAACCCACTACATCCGCACTGAACCACTGTTCCGGCATGCATCTGCGATCTTGTTTAGAGCTGCTTTCCTTTAGGAACTTTTTTATGACCTTGGAAAAATATGTTATCTGAATATATGCAATTGTAGTGCACTGTAGTATATGCTTCAGGAAGCAACAAATCAATTTTGACATAGTATTTGCACCATGAAAAAAATCACATCGTATGTTCTCTGTTTTTTCAATTGGCTGAAATGTTTCCTTTTAAATGTGTGTGCTCTGTATCAATTATTGACAGACAGTTTTGGTTGGCATATTTAGAAAATGAAGAGTTTTAATCATACAGAATTAAGTGGTAGCATGGTACTGAGCAAACAGCATGCATTTTAAAGTCAGTCGTGTAGACAAGTTTTACTACTGAGTAATAGTTATGTTGTTCAGTTGCTAAGTTGTGTCCGACTCTGTGACCCCATGGACTGTAGTCTGCCAGGCTCCTCTGTCCCTGGGATTTCCAAGCAAGAATACTGGAGTGGGTTGCCATTTCCTTCTCCAGGGGATCTCCCCAACCCAGGGATTGAACTCAAGTCTCCTGCATTGGCAGGTGGATTCTTCACCACTGAGCCACCTGGGAAGCCCTCATAATAGGGCTTTTCAGTTAAGTGAGCTTTTTAAATTCACTTTTCTGAATCTGGAGTTCCTCACTGGTAAAGACAGATGAAAACATTTATCTCTATCTTATGAGGTTATTTAGAAATTTATGTACTATTTTGTGTTAATACATACATATACACAACTCCCTAATTCAATTAAGGTTATCTCCCTCACCTTCCTTCTTTTTTATTAAACACACACACTCTGCTATATAGTTATTACCAATTTACAGAGAATTAGAATAAAAGATATTTAAAACCATGCTTAGTTTAACAAGATCTTCCTTTAGTGATTAAAAAATTCAATATTACATAATGCTTCATGGCTATTTTTGCAGTCATAAATTATCATTGCATTGTAGTTGAGAGGAAGAACATTTTTAATAACAGGATATTTAGAGTAATAAAGGTGAAATAGCTAAGAGCTTGCTTTAATAAGTAACCAGAAACAAAGACCCTGCCTCCACTTTCTTCCTGAAATCCCCCTTAGCATCTCACTAAGAATAGTACATGCCATGGGAGGGACTCCTCCAACACTTCCATTTACTAACTGCTTTATTCACAATTTCCAGTATTTCAACCATCCTCCAAACAAAGCAATACCTTTCTCTTAGACCTAAATACAAGCTGGGTTTCTACTGAGCCTCAAGCAATACACTGCTAATAGAAAAGACTTTTACAGCTCAGTGTCAATTGCAAACAGACTGTTTCTGCCCTAGACCTTAGGTATGCAGAGTGCATAGGGAACTCTCTTGCCTGCCATCTCCTCTTCCTTCATTACCATGCCGGCAATGCACGGTTCCCTGCCTCCACCATCTCTGCCGTATTCTGCCTTCACAATACAAGTATCTTAAAGATGCTGATGGCACTCTTGGCTAGAAGAACACTAGATACAAGGAAACTCCTACAATATTTCAGGCTTCTATTTCATCTCATCATTTTAATATACTAAGAAGAAAGGAAAGAGGACGTAGAGACAAACAACAGAAGCTGAGCTATTCTGAAATGACACCATTCAATGTAAAGTTCAGTTAGAAAGGGTGAGTATTTAAGTGTGGTATCTTTCAAAAAAGTGTGTGTGTGTTTTTAATGACCTGAAAAAGTATATAACCGGGATTGCATCAAATGCAGCAATGTTCCTCTACAGAAAGACTCTGTAGCTCTTTGTCTTTGTATCTCTCTGACTCTGTCTCTATTACTATATCTTCTCTTTCTTTGTCTCTCCTTTTTCTTTCCTCTTCTCTCCTCACCCCCACTCCTCTTTGTTTTCCTTTACCTTGAGTGAACAATAAAAAACCGCTGAAAAGACATTTAGAAGCAAGCCATGGATGTCAAAAAGTCCTGTATAAGAGAAATTCAGTTTTCCCCAGGAGACTAGATAGATCAAAAAGTCCAAAGCAAATTAGAAAATATGAGGCTTTCTACGTGAAAAGCAAAAATTAGTTCATTAAGAGTTCTGGGGCCATCTGACGTCCCAAAGATCTAGGGAAAGACAGAATTAACTCTGATGCATCAATTTAATTTATTAAGTATAAAATGTTTGAACAGCAAAGTAGTCCACAATGAATGATTAGAGGTATCTTCCAAAAGTGAAAAAGGGTAAACAAAGCTAGACTAAATAATGGTCAACAATGGTTGAGAACTGCTTGAGAACAATAATTTGTATATCTGTGCTTGCCTTAACACTAATAGAGATCTATATTTCAATTAAGAATCAAATAAAACCCACAATATTATATTAACAAAGAGCTATATTTATATAGAAAAAGCTACCAGTGACTGATGGATGACCTCTCTATTTCTTTTCTTTTGAGTATCTACGTAAGTTCCTTGAAGGAAGCATAGCTGGCAAATACTCTTCAGTTCATCCCTCTCCCTGGTATGGAAAGCCCAAACTTTAAAGGGACCACAATGTTCTGTTATATAAGTTATGGGAAAAATGCAAACATCAGTAAAGTGGCGTATATATCAAAATGCACAGTAATGATCTATATGGGAAAAGAATCTAAGAAAGAGTGGATGTATGTATATGTATAACTGACTCACTTTGTTGTACACAACACTGTAAATCAACCATACTCCAATAATTTTTTTAAATGCATACTCCTGCCTAGCTTAAGGAGTACTTCAAAAAATATGAAAGTATCTTGGAAGTTAACAAAAAAAATAAACAATGATGTCAAGGAGCCTTAAACTATTATTACAGACCTTACAAACACTGTAGGAAAGGGTATTTATTTCCTAATAATGTAAAGTTATACCAGGAGTTTTGATTCTGATGGCAGAAGGAGAAAAGAAATTCATGAAAATAACAGAACTCAGCCAAGTTTAGATTATCAAGTGTGTGACTGTTTTGTCTCTTTTCTCTCATTTTCTCAACCATCTTATATTTTCATTGTTCCCACTGCCTCTAAAACAGAGAAAGACAAAAGAAGGCAATTCTGTATATTGCTTTTATAGGTTTGTATGGCAGGTACTTGAAATTATGACCAAGGTTCTCATATTATTTATAAAATTTACCCATTTTCTCCCTGTCCCTCAAAAATAAATGAACAATTGCAACACCCAGTGGATTTTAGAATAAAGCAAACTTTGGGTTTTTTTTTTAATTGAGGATAGAAGTATATTTTATTTTCTACAGAAATTCATCTGTTAAATACAAAAGCTGTTTTAAAAGTAGTGAAATAAAATGGGTTATGATTGGCCCAGTAGTGAGTCGGTGGTAATCAGATGGTGATTTGGTTCTCTAAAGCTCATCTAAATATGGTAGAAACAAATGTTAAGGGGTGAGGGGTGGGATGGGCCTGCAGAAACAAAGGTGATTCAAAGGGCAAGAAAGTCTTATAAGCCAGACATTGCCACTGAGAACCATGTATACTCACGTATTCCCTACAAAAATAGTGTCCTCTTTTAATTCATACATGTGAAGGAAAAATCAGGTCATTTTTCTAAACATAGATTTATCACTGCATTACAAGAAGCCTTTCTAGAGAATTTATAACTGCAAAGTCAGCATCACACCAATAAATTGTAGTACCCTAATATCTTTTCAATACCCACCCTTGGGAAGTACAAGTAACTAAACATAAACATCAGTCTTTCAAAGCATTAAAAAAAAAAGAGAAAAGAAAAGAAAACAAGAGTGAAGATAGCTGCTCCCAAGAAGAAACATTTAAAGGACATCAGGGTGAATGTTATAATTCCAATGACCTTTAGGTCTAAGAATAAAATGAAACTGTATTCTTCTCACATTCTCTAAATGTTTGGACTAAATTGCATAGAAACAAAATGTGTTCAGGATGACCAGCCATGAGCAACAGAGATAGGACTGAATGTCACAAGTACACCCAAGTAAGGAGTTTTTCAAAAAGCTATTCAAATAATATGAGACCATGGGAGCTGGCAACAAATTGAATATTTGCCCCAAACTGAAGGAACCATTGCTTGGCACTAAAATACAATAGATCCTTGTAGAAGAAAAACAACAACAAAGAACTGCCCAAGTGTATCTAAAATGCATTAAACAAAAATATTTCCTTCACCTGCAGGGATTCCTGTCCTCCACAATCTGTTCCCAACCTACCTTTCCAGCTTGGCTTCTAAACACCTTCACACTATCCCTTCAGCCAAACGGAACTATTCTGTTCCCAAATAAGAGATGTATTTTCTCCTAGAAAAGAGCAGTTGTTCTTTGATTGAGAAATCTTCAATACTGCCCTACAGGATTAATAACTTTCTCTGCTCTCTCATGCAATTTTGTTTGGTATTTTTTTTCTCTTCTTTCTCTCAGACTTGACTGTAAGATTCTTACAATAAGAACTTTTCATTATTTACCCTGGATTCTAACAATGTTAAATGGTCAAACACATGCTATTTAGAATAAAGTGAAATCACTGTAAGACAAATATTTCATTAGAAATAATTAAATAATAGGAATGGTGTATCTTGGATATGTCCATGGTTTATTGTCAGACCCACAATGTTCTTTAATAAAAAAGCAATAATGAAGAACTGGTTGAGATTTTGCTATTGTCAGTTGGTTTAGTTGGCTGGATGGTTAGGTTTGTTGTTGCTAATCGGTTGGTTGCTTTGGTTTATATGTAAGGACACAGAGAAACAGCATGATTAAATGACCTTAATGTCATTAAACAGCTCATTAAGTTAAACAGTCAGATCTTGAATCAATATCTTGATTCCTGCTAAGCCACAATGCTACACAGTGTTATTCATTTCCAATAAGTCACACTATTATTTCCACTCTCGGCAAATTTCTTAAAAATAATGATAAAAACATCAGGGAATCTTACCTCTGTTAGCATAAGAAAGCCCTAAGGTTAGGCAATGTGGTATAAAAGAAAGAACTTGGCTTTTAGAGGAAAGATGGCCTTTGAAACCCTATCAGAAGTACTGCTAACTGAGGCCAACCCCACACTCCCCTCTCACCTTTTCCTCCCTACTCGCCCCCTACCCCGGCTCTATATTTCCTAATTTATAAGAGGGTTGTAAGAATTTCTACACCCCACCCCCATCACAGTGTTTTCTGTGAAACTAATGATAATGTGTGAAAAATCTAGCCCTGCACCTGGCACACAGTCAACAGTTTGTTGACTCTGAAATAAAAAGCCGTATTCAAAGATGTGAGTGTATGTGTGTGTGTGTGTGTGTCTGTGTGTGCACGCGCACGTGTGCGTGTGCATTTGGGGAAGAAAATTCATTGCTATCATTTTTCATATGGTCTGTAGCAAATAATTTTGAGATGGCAGCATTTTTCAAATTCATCAGATTATACATGGTACCATTCTAACTACCTCCCCAACTTGGAATCACAATTTCTGAATATTTATTTCTACTCTAAAGGTGGCTTTAACAGTTCAACTTTCTAACATGCTGCCAAAGAAACACACCAAAAGGGAAGTGTGTGACAAATTAGTTTGCTTTTAGAATCTTGCAAAGGAGAGCTTCTTTGCATATAATATTGGAAATATTTAATTGTATGATAAGCAAAAATGGGAATATTGAGTCTTGAGCTTACATTACAGTGATTTTCTTCCTTGTGGGTAGAAAACATCTCAAATGAGGGGGAAGAGGGAGTAAAAATAATTCTCATGTATTAATTAAAAAACATAACAATCTATTACAGGGTGGTCCTTTAACAATTAGCAAAACTCATGTTCCCTAGGATCTTAATATATTTTTCTAAATTATTTATATGCTAGTAGAGTCCAAGGGGAATGTATTTAGTAAAAATAATATCTATCTTAGGAACTGAGGAAATAGCTGCAGTCACAGTTTTGTTAAGTACTAGCTGTATGACTTTGGATAGCTCTCAGCCACTCTGATTCTAATTTTCTGACCCCTAAAAGGGAGTTAAAATACCTTGACTGCTGCGTTTTGGGTGTGAGAACTAAATGACAAAGTATGTAAAATTCAAATCAAATTTTATTTCAGCAAAGGGAGCTTTATTATCACCTCTATAACTGTAACATTATAATTATATTATCACTACTAAAATCATTCAAGCTTTAATTCCTTAAAAGAGAGTAAATACTGATTTTTGATTATTTGCTTTTATTACTATCAGAAATGAAATGTTGATTCCACACTCCCCAGTGAAGATGGAAATCACAGTACTGCTATAGAAAGACTATGCTTTCTAGTCAGAATTGATCCCACACTCCCCAGTGAAGATGGAAATCACAGTACTGCTATAGAAAGACTATGCTTTCTAGTCAGAATTGTGTGCCTTAAAGTCCAGTTGACTGTATTTGAAATGCTCCACATAGAAATAAAACTGTTGTGTCATTGTGATTTCTTTTTTAAATTTGGAACTTTCCTTTAGAGAAGGGCCCGCACGAAGGAGTCCAGAGGAACAAGATAAAACAAATATCACAAGCATGTACAGAGCTTTAGGGTTTTCAAGATACCTCTCTTTGTTCACATCAATCCTGTGGTTCCGTTAACACGGGTACCTGAAGCACAGGAAGGGCCTTTGAAAGCCTAACCAGTCTACTGTCATCTACTCTGTTGTAAAAGGCATGATGCAGGAGAGGTTGGTTCATCGGATCCCTTTTTCCCTCTCATAGCTCAGAGCCAGTTCCCCTTTTATTTTTGTCAATAACACTTACTTTTTGTTCCTCTCCTTCCAACTAGGAAGTGCATCACAGACACAGACACAATATACCTTTTCATAAGGAAGGCAAATGAATATGGGCCAGATGGGCCGAGGGCATTACAACATGTTTCCTGCTCCCATGGTGACTCAATGGGGCTGGTATGAGAACGTATTTTATTCAAGAAATCAGCTTCCCTGGCAGAATTATGAGTCAGTTCCTGGGTAAAAAGCTCACTCTCCAACAACATCTGAGGGGGTGGTGGTGGGGGCTCCTTGGATGGATTACAGTAAAGGTCATTCAGAAAAGCAACACTGCCAGGACCAGTGGGGAGGCACCAGCCCTAATGAGCCACTACCTCCTGAGAATTCACTGATCTCTAACAAGGTTAACAAGGTCATTTTTCCATTTCCCTTCAAGGTGAGGACATAAAACTACATTGATGAATTGCTAGTATGAATACAAACAAGTTCAATTATAAACTTTATAATTGACCAATTATATAGTTGACCAACTTGGGCAAAAAAAAAAATGTGAAGGGACAGTTTTTCATTCATTTTATATATATATATTCCTACCTATACTTATCAATGCACTGGTCACAGCAAACACCCTCTTCCAACAACACAAGAGAAGACTCTACACATGGACATCAACAGATGGTCAACACCAAAATCAGACTGATTATATTCTTTGCAGCCAAAGATGGAGAATCTCTATACAGTCAACAAAAAAAAGACCAGGAGCTGACTGTGGCTGAGATCATGAACTCCTTATTGCCAAATTCAGACTTAAACTAAAGAAAGTAGGGAAAACCTCTAGACCATTCAGGTATGACCTAAATTAAATCCCTTATGATTATATAGTGTAAGTGAGAAATAGATTTAAGGGACTAGATCTGATAGAGTACTTGATGAACTATGGATGGAGGTTTGTGACATTAAAGGAGACAGGGATCAAGAACATCCCTATGGAAAAGAAATGCAAAAAAGCAAAATGGCTGTCTGAGGAGGCCTTACAAATAGCTGGGAAAAGAAGAGAAGTGAAAAGCAAAGGAGGAAAGGAAAGATATAAGCATCTGAATGCAGAGTTCCAAAGAATAGCAAGAAGAGATAAAAAAAAGCCTTCCTCAGCAACCAATGCAAAGAAACAGAGGAAAACAACAGAATGGGAAAGACTAGAGATCTCTTCAAGAAAATTAGAGATACCAAGGGAATATTTTATGCAAAGAGGGCTCGATAAAGGACAGAAATGGTATGAACCTAACAGAAGCAGAAGATATTATGAAGAGGTGGCAAGAATACACAGAAGAATTGTACAAAAAAATCTTCACGACCCAGATAATCACAATGGTGTGATCACTGACCTAGCGCCAGACATCCTGGAATGTGAAGTCAAGTGAGCCTTAGAAAGCATCACTATGAACAAAGCTAGTGGAGGTGATGGAATTCCAGTTGAGCTGTTTCAAATTCTGAAAGATGATGCTGTGAAAGTGTTACACTCAATATGCCAGCACATTTGGAAAATTCAGCAGTGGCCACAGGACTGGAAAAGGTCAGTTTTCATTCCAATCCCAAAGAAAGGCAATGCCAAAGAATGCTCAAACTACAGCACAATTGCACTCATCTCTCATGCTAGTAAAGTAATGCTCAAAATTCTCCAAGCCAGGCTTCAGCAATATGTCAACCGTGAACTCCCTGAAGTTCAAGCTGGTTTTAGAAAAGGCAGAGGAACCAGAGATCAAATTGCCAACATCCGCTGGATCATGGAAAAAGCAAGAGAATTCCAGAAAAACATCTATTTCTGCTTTATTAACTATGCCAAAGCCTTTGACTGTGTGGATCACAATAAACTGTGGAAAATTTTGAGAGAGATGGGAATACCAGACCACCTCACCTGCCTCTTGAGAAACCTGTATGCAGGTCAGGAAGCAACAGGTAGAACTGGACGTGGAACAATGGACTGGTTCCAAATAGGAAAAGGAGTACGTCAAGGCTGTATATTGTCACCCTGATTATTTAACTTTTATGCAGAGTACATCATGAGAAACGCTGGGCAGGATGAAGCACAGCTGGAATCAAGATCGCCGGTAGAAATATCAATAACCTCAGATAGGCAGATGACACCACTCTTATGGCAGACAGTGAAGAGGAACTCAAAAGCCTCTTGATGAAAGTGAAAGTGGAGAGTGAAAAAGTTGGCTTAAAGCTCAACATTCAGAAAACAAAGATCATGGGATCCGGTTCCATCACTTCATAGGTAATAGATGGGGAAACATTGGAAACAGTGTCAGACTTTATTTTTTGGGGCTCCAAAATCACTGCAGATGGTGACTGCAGCCATGAAATTGAAAGACACTTACTCCTTGGAAGAAAAGTTATGACCAACCTAGGTAACATATTGAAAAGCAGAGACATTACTTTGCCCACATAGGTCCGTCTAGTCAAGGCTATGGTTTTTCAATGGTCATATATGGATATGAGAGTTGGACGGTGAAGAAAGCTGAGTGCCGAAGAATTGATGCTTTTGAACTGTGGTGTTGGAGAAGACTCTTGAGAGTCCCTTGGACCGCAAGGAGATCCAACCAGCCCATTCTGAAGGAGATCAGCCCTGGGATTTCTTTGAAAGGAATGATGCTAAAGCTGAAACTCCAATACTTTGGCCACCTCATGCAAAGGGTTGACTCATTGGAAAAGACTTTGATGCTGCAAGGGATTGGGGGCAGGAGGAGAAGGGGACGACAGAGGATGAGATGGCTGGATGGCATCACTGACTTGGTGAACATGAATCTGAGTGGACTCCGGAAGTTGGTGATGGACTGGGAGGCCTGATGTGCTGCAATTCATGGGGTTGCAAAAAGTCGGACATGACTGAGCAACTGAACTGAACTGAACTGTGGAAGAGAAAGAGAGAAAGAAAGAAAGGAGAGGAAAACAGAGATTGGAAAGGAAAAAGAACATGAAAAAGGAGGAGGAGAAAAGGATGAGAATGACTGACACAGTGACAAAAAATACTGAATGTTATGAGGAAAACTACAGAAGGATAGAGGACTGGAGTGATTGGCAGGCTATGTTACTTAAGATGGTTAAGGAAGGCCTCTGTAAGAAGATGCCATTCAAGGACAGAACTAAATCAAATAAGAAACTACTATCAGGGTTATACTCAACATATTTAAAATCAGGACATCACGGAACTGGCCAGCCAAATGGGACACTCAGTTAAGCAGGGTAGATGCTGGTTTCAACAGGCAGTAGAGCCCTATACTAGTGAATCCCAGTTCAATATCAGTCCTGCTTATAATATATCCTCTCCTCTGTAAAGCCCCTAAGGGCCAACAAGGTTTGAAGTTCTCTCTCCTTCTCTTGGCTTTGAGCTGTCCTCTGTCCAAGTTATACTCCTCTTTTAGTGCTATTTTTGGTTTCAAATAAAATGCCTTAAGTGGTATAGCAAAGCCGAAACACACACAGGGAAAATAATCAGGATAGTAGGAAGGCTCAAATCGATGCCACATGAAGAAAAGTTGAAGGTATATACGGGAGAACATGGCCATGGTTTGGTGACCCCTGTTAAACATCTCTGTTGGCCTCTCACATAGAAGAAGAATTAAAGCAATGATATTCAAAGTATGATCCATGATCATCAGGGAAATTATACATGGGAATGTTTTTCTTTAAATGAAGATAACTCAGTTCCTTGAATTAAAACTAGAGACTCATGGGATGAGGTATTTTCCATTCAAATCAAGCAGTTGAACCAAAGAAATGTATGGATGTGACTAAAGACAAATTTCAGTTATGTGTAGTAATAAAATTTTCTAATAATGTGATCAGTCCAAAGACACAATGGTCCAAAATGAGAGGATCACTAGTTAGAGGTACCATCAAATAGTTCTGAGCAGTACTTCTACATATGAGATGAGACCCACAAAGACAGACTTTCAAGTCCCCTGTAACTCTGATGTCATACGATCCATGTCCATGATAGCTGAGTTTGGTTATTTAAACTCAATAAATATTTTGGCTGCAACTTCTTATGCTCATGAAGTAACATCCAAAGAAAGAATGAGCCTAATGATAGGTTCTTTCTTTCCTATGTGTGCTCTCTGCATGCATAGTTGCTCAGCCATGTCCAACTTTCTGTGACCCTTTGGACTGTAGCCTCAGTCTCCTCTGTCCATTGGACTTTTCAGGCAAGAATACTGAAATGGATTGTCATTTCCTTCTCCAGGGGATCTTCCCAACTGAAGGACTGAACCTGTGTCTCTTGTGTCTCCTCCATTGCAGGAGTCATCAGAGCAAAACTCTATCTTTATTTATTTGTTTTTATAAGGTATCAATCAATGGGCTGTTACCACCAAGGCTTTCTCCACCACTGGCTCAAGTTTGGAAAACAGAAGTCATGCACTATTACTGTCATTTCTTTTCCCATAGGACCTGAGGTAAGGGGAAGAAATATGATTCTAGTTGCCTTAGATGTGAAGGTGAAGATAAATCTCTATAATCAAACACACCAAACCAGTCCCCCCAGTGTACTTTGTCCCATAAAGACTCAAGATTTCAGTAGTTCTTGCCACCATCAAAACTATATGATTCTGTCAAATATAAGATTTATATTACCACAGAAGTCAATGAAAATAAGCAACATTATGGTCTCTTAACCCATTTTCAGACATACGACATTACTCTATGTGTTATCTGCATCTTAACAGACTGTTAAGACATTCACTTACCTGAGGCATCACTTTGCAGGATCCCATAGAAGTACAGACTCATTACACACCACAGAAGTCCCATCCTGTCAATACAAATACAAAGGCAAGGAGAGTACTTATTACCCTCAAGTGCTTAAATAATACTAGTGCATATGTAGGCTGACTATCGACTAGAAACTGTTTTAAGACTTCTACAATATTAACACAAAAATATAATTATATTTATAATACATTTTTAATATTTATAAAAAATTACACAATCAAAATTATAACAATTTTACAATGTTAATATTGTCAGAACCAACCAGGCAGATAGGCTTTTTTTATATCTCCATATTACAGGTAAGAAAACTGAGACAAGTGTAAATAACATAAAAGATCCTTTGGCTACAAAAGGGTAACTGGTGCATCTAGCGTGTGCATGCTCAGTCACGTCCAACTCTTTGCAACCCCATGGACTGTAGTCTGCCAGGCTCCTCTACCCATGAAATTTTCCAGGCAAGAATACTGGAGTGGGTTGCCATTCCCTTCTCCAGGGATCTTCCTGAAGACCCAGGGATCAAACCCTCATCTCTTAAGTCTCCTGCATTAACAAGCAGATTCTTTACCACTTGCAGCAGCTGGAAAGCCCCAGAAAGTGGTAGGGTGATGATTAAATTACAACAGCCTGGCTCTAGAATGGTCTCTTAATCACTGAACTCTGCCTACTTAAAAACAGTTTCTTTTAGATTTTTTTTTCATCAGAGTTGAATTTCTGGCAGATAAGTTTGTTCTTCTTACCCTTCATCATATTGTCTTGGTTTATTTCCACTTGGAAATGTTTTATTATCTAGACACTTCTTAGTGAGGAACAGAAAGTCTAGAAATCCTAGATTCAGATTTGGTTTGCAGTCCAACATACTCTGAATTTATAGTAAAGGGAAATGTATAACCTTCATGTCTTACTGATGCTCTACTCTTCCTACTCAAGAGACAAATGATGCTGGATTCCAGTTTCTGTGATGTTTAGCCGTTCTGTTGGTAACCAGCTGAAACAGTTCACTAGTAAGAACGATGCCCTTTTATTTGGTTGTGTGATCTTTAATGCAGAAGGGCTAGAGGTATAACAACTCTGTTGACTATTTCCTTCCCCAGTACTCTAGACATATCTGGCCCCTGATAAAACCTCTGTGGGGTTATAAATACTGAAACCTGAATATTATTGAGAAATTCCATATCAAGGACCTCCACTCTCTATTTTGAACATAATAGCCATATGGGTGGGGGTAATTACAGAGGTCTTGGTAACTTGTCCAGATCATATTTCTACTAGGTGGCAGAGATGAGATTTATATCCACACCTGACAAACGACATCTATCATCCCAAATATTAGCCTATGTCACAAGTTTCACAGTAACACAGTAGTCTAAAAATCATAGAAGTATTTAATAAATAGGGTGACCTACTAACAGCATTTGAGATGCAACATTTATAAGAGTGCTACACTGAAACAAAAGGTATAAATCAGTACTGTTCAAGCCATCCAGAATGTGTGGTCATTTTAAAGGAGGATGCAAGTTTCATACACTTGTCACCTCTATTGGCCACACATCACCAAAAATATCTATTGTGCTTCTTTCTTAGCATGATTGTACATGAGAGTGCCATGGAAAGCAAGGAGATCAAACCAGTCAATCTTAAAGGAAATCAACCCTGAATACTCTTTGGAAGGACTGATGCTGAAGCTGAAGCTTCAATACTTTAGCCACCTGACACGAAGAGCCAACTCACTGGAAAAGATACTGATGCTGGGAAAGATCGACGGCAGGAGGAAAAGGGCACAACAGAGGATGAGATGGTTGGATGGCATCACGGATTCATTGGACATGAACTTGGGAAAACTACAGGAGATGGTGAGGGACAGGGAAGCTTGGCATACTGGACTTGTATAAGGTCCACGGAGTTGCAAAGAGTCAGACATGACTTGGCAACTGAACAAGAGCAACATAAATCACAGGAGAGTTTATTCTATCTTAAACAACATTTTATCTCAGAAATTAAATGTCTCTTTCTTAAAACCACCATTCCCTTCTAATTCTTATACCATTACCTTAGGGAGTTTTCCTTTTGGCATTCTTTAATTCAACAAAACATGTATTGAACACTTTCTGTTTACAAGTCACTAGCCTATAATTGCAGAGACCTCTCTCAAGCAAGATGTAGGGCTTTCTCTAAAGGCACTTATCCCCAGTAGAGGAAATAAACCACATGCAAACCACTTCAGCATCATCAACTTTGAACAACAGACATGCAGAGGCACTGCAGGATGTTCAAAGATTTATCAGACGGAAGTTTGAGCACTAAGCGGAGTCTAACAGAAACTTGAAGTGTGTGCAAGAAATAGCTACAATACAAAGTAAAGTGAGAAAAATAGACAGGAGCTGATAAGTGTTATTGAAGATTAGTAAAAGAAAGAGATTACTCCAGCTAAGGCAGTCAAAGAAGACTAAATAGAAGAGGTAGCTTTAAACTGAAAAAAGTGGTTTGGAAATTCAGAATTGAGGCAGAAGGAAAGTGTTGGGGAAAGAAACTCACTGGAGAATAATGCTCAGAGGAAAGCATGGAACATAAATAGGAAATCGTCTATAAATAATTCAGTTTGACTCAAGCACAGGGTATTAGGGAAAGAACTATAAAAGATTTTGGTGGAAAGCATAGGGTTTTAGGATCAGGATATTGCAAGGTCTTAAACAGTGGGCTAAGAACTTGGGATTAATTTAAACAGCAAGGAGGGAATCACTGAAATTTTCTGATCAGAGGAATGATATGGTGATCAAATTATGCTGTATGGAGGTCATTCCTCCAGGCACACATTGGATGGATTGCCACTAAATTCTGTCTTGAAATCAATTTGATTCCTCAGTCGATCATCACAATAATTATTATGCTTCTAGTTTTGTGTCATCCATAAACTTGATGAACATTCCACCTATGTCCTCATTCAAGACATCCATTAACAAAAGTAATTAATAATTCTGTTTAGTCCTTGTCAACAGAGAGCAAGTAGACATTTAATTGCTGATATAAGGCAAAGTAATCTCAGTTCCAATACTCAGCTATGCTAAAGGATTCTAACCTCCCAAATTGTTTTTGGCTATTAAAAAAAAAAAAGCCTCACACCTCTCTACTTTCACAGTTTGCCTGTTTATAAGCTGCTGAGTTCCTATGGCAACACTTTGAAGACATTCTAATTAGTGTGTGATTGAGAGCCTAAATTGATAATCCCAGGAGTAACTGGATTATGCTGGAGGCAACGAGTCAGATTACCAAGGTAAACTTAAAATAACGTGTGGAAATACAAGTCCAGGGTCAGTCCTGCCTTGTAATGCATCAGAATAAATCAGACTGAAAAGAAAATATGATTGTGCAGGCTGGTTTTAAAAGACTAAAGGTACCAATGATCTGAAATATTTCTGACAAGATTGATTCATTTAACACAGACTTGCATTCAGCCTCAGAAGTTTACTATTGTTACAAGTAATACAATTTTTTTATTGTATCTTATTATTTTTTTTTTTTTTGGCTGCACTACAGCATGCAGAACTTTCCAGACCAGAGATCGAACCTGCCACACCCCCTGCAGTGGAAGCTTGGAATCTTAACCACTGGACCACCAGGGAAGTCCAGTAATAAGCTTTTAATTCTCATTTCTTATGGAGAGTGGGACTGGGTATTTTTAGACCTGGAGAAACAATCAGAAAAGAAAAGGAATCTATCTAATAATGCAGAGTTTCTCATGGTCTGAAGTACAACCTAGCGTTACATTATTGTGATGGGGTTTAATAGCTTCTGCCTTTGCTTCAGATGACTGGAACCTAAATACAATAAATTCCTAGCCATCCTTCCCTGCATTTTGTTTACTATATGATCATTCCACACTTTCCCTCTTAGATATTAGTGCTTACCTTATATTCAATGCCATTGTTTCCTAGGATAACGTCTACATCACCTAGCAAGAAGTTTCAAAAATGTACTTAGTTCTACGTAACCGACATGATAATAAAGATTGCTATTACATATTCAAGGCTGTATATTGTCACCCTGCTTATTTAACTTCTATGCAGAGTACATCATGAGAAACGCTGGACTGGAAGAAACGCAAGCTGGAATCAAGATTGCCGGGATTTCAAAATATCAATCACCTCAGATATGCAGATGACACCACCCTTATGGCAGAAAGTGAAGAGGAACTCAAAAGCCTCTTGATTAAAGTGAAAGAGGGGAGTGAAAAAGTTGGCTTAAAGCTCAACATTCAGAAAATGAAGATCATGGCATCCGGTCCCATCACTTCATGGGAAATAGATGGGAAAACAGTGGAAACAGTGGCAGACTTTATTTTGGGGGGCTCCAAAATCACTGCAGATGGTGACTGCAGCCATGAAATTAAAAGATGCTTACTCCTTGGAAGAAAAGTTATGACCAACCTAGATAGCATATTCAAAAGCAGAGACATTACTTTGCTGACTAAGGTCCATCTAGTCAAGGCTATGGATTTTCCAGTAGTCATGAATGAATGTGAGAGTTGGAGTGTGAAGAAGGCTGAGCACCGAAGAATTGATGCTTTTGAACTGTGGTGTTTGAGAAGACTCTTGAGAGTTCCTTGGACTGCAAGGAGATCCAACCTGTCCATTCTGAAGGAGATCAAGCCTGGGATTTCTTTGGAAGGAATGATGCTAAAGCTGAAACTCCAGTACTTTGGCCACCTCATGGGAAGAGATGACTCATTGGAAAAGACATTGGTGCTGGGAGGGATTGGGGGCAGGAGAAGGGGACGACAGAGGATGAGATGGCTGGATGGCATCACTGACTCGATGGACATCAATCTGAGTGAACTCTGGGAGTTGGTGATGGACAGCGAGGCCTGGCGTGCTGCGATTCATGGGGTCGCAAAGAGTCGGACACGACTGAGCGACTGAACTGAACTGAACTGAACTGAACTGATTACATATTCACTTTAACATCTATCCATGCAAATTAATCTTTCCAGTGTCTGCCTTCTCTAGCGACATTAAGCTTCAAAATTTCCTTACCTCTGAGTTTGCTCTGATCACTGGATTTTCTCACTGACCGGGAGATAGGCTGAAACTAGGCTATCTACCCCTAGATAATAATTCAGATTATCTCTGAATCATCATTTGCTCAATCTTCCTTCTATACAGCAGTATTTCGCAAGACCACAGACTAGATTCATCCATTGGTTTCCTTAATTCCATATGCAGCTCCATAATTAGATCATAGCCACTCTCTGAATCTCAGCAACCTGGTTGGGGCATGGTCCTTCAACTTAGTTCTTAGTAGCACTCTGTTCTAGGAGCCTGCATTTATTTTCCCTGTAATATCTTACTCTAAGCTGGATAAACCTCCTCTAACCATGAAGCTTTATCTGCTTCATTTGTCGTTGACAGATACCCTGCGCTTTGACTTGTCCACTGAATACTTGGACATTAACACCAAGTCACAGAAGCTAGATGGTCATCCACATGCAGGATCAGCCCTGCAGCCCAATTACTTCCTTGAGCCTGAATTCCACCTAGATCTTTCTTTTCCTTTTTCTAATATACTGATAATGTTTGAGCAGGTTTTGCTTCAAAACCTTTCAGCAAAGTAACATAATAGGCTCTGAATCTGGGTATTATGAAGTAAGCATATTCCACTTTGTCTTTCTTAATGAATGTAGCTATAAACCTGGCGAGAGTACATGGAGCAACTTTTTGAAGACTCTAAATTGGAAGCAATAGCACATTCTGTTAAAGTATGCATAAGCATTCACCACAATATCATGCACCATAAATCAAACTTAAACAAATTTAAAGGAATTCAAAGTATATCTCTAACCATAGAATTAAACTATAAATATAAATAAATAAATAACATGAAAAATCTCCAAAGATTTAGGAATTAAAAAATATACTTCTAAATAATACATGGAACAAAGAGCAAGTCTTGAGGGTGTTAGGCCCAAGTCGAGAAATCTCCCAATGACCACCAGGGAGCCGATATCCGATGCAAAAGCAAGAGAGTTTTTATTACCAAGCAGCAGGTATAGGGAGGAGCCCTGAGCTCTGGGTTTCATTGCTTATATAGGGTATTCTTGTGCGAAAAATTTGAAAAACAGGAGTTTCTGGGTTGGGAGATGTCTAATTGGTTACCTTCTGTGGAAGGGTTAGGTGTTGGGTTCTGATTGGTTCCCATTTCCCAGGCTGGCCACGGGTTCTGATTGGTCCCAGGGTGGTGGGGTGAGGTTAAGGGATTTCCACAAAGCTCTTTTCTGGGAATTTTTACAAAATGTAGTCTTCTTTAACAAAATGGAGTAGCTTAGGTCCTTCAAGGGAAATTAGAAAATATTTTGAACTGAGCAAAAGTGAAAATCCAACATACCAAAATGCATGGGATACAGTTAAATCAGTGCTTAGAGAATAATTTTCTGTATTAAATGTTCACAATAAAAAAATAATAAAGATCCCAAGAAAATAATCTAATATTTTACCTTAAGAACCTACAAAAAGAAGAAAAAACTAAACCTAGCAAGCAAAATGAGGGAAATAATAAAGAATGGAGATAAAGATTTCTATTGTTCAGTCGCTAAGCTGTGTCAGACTCTTTGAGACCCCATAGACTGTAGCATGCCAGGCTTCCCTGTCCTTCACTATCTTTTGGAATTTGCTCAAACTCATGTCCATTGAGTTGGTGATGCCATCAACCATCTCTTCCTTTGTTGCCTCCTTTTTCTCTTTCTCAAAGATTTTTAGACCAGAAATAATTATATGCATTGAAAAAATAACAAAGCCAAAAGCTGGTTCCTTGAAAAGAAAAATAAAATAGCTAAATCTTTAGCCAGGAGAATCAAGAAGGAAAGTAAAACACCTATCACTAACGTTAGGAATAAAAGAGGGTATTTCACTACTGATTACACAGCATTAAAATTATAATAAGGCAATACTAAAAACTCTAGGCACACAAATGCCACAATTTAGATAAAATGGACCATCTCAAAAACCACAAGTTACCAAGGTTCACCCAAAATTAAATGGACAATCTGAATGGTCCTATAATTATTAAAAAGAAATTGCATGTGTAGGTAGAAATCTTCCAAAAAATAAATATTTAAGCATTGGTGGTTTCACTGGTGAATTCTACCAAACATTTAATGAATTAATAACATCAATTTTACACAATTTCCTCCAGAAAATTAAAGAGGACAAAACTGTTCCAATTCGTTTAATGGCATCAATATTGCTCTCATTACAAAACCTACCATAGATAGCACAAGAAAACAAATTTACAGATATTCTACAATCAAGCAGAGTTTATCCCAGGAATTCAAGATGGTTTCAGTATTTTCACAGATTTAAAGAAGAAAAACCACATCATCATATCAATTGATGCAGGAACAGTACTTGACCGAATTCAATACCCATTCATGATACAAATTCTCAGGAACCTAAGTATAGGAGGGAACTTACTCAAATGGCAAAAGAGCATCTAATAAAAAACGTGCAGCTAACATTACATCTAATGTTAAAAGACTGAATGCTTTAAGGAGCAAGGAAAGGATACTCCTAGTACTATTCAACATCATTCTAGAAGTTGCATCTACCCATGCAATAAGGTTATACACAGATGACATGATTTTCCACATAGAAAGTCCGAAGGAATCTATTTATAAATAGAACTAAATATGGTTAGCAAGATTACAGAACGTGTACTCAATGTACAAAAATTAAACATATTACTATAAACTAGCAATGAACAATTATAAAGATTTTCTTAATATGGTTACAATAACTCAAAGAAAAACTAAAATGTTCAACTAAAAAGCTTAATCAAACATATGTAAAATCTGTATGCTGAAATTTACAAAACATTGATAAGAAACCATACGTGGTTGTCAAGATGGCCTTCATGCCCTAATCTCTGGAACCCGTAATGTTACTTCACTTGGCAAAAGTAATTTTACAAATGTAATTAAGATTATAGAGTTTAAAATACAGAGATTATATTGGATTATTCACAATGGGCTTGAACTAACCATTCAGTTCAGTTCAGTTCAGTTGCTCAGTCATGTCCGACTCTTTGTGACCCCATACACTGCAGCACTTCAGGCCTCCCTGCCCATCAGCAACGCCCAGAGTTTACCCAAACTAATGTACATGGAGTCAGTGATGCCATCCAACCATCTCATCCTCTCTTGTCCCCTCTTCTCCTGCCTTCCAAGAAGCAAGGTCTTTTCAAATGAGTCAGTTCTTCGCAACAGGTGGCCAAAGTACTGGAGTTTCAGCTTCAACAAACCTCCTTCCAATGAACACTCAAGACTGATCTCCTTTAGGATGGACTGGTTGGGTCTCCTTGCAGTCCAAGGGACTATCAAGAGTCTTCTCCAACACCACAGTTCAAAAGCATCAATTCTTCGGTGCTCAGCTTTCTTTATAGTCCAACAATCACATCCATACATAACTACTGGAAAAACCATAGCCTTGACTAGAGGAACATTTGTTGGCAAAGTAATGTCCCTGCTTTTGAATATGCTATCTAGGTTGGTCATAACTTTCCTTCCAAGGAGTAAGCGTCTTTTAATTTCATGGCTGCAGTCACCATCTGCAGTGATTTTGGAGCCCCCCACCCCAAAATAAAATCAGCCACTCTTTCCACTGTTTCACCATTTATTTGCCATGAAGTGATGGGACCAGAACCATGATCTTCATTTTCTGAATGTTGAGCTTTAAGCCAACTTTTTCACTCTCCACTTTCACTTGCATCAAGAGGCTCTTTAGTTCTTTTTCACTTTCTGCCATAAGGGTGGTGTCATCTGCATATCTGAGGTTATTGATATTTCTCGCGACAATCTTGATTTCAGCTTGTGCTTCCTCCAACCCAGCGTTTCTCATGATCTACACTGCATATAAGTTAAGTAGCAGGGTGACAATTTACAGCCTTGACATACTCCTTTTCCTCTTTGGAACCAGTCTGTTGTTCCATGTCCAGTTCTAACTGTTGCTTCCTGACCTACATACAGGTTTCTCAAGAGGCAGATCAGGTGGTCTGGTATTCCCATCTCTTTCATTTTCCACAGTTTATTGTGATCCACACAGTCAAAGGCTTTGACATTGTCAATAAAGCAGAAATAGGCTTTTTTTGGAACTCTCTTTCTCTTTTCCATGACCCATCGGATGTTGGCAATTTGATCTCTGGTTCCTCTGCCTTTTCTAAAACCAGCTTGAACATTTGAAAGTTCACATTTCAGGTATTGCTGAAGTCTGACTTGGAGAATTTCGAGCATTACTTTACTAGCATGTGAGATGAGTTCAATTGTGTGGTAGTTTGAGCATTCTTTGACATTGCCTTTCTTTGGGATTGGAATGAAAACTGACCTTTTCCAGTCCTGTGGCCACTGCTGAGTTTTCCAAATTTGCTGGCATATTGAGTGCAGCACTTTCACAGCATCATCTTTTAGGATTTGAAATAGCTCAACTGGAATTCCATCATCTCCACTAGCTTTGTTTATAGTGATGCTTCCTAAGGCCCACTTGACTTCACATTCCAGGATGTCTGGCTCTACATGAGTGATCACACCATCGTGATTATCTTGGTCATGAAGTTTTTTTTTTTTTTTTTTACAGATCTTCTGTGTATTCTTGCTACTTCCTCTTAGTATCTTCTGCTTCTGTTAGGTCCCTACTATTTCTGTCCTTTATTGAGCCCATCTTTGCATGAAATGTTCCCTTGGTATCTCTAATTTTCTTGAAGAGATCTCCTATTCTATTGTTTTCCTCTATTTTTTTTTCACTAATCACTGTGGAAGGCTTTCTCATCTCTCCTTGCTATTCTTTGGAACTCTGCATTATGAGCCCTTAAAAGCCAGACAACTTTCTCTGGCTAAAGTCAGAGAAATGTAGTAAAGGATGAGCCAGAGAAATGTAGTAAAGGATGATCCAAAGAAATGGGAAGTAAGAGAAGAATGCTATAGGTCTTTGATATTGAAAGATAAATATGGAAACATGCCATGGAATGCCAGTTGCATTAAAAAACTGGAGAAATCTTCAGCTGACAGTCAGTTCAGTTGCTCAGTCATGTCTGACTCTTTGTGACCTCATGGACTGCAGCACGTCAAGCTTCCCTGTCCATCACCAACTCCGAGAGCTTACTCAAACTCATGTCCAACGAGTCAGTGATGCCATACATCCTCTCATCCTCATCCTTTCTCCTCCTACCCTCAATCTTTCCCACCCTCAGGGTGTTTTCCAGTGTGTCAGCTCTTCACATCAGGTGGCCAAAGTATTGGAGATTCAGCTTCAGCATCAGTCTTTCCAGTGAATATTCAGGAGTGATTTCCTTTAGGACCGACTGGTTTGATCTCTTGCAATTGAAGGGACTCTCAAAAGTCTTCTCCAACAGCACAGTTCAAAAGCATTAGATATTCAGTGGTCAGCTTTCTGTATAGTCCAACTCTCAAATCAATACATGACTACTGGAAAAACCATAGCCTTGACTAAACAGACCTTAGTCAACAAAGTAATGTCTGTGCTTAATTTTAATATGGTGTCTAGGTTTGTCATAGCTTTTCTTCCAAGGAGCAAGCATTGTTTAATTTCATGGCTGCAGTCACCATCTGCAGTGATTTTAGAGACCAAGAAAATAAAGTCTCTCACTGTTTCCATTGTTTCCCCAAATATTTTCCATGAAGTGATGGGACTGGATGCCATGATCTTAGTTTTTTGAATGTTGAGTTTTAAGTCAGCATTTTCTCTCTCTTCTTTCACTTTTATCAAGAGACTCTTTAAAGTTCCTCTTCATTTTCACCTGACAACCAGTAAGGAAATAAGAACCTCAGGCCTGTAGCTACAGTGCGTGGAATTTGGTCAACAACTTTGAAGAGTCATCTTTCTAAGCACCTCCAGAATGGAACACCACCTTGCTGACAACCCTGATCCCTTTGATTTAGCCATGTAAGGCCCTAAGCAGAGAACCAACTGAACCATACTAACCTGCACTTTTGACTCACAGAATCTCTGGTGTTAATAAATGATTTTTAATTAATTTTGGATGTTGCTTTAAGCCACTAAGTTTCTGGTATTTTCATATTGGTAACAGAAAATACAAGAGATATACCATGCTCATGGATTATAAGACTCCACATATAAAAGATGCCAATTCTCCCCCAAATTATTTGACAGACTTAATGAAATTCCAATCAAAAATTCTAGAAAGATCTTTACAGATATACACAAGTTGATTCTAAAATTTATATGGAAAGAGAAATACCTTAAATATAGGAAACCATTTTGACAAAGAAGAATAAAGTTATAGGAATCACACTACAACCAACTCAATTTTAAAATGTCAAAAGTCCTTCCCAGGTCCGAGTAGCTCAGGAGTTTGGCGAACATAGGCAAAACACTCTCAGACATAAATCACAGCAGGATCCTCTATTATCCACCTCCCAGAATTCTGGAAATAAAAGCAAAAATAAACAAATGGGATCTAATTAAAATTAAAAGCTTCTGCACAACAAAGGAAAATATAAGCAAGGTGAAAAGACAGCCTTCTGAATGGGAGAAAATAATAGCAAATGAAGCAACTGACAAACAACTAATCTCAAAAATATACAAGCAACTCCTGAAGCTCAATTCCAGAAAAATAAACGACCCAATCAAAAAATGGGCCAAAGAACTAAATAGACATTTCTCCAAAGAAGACATATGGATGGCTAACAAACACATGAAAAGATGCTCAACATCACTCATTATTAGAGAAATGCAAATCAAAACCACAATGAGGTACCACTTCACACCAGTCAGAATGGCTGCGATCCAAAAATCTGCAAGCAATAAATGCTGGAGAGGGTGTGGAGAAAAGGGAACCCTCCTACACTGTTGGTGGGAATGCAAACTAGTACAGCCACTATGGAGAACAGTGTGGAGATTCCTTAAAAAATTGCAAATAGAACTACCTTATGACCCAGCAATCCCACTGCTGGGCATACACACCGAGGAAACCAGAATGGAAAGAGACACATGTACCCCAATGTTCATCGCAGCACTGTTTATAATAGCCAGGACATGGAAACAACCTAGATGTCCATCAGCAGATGAATGGATAAGAAAGCTGTGGTACATATACACAATGGAGTATTACTCAGCCGTTAAAAAGAATTCATTTGAATCAGTTCTGATGAAATGGATGAAACTGGAGCCGATTATACAGAGTGAAGTAAGCCAGAAAGAAAAACACCAATACAGTATACTAACACATATATATGGAATTTAGGAAGATGGCAATGACAACCCTGTATGCAAGACAGGGAAAGAGACACAGATGTGTATAATGGACTTTTGGACTCAGAGGGAGAGGGAGAGGGTGGGATGATTTGGGAGAATGACATTCTAACATGTATACTATCATGTAAGAATTGAATCGCCAGTCTATGTCTGACGCAGGATGCAGCATGCTTGGGGCTGGTGCATGGGGATGACCCAGAGAGATGTTATGGGGAGGGAGGTGGGAGGGGGGTTCATGTTTAAAACTAAAAAAAAAATAAAAATAAAAATAAAATAAAAAAAAGTCAAAAGTCTTAAAGAGGTATGTTATCAAAATTCAACATTATTAGCTATAAGGAAATGGAAATTAAAACCATAAAATGAGATACCACTAAACACCTTTCAGAAAAACTAAGGTAAAAAATGCTGACAGTAGGAACTTCCCTAGCAGTCTAGTGGTTAAGACTCTGCCTTCCAGCATAGAGCGTGCAGGTCTGATCCCTGGTGATTGAGCTAAGATCCCATATGCCTCTTGGCCAAAAAAAACAATGCATAAAACAGAAGCAGTGTTGTAACAGATGCAATAAAGACTTTTTAAAAATGGTCCACATCAGAAAATAAAAATAACTAATCTTAAAAAGAAAAAAGAAATACAATACTAAATGCTGAAGAGAATACAAAATGGAACTCTCTTACTGCTGAGACTACAAAATAGTACAGCCTCTTAAGAAAACAACTTGTCAGTTTCTTATTCAGTTGGGTGTGCTTATTCACTCAGTCATGTCCAACTCTTTGCGACCCAATAGATGGTAGCCCCTCCAGGGTTCTCTGTCCATGGGGATTCTCGAGGCAAGAATACTGGAGTGGGTTGCCATGTCCTCCTCCATGGGATTTTCCCAACCCAGGGATCGAACCCAGGTCTCCGGCATTGTAGGCAGATTGCCATCTAAGCCATCAGGGAAGCCAGGTAAACGCACATATACCATAGAACCTAGCAATCCTACTCCTAGCTATTTATGCAAGAGAAATGGAAACTATGTTTGGACAAAAACCTATACATGAATGATTATAGTGACTCCATTATTAATTGCCATAAACTAGAAACAACTCAAATGTCCCTCAGTTGGGAAACAGATAAATCCTTGTGTGTGTGTGTGTGTGTGTGTGTGTGTGTGTGTGTGTGTGTGTGTGTTTGTGTCTGCTCAGTTACTCAGTTGTGTCCAACTCTTTGTGACCCCATGGACTGTAGCCCACCAGGCTCCTGTGTCCATGGGACCTTCCAGGCAGGAGTACTGGAGTGGGTTGCCATTTTCTCCTCCAGGGGATCTTCCCGAACCAGGAACCTTCTATATCTCATGTACGAGCAGGCAGATTCTTTACCACTGAGCCACCTGAGAAATCCAAACAAACCCTGGTACAATCCCAAAACGGACTCCTTGGCATCAGTGTGTGACAATGAGCTGTTGATAACAACAGCTGAGTGTCAAAGGCATTATGCTGGGTGGGGAAAAAAAAAAAAAAAAAAGGCCAGTTTCAATATTATATCCACCATCCAGATTTAAATGACATTTCCAAAAGACAAAACTAAAGTGACATAGAACAGATCAGTGGCTAGAGACAGTAGCTCCTGCTACAGACACAATACAAGGGTGTTGTTTGGGACACAGAACAGTTCTATGTCCTGACTGGGGCAATGATTAAACGAGGCTATCCATAAGTTAAAATTCATAGAGTTGTACTTCCAAAAAAGCCAATTTTATTGCATATTAATTTGACAAGATATGTGTAAGTCACATGATTTTTATTTCTAAAAAGCTTCACAAATGAGTTGTGAACCCCTTTAGACAATTTAAATAAATGAAAGCTGTTTTAACCCGAATTTGGTTTCTATTTTCAAATTTCACTTTGAAAGTAACACAATCCTATCGTTAAGTCTGAAATGTTCCCAAAAAAGCCTAGCAGTGGAGGCACATGGAGAGATCAATGAAACTGTCCCAACTTCCAGCACATCAAGCCAGCGTTGGTAACCTCGATACCACAGCAGAGTCAGAGTTCAGAAAACATGAGCACACTCTTCTTAGATACTGCCTTCTTCTTTCTAACTAAATAGCTTCAAAGTGTTTGGAACTCTGAGAGGACATATATAACAGAATATACCACCTGCCATCTTTAGAAGCTTGGAATAGAATGTGAGCAGGTTGATTTCCTTTTGTTCTTTAATATTTTGAATAGCAACACACTCCATGGGATGAGGGAAGAAATAGCATCATTAAGTCTCACCTTTCACAAAAGAGAACTAGAACAAGGTTTTCAGTCAGAAGAAGGTGAAAGTGCACTGAACTTGGTGTACTAGGTCTCACTGTATGATCGTGGATGGCCTGGGACAAGAGAATCATTCACAGCAAACACTTAAAGTTATAACCTGGTCACTGTCTCAGTGACTAATTTAACATCTGTGGACCCTTCTTAGGGCAGGAAGAGTATTCCAATGTACATTCTCCTAAGTAGGTGAACAATTTGATAGCTATTCTGTACTTATGGATACTGAGGCTTGAGTTTTACATGAGGTGAAAGAACTATTAATAATACCTACCTCATCAGTTTGTTGGGAGTAGTGTACTTGATAACTCCTGTAGAGTACTTAGCACTGTCCAGGAACATAAATAACTCTCAGCAAATTTCATTTATAATTAACTTATTACATGAGGCAATATATGAAAAACACTTCAGAAATTGTGGCACAGGAGACAGATGAGATATTTTTAGTAGCATTTACAAAGAACAGACCAAATTACTTGGTTCAGGTTGATCACTGACCATTAAGCAAAACATGCCATGTCCTATTTTTTGAACATACCAGGTGCAACTTTAGTTTCCAAACTATTTCTGGAAAAGCAGTCATGATTGTAAGTCGGGCCTCTGTAACTTACAGATAAGCCACGATTGTAATGATTCACTTTATAAAAAACTTAAGCTTGGAAAAATCATAGTTCAGATGGTTACCTTCTCTAGACCTCTAATCTCTCATTTTCAAATGGTAGGGCAGCTGTAGAAGATCAGAATGATGTGACACGTGGAAAACTTTAATTGCAAAGTATTATACTATTATAAGGGGCTTCTGGGGTGGCTCTGACAGTAAAGAGTCCACCTGCAATGCAGGAGACCCAGGTTTGATCCCTGGGTCAGGAAGATCCCCTGGAGAAGGGAATGGCTACCCCCACTCTGGTATTCTTGCCTGGAGAATTCCATAGACAGAGGAGCCTGGGAGGCTATGGTCCTTGGGATTGCAAAGAGTTAGGCATGACTGAGTTATTTTCACTTTACTTTACTTCATACTATTATAAAAGTATACCAACATTGGTTTTTATTATGATAAGATGGGATTTTTTGTTTGTTTGTTTAGATTTTAAACATTTGAAGGAGTGGAGATCTTAAAGTCTATTAAATGACTTAATTCAAAGCAGAATATGGATAGCCTTTGGCTGTATTAACAGAGAGGAGAAAGAGTGAGGCTCTCAAGGTCAGGTAATGTTTTATTCCTTAGTCAGGTGATGGTTACATGATGCTGTTGTTGTTTAGTCACTAAGTCATGTCCAACTCTTTCGTGACCCCATGGACTGTATCCCGCCAGTCTCCTTCATCCAAGGGATTTCCCAGGCAAGGATACTGGAATGGGTTGCTATTTCCTTCTCCAGGGGATCTTCCTGACCCAAGGATTTAATTCATGTCTCTTGCACTGGCAGGCAGATTCTTTACCACTGAGCCACCAGGGAAGCCCAGTTACATGATGATGCATTTGTAAAAATTCAGCAATTTGCACATTTAATATTTACATACTTTAGTGTTAGAGCTTCCCTGAGAGCTCACTTGGTAAAGAATCCACCAATTCTTGTGATCCCAATACAGGTGACCCCAGTTTGATTCCTGGGTCAGGAAGATCCACTGGAGAAGGGATAGGCTACCCACTCCAGTATTCTTGAGCTTCCCTTGTCGCTCAGCTGGTAAAGCATCCTCCTGCAATGTGGGAGACCTGGGTTCAATCCCTAGGTTGGGAAGATTCTCTGGAGAAGGGGATTTGTAAAAATTCAGCAATTTGTACATTTATTTATAAAAATTCAGCAATTTGTACATTTAATATTTCTGTACTTTAGTGTTAATATATTATACCTATGGGAAAAAAATCTTTGCTTGATTGAAATTAAAAGTGTGATTTATAACAACAGGGAGAGGTTAGAGAAAGGCATAGAATAACAATATAACTTTGTAAATCAACAAAGCAGCTTAAAATCCAACACAGAATATGACAGAGAGGCATCTCAGGGAACCTCAAGCCCGTGGAGAGGGGGGAAATATTTATGATGAGCCTAACATTTGTGCTAATTCACTTGGCAAATATTCATCAAGCTCTGGACACAATCTGAAGGAGAAGAAAGAATGGAAATGTCCCCTGTGCTCATGTGGAGCCTGCAGTTCTAAGGCATATAAATTACTAGAGTCTAAAGAACAGGGCTACAGCAGAAGCATTTCATAGCATGTGAAAGCCTAGAGGAGGGAGCAGGTCACTGGGGAAAGGTGATGTTTTTGAAGTTCAGGTACAGAATTAGATGAAATTTAACCACCACTGACAAAAAACAGTCACATCACCTTATAGGCTAAGATCTAGTCACCTCCAGGTTAGGAAATTCATTAATTTTTTCAGTATAGAAAAACTTCTTAACTATGTGAGGTTTTTCTCCCCTTAAATTTCATTGCCACTAATAACCTCTCTAATTCAAAGGGGTGGTCTGAAGATCACGATCCAGTCTGGCAGGCTGTCTAGAGACAGACCTCATCTACACACTGTTAGAGAGGCCACAACGAACAAAACTGCAGCCAAGTTTTCATAGGTTTCTCCATAAAGACTGCAAGCTCCAGCTTCTGAGTATACAGAACTGAATTTTGTTCAAACCCAGAAGTGTTCATTGAACTCCCATTTCATACACTTTAATAGGAACTGTGCAGTATACAGAAATAAAACACACAGCTCTTATAATCATGGATCTCATAGTTTGAGAGCAAAGTCAGACTTCTAAACACAAAATAAACAGAAAGAAAAGTAAAGAAAAGAACAAGTAAGTGATCAAATACAACACAAGCACACCAAAATGCATGATAAAAACTATCATATCTTATGGTGAACATTCTGCCAAAGGATCATGTGACCATATGATTTTAAAAAGTAATATGTCATGTATCTCTTTCTTAGAGATTCACAGTATACATTAACATTTTAAAGGCTCAGGTCATTTACCAAGCAAATATTGTGGTTGAGTTGTTTTAACCCAGCATTAACCAAAGTTATCTCACCATGAACTCCTTTATGATGCATTAAAACTCTTAGGGCTCCACTGAAAATACTGAAATACATAGTGACAGTTCTAATTAGAAGAAGAAGAGCCCCAGCCTTAACTCCCTATTAATCTTCAGCCCACAAGATGCAATTGCGTTTCAGAATCACCTAACTCCACTTGAAACTAAACCAGGGAAAGAATGAATCCTAGCTGTTCTAAAGCTCCACCTCACCTCTGTAGCCCTTCCGGGTTCTCTCTTTTCTTGCCACTGGTTGGAATTAAACTATGCATGCTTTCTCAAGGCTGTATATTGTCACCCTGCTTATTTAACTTATATGCAGAGTACATCATGAGAAACGCTGGGCTGGAAGAAACACAAGCTGGAATCAAGATTGCCGGGAGAAATATCAATAACCTCAGATATGCAGATGACACCATCCTTATGGCAGAAAGTGAAGAGGAGCTAAAGAGCCTCTTGATGCAAGTGAAAGAGGAGAGTGAAAAAGTTGGCTTAAAGCTCAACATTCAGAAGCTCAAAACGAAGATCATGGCATCTGGTCCCATCACTTCATGGGAAATAGAAGGGGAAACAGCAGAAACAGTGTCAGACTTTATTTTTGGGGGCTCCAAAATCACTGCAGATGGTGATTACAGCCATGAAATTAAAAGACGCTTACTCCTTGGAAGAAAAGTTATGACCAACCTAGATAGCATATTCAAAAGCAGAGACATTACTTTGCCGACTAAGGTCCATCTAGTCAAGGCTATGGATTTTCCTGTGGTCATGTATGGATGTGAGAGTTGGACTGAGAAGAGGGCTGAGAGCCAAAGAATTGATGCGTTTTGAACTGTGGTGTTGGAGAAGACTCTTGAGAGTCCCTTGGACTGCAAGGAGATCCAACCAGTCCATTCTGAAGGAGATCAAGCCTGGGATTTCTTTGGAAGGAATGATGCTAAAGCTGAAGCTCCAGTACTTTGGCCACCTCATGCGAAGAGTTGACTCATTGGAAAAGACTCTGATGCTTGGAGGGATTGGGGGAAGGAGGAGAAGGGGACGACTGAGGATGAGATGGCTGGCATCACGGACTTGATGGACGTGAGTCTGAGTGAGCTCCGGGAGATGGTGATGAACAGGGAGGCCTGGCGTGCTGCGATTCATGGGGTCGAAAAGAGTCGGACACGACTCAGCGGACTGAACTGAACTGATGCTTTCTCTGAAAACTCAGTTCAGATATCTATATCTCCCTTAGAGCTCTGAGAAATTTTTGTCCAATCTGTTTTATTCAGGTTTTTCTCTTTTTACCTCTCTTTTGGGGCTAGGACTCCAAGTTTGTGTCAATTGTATAATAGTTCAATGCTGTTACATAATGAACATATATAACCCTAAGGCAATTGCTAGGTGGTAGAAAGAGCATCTCCCAGGATACAGTCAACCTCAGTTCTCGTTTGCTGTTGGTCACTTTTTAACTGTGCTCCCATGGATACTTTACTTAATCCCTGTGGGCCCAGATATTCTTACTAATAAAATAACATAATAAATACTTCAAAAAAAATAAATAAATACTTCATAGGCTCTTATAAGGATCAAATTAGATAAAATTTATGAAAAGTTTTATGAATGGTGAGTGAAGTGAAAGTTACTCAGTCATGTCTGACTCTGCAACCCCATGGACTATTTGGCCTCTGGAATTCTCCAGACCAGAATACTGGAGTGGATAGCCTTTCCCTTCTCCAGGGAATCTTCCCAACCCAGGGATTGAACCCAGGTCTCCTGCATTGCAGGCAGATTCTTAAAAGCTGAGAAATAAGTGAAGTCCAAGAATACTGGAGTGGGTAGCCTATTTCTTCTCCAGGGGATCTTGCCGACCCATGGACTGAACCAGGGTCTCCTGCACTGCAGACAGATTCTTCACCAACTGAGCTATTAGGGAAGCCGTAATGGTGAATTATGATGCAAATAAGAAGTGCTGATGTTTTATTTGTCACACATATTCACATGAATGTTGGGTTTCAGTAAGGCTAAAGGTCATGCAGAGAATGAAGTCTCCTCCAGCAGTGGGTTTACATAGATGTCGCTACGAGTTCTGTGACTCCTTATCAAGAAACACGTTTCAGTAATTAGACTTGAATGCGTCCAAGCAATCCCCCATCAAGTTACTCGTCCTTTCACAACAGCTTGTCCCTATGTCATTCCCCTGCTCCCATTAGAGAAATTAAAAAAAAAAAAAAAAAAAAGACTGGATTCCTAGAGATCACGTATCAGAATGGAGCTTCACCTGTGTTCAGGGACCTGGATGTTTCAGTAGCTTCAGCTACTAAAACCGATCCTGCAGCTCTTGGGGGCTCCTCATTTTCACTTACACAGAGATACAGGTGGAATAAGTCCCAAGTCCTGCTTTGTGTGACTTTGTCTATGCACTAAACTGTCCTGGTGCCTCAGTTTCCACAGCTGGCTTGGTTAAGAAGAGTTAAAATCAAAAGCTAAAGCAGAACATTCACAGAAGACTCCTCACATACCAGACTGACACTGTGCCAATTGTGAGAAAGCACAGGGGCTTCAGGACGCCTCTAGCGTCAAGCATTCTGTCTACTGGGGCACACAGCCCACCAGGCATCCACCCCTTTCCCATCCTCAACCTTGTCCCTGAAACACAAAGATAACATTCCAAGTCTTCCTGGGAACCCACGTAAGCCAAAACTAGAGAACACTGAAGAAAATCTTCTCACTCTGTATCTAAAGTGTTAAAGAAAATCCCCTTATGAACTAACACTGAGGAGGTCTGTGTGAGTCTGTGTCCCTGTTGATAAAATTCTATGGCTTCTTTCACTGATTTTTGGACACCAGGATCATCCTGACAGATGGTAATGTGTACCCACCAGTCCCATAGTCTGGGATGTGACCTCAGTCAACCAGATCACTCTGGATGGAGGGAAAAGGTGGGGGAGTTCTGGCAATAACCCTTTATATGTGCATTTGACATTTGGTGACTTTACTGCAAATAGAGTAAGACCGCGCAATCCCCCTTTCATCAGAATGAGAGTAAGCTGGAATTTTATAGGGCTATTATGCACTGATCTATAAACCACTAAAGACTCAAGTGACCCTAATTTCAACAAGTATGCCTTATCTTCACTATACAGCTACTTAGGGGAAAAAAAGTGTCCTCACAGAAAGGTGCTCAGGCAGTACTTAATACAAGATTGTAAAATGCTTTGACAAGAAAATAGAACAGGGCGGCAGAACATATACTAAAAAAAATACTAACAGAGTACAAGAGGGGTGTTTCATTGCTGCACTATAAGCCTTTTAGGGGTGTTTTTTCCCAATGCAAAGCTAATAAACAGTACCTGAATATTCCCTATGTGGACCTTCTGTACTAAATGCTAAAGGATGAAACAGATTTTACTAATGATATATCTCAGACATCAGGAAAATCAAAACCTAGCAGTGATCTCCAGCATACACTTTGCTAATTTAACCTTGCAGCTAAAAGCTTACACTTTTAGTCAAAAGTTCCAATCCTTGGCTCTGCCATTTAGTAGTCATGGAATATTGGTCAAGTTACTTACTTAATCTGTCTGTGCCTTAGTTTTCTCAGCTGTAAAATGGGGAAAATAACAGCAGCTCAGCTGGTAAAGAATCTGCCTACAGTGCAGGAGACCTGGGTTCGATCCCTGGGTCAAGATGACACCCTGGAGAAGGAAATGCCCGGAAAATCCTATGGACAGAGGAGCCTGGTGGGCTACAGTCCATGGGGTCACAAGAGTTGGACAAGACTTAGCTACTAAATCACCATTATTTTTATAACTGTACAAAAGTTTAGCTGTGTGTATCCATGCTACTATTAATCATGTAAGTCCAAAGAACGTGCTCTAAGGAAGGAATTACTTGATTCCTTGTGCTTTAATGTTGGGAGTAAGTTGGGTGGGAGTGGTTGAACTGGATGGCCTTACAGCTGGATTCTGAACACAGGTAACACTCTGAAATGCAACCAGGCATAGAAAGATGGACATTTAGGACAAAATTAAAACAAAAATTACTTTTTATCACCGAGCATAGAACAGGAAGGAAAACTTGTTGAAAGATTCTAATTAGATGAGTATTATCTTGCAGTTATTAAGTCCCTAAAACCATGTACTAGAGAACAGTGATTCAGAATAAGAATTTTATTCTGCACATCATTTCAAGGCCATATACTCCTTGGAGCCACTAATTGTATCAATGCATGGTTACCACATTCTGCCCTAGGTAGCAGTACTGGTGATAATAGAAGTTAATAGGACATTACCCAAGCACTGGGGCCATAAAACGCATGTTCAGTTATGCCGACACTGCCAGTTCAAGAATGGAAGCCTTTCTCATCAGCACAAAAAATATTTTTAAAACACTTGCCATTCAAAAAGTTGTTTGTTTATTTGTTTGTTTTTCCCCACACATATTTAAACCTCTGAAGGCTCTGTAGAGTATGGTATTTAATGTCAATCCCATTCTACAGAAGTAGTGATTTTTCCAAAGTTCCACTGATAATAAATGTGAAAGTGTTAGTCACTCAGCCATGTCTGACTTTGTGCAACCCCATGGACTATAGCTCGCCAGGCTCCCTTGTCCATGGAATTCTCCAGGCAAGAATACTGGAGTGGGTAGACATTCCCTTCTCCAGGGCATCTTCCCCATCCAGGGACTGAACCCAGGTCTTCCACATTCCAGGCACATACCTTACCATCTGAACCACCAGGGAAGCTAATAAATGTGACCCCAGTATTCAAAGTAAGATACCATGATATCAAACCTCCTAATCTTTCCACTACATGCTCCCTCTCTGCTCTTGTCATTATTTTAAAAATTTGTGTTAGAGATACGGGGCCACAGAAGCACCATTTTCTACTATAGTCTGAATGTCTACCTTCTGCTTAGCAGAAAGTCTCAGCATTCTTCATGTCCTAAAGAAAATCCCATGTTGCTTCATGCCATTGATCTGTAACTATCTCCAACAAAAGGATCTGAATGCCTGCTGTGGCCCTGAGAATTTTAAATAAGAAGTCAATGAGAGATGCTTGTTCTGTAACTGTCTAGGGGCGGATAAAACCTTGGTGGAATAATAATCATATCAATATGCTGGCTACATGAATGATCTTGCAGTGAATTACAACAGGGCACTTCAACTCCAAAGCCTAGGGGAGCACATCTGCATAATTAATCTCGCTCTGCAATAACCCGGCAGGGTCAGCAACATTGGCATTCTTGCAGCCGAAATTAATGTTTCATTATTTTAGTCCCTTTGGTGTCTCTTTGGATTCAGGAAAATAATATCAGATGCAGCATCTCTGTTGACACAGGGTTTTAAAAGATCACCAAATCATAAAAAAACAAAAACCAAAACAAAAAACCCTCACATAAATCCTGGTAGGTAGACAGGATAAATTCGACACATGGTCCTAATACACCTACTAAATTCAAGGTTCTTGATACATATTTATATTTTCTTCTCAGATTAACTTGGAGCCTCTAAAGACCACATATTGATCCACATTGTCCAGGTTGGGCTTCTACAAAGTGATTTCAAGAAATTACATTTTTGGTATTGTGCCCACATTTTAGAGAAACATGAGGTTGTTAATATTAGGCGAAATACTAAGTTTAAAAGTTATCTTTTTTCTACATGACTTCTCTGGGCCTTTAGAATGCACACTGTGAAACCAAATTACTTAAGAATCATTAACAGTGCTCCTCAAACTCGATTGACTTTAGGATCCTTGTTTAAAATATCTCTATAAGCAGGAGGATTCTGGGCACAGCTTATAAATGCTGACTGAAGTTCTTTCAGAAAAACAGGGGTTTCATCTGCATAAGGCATCCCAGTAAATAGAACAAGCTTTGAGAAATTCCTGCTAATTCTCCCAGGAGGTATGTTAGAGAAAACTCTTAGTAAGGTAAGGGTCATGAATTCTTAACTGGAAAAAAAAAAAGTGGGAAATTCAAATCAATTTTCTAATTTGGGAAGCCATCCCTGTGGCAAGCAAGAATTCAGAAACAGGAGCATAGTGACTAGCTAAAGTGAGACATAGGACATGTTAGTGGATTTAAGTACAATAACGCTATGCTCGGCCAGTATCGCTAATTAGAGTTGATTATGATTTCACTTCTTCCAAATTGTTGATGCTGTTGCCAAATCAGAACATCAGCTACCACAGAGAAAGTGTCAGAAAACAGAGGGGGGCTCTTATTTCTCCAGTTATAAAAGGAGTGAGCATACATGAAGAGACCGGAGATAAAACCCTTTCACCTCTGCAACCTTAAAATATGCTAGAAACATTAAAAGTGCTATTATTTTTAATTGGGCTGCCCTACTCTGAACAAGAGAAAGACGAGAGAATGTGTATTAATTAGGCTGACCTAAAAAACAGTGGCTTTTTTGCATGTAAATATTCTTTCTATCCACCGATGCTTAAAAAAAATACCAGACTGAAATCTCGCTCTCCAAAGTCAAAAGAAGAGACGTTTACCACATCACAAACAAGAAGGATATAAAAGCCTTAGGTAAGTTTTGGGTGCTATGGGGACACCTGTAAAGGCTGACTAACGACAAGGACCAAATCAGTTTTCCCACACAACACATCTTAATTCTATTTCCCTGATGTCCTTCATATGACATTCCGGCTCCTCCAGGATCTGGCGGCAAAATGCTTTTCCACATCACTCTTCATACAACCCAGTCTCCGGCCACAGGTACACACATGGATAGGGATATAAATCAACCCTGCTCCTCCCTTCCCTTTTAATCATCCATTCTGCCTGGAATGCCCTGCCTTCCCCCCTTCACATCTACAAACGCTGCTCATCCTTCAAGATCTATTTCAAAAAAATCTTACCTTCATGAAACCCCCCCTGCTTCCTTTAGCCAGACGTAATTTATTTCTTCTCCTTACAACTTTCCCATCTGGTTGCAGTGATGCAATCCTTTGCCTTGTACTATAGTTAAGTGCATAAGTCTTCTCTCTTGAGAACAGGGTCTACCTCTGAAGAATGTCTGTCTCACAAGGCCTCACAGGAAACCTAGCACATGACAGGGCTCCGACCTGCGGACTGAGCGATTGCCACCATCTGAACACCGTGATTTTACAAGCTGTTTCTCAGTCCAGGAAAATACCAAAACTCTTTTATTTGTTTTCCACAGCTCTGGCCTCTCAACAGTCATTTCTCTCTCCAGGTCATCTTTAGAGGGGCGTTTCCTTACTAAAATCCAGAGACAGTTTACATGAATACCCTGAGACTGTCTTCTGTCTCATCAGGGTAAGACCTGGTTATGCCTTATAAGACACACAATTGCATTTATTCTGTGCATAATATACACTGAGAAAGACCCAGAGTGAGCTCCTGCCCACGTGTCCATATAGGGAACTCCTGGGAGTAACCCTGGAATACTGCTTAATTTGGATTTACAGTGTCTGGTTCAACGATACTACAGCTCATTATCTTTTGGCCAGGGTGAAACCCCTTGAGTGTGCTGGTGCTGGGCAAGAAGAATATTCCCTTCTTCCTAACTGTATGTGTTCCAGAGGATGAGTGTGTTTCTACCTGCCATTTCTAACACCTCAAAAGCTTTGAGGCACTATCTAGACTTAGAAAGGATAAGCCGATGGAAGAATGTAACAAGCTTTCCTTGACCCCTTTGTATCACTCCCCAAATCTTGCACTCTGGAATTCTTAAAGCCTGAAGCATGATTTCTGTCAGGAGAGGGGCATGTGACTCTTACCAACCAGGGTTCTTGAACTTCCCCCAATCAACAGAAATTGACTAGAGGCCAGACAACAAATTCAGACATGGCTTCATCAGGGCCCCTGCCGCAGCATGAGAAAGTGAGAACAAACAACAGGTTCCCTTGCTTGCTTGCTCCCCAAGAAAGGTAAGCTTGTTCCTTATATGTGGTGAGGGTAGAGATGCGTCCAGGGGTCAGACCGAGGGAGTGACCGAGGTGTTTTGCACACCCCTTGGGCAGTGTTGTGTGGGACTTGTGCACTACTCTGCTATTGCTCCAGGCATCTCAGAAGCTGCTATCGGGTTTTTTGGTCTCTTTGTAGCTTTCAGGTCCAATTTGCCCCAATCATGCATGAAAACAGTTGTTTTTAGTCTCATACAGTTTCTTGGTATTTTGTTGCTTGAGGAGAAGTATGCCCAAGTGCAAGCATCGCAGGACTGCAGCCAAAGGTCTGAGGTCCCAGGCTTGTCTCATGATCAGGAACCAGAGGAAAGCAGAGTCGAGCAGCAATAAGCCAAGGCTTCCCTGGTGGCTCATACGGTGAAGCGTCTGCCTACACTGCGGGAGACCCAGGTTCGATCCCTGGATGGGGAAGATCCTCTGGAGAAGGAAATGGCAACCCACTCCAGTACTCTCGCTTGGAAAACCCCATGGACTGAGGAACCTGGGAGGCTACAGTCCATGGGGTTGCAAAGAGTCCTCTGGAGAAAGAAATGGCAACCCACTCCAGTACTCTCGCCTGGAAAATCCCACGGACTGAGGAACCTGGGAGGCTACAATCCATGGGGTTGCAAAGAGTCAGACACGACTGAATCACTTCACTCACTTCACTTCAAAGCCAAGCCAAGAGTACCTGTAAAGAGAAGGTAAATCTAGAAAATTTAACTTTTTAATTTTTTTTAATTGCTAGATATTTGCTTTACAACATTGTGTTGGTCTCTGCCATACATCAGCAGGGTGGGGTGGGAGATGGGAGGGAGTTTCAAGAGGGAGGAAATTTAACTTTGAGAACATTGTAACCTTTCATTCATTCAACAAATATCTTCCAAATCCTTATATATGCTAGGTACCTTACTCCACTGAAATAATCCACGCTTTGACAGTATAGACAACATTTTATTTCCAGTCTTATTTTATTTGACATTTGCAACCCTTATTCAGAAAGGAATATAATTTTTCTTCTTTACAGATGAAGAAATTAGGTGCAAAAAAGTGAAGTGTCTTACTCAAGATCTCACAGCAACCAAATAGCAGAGTTTGGTTTTAAATAGGGACCTCAGATTGCAGCAGAGTATTTTTCCTGGTTCTTTTACATCATTCCCCCCCCCACCCCCCCGGCCAATGCCCATGGCAGACTACAAATAAAAGAGACAAAGGAAGTAGTCAATATTTAGTTTGCTATATTTCACAAAATAATCCAAAATATCAGCTTAGAAAAGATAAAGATTCACTGGAGCCAAGGTTGTGAAAAATGCCAATCTATATTAGCAAAATCCTTGAGTTATAAGCAAAAAATATTTTCATTGGAAAAGTGATTTTTATTACTTTGAAAGTAATGGAGGGGCACAAATGAGATGTTTCTGGGAACTGCACAGACTTAGATTATTTGTAATTAGTGTAGCATCACTTGTATAAATGAGGACCCCACATTCAAAGGTTTTAAAGTTGTTTTTCCTAGTCAGTTTCCCAAGGAAATACCTTTGTGTTTCAAATCCAGGCCAAAAAGAACTCCACTTATCGCCCAGGGGCAGGGTATTGACATTTCACGGGCAGTTTTTAATAGGTAGGTAAAAATGCTAATAATGGTGGTTGCCTGGGGCTAGAAGGGGAGGGAATAGGGAGTCAGTGTTTAAAGGGTAGGATTTATGCTGAGGAAGATGAAACAGTTCTGGAGATGGATAGTGGTGATGGCTACACAACAATGTAAAGCTACTTAACATGTCACTTTTAAAATGTATGCTTTCAAAATGGTTAAAATGGTAAATTTTAAATTTTATGTGTATTTTACCACAATATAAAAAATTGTTAAAGTTAAAAATGCTAATGAATTTTCAAATCAGATTCCATTGTGAAAGGATATAATTTGTTACACAAGGTTAAAGACCAACTTCAGCTTTCTAGTTGATCATAAACTCAGAACAAAATGACTTTAATTCTAAACTGAGTTAACGAAACATACTAACATATGTCCAAATTAAAGATAAGAGGCTTTATTCTCCTTGTTGAGAATAAGGAAGGAGATTTATTTCCTTTATTAATTTTAATTTTATATTGGGGTATATTTGATTAACAATGTTGTGTTAGTTTCAGGTGTACAGCAAAGCGATTCAGTTAATACATATAGCTATTCTTTTCCAAACTCTTTCCCCCTTTAGGTTACTACAGAGTATTGAGCAGCCCTGTGCTATACAGTTGATCCTTGTTGATTATCTATTTTAAACATAGTAGCGTGTATATGCCAATCTCAAACTCCCAATTTATCCCTTCCTCTCCACCTTTCCCCTTTGGTAATCATAAGATTGTTTTCTAAGTCTGTGAGTCTGTTTCTATTTTATAAATGAGTTCATTTGTATCATTGTTTTTCAAATTCTCTGTATAAGTGATATATGATATTTGTCTTTGTCTGGCTTACTTAACTTGGTATGATAATCTCCAAACCCATCCATGTTGCTGCAAATGACATTATTTCATTCCTTTTAATGGATGAGTAATATTCCATTGTGTATATGTAGCATTTCTCTTTTTATCCATTCCTCTGCTGATTGACATTCAGGTTGTTTCCATGCCTTAGCTATGGTAAACAGTGCTGCAATGAACATCAAGATGTATGTGTACTTTGAACCATGATTTTATCAGAATATATGCCCAGGAGTGGGACTGCTGAATCATATGGTAGCTCTATTTTTCAGCCTTTTAAGGAACCTCCATACTGTTCTCCATAGCGGCTGTACCAGTTAACATTCCAACAGAGTGTAGAAGCGTTCCCTTTTCTCCACACCCTCTCGAGCATTTACTATTTGTAGACTTTGATGATGGCCTTTCTGACTGGTATGTGGTGATACCTCATTGTAGGTTTCATTTGTCGTTCTCTAATAATTAATGATGCTGAGAGTCTTTTCATGTGTTCTTGGTCATCTTTATGTTTTCTTTGGAGAAATGTCTATTTAGGTCTTCTGCCCATTTCTTATTGGATTATTATTATTATTTTATTGTACTACATAAGCTGTTTGTGGAGCTTCCCTGATGGCTCAGACTGTAAAGAATCTGCCTGCAATGCAGGAGACATGGGTTCCATCCCTAAGTCTGACCCCTGAGTCTGATCCCTGGGTCAGGAAGATCCCCTGGAAAAGGGAATGGCTGCCCACTCCAGTATTCTTGCTTGGAGAATTCCATGGACAGAGGAGCCTGGTGGGCTAAAGTCCATGGGGTGGCAAAGAGTCAGACACAACTGAGCGACTAACACTATGGAAAGCTGTTTGTAGATCTGGAGATTAATCCCTTGACAGCTGCACTAGGGTTGCAAAACCAGTCCTTGTCAGACCCAGCAATCCCACTTCTGGGTATTGATCCAAACAAATTAAAATCAGCTCACTCTCATACTCACTGCAACAGAATTCACAATAGCCACAATGTGGAAAAAAACTAAATGTCCATCTACAGATGAATGGATAAAGAAAACTGTTGTATAAATACAAACAATGGAATCCTATTCAGCCTTAAAAAAGAAGACAATTCTGCAACAGACGATAACTTGGATGAACTTTGAGAACATTATGCTAAGTGAAATAACCCAGTCATAGAAAGACAAATACTTTATGACTCCACTTATGTGAGTTATCTAAAATAGTCAAATTCATACAACCAAAGAGTGGAACGGTAGTAGCCATGGCCTTAGGGGATGGGGAAATGAGAGTCCATAATCAATGGGCATACCGCTTCAGTTAAGAGAGAGATGCATCGGTTCTAGAAACCAGCTGTATATTATTGACCTCTAGTCAACAGTAATGTGTTGCAGACTTAAATTTTTGTCAGCAGTGTAGATCATATGTTAAGTCTTCTTACCACAATAAATAATAATTTAAAAATTAAAGATATGAGAATGTTTTCCTTTGAATAAAGTCAATTAACTAACAGTCAGTCCCATTACCAAGTAATGTCAGGATGAACTATGTGTAACAAATGATACTATGAAATCCTCTTACTTGAGAACAAGGTATTGTTTACCCTGAAAACACACACAATAGGCCACTTGATTATATAAATGTTTGAGATTTCTTTCTGTTTTTGCAGTCTCTTAGTGGATAGCATGAGATTCATCTATTTTTAATGCTTATTCAGTCATAAGAGTGTTTTCTTTCTTTCTTACCTTTGTGGAGAGGATTTCTAAGTTGAGAGGCTTTGTTTTTAATTATATTCTCCCAACATCTCCAAAACCAATAACATAATTTTCACTAAACTAAGGAAGAAACCCTAAAAGATAGAGACATAAAAGATAGAGACTAATTTTTGTTATTACAAACTGGCAGGAAAACCTGAAGAAAGGGCCAGTTGGACTTCTGGAAGAAAAGGCAAGCAGATTTCAAAATAACAAAAGAATATTCATACCTATGAGCGTCCCTGGTGGCTCAGGGAAGCCTGCAGTGTCAGAGATCTGGGTTTGATCCCTGGGTCAAGAAGATCCCCTGGAGAAGGGAATGACAACCCACTCCAATATTCTTGCCTGGAGAATCTCATGGGCAGAAGAGCCTAACAGGCTCCTCTGTCCATGGGGTCACAGATTAACACACACATACATTCATATCTGTGAAAACAAATAAAAGATTAATTGTACATCCAAGACAGGTAGCAGTGTCCTTGTAGACCAGCTCGTGAAAAGGGTTCTGGAATGATTTCCAAAATAAGAATTCTGTGACTTTTGAGGCTTTCAACTTCATGACAGATATCATACAGACACTGGTCCACCAAAGACAAAAAAACCGTAAAGACAAAAGTTAAGAAAGTTAAAAAGAGACCTTAGGAAGGAGGGAAGAAGTAAGGGAGAGCTGGAAGGAGACAGTGAGAGAGAAAGAAAAGAGAGAAAGAGGCAGAATGAGAATATGAATGTGAATAATAATAATCATAATTCATAGAAATTAGTCCCTCATTGGTCTAAAAAACCTTCTGCCATTTCCACATATCCAGCACCTTCTGGATTTCTCTAAATAATAGTTCTATGACAATTTTGTTAAACATTTGTTAATATCTATCTTATTGCACATTGTATTATGGCCATTCTTAAACACTTCTCACTTCTTCTATTTATCATGAGCACTTTAAAGACTTGAAGGAAAAGCAAATTTTGTTTTCTCTTTTATAATTCATTTTTCATTAATTACAATGCTATATAGAGAGCACAGACCTAGGAAACATCCCCTAAATAAATTAATGACTATAAGTCAAAAGAAGTGTTCAAAAAATTTCATCTTAATAATATAAAAAAATGGATTTAACTAGCATGACATATTCAAGATTATTTTTTAATAGGAGAAAAAATGCAAATTTTCACTGGGTTTGTTCTTACATGAGTCAAAAAAATGTACTATTTAGTAATTTATTTCATTTTTACTTTATCTTATTTAATTTATAGTAATATGATTTATATTTATATTATTTGGACTTATTTTATTATACTATTTTATTTCATTTTGTTACTACATAATTAATATTTTTATTTGGTTTATTTTTTCATATTTTTATAATTTTATTAATTACATTTTTGTGAAGGACCAGAGACTTCATCAGAGTTATACAGTTCAGAAGTTTTCAGTGTGGGAATAATGATCAGAATGAATGAGAGAACCACAAAACAAATCCATCATGACTAGAAGAGAAGACAGAAGTGATTGACAAGAAGAAAAATAGTAACTCTAGGCAGAGTGCGAAGGGTGGCGACGGTAGGAGAAAAATCTGCAGAGTCTATAACAGGAGGTAGAAAAGGCCCTTTTGAAATTATGAAGCTTCTCCTTTTCTAAATTTTCATAAAGCAAGTATAATCAATTGACACATTATTTTCCTGAGACCAGATACACCAAAATCTGATTCTGAACCTTACTCTAGCTTGTGATCAGGCTTCCAATTCTTGACACAAATATACAATTATGTCTGTTGTACAGATACAACTCTATTAATAAAATACAGATACAAAGTGTTTCTCTGTGCCTTAATAGCAATTCCTCGAACGGTAAATTCTCATGAGCTTCTGAAAGCTCCAATACCCCCATGTCACTATGGCAGTTCTGAAAGAAGTGAAAGGAGGAAACAGGTTTGATAATGGGGTAAGCCCCTTTGGACCAAGGGTTATAAAACCTAACCACAGCAATGACAGGAATGAGACAGTTTGAAAGATATCTCACTGACAAGATTCGTGAAAATACCCTGCATTCACATACATATTTCCCTCACATACCCTCCTCAATGAAATAACAGGCTTTCATTCAACAATCCACACTGAAGGGGCACTCCTACATGCAAAGCCATTCCTCATGCCCTGCAGATAAAAGAGGAGGAAGACACAGTCCCTGACCCCAAGACTCAATCTATCAGAATCCGAGACTTGAAAGCAATCAAGTGAAAAGCAAAGCTAGATATACTTTTGGAGACACTGTTTCTCAAATAGCAATGTGTATAAAGATGATCTGCAGATCTTGGTAAATTAGAGACTCTGAATCAGCAAAGAGAAGAGAAGAGAAGACAGAAGCGACAGACAAGAAGAAAGAACCCCAAATTCTATCTTTCTAATTCACCCCCAGAGGTTGCTGATGCTGTTGCTCCCTGGACCACATGCAGATTGAGAAGCAACAGCCTAAGGCATAAAATGTAATTGTAAATAAAGAATACGTGAACCTGAAGTTGGATGTGATTCCTTCTAGCTCATAGGTTTAGAGAACTTTCATATAGAAGACCCTGCACTGAAACAGGTGGGGAGGCAGAGGGAACAGACGTGTCATTGTAGGTGGTGGGGACCAGAGAGGTCACACAGAGGAGAGTGGGGGAGCGGAGAGGAAGGGACAGAAGGAAAGAGGAGAAGGAATTGTAAAAGGAGAAAATAAGCTGGGCCAGCAGCTGATTTGCTGAAAGCAAAAGTGCATGAGTTATTTAGACGAATACAAGATATCTACAAGACTAGAGGGTAATCGGAAGGGGAGCACACAAGGAATTATGGGAAGTGGGCCATTTATGACGAGCCAGGGAAAAATGATGGCGTTCTTATAAGGATTTCACCCCCTTTGGGGTGTGTTTCTTATTTAGTCGCTAGGTCATATCTGACTCTTTTGAGACCCCATGGATGGTAGCCTTCTAGGCTCCCCTGTCCGTAGCATTTTCCAGGCAAGAATATTAGAACAAGTTGCCATTTCCTTCTCCATGGGATCCTCCTGACCCAGGGATTTAACCCAGGTCTCCTGCATTGTAGGCAGATTCTATACCACTGAGTCACCAGGGAAGCCCATTTTTTGGGTAGGGTGCATTCATTTAATCACCAATAAGGCAAATTCTACCTGTTAAAATAAAACATGCAGAATGAACATTCTAGAAGTTAGGTCTGGTCTAATGTTATTCATAGTCCATATTTTTATATTTATAACTAAGTACCTAAATCATTATTGTTTTTTAATGTAACTGCCTTCTGAAAATCATAGCCCATCAGCAGCTGAATACCCTTTCATCAAATGAGTTTGTGTAGAACCAAAACTAAATGTGATCTGCCCCAAGCTTCTTCAGGGACAGGCATTCAGAACTATAAAATTAAGCAGTGGTTCAGTGGAATCACCAATAATCTGTAGTTATTTTTTTAAACTGACAATTTCCAGAAATATTTCTTAATATAATGTGCTGGAGAAAGAAACTAAATCGGTCTAGAAGAATGTGTAGGGTTTGCACAGATGCCTACATGGAAAGGCACAGCACAGAGTCAATGCACGGTTATTCAGGTCAAGGAAATCCACAGGATGCCTAGGATACTCATAACTCCTCTATCAGTATTTGTTTCTGTGTCTGTCCACTTCCCTGGTGGCTCAAAGGTTAAAGCGTCTGCCTGCAATGTGGGAGACCTCGGTTTGATCCCTGGGTCAGGAAGATCCCCTGGAGAAGGAAATGGCAACCCACTCCGGTATTCTTGCCTGGAGAATCCCATGGACGGAGGAGCCTGGTGGGCTACAGTCCACGGGATCGCAAAGAGTCGGACACGGCTGAGCGACTTCACTTTCACTTTCTGTCCAAATCAGTAAAATCTGTGAATATGGCATTATGGCTCTGTGGGATAGACTATGAAACTCATTTAGTAAGACGTCAACTCATTAAATAAGTCTGAACATCCTGGAACACATAAATATCACCCATATATATATAAATGGATGTGTGTTTTTGCTCAGTCGCTCAATTGTGTCCGACTCTCTGAAACCACATAGGCTGTAACCCACCAGGCTCCTCTGTCCATGGGATTTCCCAGATAAGAATACTGGAGTGGGTTGCCATTTCCTTCTCCGGGGATCTTCCCAACCCAGGGATCAAACCCACGTCTCCTGCATCTCCTTCATTGGCAGGTAGATTCTTTACCACTGAGCCACCTGGGAAGCCTGCATAAATGGATAGATAAGTAATAAGGCAGGGACTATATATTATTAACCACATAATCTAGATGGTGGTTATATGAGTGTTTACTGTAATATTTTCAACTGTCCTGTATGCTTTTAAATTTTCATAATACTACAATGTTGAGGATGAAATTATCTACAATTCCATTAGTGAAGTGAAATGAAGTCACTCAGTTGAGTCTGACTCTTTGTGACTCATGGACTGTAGCCTACCAGGCTCCTCTGTCCATGGGATTTTCCATGCAAAAGTACTGGAGTGGGTTGCCATTTCCTTCTCCAGGGGATCTTCCTGACCCAGGGATCAAACTCAGGTCTCCTGCATTGTAGGCAGATGCTTTTACTGTCTGAGCCACCAGGGAAGTCCTTATTCGGTTCAGTTCAGTTCTGTCACTCAGTCGTATCCAACTCTTTAAGACTCCATGAACCGCAGCACGCCAGGCCTCCCTGTCCATCACCAACTCCCGGAGTCCACCCAAACCCGTGCCCACTGAGTCAGTGATGCCATCCAACCATCTCATCCTCTGTTGTCCCCTTCTCCTCCTGCCCTCAATCTTTCCCAGCATCAGAGTCTTTTCAAATGAGTCAGCTCTTTGCATCAGGTGGCCAAAGTATTGGAGTTTCAGCTTCAACATCAGTCCTTCCAATGAACACCCAGGACGGATCTCCTTTAGGATGGACTGGTTGGATCTCCTTGCAGTCCAAGGGACTCTCAAGAGTCTTCTCCAACACCACAGTTCAAAAGCATCAATTCTTCTGTGCTCAGCTTTCTTTATAGTCCAACTCTCACATCCATACATGACCATTGGAAAAACCATAGCCTTGACTAGATGGACCTTTGTTGGCAAAGTAATGTCTCTGCTTTTTAATATGCTGTCTAGGTAGGTCATAACTTTCATTATGACCTTTTAAAAAATTATGTTGGATAGGAAGAAAAACATTATGTCCCCTTCTCTTTTCTTTTCAGCCTTAATTACATCCACTGCCAACATATTCATTTGTAACTCTTAGATTCAGGTTTTTCCATTTTTTCATACATAACTATTTTCTTTTTTTACAGAAATAAAATCTCGTGGGTCCACAAATTTCTTTTTTATTTAACAATATATCATTCCTTTTTTCCACACCAGTTTATAAAATTATACTTTATTCCTTTTAATAGCTAAATACAATTCTATTAACCAGTTATATACCATGGGTTATTTAACCATTTTCCTATTGACGACATTTTGATTACTTTTTAAAAATTTGCTCTTCTCATACCATACTTAGGCTTATGGTGATTTTAGTATTAATTAAAAAAAAAAAAAAAAAGTCCATAAGATCCCTAGCATCTACTCAGAAGATCACAGTAAAAATCTTAAATTATTCCAGTGGCTAAGAAACATAACCTCTAAAAGAGGAGGAAAGTAAAACACACAGGCTCAAAGGCATATAGTTATACCTCAACAGTTGGTAACTCAGTTACTACACAGTGTCAGCCACCAAGTAAACACTCCAGAGCCAGTAATGGTGCTCTAGACAGCAACCCAAAACAGTTCTGCATCAACCAAAAAAAATCAGTCAATTTGCTTATAGTACATTCCTCTTATCTTCACTCTAACAACTTGGTTATCTGAGTCTTTAGGCCAGAGTACAGAAGAGTAGTAAATTTGGATGGAAGGCAAATCTTTTTATGAGTAGGCATGTTAATGGCAGTGGGAAACTTGAAGCACTAAAACCAAAGGAGGAATTCCCTGGCCGTCCTGGTTAAGACTCCGACCTTTCACTACTGAGGGAGTGCATGTTCAATCCCTGGCTAGGGAACTGAAATCCTGCAAGCCAGAAGGTGCAGCCAAAATAAATACAGGTTTCCTTCAAAATGTGACCGTTAAATTATCAAAAGATTATAAAAAAATGCAAACAAGAGAACTAAAAAGCAAAAAGAAATATAAAAAACAGTGTTGTAAAAGTCTGAGGCCACATAGTGTTAGAGCCTTAAATATTTCAGTAGGTGCTGGGGACATCATTATGCATGGTAAAAAATAACTGATGCTCAAATGATGGCTTTGACTTATTAATTAGAAGTGTAATTTCTCAGGATACTCATTATAAGACAGCTAGCTATGTCGTATGGAATACACTTTAGAAAAACATACTATTAATATTCAAAGTTATAAGATCATTAATCCTAGAAGACCTGTGGAAGACCTTGGGACAACCACCTCATGTGACAGGCAGAAAAACAAAAATACAAAGATAACATGACTGATCCAAGGTCAGCTTGTTGTTAAATAATCAGATCTATAACCCAGAATGTGTGTGTGTTCGGTTGCTAAGTTGTGTTCAACTCTTTGCAACCCCATGGACTGCAGCAAGGCAGGCTTCCCTGTCCTTCACTATCTCCCAGAGTTTGCTCAAACCCACTCCAGTATTCATGTCTGGAGAATCCCCATGGACAAAGGAGCCTGGTAGGCTACTGTCCATGGGGTCTCAAAGAGTTGGATATGACTGAGTGACTAAGCACACTCTCACACATGTCCACTGAGTCAGGGATGCTGTCTAACCATCTCATCCTCTGCCACTCCCTTCTCCATTTACCTTCAATCTTTCCCAACATCAGAGTCTTTTCCAAAGAGTCACTCTTTGCATCAGGTGACCAAAGTAATCCAGGATAGATTAAATCTTATCCCATGTTTGTGGCTATTTCATGATTTAAAAATTGGTAATTAGGATTTGAAAACTTAACTTTTCATAATGTTCCACATCCTAGAAAAAATTGAGTGTTTTCAGAGAGCTGAGGTTCTACCTTAAGAAACACTATAATCAGAATTGTCAAGGTGAATGGCCCTCATAAGGAATCAAAGATGAGTTATAAGGCGTAGTTTTCCAAGGAAAAGAGACTTCTAAACCTAAGAGAAAGAAAGGTGTTATATGTCGGCCAGAAGAGAGTTGCATAAAGGGAACTTAGGTACAAGATGTTTATCATGGGAGAAATAAGTCATACACATAAATCAAATCTCCTTGTCAGCATGTTCTTCCAGTCACCAAACTATTGTTTGGAAGAAATCAACTTTGAGAATTTGGCCTGATTCTTTTTCTAAAGACTCATCATTGCTAAATAAACTGAATAGGCAATGCATTTGAAAGGGCATTGCCCAAGAAGGCAATAGTTCAGGTCTCCCTGTAACTCTGGATAAGGGCCTTGGGGTTATTTACATGTAAAGCAAATGACTTAAACTTGATGATTTCTAAGCTTTCCTGTGGCTATGATTCATATTTCTAGTCAGGTCTTAGCAAAGGGGAAATCAGAATATCCTGTATTATCCAATACCTGTACAGATGAAGTTTCATGTATTTGCAGTAAATGCTTATTGCAACAAAGAGTTCCTCTATTTCAAATAGACAGATTTTCCTAAGCCTTGCTGCTGCTGCTGCTGCTAAGTCACTTCAGTCGTGTCCGACTCTGTGTGACCCCATAGACGGCAGCCCACCAAGCTCCCCCGTCCCTGGGATTCTCCAAGCAAGAACACTGGAGTGGGCTGACATTTCCTTCCATGCCTTACCTTATTCTTAATTGTTTCTTTTTTTAATTACCCCCCTCCTTATCTATCTTCTTATCAAAGTGACCTCTAGAAAGTTAGAAAGGGCCTTGGAAGTCAAATAATTTTATTTGGGATACTATTCAGGAAACAGAAGCCCAGAAAGGAGAGGTGACCTTCCTGGGGTCAATAGTTCACTTGTGAAATGTGAAAAAAAATCAAAATGCTTTTGATTCACAGTTCAAGCTTTTCTCTGTTGAAGCCATGCTGCCTTCCAACTCTGAAAAACTACTAAGAAACATAACCATCCCATAAAATAATATCCCATTTATATCCCAGCAAAGTGTCATTTCTAGTCAAGCAGTTGTCCTATGTCAAAGGACGACAGCTACTTGGGCCCAGGAGCCATGAGCCTGCTGCCAGGGGAACTGAAGTTGTGTTTTTGGCCCACAACTTTGTAAAGATGTATTGTATATGTATGAATCTTGGCCAAGCTACCCTCAGGCAGTGTTGGAACAGATCCCAAGATACTCTTGGAGCTATGATGTTTTCAACGTGTTTATTTCCTAAGAACAGTGGGGTTGGCCTGATCAGACAGCTGTGAGTTCCTGAAGCCTCCTTTTAAGGGATATGACTTCATAGTTTGAGATACCCAATCAGAATAGATTTCAGCAAAGCATACTTGAAAACAGTGTTATTCTCTAAGCTGTGTCCGACTCTTTGTGACCCAATGGACTGTAGCTTGCCAGGCTCCTCTGTCCATGGAATTCTCCAGGCAAGAATACTGGAGTGGGTAGCCATGCCCTTCTCCAGGGGATCCTCCTGACCTCGGAATTGAACTTGGGTTTCCTGCATTGCAGGTGTATTCTTTACCATCTGAGCCACCAGGAAAGCTCAAAGCATACTTAGCTACATAGCATTTCTTTGAGGAAAAAAAAAAGCTGAGCTGGGTTGGACATTGGTAAACTCTTTTTAAGTCCTGAGGGGAAAAGATCATCTCATTTAATTGAAAAGCACTGTCCATTTTTAGGGACACGCAGTACCCATCTGAATGACCCACTGTCAGTTTTGGTAACTCTCTTCCTATTCTTTCAAATTTAATCTGTTAATCAACTCCTGGACACTTTCTATCATTCTAACACTCCTTCTTTCAAGAACGGAGATACTATCTCAATTCTGATATTAAATCAATTATCAATTCTGAACAGCACAACTTTCAGATTAGTAGTAAGCCAATTAAAAAAATTAAAATAAAAGAAAATGGGGGTGGGTACAGGAACCTTGCACTCCTGACATCCTGAGCTGCAAGCGGCTATCCTTTGAAATGGCAAGAAGAAAAGGCTCTCAAAGACGCTTTCTCACATGCTGCCAACTGCAGAGGGATTCTTTTGCAGGGGAAGCTTGTCTGATCTGATTCAGACTTGTTTCAAGGTGTGTCTCAGTTCTTCCAAGAGGTCTGCCCTAGGCAAGACTGCATTCATTAGTAATTGAAAAGCAAAAATCCAGAGCTGGCTGCCAGGGGGAGATTTTTCTACACGGAAGTGCACCTCCCACGTGTTCTGGTCACAGACACGACCGGGCTGGTAAGAGGGCCCCACGGATCCGTGCCAGGCACAGACACAAGCTTCCATTCTGACACGAAGTGCTGCCAAGCGGGAGGAAACCACATCCTTCCTCATCCTGAGTCCCCTTCTTAAATCGAGTAGTTGTTCAGATGGGGGAAACACAGTGGGGAGGGAGGGGGCGATATCACTAGATGGTGTTCATTATAACAAGGACAAACCTTTATTCCCAAGATAAAGTTTCTAAGTGAATTCAAGACAGAATCTCAAAGCCGGAAAGGCCCTCAAAAGTCATTTCAATTCAAACTTCTTTTTCCGATATTCAATTCTCCCTGTAATATCCTTGCCAAGTGGATGTGGGGGTGGGGGGTGACGGTTAAATATCTCTAGGGATAGTGAAATCATTACCAGTTCACTTTTCATGTGACCTGAATGGTACACGCATCTCGTAATGTCAAGCAAGACTCTGATCCCCTGCAATTTCTGCCTACCTGTCCTGGTTGAGGTCCCTGGAGCCATGTCAGGAACATGACTCTCTCTTCCACAGAAACCTTTGGACATTTAACCCAGTAGTTCCAGTATCTGAAAGCATCATTTTCAAGTCTCCACAGAGCTCCCAAAGGTGGGGGACTAGGGCTTTTGGAAAGTTCTTATTCCTCTACTCACCTCTCCAAACCTCAAAGTGAGAAAAGCATACTGAGGAAATGAAAATGCCATTAAAACAGGAAGAAGTGGCATCAACTCATTAAGGCACCTTCTATGCTACCTGGACTTGAAAAGAAATTGAAAAAGGAGAATGGAAAGCAATAAGAGGCCAGAAATGACCAGTGAACTAGCTCACCCAAGCTGGATATCTAGGAAATTGTCAGACTGATCAGCGTTGCAATTAAACATCATTTACAAGATGCTCATGTGTGCGTAAGCAATGTGATGAGGTCCCAGGATAGAGGGGACACTGCATCACAGTGGGACAAAGCATCTGGCTTCAGCATGGGCTTTGGAATCCCAGAGACCAGGCCTCCAATCCCCAATGGCTGTATAAGATTCTTAGCCAGGCTGAGTCTCCTTATCTGTGGGCGGGGTGAGTGAGACAACTCATGGCATTAGAGGTATGAGGATCACGTGAGATAATTTTATAAGGCACCCAACACACAGTAAGCATTCCAATTCCTTAGCTATAATTATTTTTTCTCATTACTAGGAGTCTAGCTTTCAATTCTCCTAAATGTTCCCCTACATACTGTAGCAAATTCAGGAAGCAGAAAACCCACCTGTTGGGTAGAAAGAAATGAGGGCAATGCTCAGGTGGGAGAACCAAAGTAGGAGAAGCCGTATATTAGAGCAGAAAGTACACTGGACTAGAACTTGGAAGGCCAGATATAGACAGGTTTGACCGACTCTAAACCAGGGATATCCTTTTCCAGCCTATTTGCAAAGTCAGAGGTTTAGTCTCTCTGACTCTACAGTTCAGTTTTCTCAGAGAACTCCCGCAAGTATTCCTTGAAGCTTGATTTCTATACACCTCCTCCTGCTCCCTTGTGCCATGCATTAATAACAGCAACAACCCTAGATGACCTGAGGTATAGGACCTGAAGTTGTCATCCTAACTTGCTATGCCATAGGGACCCCTCAAGGAGAACAAACCACGGCAGAGGTGCACTGAATGGAGGCTATAGCTTTAGTATGCACTTGCTGTTCACTGTTGAAATCTCAGTCATACAGTACTGAGTGTAAGTGTGTGTTTTAAATGTCAAGGTAAGTGACTGAGTTCTGCTGTGCTTTGACAAGTAAAAAGCCAGGAGATATGATTGTTAAACGTGCAGGAATATGTGCTTGGAACCACTGTTAGGGAAGATTTATGGAATGGCCTAGTGCAGATTGTGTGCACCTCCTCAGGATGCTAAGGTACCTGCTCAGATATATTTTTGTAAAGGAGGCTTTCCTCTTTGCCCTATGTTTGGTGTTCTGTGCTTTGAGGGGAAGACAGTAAAAATCCTGCAGGAGGGTGAGGTGTCAGACAGCTGGAACGGTAACACCTGGGTTACAAGGAGCCTGCTTTCCAGATGGAGACAGACCTTGAAGGCAATGAAGTGCAAAACCTATGGACAGATTTAGAACAGAAACGGAGCCAAACCAGAGATGTGTCCCAAGAAGATTAGCAGGCAGTGGTGCACAGAGTGAAATGAAAGGATGAGCGACAGAAAGGTGTCCATTGAATCTATGGAACTGCAGTGAGTGTTCTTGAATCATCAAGGGCTAAGAGGTCACTTGATGGTCATCGCCACCTCTGAGCTTCGGTTTTCTCACTTATACTAATTCAGACCAAATTGACCTTGCAGAGTTGTTGTCAAATCAAATGAGATAATGGACATGTAAGTGGTTTGCAAATTGTTAGGCACTGGACCGACATATGGGAACACTCCTATCACCACTCAGTAAAACCGAAAAGCATTATTTTACTAAGTGAAAATAAATAAATCATAGCATCTTCCTCTCAAAATGATACTGATGCGGTTGCATAAGCTCATTTCACTTCCAACTACATACACACGTTCTCTTGTTCTTCACACACCACAGCAGAAGCATTAGGGAGTTTTAAAGGACAGTTATCTTGTATGCCACAAGGACATTATAGTTGACAATATTAGCCATAGATCAAACCGGCTTGGCTTGCAATGTACACAAAGACTTTTTATTCTCAGGATGGTCCTGAGCAACCTCTTATGATGACTCTGAGTCACCTCCTTCGGTGAGAACAGAAGAGAGCTCTGGAAATGTAAATTTTCTTGCTTGGATTATTATAATAGAATGATCACTCATTGCCCCACCTATTCCCTTTCTAAGGTCCAATGCTTTGACACTAATTGCCAGACCAATCTAAAACACAGGTCTGATTATTTCCCTCTCTTACTCAAGAATATTCAGTGCTTCCCCCTGCCTCATAGGATTAAACACAAATTCCTCAACTGAGTATGTAAAGTCCTCAAAACATAGCCTCTACTCACCTTTTTAAAGTCCAATCTCCAGTGACCCCAATGGGCATATACCCACCTCCTGGTCAAACTGGGCTCCGACCAGTAAGGCACCCGATTCCCTCCTCTGCTTTATGTTTTCATCATGTTTCCTTTATCTGTAGTATCATTTGTGGTTTTTAATTTCATAAGATTAGTTCAACTGGAATTAAGTTTTCCAAAATCATCCTCTCTGTATGGTTGTGAGTTCAGTTCAGTTCAGTTCAGTCGCTCAGTCGTGTCCGACTCTTTGCAGCCAAAAGGAAATGTGCGTGGGATTTTCAGGGGAGAAATAAAGCAGCAGAAGTTGCTTTGGGAGGATCTGTCTAGGTACCTGGGTACTACTGCGTCCAACGCACGTTACTGCTGATCTGGTGGCTCACCTCCTATCACCTCCTAGGTGGGCGCTGCAGATAGGTCCACTGCTCCCTCAGCTCCTGCCAGATCCCTCCTTCAATTTCTTCCCCCCAAGGCCAGGTATTTATGAAGCTCCGTGGAGAAGAGTATCAGGTCCGTTTGCAGGACACTCACAGGATATAGTTAGATACGCAGCAAGATAGTTAAGGGGTGAGGTGCAGTTTTTCCCACAGGCTCCAGGTGGCTTTTTTCCATATCACAGCATTTCTTCCTGACTGCCTGCCTATCACAGGCAGAGGCAACGGATTTCTTTGCTGGTTCCTTCTCAGCATTCCTAGTGATCCCCCAACCATCTTCTTTGGGGCCTTTATTTGCCCTGCTTCTCCCACCATTGTGAGGCTAATCCTTATGACAAATCCACAGTCCATACCATTCATCCATATCATTTCTGCTTCCCTGGTCAGTCCCTAATGCATACGTCATTCATCATTCCTCCTCACCAATCTCTCTGTGTCCAAAACCTGCCTGTCCATCACTTCAAGATTCACTTCAAATACCACTTCTCATAAACCCCTTCCTGAGTGACACAGCTGCTTCTTCCTTCAAAACATCAAAATATTTTGCCACATATATTTTAAAAGTTACATTATAGACTCTTAGGCTAAACTATTATACAAGTTATATTATCAATACAACCTCTGGTGCATCTTTCTTTCATAATGATCTATAAATTCTTCTTCTTCTGGAGTTGTGCTTATGTAGTTGCAATTGAATCTCCAAATTTCATCAGGGTTTTAACTACAGAAGGATCTCAAAAACTGCTTGGTATTCAAAGGAGTAAATGAATTCTCCATACCACCAATCCCTTTTTAATAACATGGGCAAGAAGAACTAATTCTACTGGGTATGGCATTCTCTCACTTATATGGAGATTATTTCTAAGCTACCTTACCTTGCCATTCTTTTCCCTTAAAGAAGAGCCTCTCCAGTCTGAATCCAACACTATTTATTCTTATCTTATACACGGTTCTAGTAAAACTCATTAGTTGGCTCCTTAACCTATAGAAAAACAGGAAGAGCTAACTGTACAGAGCATAGCGAGAAAACTGGTAGAGTAAAACATGTTAAAAGCAGGAAATAATAGCAGACAATGAAAGAGAAAATGTATGAAAATCAGATTACACAAATTTCAAGGATACCAGTTTGAGGCCATTTAGTATACAGGTAAATGATCTCACCTCAATAAATTCTAAAGGAATTACAGTCCATCCAATAAACTGTCCTGAATCACCAATATTAAGTGTTACATATTTTAGAATAATCTTCTTTTGAAATTATTTTTAAAAAAATATAAAATCTATTGAGATTTCATCATTTAAAAATCCCATAGTGGCAGCCATTCTCAGAAAAAAAAAGGACTTTTTGTTTTGATTTTGCCATGCATTTATTCAACAAATATGTAATGAGTATCAACCATGATTCAGGTGCTCTTCTCTAGTGTTTGTGTACCTTTGCTCCAAGGAAATCATCAGATTTGGGAGAAGTGGGACCATAAAAAATCACACCCTTTAAAATATCTCATAAAGAAAGCAGAAAAGGAAGTCATTATAAATCAGAACCACATTGGTTTCCTACCAAGAAGCAAGTAAAGGCAGCCAACAAAATAGGACGGAGTTCATTGTTGCCAGCTTCTTCCAGGGAGAAATAAACTGTCAACTAGAATGAAGCTTCTCGCCTTCCCTCACAACCGTTGCCTCATTTCTCTGCCAAACACCTCTTCACTGCAGGGAAGGTCCCAGGAGACTCTAAAGGTGTTACAACCCTGCTCAGTTAGCCTTGGAAGAAAAATGTGGCAAAAAAACATTAGTAAGAAATATTTGTTTTTGATCATCACAGCTCCCAATACACACAAGGAGGCAACTGTGGCACTTTAAAATTTTTTTCCGGTAGTTCACAATTAAAATTTAAAACTCACATGCGTTTGAGAAAGGATTGAACGAGATCATAGAAATAAAGCACTCAGCACAGCTCCTGGCACACAAGAAGCATTGGATCAATATTAGTGATAATGATTACCAAGAGGTCCTAAAAGCCTGGCAAGTTGTATAAATTAGCCTCATTAAGTGTTATCTGGGGCAAAAATTTGAGTCTTTGGCTGTTTTTCCTTAGTCACCCAGAATGCTCTGGGGCCATCACTGGAAGATAAAATAATTTTACATCAAGCCAGGTTTGGCTGGAGATGGGCAGGATTAGAAATGCTGCCTGAGGGGATGCTTGGAGGATAGAATCAAGGGAGATCTACAGAACCTTTACTCCATCTTGTTCCCCATGACTGGCCCTTCTACCTACTGACGTGTCCTGCTGAGGGCAAGGTACCAGAATGGGTCCTGGAAGAAAATTATACACTGATTATATGATTGGATTTGGGGCTTTGATTTTTAAAGGACGTTAATAAAACTAGTGTAACTGAAAAACTAAATGGTATGTGTAAGTATGTTTGGAGAGGTTGTTTTAGTTCAAAAAATAATAAAAGAAGCTTAAGTGAACTAAGTACTAATTATGTTGCAGATACTCTGCTAAGCACTTTATAAAAGTATTTAATTCTAAAAAAGTTCTACATCCTTATGCCAACAGGGTTAGAGGTGTGAAGTAATTTTACCATATCTCAGAGAGATTAAGTACATTACCCTGCCCAGTTTTTGCAGTCTAAAACTCACATGTTTATTACTCTATGCTAATAAAATAATACAGTTTAAAAGGTCACACATTTGTTCACTGATTCAATACATTTATTGGACTATTCCTTCATAGGAAGCACCGTGAAATGGAACACACAGAGATAAATAAACTATTGCGGGTCACTTCTTACAATCAAGGGCAAGCAATATGGAACAATGGTTAAGCTTGCCCAAGCTCAAACTTGACTCTACAGTTGACTAACTCTGTAACCTTGGCCTGTTTTCTCTTCTGTAAAATGGTGATTATAACAGCACCTACCTCTTAAACTTACTCTGAGGCTTTGATAAGTTAATACTTGTAAAGTTTACATTATCAGAAGGCATGTATGAGCCTACCTATGCACAGCAGTAAAGACTTCATGGAGAAGTTCTACTTTTTGAGAGAAGAGTTAGGTGCCATTTAGACTTTTAGACTAGCAAGAAGAAATTGAGCTCAGGTAGAATTAAACTTTCCTTTTACATGCTCACCCTTTAGGAGAGCAGATTTCAGAAAATGGTACCTAAAATCTTATAAAGAAAGAGCTCCAGGTCCAATGTCTTGGGGGATTGATTACATAAAACACCTACACAAGAACTGTAAAATTACCAGCTGAATTGAATTGAGCAACAGTGTATACATATCCATTGATTACTTAGTGTATTTGGAAAAAATAATGATACTGTTTGAGAAAAAGAAAAGGAAACTGGTTTTGCCTATTTAACTTGCTTCTTTTGTTGTTTTGCTGGACATTACAATGGGAAAGAAAGGCTATGAATGACTCATCAATGAAACTAAATTGTATCCTCATTTGTTCTAGGAACCTACATGAGATCAGAACAATTTGTTTCTTCACCTTAGAAATAAGTTCTTCCATTTTCCTTCACTCTCTGTTTGAGGTTTTAAATATGTCAAACCTGGTCATCATTCTACCTTAGCCCTTTCAGTAACTTCCTGCTGCACTTGGCATACAATCCAAACCCCTTACCTCAGCTTCGAAGGCCACTCTGATCTAGTCCCTGCTTATCTTAGGACCTCATTCCCCAGGCCTTCTTTCCCTCTCACCAGACCTCTGCCACTTCAACCATGACCAGAATGATCCTGGCTCCTTCTCAGTCTTTTTTCTAGCTCAAACACTACTTTCTCAGAGATGTTACCCCTGACTAAGGGGTAGAAACTTAAAACTGCCCCTCCCCAAAAGCCTCCAACATTGTTGTTGTTGTCATTATTTTCATTTCAGTCCCTCTTCCCCCTTATCTCTTATCCTGAAATTATTTGTATTTTTTCTGTTTACTTATTTGTCATCTGTTTATGTGTATACATATATAAACACACATATATACATATACGTATATATATTTCCTTTGGTATCTTTCTCAAACTATTCATAGTAATGCTAACATCAAGGAATCACCTCAATCACATCTGCTTTCCAAGGCAATTTTGGATAATTTATAAATGTATGTATATACACATATATATGCACATATTTTGCACACATATAAATTTAATTTCAATATTCTAAATATATAGTCAGTATCCTAATATACATGTACACATACATAGGCATCTATGTATAAGTGTATGTATATATAATGAACTGGTTATTTCATTATTTTATATTCGTTTTGTTGTTGTTTAGTCACTCAGTCATAGCCGACTCTTTACGACCACATGGACTGTTATCTGCTAGACTTCTCTGTCCAAGGGGCTTTTCAGGCAAGAATACTGGAGTAGGTTGCCATTTCCTTCTCCAAGTGTCCTTGGAGATTGAACCTAAGTTTGTAATTCATTTACTTATCCGTTTCCATCCATTTCTTTTTACTCTTTGTGGATAAATAATACTAACATCTTTACATTTATTCATTCATCATTTACTCATGATGCTATTTGCCTCATTTAGGCAGATGCTATTTGCTAGGTACCCAGGATACAGCAGTGAGAAAAATAAAGGTCCCTGCCCTTATGGATTTTACTCCAGTGGAAGTAAACTAATCACTAAACAATAGACAATATATTAAATAGCATGTGGAAGCCAACAAGGTGATAACTATTATGGACTAAAGAAAAAGTTGAGCAGGGTAAGTAAGGAATGCCAGGAGTGTGGACAGGAAGCAGGATGAAGGGCAATTTTATAATGATATAAAAGCAGTCAACGAACTTCCCTAATGGTCTAGTGGCTAGGACTCCCAATACATGGGGCCTGGGTTCAATCCCTGATCAGGGAACTAGATCCCACACAACACAACTATGAGTTCGAGTGCTGCAACTAAGGCCCAGAGCAGCCAAATAAATAAATAAGATAAATATTTTAAAAATAAAAAATAAAACAGTCAAAATTTCCCTCACTGACCAGATACTGAGCAAAGGCTTCAAGGAGATGAAGGAGCTAGCCATGTAGTTATCTGGGACCCTGAGTCAGAGAGGAAACAGAATGGAAATCATAGGAGGCCTTAAAGACTGGCTTATACACTGAGGAAAATAAAGGGTGGTTACTTATGCTGGTCTGTCTTATGGGTACTTTTTAGATATCAACTTATTTAGTTTTCATAACAACCCAATGAGTAATCTACTTTGTTTATCTCATTTTACATGGAGAAGTTATATAACTTGCCCTGTATTACACAGATGGAGCTAGAATTTGAACCTATGTAAAATGACTGTGGACTCTTAGAATACACTGCTTCTCAGTATAGAAAATTTTAATCTAGCAATCCCCAGACTTCAGTACAGAGGCCCTAGGTACCTGCTACTTTAACAAACTATCCAGATGATTCCCATGTAGATGGTCCACGCTCCACAATTTATCACTGGGTTAATTCCTCAACCATCTGAAAACTTTCTAAATGTTTTAAAGTAAATTATCATATTTATTTCCTGGCGTTTACCAGGCATTTATCTCCAGTGATGGCCAAACTGGGAAAGATTTTCTCAGACCGGCTGAAGTGCCTACTTGGTATATTCCCACTTTTTATCTGGTTTTATTTATCCGTTGTTGTTGTTTTTGTTGTTCAGTTGCTCAGTTGTGTCCAACTCTTTGTGACCCCATGGATTGCAGTACGCCAGGCTTTCCTGTCCTTCACTGTCTCCCGGAGTTTGCTCAAACTCATGTCCGTTGAGTCAGTAATGCCATCCAACCATCTCGTCCTCTGTTGTCCCCTTCTCCTCCTACCTTCAATCTTCCCCAACATCAGGGTCTTTTCCAATAAGTGAGCTCTTCGCATCACGTGGCCAAAGTATTGGAGCTTCAGCTTCAGCATGGTTTTATCTGAGTTTCATCAAAGGGGAGAGGCTGGGACTTCCCTTGTGATCCATTGATTAAGACTTCACTTTCCAACCCAGGGTGTGCAGCTTTGATCCCTGGTATGGGAGCTAAAAATCTCACATGTCTCCCGGCCAAAAAATCAAAACACAAAACAGAAACAATATTGCAGCAAATTCAATACAGACTTTTAAAAAAGATGGGGGAAAGGTTTTGGAGTAACAGTAGTGCTGAGTTAAGAGGGAGGAGTAGATAAAGAAGGCCTTTTAGGAGCCAGATATTAAGAGCCATGGACTTAATATATTTAATCTTACTTTAACCTCTATAAGTAAATATATATATATAAGTGTAGATATAAATATAGACGTCTGTCTAACCAGGAGATGGCTAGAACGGACTTTTTTACCACTTCACAGATGACAAAACTAAGTCTGGGCAGGCTAAACAATCAGTATTTAGGATTCAAATCCAACTCTGACTTCAAAGCCAGGCAGCTTTTCTTTCTCACTTTATCCATTCAGAGCCCAATCCTATCATTGTCTTATACTGAAATTGGAAAATGGAAGTATAATCTTCCGGAAAAGTGCTCTCTAGTATGTATTACACTCACAAGTGTCCATCATTTCTATAAGCTGAATGAAATCTTATATCTATTTCAGTGACAGCCAAGGTTCTTCAATGGGCACTAAGTTAGCTCAAAAGAAGAAAGCAGAAAATATGCACTCATAATACAACAATCCAAATTCAAGCTACATATTTTATTCCTTTATTTCTTCATAGAAGATTATGGTGGTTAATAGGGACTTCCCTGTGGTTCAGATGGTAAAGAATCTGCCTGCAATGCAGGAGACCAGGGTTTGATCCCTAGGTGGGGAAGATCCTCTGTAGAAGGGAATGGCTACCCACTCCAGTATTTTTGTCTGGAAAATCCCATGGACAGAGGAGTCTGGCAGGCTAGTTCATGGGGTCACCAAGAGTCAGACACAACTGAGCAACTAACACATACTACTATGGTGACCAATGGTGCTACAGAGCTTCCTTTAGGAAGAGCTTCCTTCCTTTATGTATATTATATATATATATAAATATATATAATCTCTTTTCATTTACCAAACAATAAATGTCAATATGCCTAATCCAAGTGTCTATTTACTCCTCCCACCCCAAAACCTGGATCCAGAAGGGGAAAACAGTTGCAGGTTGTGAGAATGTGGCAAAGCCGCATCCATAAGGACACAGAAGGTGTCTTTAGGATCTGCCTCCTAGTCCTGTGCTCACTTGTGATTCTCATTGAGGTCAAGAAGGCTGCCAGGTATCTGGATTTTATGACATTCCTCATGCCATGACATATGTGTGGATGCCTCCATGGGACTAAGAGTACGGTTCTACTCTTAGCTTCCCATGGTGCCTCTAAGTCAACAACTCTACAGGCACAGACTCATAGCACACCATGCCTTGGAGAGCACCTCATCCAACTTCCTCATTCTAGAGGTGAAAAAATGGACTCTCAGAGAAGGAAAAGCCACTGACCAGTACCAGGGTTGGTGGACTGAATGATCAAGGGGGAAAAAACACAACCTTGGAGTTAGAAAGCTAGGGTCCAAGTCCCAGCTCCACTATTCACTGGCTGTGTGACCTCCGCAAATATTCAGCCTCTCAAACTCAGGATGTTAAATAATGCTGAAAACATTTACTTTGGTTACATCAGATTATTGTAAGAAAGAAAAAAAAATTTGTCTGCATTGTATAGAATAACAAGCATTTTGAGGGCCAAAAACTGTTAATTTCAACCTAGGCCTTCTAGTTTCTAATACAGTATAAATTTGGGCATGCATGTGAATATCATTTCAGTTGTTAATTCTAATAAAGGTTAAAATTCCTACATATCATGATCTTAACAAATGTTTTGGCATCTGACTAACAGCAACCAAAAGCTAGATGAAATGTGTTTATTATCCCTTTCACAGATGATAAGAATAAAGTAGAGACAGACCACATAAGCTGTTCAAGGTCAAACCCAGGGAAGATGGTTTGATGGTAAAGCCTACAATCTTACACAACCATAATTTTAGGTCACCATAGCATCTGACCATAACTGGCTTAAAGAAGGGACTGTGTTATCTATGAAAAGAACATTTTCAGCTATCAGAGTTTATAAAATGACTGGTTCTCTTTTCTGTTGCTTTTAGCATTGATTGGGAAAAGAAGAAGCCTGTGTAATCATAAGGGCTTATATGCTGGACAGGAAAAAACCGCAGGCATCTCCTACATATAAACTAGTCAAAAAAGGTCATCCAATTATATCAAGTAAGAGCTGGACTTTTTCACTGCTCTTGGAAATCAAGATCAAAGTTCACTGCAGCTGCCCACTTCCCTGGAAACTTCCTACTTTCTCGCAGGTAATTCATTTATGTCACCTGACACTGGCCTTGCTGTCAATATATGTAAGCATGAACTTCAGTGTCATCGTTCACTGTGTTTGCAGCAAAATGCCCTGTATTATTGGGATAAAAATGTCTTTTTCCATGATTTAGCCAGTGATATTCAACCTTATTAAAATTTGTGACTCCTCATCCTTTGTGTGATTTTGTGACTACAAAATTAAAAAATAATAATAATAAAGTTACTTTATTAGTTTGTAGAGACAGGCTTTGCAATAATGAATGATATGATAAAGTATGGGCTTCCCTGGTGTGGCTCAGCAGTAAAGAATCTACCTGCAATGCAGGAGACGGGGGAGACGCAGGTTCAATCCCTGGGTTGGGCAGAACCCCTGGAGGAGGAAATGGCAACCCACTCCAGTTTTCTTGCCTGGGAAATGCCATGGACAGAGGACCCTGGCAGGCTACAGTCCATGGGATCTCAAAGAGTCGGACATGACTGAGTGACTGAACACATAAAAGTATGAGAAACTAGAAAGCCCATGCTACAGTACGTGACATAGCATGAACCCATCATTCCTTAAACTCTGCACATTTTGAGTGCAGGACCCCGCACTAGGAATGGGCAGGGTAACATGCCCTCAGTTGTTTAGGTAGTCATCAGGGACTTGTACAAGAATACTAAGGGACAAATTACTGGCCAACAGTAACAAAAAGAAATTTTTTAAAAAACATAATTATCATAGAGACAGAAAGAATGTTACAAGCATTTTAAAGGATCTCCAAAACTTGGAAAAATCAAGAAAAATTTGAGTAGCAGGTTTGGAAAGAAAAGTAGGAGAAAGGAGATAGTAGTTTAAGGTGGTGTGGTGTGAGCATACAGGAGGAGACATTGATAAATCTAGCTATGTGAGCCCTCAGGTCTTATGGTATAGTGTCTAATAAACACTGGAGAGTTGACCGAAGAGCTGTGTGCTCAGGCACACAGGTTCTAATCCTCACTAATTGGAAAACTGTGGGCAATTCTCTAAGTTTCTCAGAGCCTCAGTTCTTTCATCTGTAAAAGCCAGACAATAATATAGACCTGAGAGTTATTTTATGCTTAAATGAAATGACAGAAGTACATGCACTGATGAATGCTGATTTCCTCTGCCCTCCTCTGTTTAACCAGAAAATAGGTTTCTTGGCATAAAACAATCAGGGCATTTTCTCTTCATTTCCCTTTCAATCTTTAGCATTGAATTTTACAAAGAGATGTGGTGATAGAATTTCAGAGTTGAAAGGAATCTTAGAGAAAAATAACAATGCATTGCAGCAGACGAGCCTTAAAGATTCACTAGACCAGCTCTTTCACACTTTAGGCCCAAAGGTAATGCAGCTTCCCCCAGCACAGGCAAGATAATGCCAGGATCAGAAGATAGAATGGGGAGGGGTGGGTCATGGGTCTCAATTCAGGTCCTCAGTTCTAGTTCAGAGGCTGCAGAATTTCAGGTCTTTCCTAGCTCTAAAGTGAAAGGCAAAGATGCATCTCAGCAGTGGTGCCTGCTTTGTGCTACATGACACAAAGCTATGTAACCTCTCTGAGTCTCAGTTGCCTCAAAAGTACACAGGATGACTATAAGGATTGAATGATATGATGCTGCTAAACCACTTAGTACAAGCCATATGCTGCTGCTGCTAAGTCATTTCAGTCGTGTCCTACTCTGTGCAACCCCACAGATGGCAGCCCACCAGGCTACCCTGTCCCTGGGATTCTCCAGGCAAGAACACTGGAGTGGGTTGCCACTTCCTTCTCCAATGCATGAAAGTGAAAAGAGAAAGTGAAGTCGCTCAGTCGTATCCGACCCTCATGGGGATCACTAAAAACAGATCACTGAATGATTTAATCAAAAATCATTTTGATTTTCACAACTGAACAAATTAATAAATTAAAAGAACTGATGGCAGAAGAAGGAATTAATGTATAGTAAATACCTCTCATGAATGAGGTGCTGAGCATAATATCTCACCTCAGGAACCTTCCAGACGCTAAGATTCCACACTGCCACAGCTGCTAGGGCTAGTCAGAACATGGTCAGACCAGAAGGAGGTCCCCTAACAACCTTGCCAATGTAAGCCATGAATGCTCACTTTCAATAGAAACAGAGGAAATGAGTAGCTAACCTGATTTAATCCCCCCAAATACCAGATACTAAATGTTCTGCAACCTTCCTGTTCTTTGGGGTTTCTATTTCTCCCACAGAACAATTTCCAAAATGGGTAGAGAGCACAGTAGGTGGCTCTCTTTAATATTTCACAGGCAAGGCAATAGTGACTCACCAGATCCTACATCTGTGTCACCAGCAAAAGCCTGACAAAGTTGAGCAACAAATGAAACTGTGTGTATGTCAGAGATAACCTTTAGCTTTTTCTTCTGCTTCTTCCTCTGATTTTCTCCAGCTCTTTTCTGCTTTTCTAACCATGCCAGGTAAGATGACGCTGACCGCCTACCTTTTGGCAAAAGCAAACATATGCCTCCAGATGCCAAAAACAAGAAGCACAGTGTTTCTCCCCTAAATGTATTTGCCAGCCGGTCCGCTTGCTATAAAGCAAAGAAACCTGAAGGCCTGTGGGGGTCTCAACAGATAAATGGCCCCACTGTCTGGGCCAGAAACAGATCTGTTCATTTTCCTACATAAGCCTGCAGCCATCAGTTTCCACTGGGAAGACTGAAACCCCAGACCAGTGATCAGCATCGCCAGCCGGCAGTGGTCTTTCCTATAAATGCTGCCTCTGCACACTGTTCACTATATCCCACCCTTTCCATCCTTGGAATTGGACAAAAGAAGAGAAAAATGCAGTGGTCACTCATGGCATTTGTTCCTCAGTCTTCTTAAGACCCTGAGTGTTAGCACGAGGATGGCAGAAAGAAGAAACCACCCAGAACAGGAAGAAAGCCGTGACATAACTCTGCACTTTATGTCCTCATGGTACTCTTCTGCCTAGGAACTGAAGGTGTACTGCATCAAACACATGTGAACAGACAGGCTGCCCTAGAGATTCATCACTCTGAAACTTCTTCTCCCGACAGCTGCCCCACCAGCCTCTACAGAGCATAGTTCTCTCAGAAAAGAACTGTCCTCTTCAGGACAAAATGGATACCCTGAAGTCACCAAATAAGTAAGGTCACCCTAACAACTGAAGTAAATGGCTAATGATGTCATTGGAGAGATGACAGGAAGTGACGGGAAAGGCCTTCCACTAGAAGTCAAAAGATGTGAACTGTATTTCTAAGACTGAAATTTACTAACCACCTGACCCTTGACAACTTCTCCTTTCTCTGACTCTCATTCAATTTTCTTCTCAATAAACTGAGATCAGCTAAGAAAAGATATCATTTAATGAGCACCTACTCACTACACTCATTTTACATTATTTGACTTAATTTACTCTTTATATGAATCCTTGGGGTAAGCATTTTTTCCACTTTAAACAGTGAGATGAACTGCTTAGTATTACCCAGCTACATATGAATTAGAGACCGAATTTGAATTTGATCGGAAAACCGGCCTTTTTCATACTTTATCATATCATCATATTATCCTTCCACTATTACTACATTATGTCCTTCTCTCAAGGCTATTGTAAGTAGCAATGAAGATAATACATATGGAATGCACTAGAAATTGTAAAGGCATATATATATATATATGTAACAAACAGTCTAGATAAGGAGAAAAGGTATTACTGAATAACCTTTCTTTGAAATACCAGAACTAAAAGGAGTCAGCTTTCAATCTCCCATCCCCTTGTTCTGACCTTATTTTGAACATTTTCCTTTTCCCTACAAGTCCCCGGTCTCTCAGGCACGCGTTCAGATGTATCCTGGCCAGCTCATCACAATGCATGCACACGGAACAGGCTGACAGAAGCAAGCATTCCCATCCTCTGCAAATTCCTGGTGTGGGAGCTACCTAAGGGGTACCACCAAACTCTGTCCTTTCCTCCAGGTGTATCACACCCCCACCCTGCACACTTCAGTACTACAGCCATATGCAATGGACCGTGAAGCAGGCAGCCAACTAAATACTGGATGCTCAGTTCAGGGACTTATAGCACAGCCAGGAGATAATAGCATATAACTGTATGAAGTCAATCAGAATAAAATCAACCATTCCAGATGGGGGTATATAAGGGACACTACTTCATTTTAAAATACCAATAATGCCAATAATAAAGGATAACTAGAGAGGGTGGGCATATGTGGATGTTTGTGTTTACATTAGATGTTTGTGTCCAGAGGGACTGAATTTAGGAGCACCACTGTATAATCCAAAAGAAATGCATGTAAATCTTCTTGTTTTCCTATACTAGCTGAAAAGTATAGTCTGACCTGAGACCGCAGGAATAAAAGGCTTAGAATAGTCTGCAACATAGATGAAACTTGTAACTTCTCCTCTTGTCTGTCTACCTCTCATCAAATTCAAGACCCTCTTTGCCAATAAAGGCAGCCTCAGATCAAAGTTTCACAGAACTGAGGTTTGACCTAAAAACTAGCAGGGAATCGGCATCACTGAGAAACATTTTCTATTCCAAGTCAAGCATCTACGATCAAAGTCACATGTAGAGGGCATTCAGAAAACACTATAAAAGAGCTGTTCAGACTCCAAAGAAGGAAACACCACAACATCCAGATTTAAAAAAAAAAAAAAAAAAGTCACTCTGTCTGAAAAATCAGCTCTAAAAAACCCACTGTCTCCAAGGTTAACATGTAACAATATTTACAATCGCTGCCATCAATGTCAAATTGACCGGGTGCCAAGTCAGGCACTGTGATAACCATGCTGTCTGAATTACCCCGTTTCATCCTCCCAAGTGACCTAAGGACTCTTTGTGACCACTAAAATCTCCATTTTATGGCTGGACCAAAAACACAGGCACACACAAAACAAAAACAAAACTGAGTATCAAAAAGACTGGATTGCCCAAGTTCACACAGTTAAAACGTGGCAGAGCTGGAGAGAAAGCCAGGTAAATACTCCTCCTCAGCTGGTAGCTAACCTGAGATCTCTGGAGCAGAGCAGTGTTTCAGGATTTCACAACGAGGGGGTGGAGGCAAGACAGGCTGGGGACTGACTCTTAAAGGAAACGGCAGAAGTTTGCTTTTATGTTTGTGATTTTTCTGTGCAACTCAGCTGCCTCCCTCCTGCCCAGGACTTAGCAGTGAGAGTGGCTATGGTTCTGTGCGGTCAGCTAATCCTATATGAGAAGCATCGTATTTCCCACAGTACCACTGGCCCCGCTTCCCCTATGGCTGAAGAGAGCAGGGTACCAAACGGGGTGACTAGTGCTGGGATATCCCTCACCTCTCCACTGACCCCACCAGGAGTCTGACAGACCCCCCTCGGCGGGGCATGTTTCTGAGAAAACAGGTCGGGAAAGAGGGAGAGAAGCTGTAAGCAGCCTTTACCCAGGCTGTCACAGGTCCAAGCTGGAAGAGACGTGATACCCAGTGGCAACGCTGGGATACACTGCCCCCATCTATCCTCATGGTTCACAGCAGCACTCCGGAGAAATCAAGGCGGGGGTATACCAGGGTAGATCCCTCAGAGCTGGGAGAAGGGTGCAGCGACGCGCAGCCCTCCCGTAACTGCGTTACTTAAATGTTTACAAAGCAAGGATGGGACTCGGGACAGTGGGTTCGAGTCCCGACCACAGCACTAACTAGCTGTGCGACCTCTCCCAGCCGCTGCCGCGCTCTATGCCTCAGTTTGCCCTTTTGTAAAACAGGATTGAAGGAGAAGATCTGTCAGAATCCGTCTACCCTAAGATTCGGTAGGTCGGTGATCCCACAAGCCCTCCTCACCGCACCAGACTCACCTTTCTTGGGAGGAAGAGCGGACGTGGTGAAGGCGGCGGGAATGAGTGCAGGATCGCCCAGCACCGAATCTTTCGGTGCGCTTGGCCAAAGCCCAGCCCCGGGGACCCCGATCCGGCCAGTCTTCCCGCAATGAGCCTCTTACTTTCCGCCGCACTTTCTTTTTTCCCCCTTTGGGGCTCCTCCCCTGCCGCTGCGCGATTGGCCGCCGTCGCGCGGCTCCGGCTCCACCCGCCGCCTCGGCTCGCTAGCCACCCGCGCTCTGGGCTTCCAAGAGCTGAGGCCGTGGGGCGGCACCGAGGGCAGCCCCGCCCGCGGCGAGGAGGAGCGGCGCCGTGCCCGCGGCCCGCCAACCCGCGGCTGCGCTAGGCCCTTCGGCGCCCCGCCACCTCCTGGGCAGACTGGAGCGCGCAGAGGAGAGCGTGGGTCCCGCAGCTTGGCACGACGCCAGGCGCTTCGGGTAGATGTGCTCTGCTCCACACAGAGACGTACACTTGGGCTCATTGCAAGATTCTGGTCTCATGGTCGAGAACGCTGTCACACTGCCTCTTCCTGGCTCTGTGTATTTAACTCTCTGCTGCACCAAAGCCATGAATGAGTCTGTGCAGAATTTGCGCCCCCATCGTGTGCCAAACCCAGAGCGCTACAGGAAGAAACATACTCGACCTTGGTGGTCCGGAGCCCCCGCTCCGCTGCAAGTAACAGTCCTGGGAACAAACTATTGCTCATGACAGCAAAATGTAATCTGTATTTTCCCCTGGCGTGTACTGGTGTGCCTAGCAAGTTGCCTGGCGCAAAGTTGGCACTCAGTACATGCATACTGAATTAGTGAATGAATTAATCGATATAGAACCAAGCGATCTCAAAAGAATCACTCGTTTTCATTCACTCCCTTTTCTCCAGATTTCTGAAAGAGCCCTCAGCCAACTTCTCCCACTCTAGTGGTAGTCTATGTAGTCATCCGGAGCTTTACAATGACTGTCGACTTCTTTGTTCAAGAACCTTCTGTTGTTCTCTATTGCTAGTCCATCACCATTCCTTCCCGGCTGGCAAGGCCCTTCAACACCTTTCCTAATATCTGAGACTCCCAACAAAAGCCAAGTTGACCTGTCTCTTCACACATGCTTTACTGTACCACATTTATGACTTACCTTCTGTTCTTAGGACTTCCCTGGAGGCTCAGACGGTAAAGCATCTGCCTACAATCCGGGAGACCCAGGTTCAGTCCCTGGGTCAGGAAGATCTTCTGGAGAAGGAAATGGCAACCCACTCCAGTATTCTCACCTGGAAAATCCCATGGATGGAGGAGCCTGGTAGGCTATAGTCCATGGGGTCGCAGAGTCAGACACAACTGAGTGACTTCATTTTCACTTTCTTTCTGTTCTTAGAGTTACCTAATTGAATCTTGTTTATTTATTTATCCATGAAATTGAGTCCAAAGAAAGAAATTAAAGAAAAGGAGAAAAAAGACGTGAAGGAAAAAGATCCTCATGAATTAGTAAGTGAAACTAGGAGGTGCCAGTCTCTAGGTACCAGCTAGAGATGAATAGCAATGCAAAGCTCAGACACTGCTGCCTCAAATGGTTGAACTTCCTAAGGTAAAATAACAATATTACTAAAGCTGTAGTCATGTTCATGTTGTTTCACTTATTTCTATCGTTTATGGAAATCAATCCTGAGAAAGCATTTGTCTCTGGATACCTGGCACAGCGTACCTGTTCACAACATTGTACCAAAACGGAAACAACCTAAAATTTTAAAAGTTTATTTTATGAAGTAGAAGCAAAACTGGTCTTTGATTTATTATTCACTCGTGAAATATATTTCAGGACATCGAATATTTTTTTCTTATATAATACACTCATTGAACACTTTTATAATATATGCTTACAATGTAGCAGGCACTTGGTATATATCAGTTAATTTAATTTCACAATCATCTAAGTGACTGTTATTATCTCCAATATGAAGACTTGACGGAGAAGTCATATCTTGCCCAAGGCCACAAGCCTACAAGATAAGACTGCAAAATGAAAACTGAGGCAGTCTTCTTGCTCTTAACCACCTCACTAGATAGTCTTATGTGCTTTCGAGAAGTCCTGACTCTGCCAGGCACATGTTGGTGATTCAGAATTTAACCAGATATACTCTAGGACTTTGAGGAGATATTCCTAGTTTGATGAGGATGATATCATATAGACAAGTCATCACAATGTTAATGTTGTAATTTTAAGACAAACAAGTGACTGAGAATGAAAATGGTTAAATAACCAGTGCTGTATACTCACACAATAAAGTATTTGCTGTCATAATTAACGGATCATGAGACTATATCTACAAAGGAAAAGACATAATTAAAAAGGTTGTGTAAAAGGTATGAAAACACAGACAGTGATTGAAAGGACTGTGGAAAATGTTCATGTGTCAGAATTATGGAAGTATTTTTCTTTTTTAATTTGCTTAATGGCAAAATATTACTGTACAATTAGAAAATGTTTGAAACCTCACATACAAGGCCTTCAGTGAACAACTGTGGATGAATGAATGAGGTTGCAAACTCAGTGACGTCAGTGCCTAACAGTGTTGGGTGCGTTAGAAATGCTCAGCAAAATATTTTGAAATTGACTGACTATTGGAAAAGTATCATTACTTGCTTCTTCCCTCTGCTGCTAGCCTCTACTTCTTTTTTCAAGTTATTTTAAATTATTTTGCAAATAGTTGTAAAGGGGCCTCAGAATTTGCTTTTCTCTTGAACCCGTACAATCTGACTTTGTCCCTAATGCTTCATAGGCAATGTATCTAATGACTTTCACTTTACCAACTTCAACGGTCAATTCATGGCCTTCTTACTTTAACTGTTTAGAAGCATCAGATACAGTTGTTTCTCCTTCAAACTCTTTTTTACTTGACTCCTTGTTTTCCATCCAATCTTTGGCATGCGTACAGTCCCTCCCTAGAACATCTCATCTCAGGCATTTATGTGATAAAATCTCTCACATTTGAATACACCATAGGAATCACAGACTCTGTTTCCCCTGTTGCCTCCTTCTTATCTCTTCTTAGATGTGTCATACCGATTTGAAACTTCACATGTTCAAAACAAGCTGTTTATGTATGCCTCCTCCTCCAGTTTTTCTAGGATTGTAAGAAAAGTGAAAAAATTGAAAGCGTTAGTTTTTCAGTTGTGTCCAACTATTTGCAAACCCATGGACTATAGTCCACCAGGCATGGAATTCTCTAGACAAGAATACAGGAGTGGGTAGCCATTTGTCTCTGCAGGGGTCTTCCTGACCCACGGATTAAACTTGGGTCTCCTTCATTGCAGGCAGATTCTTTACCATCTGAACCACCAAGGAAACCCAGCTTTGTAAAAAACATTACTTTTGCCCAGTTGCTTAAGCCAAAAAGTTGGATTCATCATTGATCTCTCTCTTTCTTTTAGAGCTCATATAGAATCTATCAACAAATCTGTCTTCTCTGCCCTCAAAATACATCTTAAATCTGATCACTATTTCTCTCCTCACCGCAACCACCAGAGTCCAAGTCATTCTTTTCTCTCCTCAATGCCCCCCCCCTCCTTAAACTCTTGCCCTCCAAAGTCTTTCCTCATACTTCACAGTGATCTTTATAAATAGAAATCAGAATAAATATAGGCTAGTGGTTGAGGTCAGAGCCAGATTGCTGGGTTCAAATTCAAATTCTATAACATATTCACATAAAACATTCATGTTAGTTAACATTTTTTGCTTCAGTTTCATTATCTGTAAAATAATAAAGATGATAATAATATCTACAGTATAGGGTTGCAAAGTTAAATGAGTTAATAAGAGTGAAATGATTCTCCGGTGGCTCAGATGGTAAACAATCTGCCTGCAATGTGGGAGACCTGGGTTCTATCCCTGGGTTGGGAAGATCCCCGGAGGAGGGCATGGCAACCCACTGCAGTATTCATGCCTGGAGAATCCCTGTGGACAGAGGAGCCTGGTGGACTACTGCCCACGGGGTCACAAAGAGTCAGACAAAACTGAGCGACTAAGCACAGCACATGAGTGAAACACTGGGAACAGAGATTGGCACATGTGAAATGCAAATGAAGTGCTATGCAAATATTAGTTGTTATTTTTACTGGTAATATTAAATCATACTCTGCTCTCAAATAGTTAATGACTTGTCATCATGATGAGAAAATTTTCCAGACAGGGCCATACATGACTTGACACTGAGTTACTTCCTCAAATCTCTCACCGTGTGCTCCTTACTGCTGCCCCTAGCACACTAACATGGTCCCATCATGGGCCCTTTGCACTTGCTGTTGCCTGTTCCTGGGATGCTCTTCCCCGTGGCTTGCTCCCAAGCTTCATTTATATCCCTGCTCAACTGTTACCTTCTCATCAAAGCCTTTGCTGACAATCATATCAAATATATTTTAAATTCTCTATCTCATTATGTCACTCTTTAATTTATTTGTTTGCTGACTATTTATTTCAGTAGAGTGTAAGCTCCAAGAGGATAAAATGATGTTTCCCTAGTAAATAAGTAGTATTTGCATATAGTATTCATTTAATAAACAATTGCTGAACTATGAATCTAGTTCAAAACTCTCACTGCTAAGCTGAGACCCAAAGATATGAAGTCACAAATTAATTGCCCCCAATTTTGATTCTTTTTTTTTTTTTTTTGCCAGGCCAGAATAATTGGAAGAGAGGAAGAAAAACAATAAATACCTTTTCTTGGCTGGGAGCAGGGTAAAGAAAGTACTGTACAGAGATATTTTGCTTTAAGTTTTTGGAAGGAAGGTGAAGAGCCAAAAAGAACTGAGCCAAAAAGAAAAATGTGAAAAGGGAAAAAAAGTAATTATGTCACCTTCCATATCCTTTTAAATTCTCAATTTTTTTTAATACTTCTCTGCCCAATTTACTTTCATCCAAATCCAATTCCTATAGGCATTCTCTAGCTGTCCACAGCCCTCTTATAGGACTCAATTATGCCTTTCCTCACTCCCCAAGTTCCCTGTGTTTACATGTAATCTCTGTCTCTTCTTCCTTATTGCCTCTTTTCCCTCAGTTTGGTTCATTGGGTATAGGAAAAAAAGTAGATGAAACCAAGTCATCAAGGTGGAGATTCCTAACTTCTCAGTCCTGTCTTATCAGAGGTCCATGCTCGTGTGCCAAAACACACATATCAAGCTACTGAAGCTCAAGTATTTTGGAAGAGGAAATCGGTCTATGCAGTGGGGAGCTTTCTTCATTCATATCTTTAACCTAGCAGGCTATGTTAACTACAGCCATGAAAGAAAGGTGAAAGGTAAACTCTAGATCCCCTCCAGAACTCTCTTTGCATAGAGGTGAACCCCATAAGTGGGGGCTCTTCCATATGGAGATGTCAAAGATAAACACAGTTCACATTAGTTAAACCAATGGAAATAGATTAGATTCAGGAACTCCTGACAGGAACGCAAAGGCCTGAGCTCCATTCCAATTTGTGCAGAGGAGATTTGGGTATTGTAAAGAGAGAAAGAAGGTGGGGAAAGGGTAGAGGCTCAATAGAGTCAGAAAAGTGAAAAATTACAGGAGGGTGATCAATGTAAATCCAATTAGGCCAGCTGTCACTGGTGACTGGAAGTTATTGAAGTTAGGATTTGGTCTTCCCACAGAGACCTGGGATCAGAGGCCCTATTTTTCCTGATGCTTATGTTTCAAAGAAGTAGCTCTCAAGTCCTACAGAAAGACACTTTTGAATTGTAACAGATACATAGTCAATTACTGTAAATGCTCTAAGAAACAGAAGTCAGAGATCCATCATTAAATGTTGGATGGAACAAATAGTAAAATTTCCTGGCAGCTTTGAGTTTTCTCAGGCAGATATTTTAATGGAAGGCTGCGGTCATCACAGGAGCTCACACAGCTAGAAGCCATGCTTGAGATTGGTCAAGTCAGTGCAGGGGTTTGGATGGAGTTGTTATCTGCTAAGAGTTCTGCAGCTGTTAGAGGTCTGTTGTTCCCCTCATGGGATAGCCCTAGTGAATCAGCACCCCAATCTCCCCATTGCTTCTCCTAAAACTGGCTCCTCCTCCCTTAGAATGCTGTCTTCATGGTGGTGCTCCCCCAGTACCTCCAAGGGAACCGATCTAGATGAGTGACAGGGTGACAGGCAAAGACATGTTTTCCAAGAGACAGCCTGAGTCTTCTTGGCCTATGGCCTAAAGCTCCTGGAGACTGTTAGAAAAGACCTAATTTTCTCTCCTTGCTTTTCTCCTTCCAAACAGAAGCTTTAAAGCAAAGGTCAGGATTTTAATAAAGTCTTGGAGGATGGTTATTATGCAATGTTGACACTTCACTACAGCAGGAAATTTAAAGACAAGAGCTTTGCATGCAAACATGGGAAACTTACCTTTATGACTCTAACTTAGCCTTGTAAGTAGTTAACAGCACATTTGCCAGCTTCCAGCCTCCAAAAATCTAATCAAAGTGGAAGACACGTTCTTCACATAGATACCATCACCTGTATTATCCCATAAGTGAAAACTCTGCAATATTCTTTAGGGCAGACTCAATCTAAATTGGTCACCATCTGGTGAATAACAGCCAGTTGGTGCCAGTTAAAATCATGCTAACATTGCTTGTTCTTACAACAATATGAAAGGGCTATGCCATTCACCTCTTTTTTGCGTGTGTGTTTGTGTGTGTGTGTGTGTGTGTGTGTGTGTGTGTGTGTGTGCAGCAATAGGAAACCTGAATGATCCCCTAGCAGGCAGGCACTTGTTATATTATCCATCTCCAGAAAGAGATTTTTAACTAGTTTTCTGGGATTTGGGAACTATGTATGGGTTTCTTTCTCTACCACTAGCATTGGGGAAATTGTTTTATCTTTTATTCACTCATTTATTCAAACATGTGTTGAACATTTGCTCTTTACGAGCACTGTGAACAGTGCTGAAATAGGGTTAATGTTGATTTTTAATTATAGAAAAAGACACAATGTCTACATAGGTTATACAAAACAAGGTTGAAATAATATCTCTTTTCCAATGAACAACTGTTCTGTGGCATGTCCTTTGAACTGCATCATTTTCAAACTTTACAACAACCTTCGGAGGTAGGTATAGTTTTCCCCACTTTTACTGGTGAGATAATAGAGCCAGAGAAGCTTACTTACCTAAGGACACACAGTCAGTTAAGGCTGAACCCAGTAGCAAACCACAGGATTAACAGATTGTGAAAGTCACAGTTTCCCATACTACACTGAGATTTCCCAAAAAGTTCAAATAAAATTATTATTGGAGTATTGAGGAAGGAATATTGCTTCTGTTTGGAGCGGATCAAGGGACGAAACAGTGTGACAGGGATTGGAAGGAGAGGTGAAATTAAGATATATGGTTATAAGGAAGGAAGAGATAAGATACTACAGGACGAAGGAAATGCATGCATTCACTCATCCATCCATCTAACTGTTGTTTATATATAAATAAAATAACTACAACATGATGGGGTACACGCCTTTGGAAAGAGAGTACAGTCTTCCATGTGAGCCCATAGGAAGGTGTTTACACGTGGCCCCCGAGAGGTGGGAAAAGGGAATAAAAATGGGTAAACTATTACTGAAATTACTCATTAGAGAGCAAGAACTATGACTTACTGGCTTTTATATCCCAGAATGGTTCTTGACATAAAAAGTGTTTGAACAGATGAATGAGTTACTGACATCTGCTGAGGGCCAGGCATTCTATAAGCCTGGTGCTTCTTACAAATATTATATTATCATCACAGCATCTCCACAAGGTAGGCATGTATTTTTCTTATTTAAGAGATATGGCAAAATCTGAGTCTCAGGGAGGTAAAGACTTGCCAAATATCACAGAGCTAGGAATATATAAAGCTGTGTTTTGCTTTGACTCTAGAACTTGCAGTTTTTCTCATTCTCTACTCTGCTCTAACTGCCTGGCTAGGGCAGTGCTATTTTATTAGTATTGTTATTATTATTTATGATAAACACTTTATGGAAGCATAACACAAAGACATAAATTTGCACTAATCATATGTGTATAGCATGATCAATTTTTACAAAGTAAACACAACCAAGAAAATCACATTACCACAAGCGACAGAGTTTGACTTAATATGGTATCAATTTCTTCATTTCTGTTGGGGTAAAATACTTCCTTTGTAGTTTTATTCAGGCACACACTCTTTATGGGAGCTCAAGCGCTACAGAGTCATAACCTGCCTGGAGAATAAGTTAATCAGTAAATGATAGCTTGTCTTTGGAGAGCATGTTGGTTCCCTCAAGTCAGAGGTTATCTCCATTAAGCAATAGCACTAGAGGCGTTGTCGGACCTGGGACGAATCTGACTGGCTCTGCATCCCAAGCAGCAGAAAGAAGCGATAGTGAGACTTCTGCATCAAGTTTTGAAAATGAGCAGTGATTAACATGCTGGTCTGTTGTATCGCTATAATTGTAACCTGTAAAATCTAGTCAGAGAGTTAGCTTGGATACAGAAAATCCCGAAAAAGATAAGAAACAGTGAATTTGTCAGAGAGTAAAGAGGCAGAATCGTGCATCTGACTGATGCTGGGTGGCCTGAGCTCCAGCCTAGATGTGGCTTCTCATTTTCTGTGTTATCTGGACACAGTATCTTCTATTTTTCTGACTGTCTCACTCCTTTCCTTTAAGATGGCCATGGGTTTGGCAATATTGTTCTAGAACAGTCATGATTAGCCCTTATCACTAAGCAGGTGAATCACCTGGGGCTTTTTTACTTTGTTTTATAATTTTCTGAATGTTTTTGCAAATAATTAGAGATGCTCAGTTCTTACACTAACCTATGGGTTGTGGTCATTGTGTGAGATGAATCACCTTACTCCAGAAGGGACTCTAAAAAATAAAATTTGATATAGAGAACAACTAGGTATAATGATTCCTTAGTGATTATCTTCAGGAGCTACATTTCCAAGATTATCAGTTCAGTTCAGTCGCTCAGTCATGTCCGACTCTTTGTGACCCCATGAATCGCAGCACACCAGGCCTCCCTGGCCATCACCAACTCCCGGAGTTCACCCAAACCCATGTCCATTGTGTCAGTGATGCCATCCAACCATCTCATCCCCTGTCGTCCCCTTCTCCTCCCGCCCTACATCTTTCCCAGCATCAGGGTCTTTTCAAATGACTCAGTTCTCCGTGTCAGGTAGCCAAAGTATTGGAGTTTCAGCTTCAACAGCAGTCCCTCCAATGAACACCTAGGACTAATCTCCCTTAGGATGGACTGGTTGGATCTCCTTGCAGTTCAAGGGACTATCAAGAGTTCTCTCCAACACCACAGTTCAAAAGCATCAATTCTTCGGTGCTCAGCCTTCTTTATCGTCCAACTCTCATATCCATACATGACTATTGGAAAAACCATAGCCTTAACTAGATGGACCTTTGTTGGCAAAGTAATATCTCTGCTTTTTAATATGCTGTCTAGGTTGGTCATAACTTTCCTTCCAAGGAGTAAGTGTCTTTTAATTTCATGGCTGCAATTACCATCCGCAGTGATTTTGGAGGCCAGAAAAATACATTAGTTCAAATATTAATTTGAAAAAAATTCACAGATGTTCACTTAACCTGGCTCCAAAAGAACAACATTTAAAAACCTTAGATTTAAATTGTATTTATCTGAGAGAATGACACCACAATTTTTATCACAAGAAGTAAATTTAAAATACATTTGGAAAAATTTGCACATTTCTAGTCATTAACCATAACGTGAAGTCCGCAGGAAAAAAGAACAAATTAAGAGATTATTTGGTTGTGTATGCTTATTAACCTGGAATAAACTATAATATTGTTTTCTCATTTGAGACCTGCTTTGTTATTCAGAAAGATTATCATATGAAAAGAAAGGTTTAAACAGTTCAGAGATTTTAAACAATTAGTAAATGTAAAACCCAATATTGTGTTCCACAGTAAGTATACAATACTTAGATATTAATTAAATATTGATAATATTTAAATTCTTCCTGAATGATGGCTGTGTGTGTGTGTGTGTGCCCACTCAGTCATGTCTGACTCTCTGCAACCCCATGGATGAAGCCTGCCAGGCTCTTTTGCCCATGGAAATTTCCAGGCAAGAATACTGGAGTGAGTTGCCATTTCCTACTCCAGAGGACCTTTCTGACCCTGGGATCAAACCCGAGTCTCCTACATCTCTTGCACTGGCAGGTGGATTCTTCACCACTGCACTACTTGGGAAGCCAAAAGATGGATAAGATTTGTCAAGACAAGAGGAAGGTTGGGGCCATTTAGGCAAGAGAAACAGCAAGGGCAGAGGCCTAGTGACATGAATGTGCGCAGAAAGGAGAAAAGAAATGGCCCAGTTTCCCTATCTATAATCTCTATCCCTAGAAGTAAGAGCTACGGTAGGAAAGGCTAGTGAGAGACTAGTCATGGCAGGCCTGGCCATGTTCAGGCATTGTTTTCTGCAACCTTGGGAAAGTTGATGTGTTAGGGAGTAAGCTGCCTGAGGTCAAACATGTAATAAGAGCAGAGGAGTTAAACTGGAATTCAAACTGTCAGATCTGAAGTCTCAAGATCTTTTTGACCAACTCCATCTATTGAAATGGATTGTTAGGGTCATGGGAGGATACCCATGGCAAAAACGTCACACTTAAAGACCTCCAGATTTTTCTACAACAGCCTAAATGTTTGGAAGTGTATGTCTTCAGAAGTGAAAGACTAGAATGATATGTTTAATGGCTGCTTCCCTGGTGGCTTCAAGGCCTTCTCCATGATGGAGGGTACCAGTTACTCATCCACGCAGAGCAGCAGCATGCAGTGTTTAGCACCAGGAAGCCCAGAAGGACATTGCATTAGAAAGTGCAGAGGGAAGTTAAAACTGAGTGAATACAATTATCCAGGTTGGAATTTAGCCAAGGTCTCAAAATTTAATATTGCTACTCATCCTAGATCTTTGAAAGACCCTCTGTGGTCAGAGCTTTAATTTTATTGTTCCTGTAAAATTCACTGGATACTATTTCTCAGCCCTCTCGCCTCAACCAAACAAGGACTCTTCATTTTCTTTTCTTGGCCACAGTGCTTCTGATATGGCTTTGATTGCTGCTATTGACACCAAGACACTTTCATTGCCCCTGAAGGCCATTGTATTTATTGGTGCTATGTTTCCAAAAGATGCATTTCCTACCACAAATATGTTCAGCTGGCCACATAGCAGCATAGCCTGACATTTTGGTCACCACTCAGGAGAGCAACAGATTGTGTAAATTCCACAGTTCTAGCCTGTCAATTGTGAGATACCTTGAAAAAAAAATTGCACAGGTTGACCTTGTTTTAAAGAAAGAATCATAGAAAATATACAGTCAAAAATACAGCAGGAAGTAGAATCTAGTATCATATTTCAAAGCTCAGAAAGATTTAGTTAACTATTATGCATACACGTAACTTTTTTTTTGCTTGTTTTGTTTTATTTTATTTTATTTTAGTTTAGTTTTTTATTTTTTTAATTTTAAAATCTTTAATTCTTACATGCGTTCCCAAACATGAACCCTCCTCCCACCTCCCTCCCCATAACATCTCTGTGGGTCATCCCCATGCACCAGCCCCAAGCATGCTGTATCCTGCGTCAGACATAGACTGGCGATTCAATTCTTACATGATAGTATACATAACTTTTTAATAATGAAAACTAAAGCATGACTAAAATTAAAAAAATGTACGTAGAGACAATATTGCAGAATATTTGAAAAGTTATGAGATGAACGTCCAAATTCCAATAGTTAAATCAGCAAATATGTGATCGAACTATTAATTAACAAGGGAATGTAAAATCTGGAACAGTATTCAACTTTACTAATAATCAAAGAAATGCAAATGTAGACAATGAGGAACATTTTTACACTTACTATTGAAAAAAAGAAGCTAATTTTGTTAAGAAATGTTGGCATTACTGGTGGAGTGCTGAATTTCCATGATTCTAAGCTTAATAAGCACAACTCTTTGAAGAAGTAATTTGGCAATTAAAGTCAAGATCCTAAAAATGTTATATTCTTCCAGACAAAAGTTTAATCCTGAAAATTTACCTAAAAAATAGTTTAACCAAAGAGAAAAATATATCCACTATAGGTTACCTGAAGTTAACATTCAGAGATAAAGAATTCCTATGACTCAGGAACAAAAACAAATAGTCCAATTAAGAAATAGGCAAAAACCTTGAATAGACATTTGCGCAAAGAAGATATATAGGCCAATAAGCACATGGCAAGATGCTAAGAATCGCTAATTACCAGAGAAATGTCAATCAAAACCACCGTAAGATACCACCTTGTTTCCATTAAGACGGCAAATGAAGAAGTGTGGGTGAGGATATGTAGAGTTTGGGAAACGTGCACTTTTAGTAGAATGTAAACGGCGCAGCCTCTTTGGAAAATGGTATGATAATTGCTCAAAAACTGAAAAATATAATTCCATATGATCCATCAATTGTACTTTTCATTTTATACACAAAGTAACTAAAAGCAGGATCTTGAACACATATTTGTACATCCATGTTCATGGCAGCACTATTTACAGCAGTCAAAATGTAGAAGTGACGCATGCTCACTGACTGACGGATGGATAAACAAATGTGGTATACTCGTACAATGAAATATTATTCAGCCTCAAACATTAAGAACATCTTGGTACATGATACAATGTGAATGAACATTCAAGATATTATGCTAAGTGAAATAAACTAGTCACAAGAAACCAAATGCTGTAATTCCGTTTACATGTGGTACCTAGGGTAGTCAAATTCACAGAGACAAACAGGAGAATGGCGGTTAGCAGGGGATGGGGGTATGTGAGAAAGAGTAGTTGTTTAATGGGTACAGAATTTCTATTCTGCAAGAGATTAGAGTTCTGGAGATTGGATGCACAAGAATACAAATATACTTAACACTTCCAAACTGTGAAGTTAAAAATGCTTAAGATGATAAATTTTATGCTGCATGTATTCTTACCACAATTTTAAAAAATGATAACTTTGCTTTGTTAAAAAAAATTAGGAAAATGACTTAGTCAATTTTAAACCATTATGTGATAGAGTATTATGTATTCATTAGACATTATAATTACACACAGTATAAAATTCTCATGATATTTAAATTTTAAAACACAGAATTCAAAATTCATATTTATAGGCTTGTAGCCTAATCTAATAACAGAGCATGCATACAGTCTAATACAAAAATTAAAAGAATTGGAAATTTTAAGATGATAGAATTGCATTTAAGCTTCATGATGGTCTATTTAAATTATTCTACAGTGTTATTTGTGAAAGAAATAAAATTGGTACTACTCCTCTAAAAAGGGAGTGTAATATATCTTCCTTTATGGAAAACAATTAAAAATAAATGTTCCTTCTCCCAAGAAAGAAGTTAACAAATAAGTAATTTGGGCATAGAGAAACCTCTTTGGAAGGAAAAATCAAAACACAGTATTCAGTTTGGGATAAAAACAAAAAAAAGAAAACAAACAAATCCCTGAAGTTTAAATCATGAACTACAGAAAATTCCAAAGATATAAGTAAATTGAGAATATTATTTAACATTTTAGGTTTTAGATATCTAACTTGTGATTAATTTTGGTTATTATTATTATTTTACTTAAAAGGTTTTTTTTTTTCCTTTAGATATATAGTTTTATGAGTTTAGTAATTTTTCTTTGTATTTGTTCATGCCTAATGCTGAGGGCAAGAGGAGAAGGGGGTGGCAGAGGATGAGATAGTTGGATGGCATCACTGACTCAATGGACATGAGTTTCAGCAAGCTCCTGGACAGGGATAGACAGGAAAACCTGGCGTGCTGCAATCCATGAGGTCACAAAGAGCTGGACGTGACTTAGGGACTGACTAACAACAATGCGGCAAAAATATATGATTTGGTATACATTCTTTGTAGTAAATAATATTTAGAGATAACAATACTAGCTTTAAGTTTTATTCATTCAGTAAGTGCACACTTGTTCTTTTCTTCACCAAATGACCTGTGATAACTGATATTTAAGTCAGATACTTACAAAACATGTCAGATGTTTCTGAGACGTTATTTAACATGCATAATTTTCCCACCTTAAAAATGAGGTCAGAAACCTCATCTCTTTGTAATAATCAAATATTTTGTGAAGATAAATGACATCGTATAAAATCATTAACATTTAAATAAAGAGTTCATTGTGGAGTGGACTCCTGGAGAGAAAAGTAGAGTGTGAGAGCTAGAGAAATGTAAGTTTTCCAAAAGTATGATCACATGGAAGTGGAACTATAGAAAAGAAGAGAGGCGAAGACACTCCTATCAGGCCCTACCATACTTGGCCAAGCTTTCCTGTTATTTGTCCTGGCCCCAGTTTGGTTGGAATTTCCGACTTTCTGACTGACTGATAGCAGATTCTTATCTGACATAAAGTCATAAAGCCTCAGTGTTTACACATAAAAAATTGTGGATTAGAAATGCCTGTACCTCAAAAGGTAAATAAGTATAAGGATCAAATGTGGCAATGCTTTTAAAGCATCTACCATAGTGGCTGGTGCATTGTGGTGCATAGAAAATGGGAGTTCTTGCCCCACTGCTTGACTTAAAATGAATTAATAAATTGTCTCCTGTTTCTTAGAAACCACATGTATCTTAAGGAAACCATAGATGACACTAATTCTTATTCTCCCCAAAGTCTAATACAATTCCTTACATGTGATAGGTACTTGATATATACTTATTGATTAACACAAACATTCAATAAACACTTTTTGCTCAATCAACACTGCAGCAAGAGATATGTTTTTAAAATGCTTTCCTGTTATATTGTGAGAATTCAGAGCCACCAAATGGAGAGTAGCTGGAGAACCACCTCCTACTTAATTTAAGAAGAGGGAGAGGCCCTTCCCTGGAATTGTAATAATTATAATTCTTCATGTTTATGTACTTTATATACCTCACAAAGGCAATGGCACCCCACTCCAGTACTCTTGCCTGGAAAATCCCACGGATGGAGAAGCCTGGTAGGCTGCAGTCCATGGGGTCGCTGAGAGTCGGACACGACTGAGCAACTTCACTTTCACTTTTCACTTTCATGCATTGGAGAAGGAAATGGCAACCCACTCCAGTGTTCTTGCCTGGAGAGTCCCAGGAACAGGGGAGCCTGGTGGGCTGCTGTCTATGCGGTCACAGAGTCGGACACGACTGAAGTGACTTAGCAACTAGCAATACCTCACAAGGAATGATCATCTGTCACCTGATCCACAAAACGATTATGTAAGAAAGTTAAGAAGCAGGAATTGGTATACCCATCTTAACAAGAGGCTCAGATTGGTTGACGTGATTGTAAATATGTAGTAAATGTCAGCAAAGGGACCTGAATTTAGGTCTGCCACCATGTCTTCTTTATGAAGCTTCTTTGGGACAGTCTTACTCAATCACAAGCCCCCAAACAGCCTTAAAGTCCTGGCTTTATTATTTGTCTACGCCCATGGAACACAGGGCTAGTCGGTCTCTTCATCACTAGGATTCAGTGTTAACTCTGAGACTCTAGTACTGACAATCTAGTATTGCATTGTGGTTTGACTTTCCCATGAGAAAGACACAAGAAGACAATTTCATTAAAATTATGGTAATTATCATTATTGTTTCATATGGTCTGCTCAGTAAACGCTTTTCATACTCCATTCACATTCAATAATCATCACTCTTTGGAGTTCTTTACCTTGGAAAATGAAAAACTCAAAGCTGAGATTTTTGAAAAGAATGTCAGTGTAAAATTAACAGGTAAAATTGCATAGTCTGCAAACTAATTAAATGAAGTTGGCATCTCAAGAGGGAGACTGCCAGCATATTTCCCAGGCATTTGACGGCAGCTGCCTGACATGACCACAGATGCCAGGTGATTTGGTTTCATCCAGTCAGCCCTCCTGATTTAACAAGACAATATCTTATCACATAAGAAGCCCTAATGTATTAGCCAATATTGAATCATTCCATTTCTCATTCCATTGGCATGTCTTATTCTAAGGTATAAGGAGCAAAAATGATTCTCTGAAACTGATTGATGACACAATTCAGGGATACAGAAACCACACCCTTTAATCTACATCACCTTAATATTATCCTCAAATTTCTTCTCATGCCTGCTGCCTGCAGCCTATCAGTCATTGTTTACCATGCACCTACTATGTACAAAGCACCTTGAAAGGCAGTATGGAGAAGGATTTTCTGAATCAGACCCATTTTCTGCCTTCAACAAAACTTTGGAATCTCAGAGAATGTGGGTGTGCGAATGCTTAGCTGCTAAATTGTATCTGATTCTTTGAGACCCCATGGACTATAGCCCGACAGGCTCCTTGTCCATAGTATTATCCTGGTCAGAATATGGAGTGGGTGGTTACCATGTCCTCCTCCAGGGAATCTTCCTGCCCCAGGGATTGAACTCGAGTCTCTTGCAGCTCCTGCATTGGCAAGTGGATTCTTTACCCCTGAGCCACCTGGGAAGCCCTTCAGAGGAGGTAAGAGTACACAGATAGATATCACAGAAGGAAGATGAGGTGAGAACTATACACAATTATAGAGTACAAAGGAGTTCAGAGAAGCTTTTTAAAAAAATCCCTCCAATAGGTTCAATCTGGAAAATAATCTCCTTCATGTGTATTCCTTGGTTTTAAACAATTCTGTTCAAACCAAACATCTCACACTCTCACTTTATATCCTATGCCAGGTCTTCTTAAATTAATCACTGTAAATAATTAAAGATCACTTCTTGCCTCTCCTATTCCCAGTCCTGGCTTTAGTTTGGGTTCTGCTCATTAATTGGTTTTAAATATTATGTTTTATTTTCTGCTGATGGAAGTCTTGACATTCATATAGCTAAACTTCCAAAGGAGGCAGAAGAAGAGGATTTCCCCAATTGTCTGTACTCAAGCTCATGACTTCTGACTTAGGACCATCTCTTGCAAAGGGGAATGGAGGAGAGACAACATCTGACAGGTAAAACGTGCAGCCCATTACTGAGAGTTTTAAAGGTCAGACTGCAAGTGACCTGCTCTTATATGTGGATTTCACAATGACTAAAGAACAAATGTTCTGAAGAGATTAGCTGGATAAAATGACTATTATAAACTCACCATTTATATATGCCAGGACAAATGGAGCAGCAGAGGAGCATTTTTTCTGAATTTCTTTGAGGTATGACAGAGAAAATTAATTTGAGACTAGAGAATAGAAAAGGAGAGTTATAAATTTGGAATTTGACAAATATGGCATGCTTACACAATGTGCCAAGTCTGAAATAAAAAATGAACTTATTAGAAAATCCCAAGTCCTTGTAGTTTCTTTTCTTAAAAAATTTTTGCCAGTCAGAACTTTTTTCTATTTTTTTCTTTGATGTTGTTATTCCTGTTTTTATTGTGTTTCCAAATGTTGAGCCATGATTACATCATCTCCACTATCATCACTATGAAAAAAATGCATATAAGGTGGATGTGAATTTTATCTGGGTTATGTACAAACTAGCAAATAAACACCTTAAACTGTACTTTAAGCCCCAGGAAGGTAAAATAAAGAACCTACTGAAACTAAACTATAGCATTTTTGCATCTACTTACATATATATGATATGTATATAGGGCAAGTATAAACTTATGGTGCTGATTTTTCATATGCATATATGCCCAAAGACACACACACACATCCCACACACACCAGGCAGTACCCTTGCTATATATGTATGTGTACACACAAACACACATGTGCAGTACTTAATTTAGTATTTTGTCCATCTGTTTGAGGAATTTCAATATAGTCTTGTCAATTGCAGTTAAGTATGAGCATGTGTTTCCTATTTAGGATCAGGTGAATCCATCTTTTTATTTGTCCTGAACATGGTATATAGTGCCCAGAACACAGAACACACAGTAAATATTGTTTGAAGTAAATTAGACTGAATGGTGAACATTACAAATAATCAATTAAATCAGTACAACTTTAACATAGGCATATGATATATAACATAGGCATAATGAGATTATTGCTATTCTGATTATAGAATAGCTCAAGTCTTGGAGTTCTGAAGTATGATATAGAAAAAGGGCATATCCAGACACAGGAGTTACAGGACCCAGGTGTGAATTTCAGCTCTGTTATTAATAGCTGTGTGACTGGAGGTAATATATTTAATATCTCACACCAGTACTGACCTTGGTGTTTGAAGCATCAAACCAAATAATCTGTATAGTTAATTTTTACATGGTAAGTGCTTAATATATATTGCTTTCTTTCTCCTTTTCTATTTTGACCAAATTTTAGCTGTTTAATATTTAGAAAAAATAACTTTGACTTTTGTGGGTTTTAAATGTGCACTCTTTTTCCCACTTTCAAGATTATTAAATGAGCAAAAATATTAGACCTTTGAATTAGTTCACTTACATTATCTGTTGCTTTATTGAGCAGATATGTATCTTCTAGTGTAGTAAAGAACTGAAGGATACACTTGTATGCAGATAACAATATTGGTGGAGACCTCTTGCTAGAGCAATAATAAGGCTACCATGGTGGTTTGGAGACTGAGATCCATATATCAAGCCTATGTGACCATGGAAAAATCATTTCTCCATTCTCTGGGTTGCAGTTTCCTTAGCTTTAAAATGAGAAAGGTATACTATATCTGAGGGTTATCCTAAGAGTTCTGTGATTCTTCATGCATAAAAATATTCTTGATTACTGGAATTTATGGGAAATGACAGAGATAAAAGTTGGGAAAGACAATGATTTAGCCTTTCGAAGAGTCGATACATTCTTTTGAATTTTCCTCCATCCTGTAAGTGTTCAAAACCGAAGTATACCCTTTTGTGAACAATTGTCCCACTGCTAAAATACTTTGATTATGCTTGCTTGTAATTTGAATTGTTATTCAGCAATGATGGTTAACTTATTCTCATATTCTCTCTTTGTGCAACGCATCCACTCTAACCACGTTCCAGTGTGTCAGCTTGGTTACTATATGCACTGCACAGAATAAGACACGGTTCCTGTCATCAGGCTGTTCACAGCCCAGGGAATGACTGCAAGTGAGACAAGACGATTGAGGAAGATAAAGTCTGTTCTCTAATTAGGGCATGAGAAGGCGGCAGCATTGAGGGGTAGGTATTTAATTCTGACTGAAGGAAGCAATGCTTAGTAATTTAAAGTAATAAATTGCATGTTTCCAGACCTTTCTCTCAGGATGCCTGTTTTCTTAAAAAATTTTCCTTAAAAATTTTGAGAAGAGAGCAAATCTAGATTCTGCAGTTCTGCTAAAGAAGGTTTTATGCCAAAGTGTTTAGATCCCAATGGACTTGATGATATAAGAGTCTGATGTGGTGAGGGGATTCTGACCATAACTGCCCTATCCCTTAATCCTGATTTCAGTTCATTCATTCATTTGCTCAACACATATGGAGCAACTCCTCTGTGCTAGTTACTGTTCTAGGTGCTGGGGATATAGAAACAACTGAATTGACAAAGATTCACCTTCATTCCTTGAAAAAAACGGCTGATTCTAAGACAGAAACAGGGACTATACAGATAATCCTGGACCATCTCGTAATGCCAGCAATTAAGAAAGTGATAAAAACAATTGATGGGAATATGTCAAACAGGTTTAGGAGCAACAGAAAGCACTTCAAATGACCAAACATGGGGCAACTGGAGGAACAAAATAAGACAGTACTGGACTGTAACTCAAAACAAAATAAAATCAATATATATTTATACTGATCAAGCTAATTGATTGAATAAATTAATAAATGAGGGAGAAGAAACAAATTTCTCATGCAGAGAAATTCCAAATAATTTGCAGAGATACTCTGCCCTCAAGGAGTTGGACTGTGTGGACTCACTGTGTACTGTGTACAATGATTCACTGAGGACTGCATAATGACTTCCTTCCAAAGATTACAATATGGGAATTGTGGGTGGAAGGTAGGAGTATAGTAGAGGAACCTTGATCAGCCAGGTGATCAAGGTCAACTTCATCAGTCATAAGTCATGTAGATAGTGTGCACTCTTGATACGATGTGATGAAAATGGCAACTTACTTCTGTGACATTCCTCTCCAAAAGCCATAACGTCAGTGTAATCATGAGAAAAAATAAGAAATTTTCCAATATAGGGACATCCTGAAGTATATCAGACCATTACTCTTCAAAACTATGAAAAATATCAAAAACAAGGCAAGCCTCAATAACGACAGCCTAAGGAAACAATATAATATAGTATACAAGATAGAATTCAGGACTAGATAAAGGACATTAAAGAAAAACTAAGGAAACTGGAATGAAACTATGGACTTCAGTTAATAATTTTCCAATATCCATTCATTAATGTGACAAATGTACTATACTACAGTAGGATGTTGATAATAAGAGAAATTGATGATGGCTAAAGTCATTAAAGTCATGTCCGACTCTTTTGTGATCCCACAGAGTTGTAGCCCTTAAGCTTCCTCTGTCCATGGGATTTTTGAGGCAAGAATACTGGAGTGGGTTGCGATTTCCTTCTCCAATAAGATAAACCGGGTACTAGATATGCAGGAACTTTCTGTACTATCTTCTATCTTCTCAGTTTTTTTTTTTTTCTGAAAATAAAAAGCTGTTCTAAAAATTAAAATCAGTTTTAAAATTTCACCACTTAATGGGATGTAATCATTTATGCAAATAAAAATAATTGTAAAATGCATAGTATGAGAGATGAAATAAATGCTATGGAAAAGATTAGAGCAAGAAAAGAGTAGTGAGTACTAGATATAATATCATTTTATCTGTAGTGGCTAGAGAAGGTCTACTTGAAAAGGTGGCATTTGAACAATGACTTAAAAGGTAAGATAGTAAATCACATAGCTTACAGGGGAAAGATTCTAAGAAGATGAAATAGCAAGTGTAAAGGCCCTGAGGTGGGAGAAATCTTACCATGTTTGAGGAGTAGCAAAGATACCGGTATAGCTGTAGTGGAGTATAACGTAAGAAAGAGATATAATGTTTGGCCAAATTATGTAGGAACTTTTAACTGTTGTAAGGTATTTTTCTCTTTTTCAAAGTGATATGTGAAGTGGTAGATTTGAGCAGAGAATTAACTTGACCTGATCAAATTTTTAATGGGGTATCTGAGAGCTGGGCGACCATAGGCTGCAGGAGGAAAGGCAGAAAAGCAGGAGAGGCTATTGCAATAATTCAAGTGAGAGAGGATGGTATCTTTGGCTAGAGATTTAGAGACAAAGTTAGTGAAGATGGCTGATTCTGGATACATTTTCAATGTAGAGCCGATTGCTGAGTGTTTGAAGAGTGCAAGGGATAAATTTCAAAGGACAGTAGAAAGGATGGAGTGGCCATCAGTGAAATTTGGGAAGATTGAAAAAGGAGCAAGTTTATGGCAGAAGCCCAGAAGTTCATCACCAAGTTTCTTTCCTTGTACTTTCCAAATATACTTCAGATTTGCCTTTATGCTACCTCCACTGCCTCTCATCAATTATCTATCATTCTTTTCCCTGGACCTTTGCCATAGCCTCCTAAGTGGACTCTCTGTTTCATTCCTGTCCCCTTACTATCAGTTGCTCTCCAGAAAATGAATACAATCTTGTAAAAATGTAAATGCATCAAATCATTCACTGCATAAAGTCCTCCCAATGGTTTTCATTTACTTGGTGAAGCTAAGATGCATCCCTCTCTATAACATCAGCCTCATCTCCTTACTTACTAACTGCCAGTTGCAGTGGTCTCTCAGTTCTTCATGGCTAGTTCATTCCTTCCATACCCCACTGTACACTTCTTATCCCACCTCCCATTCTGACACTGCCTCTCCCAGGACATATGCACAAGCTGTTTCTTCTTTCTGGAAAACCTTTCACATGATAGATGCCTTCTTAGTCTTTGCATCACAGTCTCAGAAATCTCTCTTCTTTGTTCTCTGTTTAAACAAATTCCCCTTCTCCTTGTTATCCTGTCTCGTCAGCATGTTTATTTCTTATTATAACTTGTTATTTGGTATTTTTGTTTGCCTGCCTCTTTTTTAAATGTAATATATAGAGTCTAATCAGGGGCCAAATCTGTTTAATTTCATAATTTCCCTCTCCGCCACACATAATACAGAATCATCAACTGTATTAGGAGTTCAATAAATACTTGAAGTATTGAGATATTTTGAGTTTTTCCAATTATTTTAAGAACATGTTACCACTACAGGTCCTTGGCTTCAGCTTTACACTTTCATCCTGGATGCCAAAATACGGAGTGTATAGTTTCACAGAAAAGCACCAGTGAATGTTTAACCTACAAAAGCTGCTTAGTAGCTAGCCTCAGTGATAGAATCTCATCGAGTGGGCCTCTATTCTGTTCAAGTGGAGTAAAAATAGGCACTGCTTAGCAACAAGCGTTTTGTATTGAGCTCTCTCCTTCAAGGAAGGCAGAGCGATGCTAGGGCTAAAATACTGAGGAGATTCAGGAACTGGTAAGTACACGAAATAGCTAGGAAGAAAGGCTTTTGAGAAAAAGCTTCAAACAATTGTTCCTGAAAGAGCATGCTCTTGAACGTGACTTGCTGATGATGAAAGGACCACCCCAACCCTTCACCTTTTTTAATAGGAAAACTTTGCATCTGCTAAATTCACTGGTCAGATTACAGAGGTTCCCCACATATACCAAAACAGACACACTGACAAAAAACATCCCTCCCCATCCTGTTTAACTGCACTCATTGCTCCTATTACCACACTCACCGGAAATAACAATAAAACCAAATTAAAATCTGGGTTTTGTTTTTTAGTTTGGAGCTTTGGTTTGGGTTTTGATTTTTAATTTCAAGATGCAGTGCTATATAAAAGCCTCAGCTTTATTTCTGCCACTCCATCTTTGTACAAACTTAGGCAAGTCCCTTTTGCTTCCTGAGACTCATTTTCACAACTGTCAAAGGAGATGATTCACTGACCTCTGAAGCCTCTTTTTTACTTAAAAATAAGAGATGGAATTATCTTATTTTTGTTAACAATCTAGTTTCCAGATGCATCTATTAGCATGTGATTTATGAACAATGTAATGATTTAAAGAGACAGACTAAATAAAATACACTTAGATTTTCAGTATGAAGAATTCTCATTTATTATATCTCATTTAATTCTCTCAAAAATCTTCTGAGGAAGTTTCTATGAATATCTCATGGACAAGAAAATTAAAACTCAAGAATGCAAAATGTATAGCCTAAAACCACATAGAGGCAACTAAGTAATACTAGTAACATTCTTATTTTAATCCTGATTGTCTAATCCTTAAGTATAGAGAATTTTCCAACATATTAGAGCTGAGTTAGGGTCAAATTACACTAGTACATTAACAACTATTGTCAGATTTCCCTGGCAGTCCAGTGGTTAAGAATTCACTTGCCAATGAAAGGGACACGGGTTCAATCCCTGTTCTGAGGAAATCCCACATGTCTCAGAGCAACAAAGTCTGTGCACTGCAACTACTGAGCATGTTCTCTAGAGTCCTCAAGCAACAACTACTGATCCTGTCTGCTGCAACTACTGAAGACCTCATGCTCTGGAGCTGAGGCTCTGCAACAAGAGAAACTGGGGCTCAAGTGGCTCAGTAGAAAAGAATCTTTTTGCTGATGCAGGAGATGCAAGAGCCTCGAGTTTGATCCTGTGTTGGCAAGATTCCCTGAAGTAGGAAATGGCTACCCACTCCAGTATTCTTGCCTGGAAAACTCCATGGACAGAGGAGCCTGGTGGGCTCTAGTCCATAGGGTTGCAAAGAGTGAGTGGTTGAGCACAGACACACAGACACATATACACACACACAAAAGAAGCCACCACAATGAGAAGCCTGTGCCCCACAACTAGAGTAGCCCCTTGCTTGCTACAACTAGAGATAGCTTGCGTCCAGCAAGAAAGACCCAGCAGAGCCCCAAATAAATGAATAAATATATAATAAATAGTTTTCTTTAAAAAGTATTTTCTTTCAGATTCAAATGCTTTCTTCAATGCACACTTGGTAATCAACAATGGGATTCCTACAATCATTTCTCCTTCAAAGTGAGCACCAAGCTTTCTCATGAGAGGTTACTGGAGGGACACTGCAGAAGGAAGAAGCTTCCTCTGAAGACTACGGGTCAACAGTGTGGGTGTGAGGACATGGTGGAAACTGCTCCAACCATGGTCTCAGAATCTCTCTAGGATCACTCCATCTCTGTATGGTGATAATCTTCCCAGAGCCACACAGACTCTCTGGGTGATCCCCAAGCCCCTGTGGTCCAGAGGGTCACAGACCTGCCGTGATTTCATCTGCAGGCCTCTGCCATTCCCCAGCATGGTCTGTCTCCTCTTGAAGCCTTTCTGCCCTGTCAAGGCCAGCTGTCCCACTGCACTACGGCACTAGTTTGCTGAGCCCCCGCACCTCATTTGCAATCAAAGGGTTGCCTATTGTTTGCCCGGGAGGCTCCAGACCTGTCCCAGTGACCTCTGCTATCCTGTGGCCAAACCACACCTTCTGCAGTGAAGTCTGAACCACTTTCAAGTTTGTGCTTTCTTAGACGCTCCATCAGCCCTACGGTTGTTTCCTTATATCTTACAGTTATTCTTTTATCATGGCTGATAGTTCGTTACACTTAACTTCATTAGGTTAATCTGAGTGCTTTCTATTTATCTCTTAACTGAGTCTGGACTGTTACATCAATTGAATTAAATTTGTGACACATTTTGACAGAATATTATATTTATTAGAGGGAGGGTGAAGCTCTTAGTCTTCAAAAAGAATAATACTTTCAATAAACATTGATTTCAGGTTTATCCTAATCGACTTAGTGGAGCAAAAAGAGAGAACTGATAGAGACAGATCTACAGACAAATCTTAAGGGAAGACTGGGGAGAAATTTGGGTCCTTAAAAAGTGCACATTCAATTTTGATTCTAAATATCTGTCCCTTCTTCCCCTAGTTTTGATATTGTGAAGCCATTTTGAAATTAAAAGAGAAAGGTAGGAAATAACAGTAACAATCAGGAGCAAAAGGAACCTCTCACAATAGCTAGGAAGTTTTTGTCTGGACAGTTCCTTCCTTTAGGAGCTTGCAGGGTATCCATCTCAACTTAGAGGGAACATTCTAATGGAATGACACAGGAATCCATCTTGTGTCTAATTTGGTTCAGAGTTTCTGCTACTGGATAAAAACAGAGTAGAGAGATTCATTAAACTTTCAAATAACAGATGCTAGGAGGAATAACAAATATATACGTATAGGCTAAATAACCACAAAGATCCATATAGAGCTGAGGCTAAACACTCTATAATTCAACAAAGCTGAGTCTTTAGTAGATTTATATTTTAAGACAGTTCCTAAAATTTTACAGCTCTCCCCGAAGGAAAGAAAGTTTACTATTTTCGCAATGAGAAATTATGGGCATTGCCTGTCTCTACTGATTTCTCTTGGTGAAAGTGAAACCCTTGATTAATTTTCAGAAAGATTCATAAATATAACGAATTCATTCTTTTGATCTTGTTTTTTTCTTAACAGTGCCTCACTAAGGATCAGACACGAGCTATGCCTACACAAAATCATAAATCTGGACAATTCAGGTTTGAAAAGAAAAGCAAGTCAAATGACTGAGAAATAAATCAAGGAAATGTCAGCTGCAAAACAACTCTTTACATGACTTGGTTTTTCAGTTCCATGTCCATATGAGCATCTTATGTATTACATAACCACTGGTAATTTGAGGTGGATTTATGGAAGCTAAAAGCAGACATATCCCATGACCAAAAATGAGCTGCCCTATATATGTGCCTTAGATAAAGTCACCCTAAAGGATTTATAATAATCAAAAATAGTATAATAATAAAATATCTTATAATTATTGAGAGCATCCTATTTTCCCAGGTACTGTGATAAGAACTTTACTTGTCTTACAGATTAAGTAGCTTGATAAATTCATATAGCTGGAAAAATAGAGACGTCAGGTTTGAATCCTGCTGTGCTAATTCTAAAGCCACTTTTATGTACTTCCAGAGTTTAAAGGAGCACGTTTAGTGCAAGCTCTATTTCATAAGAGAAAGAGGCCTGAGAAACAACATATATGTACTATGGACTAGAATCAGAATTCAGACCTATGCCTTCTTTGTTATATTTTCCATCACACAAAGTTTGTAAAGGATAGTAGATTCTCTCTGGTGATACAGAATGTGTTTCTGAGTCTCTCTGTAAAGAGAGTAGAGTACAGTGAAGGCAAGGTTGGGAGAGTGTGGGACAATAATTGAATGCATGTAAATCAGAATGCATGGAGTGGCAATGTTCAAATATGGATCTTCAGTTCAATAAACATTTTTAATGCTTACTATGGGGCAGTTAATGTGCCATATTCTACGAGAGACTAATAAGTCAATCAGATAAAAATCTTCCATTCAAAAGAATAATAGTGTAGTAGAGGAAAACTCTATGTCTATAAACTAATTTAATGAGAAACAGCCCTGTTTAAGTCCATAAGAAGTTTTTTTTTTTTTTTTTTTTTTCCCCCTAGAAGAGTATCAGCTTGGGTAATTTACTGGTTCCTTGCTTCCCTGGTGGCTCAGAGGTTAAAGCGTCTGCCCGCAATGCGGGAGAACTGGGTTCAATCCCTGGGTGGGGAAGATCCCCTGGAGAAAGAAATGGCAACCCACTCCAGTATTCTTGCCTAGAGAATCCCGTGGCCTGAGGGGCCTGGTGGGCTACAGTTCACGGGGTCGCAAAGAGTTGGACACGACTGAGCGACTTCACTTTCACTTTCACCGTATTGTAAGTTCCACTGAATAGTGTTTAAAAACTCAGTCACTGGATTATACTGCTCTCTGAGTTTAAATCTTAGATATCAAACTAGTCAGAGGAAATCAGGAAGAAAAGAGGAAGGAGGAAAGAGGAGGGGATGGTAGGGATAAAGGATCCAAAACATTATAGGGTATGGAAGAGTTACCAATCAATTTCATTGCATGAGATAGTACTCGCTGTCTTCTGAAAGACACGGAAGGTATCTGAGCTAAGTTTGGAAGACTTCATGGTGTTTTAATATGCATAACAAAGTAATCTTCAAATTCTGTGTTATTTTCAGAGTTGTAAGAAAATTATAAGAATGAAAAGCCAATTTAAAAATTCTCTGTTTTCATCATTTTAAGTAGATGGGGAAGAATTTGGATCCTAGTATCTAAGACAGAGGTTACCAACTCTCAGCCTGTGGGCTGAATTTGGCCACAAATATCTTTTGACTGGTTCATGAAGGATTTTTAAGGATGCGAAATTGTTTGCCAACTTTTAAAAATCAAGAAAATTTGCATAAAAATTGGATTTTCTGTATATTTAGCCCTGGCAGAAACAACCATGAATGGCTAAGTTCCAAAAAACTATTTTTTAAGTTTTCTGGACTCTATAAGCCCTCCAGATTCGTACATAATTTTGAGGGAGAGAGGAGACCCCTCTGCCCTCCTGAAAGTAATGACTGCAGTAAATTTCCTGCCAATATTTTTGGGTAGAAGAAAATCCAGATATATTTGATTTAGGATAATAAGTAAATGGGAGGTATTTGGCACATGAAAAAAATTTATCTTTTCACCAGTAGAGATTAAAGTAGGAAGGGAACATCTAGGTTGAGAGAAAGGCAACTCAAGTGTTTTCAGGGAAGATAAGTAGGTGAAGGAATAGTTTTGTGGGGTGCGATGAGATGATGGTAAAGGAGGAAAAAAGTAAGAGATGTGGAAAGTGGGTGTCTTGTGGTCACATCATAGAAATTCTTGAATTAATGTCATACTAAACCTCTTTTTCCTTCCTTATTCTTTTTAAGAAAAGGTTTCAACATGTATTAAACACGTATAACAATCTAAACAAAAATGAAAATTAAAGAAAAAATATAAGTCCGTTCAATGAGAATGACTTTCCCCCCTATTTTCCCCTTAAGTTCTTATCTATCACTTATTATAGTCCTGAAATAGTTTTAAAAACATATCTGTAAGAGGGATGCAGCATGGAGAAGTCATTTGTTCCCATAATTACCACTTGGTCAAATAGCACTTTAGTGCTTAACTTTACCAAGTGCTTCTATACATACTACTATTCAAATCATAATAATCTCTGAGATAAGTGAAATTATATTTTCTACCAAATGAAACTAAATCCCATGTTTTGTGTCCCCAGTCCCAATCTACTTACAATATCCCCCAATCATCACTTCAGTGCATTTGCTCTTGGTATTCTGGATCCTTTGCGCACAAAAGGGTATACTTTATAGTATAGGGCTAGTGAGGACAGGCTGACCTAGAACCGGTATGTTAACCAAGATGAATCAGGTGTTAATGAGGGTAGTGGGGCTAAGGCATGACCATCTTCCAAGTGTAAACCTTGTATTTTAAGAGGGGAATATAGAACATTCATGAGATTCTTGAGTGCCAGCAGGCAGGCAGAGAGGTACCTCTGTGGTGGGTTTCAGGTTACAGAGCAGGACCATAATCTATACAGGAAGACTCTGCAAAGAATAAGGAAGAGTCTACACCCACAGCTTCCTGGCCATGTTAGGAAGACAGAAGTCAGAAATTATAATGAGGATTCCAAGAGAAAGCCAGAGCACTATAAATAGCAATGTTTCTCAAACTTTCAGGAGCACTTGAATCACCGAGGTGTCTTTTAAAAATCCAGTTTCTGATTGAGTGGGCCTTGGGTAGGACCTGAGATTCTGCATCTCTAAAAAGTCTTTGGGTGTTGCGGTTGCTGATGGTCCTCCCCTGAGTAGTAAAGTGCTGTGCTACATTCAGTCACTTCAGTCTTGTCCAACTCTTTGCAACTCCATGGACTATAGCTCACCAGGCTCCTCTGTCCGTGGGATTTTTCAGGCAAAAATACTGGAGTGGCTTGTGATGCCCTCTTCCAAGGACTATTCCTGACCAGGAATTGAACCTGTGTCTTCCGTGTCTCCTGCATCGCAGGTGTATACTTTGCCACTGAGTCCCTGGGGAAATCCCTGAGTAGCAATGCTCTATAGCAAAGAGTCACAATAGATTAGCTTCTAGAGGCCCTAGAGCGGCCTTAGGTGAGGATTCATCCTGAAGACACCAAGTCTGAACTAGCAGATGGGGATCACTCTACCTTTAGAATGTAGAGTGAGAGGGTGAAAGGTCTAAGCTTGACCTACCTCTCCAGTTGGCATGGAGGAAGACCCAATTCAGCTAGTAAGAATTCCTCCAAGACCCACAAGCCATACAGGGCCATTCTCAAGCAATCAGTTGATATATAGATACTTTAAAAATGAGCTTTCAAGGCTTTGCAGAAGAATCAGTCAGTTCTTTTAGACCCTAGCCTAAGTCAGTGGGAAATAATAAGTACTAGATTTTTAGTGTTTTAAAACTGGCTGTAAATCTGGGAGCATGGATCAGCTTCTGTAGCTTGCCCAAAGGAGCTGAAAATAGGACTCATTGGCAGAGAATGTCATCTGCTGTGTTTGAGATTAAAACAAAAGCCAGATGGGCCCCAAAGACAGCAGAAGAGGTGGGGCAGATGGAAAATGCCCACCATGGGCTATATAAAACACAGGATGAGAAACTTGCTTGTATTTTACCCTTTTGAACCAAACAGATGTTAGGGCAGTACTCACCTTGAAATGAGGAGGGCAGTTGTCTAATGTCAAAGATAAAGCTGGACACTAGTTTAAGTGGTTGGGACAGATTTTAATCAGTAATATACTGTCACAATAGGAAAAAGAGTGCAGCATGAGCCAAATTCAATTTAGACTTATATAGAAGTGACTGGGCATTTAAAGGGAGAATGGACAAATAAGGAAGGAAGTGAACGAGGGCTCAGTAGAGTCAAGGAAGTGAGAAATTACAAAAAGTAGCAAGGGAGGGTTTCTTGTGAAACCCATCTGTGTTTGCTAAGTGGCTTTCATCGAAGTTAGGCTCCAGGTCTCTCGCTGAGACTGGAAGACAGGCGCCCTACCTTTAGGGGTTGGCTGGAAGGAACAAAACATTCTCTTGGCAGCCTTGAGTTTCTCAGACAGGTGTTTTCAGAGTCATCCTAGGGAAGCACTTAAGCTGTTAGAAATGATGTTAGTGTTTTGTTCGAGTGTTTATATGCTAACAGTAAAGTCTAGTCAAGCAGAAGCCCAAAGAAGAAAATATTTGTCACTAAGTAATGTGACATTGAAGGTGCTCAGAAGTTTCTAGATGGCTTCACCTTTAGGAAATTCTGGAATTTCTGAAAAGTGTGCCCATGAATTCAGCCTTTTGATATGATGCCATCAACACACAAGGCTATCATTTGAAAAATTATCAGCTATATTAATAATAACAAAGCAAATCCATAAAAGATTAATTCACGAAGGGCTTAAAGAGTTTATCTAGACAGTCCCATCCTTACCATTCTCGTTTCCGGTCCATTTCATAAATGTGGATAGAATAATTCAACAAAAGTATCTTTCCCAAGACCCTGTTAGGGAAAGAATCAGATATATATTTCAGGAAAGCAACAAAAGAAGTTGCTGAAGCAATGTGGGGAATTTAAATTCACAAATACTGGGCTATTCCTCTTCTAAATGGAGTTTGCAATGCTTCCCCGACTCTCCCCACACCCACATCCATACCCGACTTTCCGCAGCATCCACAGCCTCAGGTGTAGTGGGAGGCGGTAAGTCCCGATGCCATCTGTGCTGCTAGGATGCCCTGGTATTTCCACCCTCCACCCCCTCTGTCTCATCTCCACCCCTATCTTTTTTTCTTTAGAAAAATCTGCACTGGAAGCAAAGAACTGTTTGATCTCATTCCTCTCCCCCTTACCACTCCCACCAACACGCATAAACACACATTTCTCCCTTGAGTCAGGTTGTCAAACCTTTTGTTATTTACCCTTTAGCGTCACAAATAAGTCTGGTCTTGCCAATATGAGCCACATTTCAGTATTATTTATACAGCAGCAATTGCTTCCTGCATCTGTGATTATAACCTAGGGGAAAGAACTAGAGCACTGGCTGGTCTTTTAAGTGTTTTCTTTTTGCTTAAGTCATTAATGTTCCAACATTCAGTGCAGGTTTTCTGCCATGCCTTTTAGCCACTAAACTAATGTTACATTAAAGTGATAAATGATGCTATAAAAATGAGGAACCCCAGCTGAGGGATTAATGTGAGGTGCCCTTTGAAAAGGATTTAGATTGTGTATTTTGAATGTATTTGTCATGAGATTCTTTGAACATTTTAGTAATACACTAGCTTTAAATCCTTGCATTCTGATGTTGTCTGTTTAAACAATGTCAGATCAACTCTCGCTCCATAGACACCAAAGATAAATCTTCTCATTAAGTGAAGCCCTTTTGATCCTATCCAGATAGAAGCCGGTGGTAGAAAAATGATTAAGGAGCTCCTCTGAACTCATTACCATTCATTCATTCAACTGCTGTTCTCTTCCTGATCTTTTCCTTTTTCTTTCCCTCAGCAAGAGTCATCCTGTTTTTCCCCACCAAATGGGTGAAGCCCTGTTCTGACAGCCTCCCACACAAAGGTGGTTTGCCAGAGGACAAAATCTTCATCACAGAACTCTACTATTGAATTTTCCTCTTGAAACAGGGCTGTTTTATGAGATCAATAATCTGTTCCAGATCACTTTGTTGTTCTTTAGTCACTAAGTTGTGTCTGACTCTTTTGCAACCCCAGGGACTGTAGCCCTCCAGGCTCCTCTGTCCGTGGGATTTCCCAGGCAACAATACTGGAGTGGGTAGCCATTTCCTTCTCCAGGGTATCTTCCTGACCCAAGGATAGAACCCACATCTTGTGCATTGGCAGGCAGGTTCTTTACTATTGAGCCACAAAGGAAGGCCCTTCAGACTACTTAGCGGTTAGTTAAAGAAAAGCTTAAACATTTCCCCAGTTTTATCATATATAGATTTATTGTATTTTATGTTTTACATTTGCGAGAAACTTTTACACTCTTTTTTGATCCTTCCCTCAAGTACCAGCTCTTAAAGTCATTGCATCATAAGATATATGTGCTAATATTTGCTATGAAGATAATTATGTTTCCATTAAGTAGAATACTGACATTAAATTATCTCTTAATGTCACCTTGAATGAGTAGATCTTTTTTCTCTCATGCCTTTAATCTTATGTCACTATTCTCTTGTTTTACTAACACTCAAAAGCACTTGTGATAAAGAATGACGTAGGTATAAGAGGTGTCATAGCAACCAGCATAAGCTGTAATTATTCTGCAGTGCTATCAATTTGGTTTTGTAAGGAGTTATGTTCTTTAAAAGTATACTTCCTTTTTAAGTTAAGGCAATTAGAAGCCTATGCAGATTGGCTATTTCAAGGAACCTTCAAAAGAGCATCTGAGCCTAGTTACTCAGTTTCTTATTTACAACACAGGAGATGTAGACTGATGGAAATAAAAGTAGGGAATTCAGGAAATCATATTGCTAATTTAAGCCAAAAATGCTGTGGGGGATCCTTATATGTCTTCTATTTTATCATTAAATTCCTAATTACAGAACATAAAGTCTTCTCAAACGTATCAAGTCTTTTCCTTTTCCTTTTCCTTTCTTTCCTTTTGGATTAGAAATGATTTGCAACTTGATAGTTAAGGTATCTTTGGGCACATTCAGAGACAGAGTAAACTACTTGAGTTCTTTAAAATTAAATCCCCAAAGTAATGCAAAATGATAATTCAAAAATCACTTTCTGTCAGTTCAGTTCAGTACAGTTCAGTTACTCAGTCGTGTCCAACTCTTTGCAACCCCATGAACCACAGCAACGAAGAGCTCCCTGTCCATCAACAACTCCTGGAGTTCACCCAAACTCATGTCTATTGAATGGGCAATGCCATCCAACCATCTCATCCTCTGGCGTCCTCTTTACCTCCTGCCCTCAATCTCTCCCAGCATGAGGGTCTTTTCAGATGAGTCAGCTCTGGGCATCAGATAGCCAAAGTACTGGAGTCGCAGTATCAACATCAGTCCTTCCGATGAATAATCAGGACTGATCTCCTTTAGAATGGAGTGCTTGGATCTCCTTGCAGTCCAAGGGACTCTCAAGAGTCTTCTCCAACACCACAGTTCAAAAGCATCCATTCTTCTGCACTCAGCTTTCTTTATAGTCCAACTCTCACATCCATACATGACCACTGGAAAAACCATACCCTTGACTACACAGACTTTTGTTGACAAAGTATGTCTCTTCTTTTTAATATGCTATCTAGGTTGGTCATAACTTTCCTTCCAAGGAGTAAGCGTCTTTTAATTTCATGGCTGCAGTCACCATCTGCAGTGATTTTGGAGCCCCCCAAAAAACAGTCAGCCACTGTTTCCACTGTTTCCCCATCTATTTGCCATGAAGTGATGGGACCAGATGCCATGATCTTAGTTTTCTGAATGTTGAGCTTTAAGCCAGCTTTTTCTCTCTCCTCTTTCACTTTCATCAAGAGATTCTTTAGTTCTTCTTCACTTTTTGCCATAAGGGTGGTGTCATCTGCATATCTGAGGTTATTGATATTTCTCCCAGCAATCTTGATTCCAGCTTGTGCTTCTTCTAGCCCAGCGTTTCTCATGGTGTACTCTGCATAGAAGTTAAATAAGCAGGGTGACAATATACAGCCTTGACGTACTCCTTTTCCAATTTGGAACCAGTCTGTTGTTCCATGTCCACTTCTAACTCTTGTTTTCTGACCTGCATACAGGTTTCTCAAGAGGCAGGTCAGGTGGTCTGGTATTCCCATCTCTTTCAGAATTTTCCACAGTTGATTGTGATCCACACAGTCAAAGGCTTTGGCATAGTCAATAAAGCAGAAATAGATGTTTTTCTGGAACTCTCTTGCTTTTTTGATTTTCCAGCTGATGTTGGCAGTTTGATCTCTGGTTCCTCTGCCTTTTCTAAAACCAGCTTGGACATCTGGAAGTTCACGGTTCACATATTGCTGATGCCTGGCTTGGAGAATTTTCAGCATTACTCTACTAGCGTGTGAAATGAGTGCAATTGTGTGGTAATTTGAGCATTCTTTAACATTGCCTTTCTTTGGGATTGGAATGAAAACTGATCTTTTCCAGTCTGTGGCCACTGCTGTGTTTTCCAAATTTGCTGGCATATTGAGTGCTTTTGCTTTAGTTTACTGTTATATAAAACTAAAAATATCGATTTCTCTCTACTAAGAAAAGCTGTAATACACAGTTACCTGTGCCTAGATTTTATCTGTCTTATTTTAAAAGCTGTTCTTTTTACCATCTAGATTTTCCCCTCCTTTCCCATTGTCTACCTTAAGACTTAAGAATTCCTTAATTATGTAAATGACTTGTCAGCAGTAAGATGTTGTCCTGTACACTATGAGATCTTACTCATTCTGTCTAAACCTCCTCCAATTTTCTTAGCAATCTGCTGAGCTAGTTTTGGAGAAGGCAATGGCACCCCACTCTAGTACTCTTGCCTGAAGAGTCCCATGGACGGAGGAGCCTGGTAGGCTGCAGTCCATGGGGTCACTGAGAGTCGGACACAACTGAGTGATTTCACTTTCACTTTTCACTTTCATGCATTGGAGAAGGAAATGGCAACCCACTCCAGTGTTCTTGCCTGGAGAATCCCAGGGATGGGGGAGCCTGGTTGGCTGCCATCTATGTGGTCACATAGAATCGGTCACGACTGAAGCGACTTAGCAGCAGCAGCAGCAGCAGAGCTAGTTTTAGTTAGATCACTAGAGCCTGATATCAGATGTACTAATTCTCACATCAGTCTATAGAATTATGCTCAATTCCCCTGGAATATATAAGACAGAGGCGGAAAATAATGGAAGAAGGCAAAGGAAACATATGAGAAACTGAGATAGTATAATAGTTCTAAATTACAATTGAGAAAACCTATGAAAGATTATTTCATCAATAGCCACAATGCTTATTTCCAATCTAGAATATTTAATAGCTCACTTCCTGGTCTCACTGCTTTGCATGTGTCCCACAAATTAAAATATAAATTATTATGGGAATTCCTTACTTTAAAATGTATATATATGTCAGAGTTTTTCACACTGTGATCCATAAACACTGATTCAGAATCCCTATGGGAATTTGCTAAAAAGGTAGATTCCTCCATCTAGTGAGCCAGAACTTGAGTACCTTTCTAACAAATCTTCTTGGTAAATCTCAAACCAGAAACTGTTAATATATACAGTACAGTCTAAAATACTCAGCTTGCCATAAGAGGTACTCTAAAATGTGCCCCAATTCTACATTAGTTTTCTTAGTTTCTGGATTAGCCAATTTCTTTTGGTTTGAGAAACCAAACTCCTTCCAGGTTTGGTTTATAAGAAGGACCTATCAAAGAAGGGTTAAGGCTGGGGACAAACCGCTCTCTGACTCCCCTAAGAACTTCATGGGTTCTCTTCACAGAACCCCTCACAATTAGAATTTGTTATAGTCCTGATTCTGTCTTAAGTTCTTCTTTCTCTATAACTTCTCTTCCAGAATATATTCAGAATATATTCTATGTCTTTACCTTACATTGAAAATCTATGTTCTTAAATTAATCAAAGATGGCACTTGATTGGCCTCATTCATCTTTTTGGTCAAGTCGGTGTATAGGTTTTTGATGAGCTTGTGAAACAGCTTAGCTCTAATTCATCAAGGGGCATTTAGAGACGTGGTCACATGGTAATGATCATGCCACTTAAGAGAAAGTTCTCAGTGATGTTTGGGTACTTGAGTGGCCTCGAAGAACAGCTGTGTCTGGGCAAGAATTGCAATCAGTAAGCCCACTACACTTTCTTTTTTCTATCCTAAGTACACATAGCCAATATACTTGTCTGTCCTAAAAAGCATATTAGAATTTCATATCTCTTTGCCTTTGTGTGTATATTTCTTTTGATTTGAAATGACCGTCTTTCTCCATCTGTGTCCACTGAAGTCATATCATTCTTTCAAGATCTGTTCTCAAATTAACTTCTTGAAGATTTCCCAAACTCTAAATAGAAATAAATTCTCCTTGACCTATTCTGCCAATACCTCAGTTTAAAATGTATAGGCAAATTTTTTTTCTGCCTATAAATTTTGTTTTTTCCTGTAATTAATCTCATTTGGATAACTGTAAACTATTGGAGGAAAAGAACCCTGTTGAATTGATTGATGACTTCTCTGAAGAGTTAAGAACAGTATCTGTAAACATTAAGCATCAAGTGCATCAGTGTCTTTGTATTTTATTTAATAATGTAGCTACTGGAAAATGATAAAGCTCACCTCATTATATTAGGCTTTGGTTTTGACTTAGGACAGTACTGCATTCCCTTTCTTCCCAATCCTAGAGATCGAAGCTGTGTCGCCTGTGTCTCCTGCATTTCAGGCTCATTCTTTACCACTGAGCCCCTGGGGAAGCCCTCTATCAGTTTACAAAATGTTAAAATATTTAAATATTGTTATAAGGAAAGAAAGTATAACAAAAGCATTAACTATAATCAATATGTGCTCCTTTTAAGAAAATGGAGATTCCAAAAGGTATTATGTATCTTTTATAGCTTTTCAGATGATAAATAAAGTAACAGCATTAGAAACATCATGTCTTTTTATTTTATCTACCCTGGGCCTTAATTCTTCCATTGAAAAAAGTAAAGTGGTTGGTTTGAGTGGTCTGGATGGTCTGTAAAATACATTCCAGTTCTGACATCTGGTAATCTAAGGAGCTTCCATGTGTCATGACGAATACCACTCATATTCCCTGTCAGTCCTTATTTCCTCATCCATTAAATTGTGGGGATTTTTGCACTATTTCTACTTCTTCATCACAAAAGATATAATGTATGCCTCCAAATTCACTGCATTTGCATTAATCAGACTCTACTTGCTCTCCACCTTTCTTGAGTTTTAACAGGACTTTCACATGGACCCTCTTCTCTCTCATTTCAAGCTACACCGAAAGATGTTTCACATTTTGATCTTTTTTAGTTTAGTTTCCTTCAAACTAGCTTAATGAAGATGATTAGAATATTTTGTGTGGGTACACAGTCTAATTGTCATGACAAAATGCACAGGGGCTTCCAGGAATTTTGTTGGAGCATATGCATTGGGAATTCTCTCCCCTCCTGCCCCTCGTCAGTAAGCCTCAGCTGGTGAGTCAGGGCTGTGCTGGCAGAACCCTTGAAAGATCTTGGAAAATAAAATTCTTCAGAAGGGCAGATTATTCTTCTTGGTGGAAAACGCCAGGCTGTAAAAACAGAGGCTGAATGACTGAATTTAAGCTGCAATTATCTCAGAATGATAATTAACTATTTTCAAGTTGTAAAAGATTTAAATGCCTTCTACTTTGCTGAATCTGTTTTAGTATGAGTGTGTTTGAATTTTCTGTTTAGAGTCCAGAGAATGATTTAAAACTGTTTTTTTCTTTTTCTTCCTAGAATTTTTATCCTCATTCCCCACTTGGACTCATAATCTTTGATGGGAATTGCTTCTGTGTATTTTGTTGTTGTTGTTCAGTTGCTCAGTCATGTCCAACCCTGCGACTCCATGGGCTGCAGCACACCAGGCTTTCCTGTCCTTCACTGTCTCCCAGAGTTTCCTCAAACTCATGTCTATTGAGTCAGTGATGCAATCCAACCATCTCTTCCTCTAAAGCCCCTTCTCCTCCTGCCCTTAAACTTTCCCAGTATCAGGGTTGTTTTTTTTTTTTTTTCCAATGAGTTGGCTCTTTGCATCAGGTGGCCAAAGTACTGAAGCTTCAACTTCAGTATCAGTCCTTCCAATGAATATTCAGGACTGATTTCATTTAGGACTGACTGGTTTAATCTCCTTGCAGTCCAAGGGACTCTCAAGAACCTTTTCCAGCACCACAGTTTGAAAGCATCAATTCTTCAGTGCTCAGCCATCTTTATGGTCCAACTCTCACCCGTATGTGTACTGAAAAAACCCAAAGCTTTGACTAGACGGACCTTTGTTGGCAAAGTGATGTCTCTGGTTTTTAGTATGCTGTCTAGGTTTATTATAGTTTTTCTTCCAAGGAGCAAGCATCTTTTAATTTCATTCATGGCTGTAGTCATCGTCTGTAGTGATTTTGGAGACCAATAAATAAATAAATAAATAAAGTCTGTCACTGTTTCCATTGTTTTCCCATCTTTTGCCATGAAGTAATGGGACCAGATTCAACGATCTTCAGTTTAAAGCCAGTTTTTTCACTCTTTTCTTTCACTTTCATGAAAAGGCTCTTTAGTTCTCCTTCACTTTATGCCTTAAGGGTGATATCATCTGCATATCTGAGATTATTGATATTTCTCTCAGCAATCTTAATTCCAGCTTGTGCTTCATCCAGTCTGGCATTTCACATGATGTACTCTGCATATAAGTTAAATAAGCAGAGTGACAATATACAGCCTTGATCTATTCCTTTCTCAATTTGGAACCAGTCCATTGCTCCATGTCCAATTCTAACTGTTACTTCTTGACTTGCATTCAAGTTTCTCAGGAGGCAGGTATGGTGGTCTGGTATTTCCATCTCTTTAAGAATTGTCCAAAGTTTTCTGTGATCCACACAGTTAAAGGCTCTAGGATAGCCAAGAAGTAGAAGTAGATGTTTTTCTGGAATTCCCTTGCTTTTTTCTATGATGCAATGTATGCTGGCAATTTGATCTCTGGTTTCTCTGCCTTTTCTAAATCCAGTTTTTATATCTGGAGTCTTGATTCATGGACACTGAAGCCTAACTTACTAGTTTTTTTTTTTCCCCCAATTTAAATGACTATGAGTGAGTATATCACTAGACCTTAATACCAACATAATTCTTTAACATGCTATATCAGGTAGGATGTGAGCTTTTATCTATCAGATGGATTTGCTCTTAATCACACAGTGGTATACAATGGTGATGTGGTGAGAGGGGTCTACCTCAAGTATAGCAATAAGATGCATTGTTGATAGAGGATTTGCAAACCATAGTAAAACTGACTAAAATTCTTATTTTTGTTATCATCATGTGCAGGCACTTCTAACAAATTTCAATAATAAAATAATCCTCCTGAAAAAATTAGTTTGGGGCTCCAGTTCTAAATCAGTAATTCTCAGAGTATGCTTTGAGATAAAACTACTGAGAATACTACAGATCCTTTCAGGGAGGCAGTACGGTTAAAACTATTTTCATAAGCAAACTAAAAGTTAATTTTTTTTCTCTCATATTCTTTCTAGTGTGCAATGAAGTTTCCAGAAGCTGTAATGTGATAGTACAGCACATTGGATGCTAAAGTAGTTAAGAGTGTTTTACATTAGTTAAAACATAAAACAATGCACATTCTTGCTAATTTTAATGTAGTTTTTTTTAATGTTAACATGGAATATGTTTATCATTGTTATTTTTAAATGAGCCTTAAATACATACTTAAGATTTTTCCCATTCTTAATTCTAATATGGTAAAGATCACTAAATATAACCTACAAAAAGTGTTTGATATCTTAAAATTATCTTAATAGTTTATGGAATCCTGAGACCAATAAGTTTGGAAACCAGTGTTTTAGTAATTGCTAGGTTTAATTTTCTTTTTTGATAGATGCAGATTATTCCTCCGAAAAGATGGAATATATATTTAATTTGTAATATATATATGTATATATGTACATGTATTAAACAAGTAATCAATTGATGGACATTATTTCCTACCTTGGTTATTATAAGCATATCCACAATTAATATCTTTATCTATAATTACTTTCACACTTAACTATAAGGTATCTATATGTCATCCAAATCAGGTCATCTTTGAGACTAAAAGAACAGGGGTATTAGTATTTATACCAGGACAGGGTGAGTATAAACCAGGGCAGTATCCCAGGCAAACTGAGATGCATGATCACTCTAATTACATTGTACTTATTATGTGCCAAATATTTTATTATTAAATATTTAATAATCATGGCAACCCTATGAGACACTTGCTATTATTATCCCCAATCTACAAATCCAAACACTCTGAAATAAGAGATTTGAAATTAGTTGTCCAAGGCCACACAACTAGTAAATGCAAAATCAGTATTCAAACCCAAACAGTGTGGCTCCAGCATCCATGCTCTTAATTACTGCATTATATTGTCTCTCTTTGAGAGACATGGATGATTGCTGAAGGATAAATTCCTAGAAGTATAACTGAGAGTAAAATGGTATGTGAATTTTTATGTTGATGTGCTGTGCTGTGCTTAGTCCGTTCAGTCATGTTCAAGTCTTTGCAACCCCATGGGGCTATAGCCCACCAGGCTCCTCTTGTCCATGAGAATTCTTCAGACAAGACTACTGGAGTGGGTTGGCATGCCCTCTTCCTTCCTGACCCAGGAATCAAACCCAGGTCTCCCCCATTGTGGGCAGATTCTTTTCCATCTGAGCTACCAGGGAAGCCAAAGAATACTGGAGTAGGTAGCCTAACCCTTCTCCAGGGTAACTTCCTGACCCAGGAACAGAACCAGGGTCTCCTGAATTGCAGGCAGATTCTCAACCACTGAGCTACAAGGGAAGCCCTTTATGTTCATGAAAGTGAAAGTGAAAGTGAAGTCGCTCAGCCGGGTCTGACTCTTTGTGACCCCATGGTCTGTAGCTCACCAGGCTCCTCCATTCATGGGATTTTCAAAGGAAGAATACTGGAGTGGGTTGCCATTTCCTTCTCCCGGGGATCTTCCCGACCCAGGAATTGAACCCGGATCTCCCACATTGTAGGCAGACGCTTTATAGTCTGATCCACCAGGGAAGTTTTTATGTTGGTAGATATTGCCAAATACTTATCCATAAAGTTATATTAATATCTTCTAATCAAGATTACATCAGATTATCTATTTCCCCATATTCTTGCCCATGCAGTGTATTATCGATTTTTAGAGGAAATAATTGCCATTCTGATGGGTGAAAAATATATTTTAACATATTTGCATTGCTCTCATTCTGATGGTAGTTAAGCATGTTTTCAAGTGGTCAAGAGCCTTATTTTGTGATAGTTAATTTTAGGTGTCAACTTGACTAGACTAAGGGATGCCCAGGTAGTTGACAGAACATTAGATACTGTTTAGTAATCATTAGGTTCAGGTGGCCTGCTCCGTTATTCCCCAGACAATGATGAAAACCTCCCTTACCTATTCCAGGTGTCCATGAAAATAGTTACTCATTCATGAATTTTGTGGAGAATGCAATGGCCACCCACTCCAGTACTCTTGCCTGGAAAATCCCATGGACGGAGGAGCCTGGTAGGCTGCATTCCATGGGGTCACTAAGAGTCGGACACGACTGAGTGACTTCACTTTCACTCTTCACCTTCATGCATTGGAGAAGGACATGGCAACCCACTCCAGTGTTCTTGCCTGGAGAATCCCAGGGACAGAGGAGCCTGGTGGTGTGCCGTCTATGGGGTCACACAGAGTCAGACACGACTGAAGCAACTTAGCAGCAGCAGCAGCATGAATTTTGACTTAGGAATGCACATTCCACTTCTAAGCCCCTACCCCAGACCCTAGGTTAACTTTAAAATTTCCCAAATGACCCCTTTTGGTGAACAGTGTGGTTGCAACCGCAAATACTTACAGATCATTTTCTGCCCAATTCTGCCCTTATAAATTTCCCCAATAATAAACTGATCCATTGATTTTATGGAGCTGTCTGTCTCACTTTTTGGTCTCAAGATGTCTCCTCTGTTTGGTGGGTAATTTTCATTCCCTCCATCCTCCAACAAAAACAACACTCCAATCAGAGGCTTCAGAGAGATTAGAGAAAATGTTTCATGAATAAAACAAAAATAGAATGCAAAGGAAAAAGCAAAAGTGAGTACAAGGAGAAGATCTTGGAATTTAGAATAATTACTCAGATAAACAATTCAAGAGAAATGCTGAAAGATACATTCAAGGGAAGCTCTCACTATTATACAAAACTAGTAAAATTCTTAATTTTGGTAGAAAACAATTTTGTTAGTGTTACATCTTTATATCTGTCATGTTTTTCCTAATTCTAGTTTCCCTAGCTAAAATAGTCAGCACAACTGTCTAGCACTGCAAATAGGCTGTGGTTTATTTTGATTTACCATATGAAATCCTTAGTTCTTCTTCTTCTGCTGCTGCTGCTGCTGCTGCTAAGTTGCTTCAGTCGTGTCCGACTCTGTGCAACCCCATAGAGGGCAGCCCACTAGGCTCCTCCGTCCCGGGGATTCTCCAGGCAAGAAATCTGGAGTGGGTTGCCATTTCCTTCTCCAATGCATGAAAGTGAAAAGTGAAAGTGAAGTTGCTCAAGTCGTGCCCGACTTTTAGCGACCCTTTGGACTGCAGCCTACCAGGCTCCTCCATCCATGGTGTTTTCCAGGCAAGAGTACTGGAGTGGGGTGCCATTGCCTTAGTTCTTCTAGGCTGAATAAAACAAAATCCTCCAAAACACTTTGTAGTGTGTTAGTAGAGAGTATCAGTTATTTGTTTGTTACTCATTGTGATAGTTAATTTTATATGTCATCCTAACGGAGCCACATGGTATCCAGACATTTGATTAAACATTATTCTGGGTGTCTCTCTGAGGAAGCTTCTGGATGAAATTAACTTTTAAATCCAGAGACTGACTAAAGCAAATTGCCCTCGTTAATGAAAGTGGCCCTCATCCAATCAATTGAAGACCTAAACAAACAATGTTTTTAATAAGAATGAATTCCTATACCTGCTGCTAAGCTGGGACATCAATTTTTTCGTTATTTTCCTGCCTTCAGACTCAAAATGACAAATATGTTCTTTCCAATATCTATAAAACTGGGAGGTTCTATAGACAAACTCTATAATCATTCCCTGCTTACAATTTTATGACTTTTAAAAACCATTAATTAGTTGTTTTTCTTATTAAACTTGTTATCAAAGTGCTAGAATAAACTCATTTACTCATCTCCCATCACAAGATGTCTCCTGTATTTTTTTTTCAAATTCTTTTCTTTCTTCAAACCATTACTCACTGTCCTTGTTTAACTAAATCTTCTCCTCTAAGAAGAATTAACTTCAGCTTATTTTCATTCCCCACTGCAAGTTTTCCCTCATATATTTGTTGAAGTACATAGTGTATTGTAAATTATCGATTTATATATCTCTTTCACTATTAAGTTCAGAATTCCTACATGGTAAAGACTACCTACTTAGACTCTTTCACACAAACTTTGAAGAGAGCATCCAAGACATAAAAGACACTAAAGATTGCTGTTGAATAAAAAATTCAGTTGATCAAGTGTCCACTTACAGTGTTCACTTCCCATGTAGCAGACATGAAAACTACATGTTATATGGAATCCAAGTAGGTAAGACACCCCATCCACCATGCTAATCGGGAAACTGAAAGTAGAGAAGATAAAAAGTCAAATGGATATACTGTGAATTAAAACTGGGTTTCCTATTGTCAACCTTAGCAATGCTGATGGTTTGGGCCAAATAATTGCCTACTGGGGGGAACTGTTCTGTGTACTGTTGGATATTAGCATCATTATTGGCCTCTACCCACCATAAGACTCTCTGAGTTATGACAACCAAAAATGTCCCTGGACACTGCCAAATGTGGGACACGACTGAATGACTGAACAAGCATGCAATTATATTTACTGCCCAACATCAGTGTAAAGATTAAATGAGAAAACACATCTAATATGCTTATGTGTGTGTGTTAGTCACTCAGGCACGTCTGACTCTTTGCAACCCCATGGACTGTGACCTGCCAGGCTCCTCTGTCCATGGAATTCTCTAGGCTAGAATACTGAAGTGTGTAGCCATTTCCTTCTTTAGGGGATCTTCCCAACCCAGGGATCGAACCCAGCTCTCCTGCATTGCAGGCAGACTCTTATAGCCTGAGCCAGCAGAGAAGCCCAATATGTTTATAATACTATCTATTATTACTGTATGCATTCAACTTTTATTTGAATATACAATTTTAGGCTTCCCATATCATGCTTTCTTCTTTGCTCTTTTCCCTGTTCTTCCATTGGATTTCTCTTCCATCACTAAGTTGTCTCCAGCTCTTTGTGACCCCACGGATTCCAGCATGCCAGGTTTCCCTGTCCTTCACTATCTCCTGGAGCTTGGTCAAAGTCTTGTTCATTGAGTTGGTGAAGCCATCCAACTGTCTCATCCTCTGTCACCCCTCTTGTCCTTTTGCCCTCAATCTTTCCCAACATCATCTTTTCCAATGAGTTCCAATCAGGTGGCCAAAGGATTGGAGCTTCTTAGTGTAATATTTATTTCCTTTTTTGATTACTACTAGTTTTCAAGTTTTACATTTCCATTTGTAGTCTTTCTGTGGTTACTCTTAATTTCTGTATTTGACTTTAAGTTTAATTAATAGCTTTACTTTCTATACTAACAACACAAAGATTGTAAGAATATATTAACTCACATATTTCTCAGTATTTTGCTCCCCATTGATTCTTGTATCCACATTTTTCCAGGATTTGAAACCCTTTTTCCTGAAGGATGAGTCTGTAAGGGGCTCTCAGTCTTTCAGTTCATTTCAGTCACTCAGTTGTGTCCAATTCTCTGCAACCCCATGGACTGCAGCATGCCAGGCTTCCCTGTCCATCACCAATGCCCAGAGTCTTTATTTATTTGAAATTCATTTCATATGATCCTTATTCTTGATAAATTAACTTGGCAGAGAATTGGAGATTGACAGTCATTTTTGTTCTACATTGTGAAGATATTATTTCATAATTTTGACTCCTGTAGTTTTTGCTGAGCTATCTATAGTCATTCTAATTATAACTCTTTTGTGTGTAACCTATCTTTTCTATTTAGTTGGGTTTTACATATTCTGTTTGATTTCATATTCTTAAATTTCATTAAAATATGTCTAACTGTAGAATTATTTATTCTTTATAGAATTTACACTTCTTGAAAATGGATTTTAATCCTGAAAATTCTCAATCATGTTGTCTTCAAATATAAAGGTACCCCTTTTCTGGATTTTCTTATTCTGGAATTCCCCTCAAACATAATTGAACATTCTTATTCTTTCTCCTTATCCCTGAGCCTATCTTCCATATTTTTATCTCATTATCTTTGTGTTGCATTACAGATGATATTCTCCAGTTTATCTTACAACTCTCTAATTAGCTTTTCAGTTCTTATAACTACTTATAAACTACTTTTATGGGATTCCCAGGAGGTTCAGTGATAAAGAACCTGGCTGCCAATGAAGGAGCCATAGGAAACAATCATTCCATCCCTGGGTCAGGAAGACCCCTTGGAGGAAAAATGACAACTCATGCCAGTATTCTTGTCAGGAAAATACCATGGACAGAGCAGCCTGGAGAGCTACAGTCCATGGGATTACACACAGCTGGTCATGCACAAAAATATTTTACTGTGATATCATTTAAGGAGGTCTTCTGTGAGATTTTCTTTCGACCTGGATTGTGGAATGTAACTTTAGACTGGTTTCCTTTCTCCTTTGTTAGGAACAGTTAGAACTGGACATGGAACAACAGACTGATTCCAAATAGGAAAAAGAGCATGTCAAGGATGTACATTGTCACCCTGCTTATTTAACTTCTATGCAGAGTACATCATGAGAAATGCTGGGCTGGATGAAGCACAAGCTGGAATTAAGATTGCCTGGAGAAATATCAATAACCTCAGAAATGCAGATGACAACATACTTATGGCAGAAAGTGAAGAACTAAAGAGTCTCTTGATGAAAGTGAAAGAGGAGAGTGAAAAATTTGGCTTAAAGCTCAACATTCCCAGAAAACTAAGATCATGGCATCCGGCCCCATCCCTTCATGGCAAATAGATGAGGAAACAGTGGAAACAGTGGCAGACTTTTTTGGGGCTCCAAAATCATTGCAGATGGTGACTGCAGCCATGAAATTAAAAGACACTTACTCCTTGGAAGGAAAGTTATGACCAACCTAGACAACATATTAAAAAGCAGAGACATTACTTTGCCAACAAAGGTCCATCTAGTCGAGGCTATGGTTTTTCCAGTGGTCATGTATGGATGCGAGAGTTGGACTATAAAGAAAGCTGAGCACAGAAGAATTGATGCTTTTGAACTGTGGTGTTGGAGAAGACTCTTGAGAGTCCCTTGGACTGCAAGGAGATCCAACCATTCCTTCCTAAAGGAAATCAGTTATGAATGTTCATTGGAAGGACTGAAGTTGAAGCTGAAACTCCAATACTTTGGCCACCTGATTCAAAGAACTGACTCATTTGAAAAGACCCTGATGCTGAGAAAGATTGAAGGGAGGAGAAGAAGGGGACAATAGAGGATGAAATGATTGGATGGCATCACTGGCTCAATGGACATGAGTTTGAGTAAAGTCCAGAAGTTGGTGATGTACAAAGATGCCTGGTGTGTTGTAGTCCATGGGGTAGCAAAAAGTCGGACATAACTGAGTGACTGAACTGAGCTGAGGAACACACTGGTGTGAGACCAATGTTTATCTTAATTATTGACATGTAGGTTCCTACCTCTTGCAGTTTTTAGATTCAAAAATTCAAAAACTTGGGTTCAAGTTTACAAATTACCCCTTGTTTTTCAACCCAGAATCTAGGCAGAGATAAGATTCATTGTTGTCTATCTGCTTCCTATGTCAGCAAATAGATTTTATTTTGGTAAAGCCCTTTTATGGAGGTTTCAGTTCTCTGAAAGCCCCAGGTACAGGCATCAGTCCCTTTGCAGCCTCTTACTGAAGTGAGGTCATTAAAATACAAGCATGAGGCACACAAAGTTTGAAACTCAATGCTTCTATCTGTCATGCCCAATGGTTTCCAGAGATCTAGCCAATGAACTTTTCAGTCTTAATTTCTATCACCTGGGGATTCTCTTTAGAGCCTGCACTTGGGATCTTCACTGATTCACGTGTAATCTTTTAGCTGCAGCATGCAGAATAGTTATGGCATGTGGGATCTGGTTCCCTGACCAGAGGCTGAACCCTGGCCCCCTGCATTGAGAATGAAAGTCTTAGTCACTGGACCACCAGGGGAATTGCCAATTTTATACCATTTTAGCCTACCAATTTATCAGAATCAGATGGGCTAGCACTTTGCTCATTATCAACACTTTATATTGGAAGCTTACCATGCATAGGACATCTTAGGAGAACAAGACAACACTTTACAAAGAGCTTTTAATTCAAGCCTCTGTTACAGTGATGGCAATAAGATTTCTCCATTTGCAAGTGGTAGAAAGCCAGAAGGATAGTTAATCAAAAAATTGCTTAGTAAAACTTAGAACCTCCCAGAAACTTCTTCTGGTATCATTTCAAGAATCTTCTTATATATCACACAATTTGAAAGAGCACAAATGAATATCCAAGTCATAATTATATAAACATGCACTGTGGTTCCAGAGATGTTACTAAGAAAAATGAGTAGAAAATAAAGATGGTGGAATTACATTAAAGTGAAAATTTTGGATAAGTTCTTTGAAAATCTGAAATAATAAATTATTCACAGTCACTGAAATTCAGAGGCTCTCAACAATACTTTTTGGAAATTATCATGCTCCATTCATATGTGCCACCCAAATGTGAAGTTTCAAACACAGTATGCATGAATTAGATGATAAAATAACTTAAGGCAGAATGTATTTCAGTATTTATTGCTAAATGAGTTTGCCAAGGAAATTGACTTGATAATGTTTTATGAAAAGTGTTAGCTATTATGATGTAATTTCAAAGTCCAGTCTTAAATGCTATCAGTATTTCAAAAAAATATAACTTTTATATTTTAAAAGTCACTGTTTCCATTCTGACTTTTTTCTTTTCTTTTTGGCCAGGATGAAGTAAAATTTATGGCTTGAAATCCCAAATAAATTATTTTAGTCATAGCTTTTTATCTATATGCCAGTTTTAAGTAATATCTGGATACAAATTCTAATGAACAAGTGGGTATGTAGTGAGGAGGTAGAAATAAAAGTAACTGCATGAAGGGGCAAATTTAATTTAAAAATTACTCCTCATTCATTTATCGAACAGCAAAAAGCTTATTAAAGTAAAAATTATAGTCACAGTGTTTTATTCTATAGCTATTCTTCTAAGTGATGAGGACCGTAAAGAGATTCCAGACAGCCTCTCTTACTGTGGCACACCATATTCTTAATTGCTTTCTCTAAAAAATGAAACTGATCTATAAGTTAATAAACAGATAGGATAATTTCTAATTTAGATCTCCAATTCAAAGCCTGCCTGAAAACTAGGCAAAGAAAAATATGCTTAGAATCAGCAGATGATTATTTCAGGCTCAACTAACAAGGGTGACAGCAACGTAGATTAAGTCACAGATCAAAACCCAATCTCTTCACGCTTTTTAGGTTTCTCTTTTACTTTGACAAGGTGGGTGCATTAACGCTAAAATGCTTTATGCTAACCAAAAACAATAAACAAAATTATCTGTGAAATAACTGTGTCAAAATTTTAATATAACAACTCCTATTTTCCATAGAAATACGGAGTTTTTAAAGAAATTCTATACCAAGGTCTGGTAATATATTGCCAAGTAAATTGAAGCTCTAAGGAGCAAAGCAACTTTTTCAAGCAGGAACAACCAATTAATTTCAAATAGGAAAAAAAAAAGAAAAACACAGAAATTCCTTCCTCTAAAGCATGAGCTTCCTTATACACTGAAGGTGTAGGATAAATAATTGAACGTGGCTTCTTTTGTAACAAACTTTTTTTCTCCCCTATGTTCTAAAGAATAATTCTTTTGGAATTTATGGCAAAAAAAGGAAAAGAACACTTAACAACAACAACAAAACCAGTGTGAGTTCTAGTTTTTGTTTGGTTATGTGAGTCCCTAGTAACCCAACTCTCCTGCTGACAACAGCTACAAATTTTATAAGATACAAAAATTACAACTACATTTTGTTTACTAAGGAGAGTAAATAAAGGTAAATAGCTATGAAGAGGAGTCACAATATGGAAGAGGAATAATATGAGAGTGAATTTTCAGGATTCTTTTTCATTTGGCGGTATTGAAAGTCAACCTCAGCTGCAGAGTGATGGAGTGATGCAGTAATGTTCCAACAACTCAACTTTTTTCAGGCCATAGAGAGCAACAAAAGGAGCAGAAATGGGCTAGGTGTTGGGAGGGGATAGAAGAAAACTAAGGAAAGAAGCTTTAATTCTGGGAATGAATCTTACACAAGTCTCAGCCTAGCTGCATGGACAGGATTGACTGAAACAACGAAGTTTTAAAAAACTAAACTAAGACTTGAGCCACCATCCTCAGAAGGTGAGCTAGAACTTGCCATCAAAATATAACTGGATTGACTGACCACAGAAAGAAGAGTAAGAATGTTTTCCAGAGAATTATAGCAGAATAATACACAAACAAAAACAATATTCACAATTTGCTTGACATGATCCAAAATTAACTGGTGTAAAAGGAATTAGGAAAGATAATCCATTCTAAGAATAAAGACAATCAAGATGCCAAACCAAGATGATGCAGATGTTTATATGATCAGTTAGAACTTTAAAGCAGATATTATACTATGCTTCCCCAGCTTTGCAGGATGCTCCCCAAGAGGCCCAGCCCATTTTTGACTCACTCATCAGAACTTTGAGAAGACTGTCACAGCTGTAGTCTGGGGATGGCTAACAGCAGAAAAGGAGGGTTAAGAACTCATAGTAAATGGCCTGATGATCTGAACAATTGACTACAGGTTCTATCAATTGCTTCAGAGGCTCCACCAAGAGCCCAGACCACAGATCCTGAGGAACACCCCATCTACAAACCCACATACCTAGCTCCCAACACTATGCTTTTGGCTTCTCCCTTTTGGCTGGTACCCTATATACCCCCATAGACAGAACACATGAGCCCTCCAAATGGCACACAGACACTTTATACGCTTTGTAATAAACCTTTGCCTCATTTTTGTGAAAACATATTCTAATCTTCTATTCTAGGTATTTTGTACTTCGGACTCTTTTATTTAGGTCCACAATTACACTCATCTCACACACTAGCAAAGTAATGCTCAAAATTCTCCAAGCCAGGTTTCAGCAATACGTGAACCGTGAAATTCCAGATGTCCAAGCTGGTTTTAGAAAAGGCAGAGGAACCAGAGATCAAATTGCCAACATCCGCTGGATCATCAAAAAAGCAAGAGAGTTCCAGAAAAACATCTATTTCTGCATTATTGACTATGCCAAAGCCTTTGACTGTGTGGATCACAATAAACTGTGAAAAATTCTGAAGGAAATGGGAATACCAGACCACCTGACCTGCCTCCTGAGACACCTATATGCAGGTCAGGAAGTAACAGTTAGAACTGGACGTGGAATAACAGACTGGTTCCAAATAGGAAAAGGAGTACGTCCAGGCTGTATATTGTCACCCTGCTTATTTAACTTCTATGCAGAGTACATCATGAGAAACACTGGGCTGGAAGGACCACAAGCTGGAATCAAGATTGTCAGGAGAAATATCAATAACCTCAGATATGCAGATGACACCACCCTTATGGCAGAAAGTAAAGAAGAACTAAAGAACCTCTTGATGAAAGTAAAGAGGAGAGTGAAAAAGTTGGCTTAAAGCTCAACATTCAGAAAACGAAGATCATGGCATCCAGTCCCATCACTTCATGGGAAATAGATGGGAAAGAGTGGAAACAGTGTCAGACTTTATTTTTGGGCTCCAAAATCACTGCAGATTGTGACTGCAGCCATGAAATTAAAAGACGCTTACTCCTTGGAAGAAAAGTTATGACCAACCTAGACAACATATTAAAAAGTAGAGACATTATTTTGCCAACAAAGATCCATCTTGTCAAAGCTATGGTTTTTTCCAGTGGTCATGTATGGATATGAGAGTTGGACTGTGAGGAAAGCTGAGTGCCAAAGAATTGATGCTTTTGAACTGTGGTGTTGGAGAAGACTCTTGAGAGTCTCTTGGACTGCAAGGAGATCCAACCAGTCCATCCTAAAGGATATCAGTCCTGGGTGTTCGTTGGAAGGACTGATGCTAAAGCTGAAACCCCAATACTGTGGCCACCTCATGGGAAGAGTTGACTCATTGGAAAAGACCCTGATGCTGGGAGGGATTGGGGGCAGGAGGAGAAGGGGACGACAGAGGATGAGATGGCTGGATGACATCAACGACTCTATGGACATGAGTTTGGGTGGACTCTGAGAGTTGGTGATGGACAGGGAGGCCTGGTGTGCTGCAATTCATGGGGTCACAAAGAGTCAGATACGACTGAGCAACTGAACTGAACTGAACTGATAATTCACTGAATAATTTCTGGGTATGTGGTAAGGTAAAAGTCGATGTTTATTCTTTTCTATATGCTTCCCAGGTGGCGCTAGTGGTATAGAATTGGCCTGCAATGAAGGAGATGCAGGAGACTTGGGTTTAATCCCTGGGTCAGGAATATTCCCTGGAGGGTGGCATGGCAACACACAAGTATTCTAGCCTGGAGAATCCCATGGACCGAAGAACCTGGCTGGCTCTATCCATAGGGTTGCAAAGAGTCGGACATGACCGGTGACTGAGCACACACACATGCATGCATTCTTTTCTATAAAGACATTTGATTTCTAAGCATAATTTGTTGAAAAAATTTTCCTTTCCCCATTGAGTTGTGTTAGTACTTCTGTCAAGAACCAGTATTAAAGTTTGTCAAAAGCTTTTTCTGCATCTAACTACTGAAATGATTATATGGCTTTTATCCTTTATTCTGTTATATAGTAAATTTTATTTGCTTTTTAAAAACCATATTATTGAAGCAACATTGACAGGTGAAAAGCTGTACATACTTGATTCAATGAGGTTGAGGGTAAGTATATACCACTGAAACCACTACCACCACCAAGGCCATAGATACATCCATTGCCAGTTAAAGTCTCCTTCCACCTTCATTATTATTATTATTATTACTTATGTGTAGTAAGAACAATTAACATAAGATTTACTCTCTTAGCATATTTTAAGAATGTCATACAGTATTGCTAACTATAAATACTTTATTTGCCGCCCCCTTTCTGCTCTTCGGTTCAGTTCAGTTCAGCCACTCAGTCGTGTCCAACTCTTTGTGACCCCATGAATCGCAACACGCCAGGCCTCCCTGTCCATCAGCAACGCCCAGAGTTCTCTCAGACTCACATCCATCGAGTTGGTGATGCCATCCAGCCATCTCATCCTCTGTCATCCCCTTCTCCTCCTTCCCCAATCCCTCCCAGCATCAGAACCTTTTCCAATGAGTCAACTCTTCGCATGAGGTGGCCAAAGTACTGGAGTTTCAGCTTCAGCATCATTCCTTCCAAAGAAATCGCAGGGTTGATCTCCTTCAGAATGGACTGGTTGGATCTCCTTGCAGTCCAAGGGACTCTCAAGAGTCTTCTCCAACACCACAGTTCAAAGTATTCAGCACTCAGCTTTCTTCACGGTCCAACTCTCACATCCATACATGACCACTGGAAAAACCATAGCCTTGACTACATGGACCTTTGTTGGCAAAGTAATGTCTCTGCTTTTCAACATGCTATCTAGGTTGGTCATAGCTTTTCTTCCAAGGAGTAAGCGTCTTTTAATTTCATGGCTGCAGTCACCATATGCAGTGATTTTGCAGCCCCCCCAAATAAAGTCTGACACTGTTTCCACTGTTTCCCATCTATTTCCCATGAAGTGCTGGGACCATATTCCATGATCTTCATTTGCTGAATGTTGAGTTTAAGCCAACTTTTTCACTCTCCTCTTTCACTTTCATCAAAAGGCTTTATAGTTCCTCCTCACTTTCTGCCATAAGGGTGGTGTCATCTGCATATCTGAGGTTATTGATATTTCTCCTGACAATCTTGATTCCAGCTTGTGGTCCTTCCAGCCCAGGGTTTTTCATGATGTACTCTGCATAGAAGTTAAATAAGCAGGGTGACAATATACAGCCTGGACGTACTCCTTTTCCTATTTGGAACCAGTCTGTTATTCCACGTCCAGTTCTAACTGTTGCTTTGATTCAGTGAGGTTGAGGGTAAGTATATACCACTTAAACCATATAGGTTTCTCAAGAGGCAGGTCAGTTGGTCTGGTATTCCCATCTCTTTCAGAATTTTCTACAATTTATTGTCATCCACATAGTCAAAGGCTTTAGCATAGTCAATAAAGCAGAAATAGATGTTTTTTCTGGAACTCTCTTGCTTTTCCATGATCCAGTGGATGTTGGCAATGTGATCTCTGGTTCCTATGCCTTTTCTAAAACCAGCTTGAACATCTGGAAGTTCACAGTTCATGTATTGCTGAAGCCTGGCTTGGAGAATTTTGAGCATTACTTTACTAGCATATGAGATGAGTGCAATTGTGCGGTAGTTTGAGCATTCTTTGGCATTGCCTTTCTTTGGGATTGGAATGAAAACTGACCTTTTCCAGTCCTGTGGCCACTGCTGAGTTTTCCACATTTGCTGGCATAATGAGTGCAGCACTTTCATAGCATCATCTTTCAGGATTTGAAACAGCTCTACTGGAATTCCATCACCTCCACTCACTTTGTTCATAGTGATGCTTTCTAAGGCCCACTTGACTTCACATTCCAGGATGTCTGGCTCTAGGTGAGTGATCACACCATCATGGTTATCTTGGTCATGAAGATCTTTTTTGTACAGTTCTTCCGTGTATTCTTGCCACTTCCTCTTAGTATCTTCTGCTTCTGTTAGGTCCATACCATTTCTGTCCTTTATTGAGCCCATCTTTGCATGAATAGTTCCCTTGGTATGTCTAATTTTCTTGAAGAGATCTCTAGTCTTTCCCATTCTGTTCTTTTCCTCTATTTCTTTGCATTGATCCCTGAGGAAGGCATTCTTATCTCGTCTTGCTATTCTTTGGAACTCTGCATTCAGATGCTTATATTTTTCCTTTTCTCCTTTGCTTTTCACTTCTCTTCTTTTCACAGCTATTTGTAAGGCCTCCTCAGACAGCCATTTTGCTTTTTTGCATTTCTTTTCCATGGGGATGGTCTGGATCCCTGTCTCCTGTACAATGTCACAAATCTCCGTCCATAATTCATCACACACTCTATCAGATCTAGTCCCTTAAATCTATTTCTCACTTCCACTGTATAATCATAAAGGATTTGATTATTATATATATTATATCTGCTCTTACCCCTCCCCAAACTACTGCCATGCCAGTCTTCTCAAAGTTTTGATGTGTGAATCAGAAGGAGGGCCTCCTGGGCAGCATCTTGGAAAGCATAGTATCAATACAATAAGCCTAAATTTTTTTTTAAAATAAAACAGTGAAATGAGGTGAATCGTTCATTAAAGAGGAAGTTCTTTCCAAACTATTTAGAGTTTCAGACAACTGTGTATGAATATGAGATCTGGCAATACTATGTTTATTGGTGTTTACTCACGAAGTTGGGTCCATCTCTGTCACCCCATGCTCTGTAGCCTGCCAGGCTCCTCTGTCTCTGGGGTTTCCCAGCCACGAATACTGGAGTAGGTCGCCGTTCCCTTTGCCAAGGTTTATTCATTTGGCTGCATTGGGTCTTATCTGTGGCACGTGGGAACCTTAGCTGCAGCATGTGACTTAGTTGCAGCTCTTGGGATCTAGTTGCCCAACCAGATATCAAACCCTGGCCTCCCGCGTTGGGAGCTTGGAGTCTTAGCCATTGGACCACCAAGCAAGTCCCTGCAATACAATAGTCTTAGTGAATCAGGACACACAAAAATTTTCTCATAATCTTTTAGGTAAAGTAGGAAAATGTAAAATATATTCCCTGGTGGCTCAGATGGTAAAGAAACTTCCTGTAATCCAGGAGACCTGAGCTTGATCCCTGGGTTTGGAAGATCCCCTGGAGAAAGGAATGGCAACCCACTCCAGTATTCTTGCCTAGAGAATCCCAAGGACAGAAGAGCCTGGCAGGCTACGGTCCATGGAATTGAAAAAATAAGACATGACTGAGCAAATAACACTATTTTCAAATATGTGCTTATTTTCCACTTTAAAGAATGGTGCCAAATGGTCTTTTAAGGTAGTTGCACGAATTTTCTCTTAAGCTAACATTATCTGAGGACTCATTGCTCCAGTCTCTCCAGGGCGGTTGGGCGTGGCCATCTTTTTAGTTTTAGTCTCTCAGCTTGGTGTTTAGTGGTATCTTATTGTGTTTTTATTTTGGAAACTGTTAGATTTATAGAACAGTTTCAAAAGCAAGATGGAGAGTTATATATGCTCTTCATTGGTATTATATTTTCCTAATCACTTCATGTCAAATAGATGGGGAAACAATGGAAATAGGGACAGACTTTCTTTTCTTGGGCTCCAAAATCACTGCAGATGGTGAATGCAGCATGAAATGAAAAGACACTTGTTCCTTGGAAGAAAAGCAATGACCAACCTAGACAGCACATAGAGGGCTTCCCTCACAGCTCAGTCGGTAAAGAATCTGCCTGCAATGTGGCAATTTGATTCCTGGTTCAGGAAGATCTGCTGGAGAAGGGAAGGGCTACCCACTCCAGTATTCTTGGGCTTCCTTTGTGGCTGAGCTAGTAAAGAATCTGCCTGGAAAGCGGGAGACCTGGATTCCATGCCTGCGTTGGGAAGATCCCCTGGAGAAGGAAAGGCTACCCACTTCAGTATTCTGACCAGGAGAATTCCATGGACTGTATAGTTCATGGGGTCACAAAGAGTCAGACACGACTGAGCAACTTACACTTTCTTTTTGGACAGCATATTAAAAAGCAGAGACATTACTTTGCCTGCAAAGATCTGTCTAGTCAAAGCTGTGGTTTTTCCAGTAGTCATGTATAGTTTGGAGAGTTGGGTAACAAAGAAGGCTGAGTGCTGAAAAATTGATGCTTTTGAACTGTGGTGTAGGAGAAGACTCTTGAGAGTCCCTTGGACTGTAAGGAGAACACATCAGTCAATCCTAAAGGAAATCAGTCCTAAATATTCATTGGAAGGTCTTATGCTGAAGCAGAAACTGCAATACTTTGGCCACCTGATGTGAAGAACTGACTCACTGGAAAAGATCTTAATGCTGGAAAGATTGAAGGCAGGAGGAGAAGGGGATGACGGAGGATGAGATGGTTGGATGGCATCACTGACTTGATGAGCAAGCTCTGGGAGTTGTTGCACTTGTTGCCTGGCGTGTTGCAGTACATGGGGTTGCAAAGATTCAGCCCTGACTAAACGAATGAACTGAATTGAACTGAATTATAACATGGGCTACCATGGTGGTTCCGACAGTAAAGAATCTACTGCAGTGAAGGAGACACAGGAGATATGGGTTTGATCCTTGGGTTGGGAAGATCCCCTGGAGAAGAGAATGGCTACTCACTCCAGTATTCTTGCCTGGAGAATTTCATGGACAAAGGAGCCTGGCAGCCTATAGTTTAGGAAGTCACAAATTAAGAAATTAATATTGCTACATTACTATGAGCTAAACTCTAGTAAAAATTTTACTAATGCAGTTCATTTGCTCTAGGATCCAATCTATGATACCACATTGCATTTTATGACCATAGTCCCTTGGTCTCCTTTGATCTTTGATATATAGTTTCTTAATTTTCCTTATTTTTCATGTAAATAGCTGATATGTAATATATCACTTGCCTAATTTTATAAAATAATGATAAATTGGAAAGTAAAAGTTAATGAGAGAAAAAGTACACTCCATCCAGCAAACATTTTGTCCCAGGCAAAATGGAAATCTATTCAGATTGGTCAGATTTCAAGGCAATAATGGTCCTGTGGGAAGGAGATCACTGGACAGGTTAAGAATAAAAATAGCCATTTACTTCTGTCATTAACATTTTTTCTAAGTATTTAGATAGGTGAGTTGGCATGTGATGAGTTACATGTCAGAGGCCAGAGGTCCATGAGTAGACGACACCAGATATCTATCACCATCATCTAGAATAATTTAATAAGTAGTAGGCTGGCAGGTTGAATAAAATGTAATCGCCAGAATTAGCCACTTTTTTTTTGTTTGCACCTGCGGCATGTAGCACTTCCCTGACTGAGATCAAACCCCTGCCTCCTACATTGTAAGCACGGAGTCTTAACCACTGGATGATCAGGGAAGTCCTAGCCACTTTTAACAAATGAAAATAATTTTATGTAGTTTGATTTAATATTTACTGAATGAAAAAACAAATAAATCAATAATGAATAATTGAATACTGGACTAGGAAGTTCTTTTGATTTTCAGTGAATAAAAATAGACTTTCTATTAAAAAGAGAATTCTCCAAGCACTAATGGAAATAAAAAAACAAATTAATTATAAATTATGCCAGAAGGTCATATTTTTTTCTACCTTCAGGAAGAAATTTTTGAAGGGATCCAAAAGCAATATCTCAGATAAGTATTATATATATATGAATAAATTTACTCAGATATATTGAGTTGAAAAACCACAGTAAGTTTTATAAGGTAAAAGGCAAAATTATATATTTTACTGTTAGTATTAATAACACATATAATGAAATTAAAAGACACTTACTCCTTGGAGAAAAGCTATGACAAACCTAGACGGCGTATTAAAAACCACAGACGTTACCTTGCCAACAAAGTTCCATGTAGTCAAAGCTATGGCTTTTCCAGTAGTCATGTATGGATGTGAGAGCTGGAAAATAAAAACGGCTGAGTGCCAAAGAATTGATGCCTTTGAAAGGCAGTGCTGGGCAAGACTCTTGGGAGTCCCTTGGACAGCAAGGAGATCAAACCAGTTAATCCTGAAAGAAATCAACCCTGAATACTCATTGGAAGGGCTGATACTAAAGCTGAAGCTCCAATACTCTGGCCACCTAAATGCGAAGAGCTGACTCATTGGAAAAGACCCTGACGCTGGGAAAGAGTGAAGGTAGGGAAAGGGGACAATTAAGGACAAGATGGTTGGATGGCATCACCAACTCAATGGCCATGAGTCTGAGCAAACTCCAGGAGATGGTGAAGGACTAGGAAGCCTGGTATGCTGCAGTCCATGGGGCTGCAAAGAGTCAGACATGACCAAGTGACTGAACAACAACAATTAACAGCACAAATGAAAAAATGCTACCTAGTAAATTTACCTTTGAGATAGGAAATGCAATAGCAAAACACTTATATCTTTTATTTAAAAGGAAACAAAATCTTTTTTTACCAATTCTTATATGGTTCAACTTGCATTGTCTTTTGTCATCCATTTATAAGAATGGATGAGAGTTGAGCTACTCCAAAGGAGAGAAATTGCTTGTCGTTGATTTTTTTTAATGATTTCAAGTTACTATGTGTATAATTTCCTAATGCTGTCGCCTGGGAGTCATAAATGTCACCACGAGTGCAATTTTTTGTTCTTGTTTTGATTTCTATTGACTAAGCCTTTCCCTTTTCAGCCACTTAGTGTCACCCTATCAGAACACAAATTATAGTCTAAATTACAAAGACAAAGTGTTCCTTTCCTCAGCCACAGTGGAATGCAAACTCCATGGAGCATAAATTTTTCCTGAGGGCAAGCAGTAGCCAATCTTTTATTTTGTTTCACATTCTTCACTTAAGAGAATTTCTGGCAAATTTATGTGATAGGAAAATAAATATTTTGTTTATTAGACACTTTGGTATATTTACAATCAATTATTTTCCTCATTCTATTAGATATGTGGTTAATTATTACAGTGTCTAATATCTGAATAAAAACCAAGTAAACACATGCTTACTTATTAATAACATGCTGAAGTACATGTAGTCATTTTTAAGGATTCAGATGTTGATGACTGCAAATATTTCACTTGACATTTCCTCTAGCCAGTCTCATCTCCAGATTAGATACTAATCAAATCTGCTAATCATTTGTATTTCCTAAAGGGAAAGGCTTATCCAGACTCTATTCTGATATTTAAAGTCTCCATGATCTAGTCCTACATTTCTCGTCCTAGCTCCATTGGAGCCCCTGGTTGCCATTCCCCACCAGTATCTTACACAATCTTGACTCCCTCTATACCTTTGCCAACTCTGATATTTCCCCCTGAGATGCCACTGTACTCCAGTTTATCTCTATACATCTTTTACAATGCATCTTAGATCTATCTTTTATATCATCTCCCATGAAACCAGCTATGGAACAGAAATGGTATTTTAAATACAAAACATCTAAAGTCAGAATAATTTTTTTATCATTCTTTGCTTAATATTCCATTAGTGTGGAGAAATGTTTCCTATAATCAGTGTCCCTATAGCATATTTATCTCGTGTCTCATTGTCTATAACTGGGTCACATATCATGCTTACACTAATTATTAACAAGATGAATGAATGGACAACACAAATATATGAGCCATCCATGGGGTTCAGAGAAGAGTAAATGGCTCAATAAAGCCAGTATTGTATAGAAGGCAGAGCAGATTTTGGATAGACAGTCATCACTGTTTTCAGCTCTTTCCAATGAAAAAATAATTGCTAACTCTGTAAATTCCAATTGATTTTTCTTTACACAGTTATCAAAGCAACTTACTCCAGTTGGTCTTTGATAGGCATGAAGAAAAGCCTCAAAATTCCACCTATTTATCCCAGTGTCCAGCACACTTTGAATACAAGGGTCTGTGGGAGCAAATCTCAGTGAGTGACCATTGCTTATATTCTTCAGTCACAGAGTGGTGACTGTACTCCTGTCTAGAAGGCAACAAATGGAAGTTAATGGAAGAAGAACATGTGTGTATTCATAGGATGGTCACAATCATCTATTTCAGTTCTATCTCTGTTACTTCCTAGCTGTGTGAACTTTGGCAAGTAACCTAAGTTCCATAGCTTTACTTTTTCTATATGTACATAGGATGACTTTACATGAAAATAAAGAATTGCAACAGGCTCTGGTAAATCAATGCAAATTTCTTAGCTTGGGGAAAGAGACTTAGTAATTAGTAGCTACAATTGGTAGAGTCTCTTTGGATCAGAAAGTCATGGCTATTTTGTCAGTACAAGTTATGGAAATAAGATAAACCTCTTGGAGTATGTATTCTTTCTACAAACAAAACTGAGCCAGTTTTCATATGGATAGTTGGGCCAAGCAAGACATATTTGCACTTTACTGTCATGACAGCTTAGTTAACAAAATTGGTAAACTGAATTCTCCCATTACCTTTTCTGGATTTAAAACAACAAAACAGTTCAAAATTCTTTTTTGATCATTCTTTTGAAAGAAACATTAACTCTATTTTTATATGTAAGGGAGAAAATCAATCACTCTAAAAGGAACGTAGGGAGGGAAGGAATGTGAGATATAAAAGAAAGCTAAGAATATTTATCCCTTGCATTCACAGAGATTTGAGTAATGTTTTATAAAATCAAAATTGGAAGCTAGAGTCCTAAACTTTTAACACTTGATAAGAAAAAATTCCACTGAAATTTGTGAAAGGAATTAAGTTTGACTTTAGTATCTCTCACATTATATTTAACAGAGCAATAACCTCAGCTATTTACTAACTGCAATGTTAATCAAATGGTTTTTAAAACACAAACAAATTTGCAGTTTTAAGGAATTCAATAACGTTGCCAGTTAGTAAAACAACTCTTACTCACATCTAACCTAAGCATGGTTTGTCAATTATTACCATAAACAGTGGCATTTACAGCAAATGTTTAACTCTAAGTTATGTCAAGGCACTTTTCAGAGTGATATAATTTGTGTTAAATCTGCAAAGGACTACATTTAATGGTCCATTTCAGACACGGCCTCTTAGCTGCTGGTACAATCTAGTAATTAGTGTAGAACAAACCAATGTCAAGTTTTTCCATTCAAAAAGTTGCGGAGACTCTCTCTAAGCTGATCTGAGATTCATCTGACTACTGTGCCTCTTAATCAGCTCTTACTCTCTTCCTCCATCTGCATTTTTTTTCCTGGTTGACACCCTCTTATATTCATGTAACAGCAGCGTGGTCAGTAAAATCCCATCAAAACTGACATTAAATTTGTGCTTACTTTTTCCCTCTTATACAATCTGGAAACCATCTTCACTATAAAAGAATGCTTGGACTCCTGCTTCCAGAAGCAGCTTGTTCTCTATAGAACTGGGCAACCTGTTTGAGATGCTCATTAGCCAGACTCTAAGCCAGTTCATTTATTCATACCTTAATTAATCAATTAGTTCATTTAGTCAACAAATTTTTAGTGAGTGCTTGATATGTGAAAAGCACTGTCTTAAGTATTGGAGATACGCAGTGAATGAAATAGACAAAACTTCTTTTCCTCAAAATGTTTTTATTCGAGAAAAGGGAGAAAATGATAAATAAATGTCAAATGTAGTATGACAGATAGGCATTTCACAGATTTTTTTTTTTGATAAGATGAATTACACAAAAAGGATAGGGAGTGTTGGCTTGGAAGGAGGTTTTTATAATACCAAGTATAAAGGTTAAAGAAAGCCTCACTGAAAATGTGGCAGTTGAACAAAGAAGGTAAAGAAGTCATATTAACAAATGGGAAGTGCCTTTGCAAGCTTAGGGAAGAGTAAATGTGGAGGCCCTAAAGTAGGAGAATGCCTAGGAAGTTCAAGGAAAAGCAAGGCCATCTGTGTGCTGGGTACAGAGTGGGTCAAAGAGACAGTAAATATGAGGCCAGAAAGGGAAGAGAGAACAGACTTTGAGAGGCTTTGTAACCCATTGCAAGGATTTCCCTTCACTTTGAGGGAAATTCAAACCAATTGAGAGTTTTGTGCAGAAAAATGACAGGATCTAACTCATAGTTAAGAGCATTACAGTGGTAATGCTGAATTGAGAGATGATTGTGGGTAGGCAAGTGTGAAAACAGGAGGGCCTAAAAAGAACCTATTGAAATAATTCAGGCAACAGATGATGATGACTAGTAAGTAATTCAGGTGAAAATTTGCTGACAGAGGTTATGAAAAGTGTTGGGCTCTGCATTTATCTTAAAAGTAGAGACTACAGTATTTGCTGATTGACTGGGCATTTGATGTGAAAGAACTCAAAAATGTTTACAAGTCTCTTTGGACTGAACAAGATAAAGAAAATAATTGTAATGCACTGATACATGGAAGATTGGTGGGAATAAGGGTAGAGGGAAGATGGGAAATGAGAAACTAGGTTTATAGCAATTTTATTTGCAGAAGTCTAGTAAACATCAAATGGCGATATGAAGTTGGCTATTGGTTATGAGTTCAGGGGAGAGATCTGGATTCGATACCTGAGTTTTGGAGATACCAGTTTATGAATGATAGTCAATGAGATTGAATGAAATTTCCAAAAGTGTGAATATTTATAGAAAAGTAAAAGTTCTGAGGTTCAAGCTTAGGGTATCCCTAGCACTCCAAGTCTGGGGAAATGTGGGGAAATCAGCAAATAAGATAGAGAAAAGCAGTCCCTGGAGTGGGTGGCCAATCAGGAAATGTGTTGTTTTGGAAGCAAAGTGAAGAAAACATTTAAAGGAGGGGAAGTGATAATCTAAGTTAAATGCTACCAACTAAGACAAATAAAATGAAGACTGGAAATTGACCATTGATTTAGCAATGTGATCAATATTTCTTCTCACTGGGGAGAAGAAGGAAATGATGAAAGTGGACAACCAGACATGCTTCCTCATTTAAAGTCCTCTTTGAATAACCCAACCTCCCACAGCTTCTATGAAGTGAACCAATTTTGGAATTCTTTATTTTATTATGCTCCAGTAATTAGTTCCATATGACTGTGCCTTATCTTATTCCATGTTGATATTTTCAAGTTGATCTTTTTTAAAAAAATACATGAAGGAGATAAGTCAATATTTCTATCACTGTTTTGCAGAAAGCACAGTTTTTAGAGAAGATGAACAGTTCATTGTCACGCTTCTGGTTAGTGGCAAAGTGGTGACTCAGCTCAGGTCTTCTGATCTTCCTCCTTTAATTTCCATAATAAGAGAAGCGAAGACTTCTTATTTATTCTTTGGAACTTCCTTTATGCACTGCCCACTTCTATTCATACAGTCTATTTATTCTTACTTAATCCCTTGAATTTTGGTCCTTAGAGTTTTTTGAACAGTTGCATATCATGACCTTTAAGGACTAACAGTGATATGACTTCAGAGCTTCAGGGAATTTGAACTTCTGCCAGGCTCTGAACCCAGAGAATAGTTTCATATGCCCTTATGTCCATCCTTTCATGAAGGATTTACTTCCTCCTAGCATAGGCGAAAGGTTGGGTAAATGACCAGCACTGTATTATTGAACATGTATCTGCCCACTCTCTTGTTACAAAGAGTTATAGGCCCAACATCTAAGTACTCAGTAAATCTTGTGAATGTAATCTCATATGTCATCACAGTACACATCCTCTTTGTTCTTCTTCTTCTTGATTCCTAAGAGTTTTACTTCTTTCCACTCTTATATACAAACATAAGGAGCCAGAATCTTAGCCACAAAAATATATTGTTCGGAATAGCAGTCATCCATCTTCAGCATGAATTCCTAGAGATGGTCACTCATTACCACAAGTTCATGCACATAAGCATTCAGTTGAACAAAATAGATTAGTCACAACTTTTAAATGATAAAACATAAATGTCAAAAATCATGCAGGCAACCGATTATATCAATATCAATTTCCTGGTTGTGATATTGTGCAAGTTAGGCAAGATGTTACCACTGGAAAAATTGGGCAAAAGATATGTGAGACCTCTGTATATTTCTTAAAATTGCATGTGAATCTATAATTATCTCAAAATAAAAAGCTTAAAAATGATGCATATAAAAGAACATTCAAGGGCAAATGTCCTTTCCCAAGACCAGCAAACTGTCATGAAGTCGGGAAAGGAATGCACTAGAAAAGATACTGTCTTAGGCAAAATATATCATGCTGGTTGTTGAGAGTATAGTGAGAAAGTCACAGAAGTAAACAGATAAATGATGATCGGTGAGGGAAAAGATAGTGATGAATACTAATTTTATTTTAGCATCAAATATAGTAATTGTGCTTGCAGTATTAACTTTTTTTGCGAAGATAGACTTCGCTTTCAATCAGTTGTCTCCCAGTCAGCCACCTGCAATGGGATCCTGTTTGTATGTGTGTTTAAAAACAAGAATTATTTAATCTATGTATCTGATGGGTCATAGCTTCAGTTCGAAGGCTAAACTAAACATGCTGCCCTTGTTACTATCCCATCTCTTTTCTAGTTATCTGGCCTTCTCTTTCTTTCCCAGGAATTCTTAAGAACATTGACTCCGCTGACGGAAGTCAGGTTTCTGACCGCCTAATAAATAAGCTCACCAGTGAAAAGCCTATTTTCATTCTGTTTAATTACAGGCTTAAGAGACACTCAAAATGGAGGGTGTCTTTGGACAAATAATACTGTAGGCTGGGTTTACTTTTCTCTTATTGGCATTGGCACCAAGCCCTTTCTCTGCTTTGAAATTCATGGCTGTGTCTGTGGCTGCATACTAAACAAACTGAGGCCCTCACACAGGCTGCTCAGCCATGCAGATGCAGCTCAACTAACCCATGTACCTAAATGGCCAATTCAGAACAGTAGTTTGGGAAACTAACACAGTCAAATTATTTCTAGTGCACTAAATGTATGCGATCATAAACGAATCCATATATTATCTTTTGAATTGGTTGTTGTGAACTATCCCAGAGCTTGAATTACAACAACTTGTTCTGAATACTAGATGACTGGCTTCAAAATTGGCCCTTTGAAATGTATGTGTGTATAAAATGTTTAGATGAAAGAATTAAAAATAAAATCAAACATACAAGAAATTTCCAGTAAAAAGTAAATTTCCCTCCTACTCTTGTTTCTTCTGACTTTCATTGCCCTTATACAGATATGTTGCCATTAATGTGTGCTATGCTAAGTCGCTTCAGTCATGTTCGACTCTCTGCGACCCTGTGGACTGTAGCCAGCCAGGCTCCTCTGTACATGGGATTCTCCCAGCAAGGACATTGGAGTGGGTTGCCATTTCCTTCTCCAGGGGATCTTCCCAACCCAGGGATTGAACTCGCAGCTTTTATGTCTCTTGCATTGGCAGGTGGGTTCTTTACCACTAGAGCCACCTGGGAAGCCCCGTTACCATTAATTGTTTTAAGCAAAGACATTCTATCCATGTATCAGCATATATACCCAGATTTTATATATAGAGAAAACATTATAAGTTATACTTCCTTATTTGTTGCATAAAAGGTAGCAGATGTACACATTATTCTAAGCTGGTTCTTTTTATTTAATAAAACCTGTTAGAAGCCTTCCTATATCAGAATCTATGGTTTGCTCCACCTTTTTAAACAGCTGAATAGTATTCTGATGTAGATGTAATCATTTTCTTTTAAAAAGTCACATTTTGAGGGACATTCAATTTTCCAATATTTTGCTATTGCCAACAATACTTCAGTGAACATCATTGAATGTAATGATGTGTGCCATGTATAAGTAGTATCTGTAGGGTACTTTGTTGAAAGGGAAATGCCTGGTCAAAGGATATATTTAGTTTTTAGGTTAATAGATATTGTTTAATTATTTTCCACAGAAGCTGTGCAGTTTTCCTAACAACATAAGAGAGGATTTGACTTCGCATATCTTCCTCTCTGAATGGGCATCTGGTGCCATCACTACACAGCAAATAGATGGAGAAACAATGGAAACAGTGACAGACTTTATTTTGTTGGGTTCCAAAATCACTGCAGATGGTGACTGCAGCCATGAAATTAAAAGATGTTTGCTTCTTTGAAGAAAAGCTATGACAAACCTAGACAGCATATTAAAAAGCAGAGACATTACATTGTTGACAAAGGTCCATCTAGTCAAAGCTATGGTTTTTCCAGTGGTCACATATGGATGTGAGGGTTGGACTATAAAGAAAGCTGAGCGCCGAAGAGAAGAACTGATGCTTTTGAACTGTGGTGTTGGAGAAGACTCTTGAGAGTCCCCTGGACTGCAAGGAGATCCAACCAGTCAATCCTAAAGGAAATCAACCCTGAATATTCATTGGAAGAACTGATGCTGAAGCTTCAACTCCAATACTTTGGTCACCTGATGTGAAGAGCTGACTCATTACAAAAGATACTTATGCTCAGAAAGATTGAAAGCAATAGGAGAAGGGGACAACAGTGGATGAGATGGTAGGATGGCATCACCGACTCAATGGACATGAGTTTGAGCAAGCTCCGGGAGATGGTGAAGGACAGGGAAGCCAGGCATGCTTCAATCTGTGGGGTTGTAAAGAGTCAGACGTGGCTGAGAGACTGAACCACAACATCTACCTCTTCTCACTTTATTATTAATTTTTTGAACATAGGGATCTGATTATAATGGTAAGTTGTTTTTATCTAATTATGAATGCCGTTAGCATCTTAAAAGTCATTTGTAACATTTTTCCACCTAAGCACTCAGTACTTCATCATTTGCTAAATAGTATCTGTTCCTCACTGGTTTGAAATGACAGCTGAGATAAATCTTTGTGTTTATAATAATTTATTTCTGAAATCTGTATTCTGTTTCATACTCTGTGCTTGCACGCTCAGCAGTCCAGATGCAGCTCAACTAATCCATGTACCTTAATGGCCAATTCAGAGTAGTAGTTTAGATAACTAAAGAAGCTGAAATGTTTCTAATGCTCTTTAGGTATGTGATCATAAATGAATCCATATATTATAATTATAACTAGATTTCATGAACTATGCTGGGGCTTGCACTGCAACATCTTGTTCTGAATTCTTGTACCTGATTCTTTGTGACCCCGTGAACTGTAGTCTGCCAGCCTTCTCTCTCCATGGAATTTTCCAGGCAAGAATATTGGGATGGGTTGCCATTTCCTACTCTAGAGGATCTTTCTGACCCAAGGATTAAAGCCATGTCTCATGCTTTGGCAGGTGGATTCTTTACCACTGAGCTATTTGGGAAGCCCCCCAAAAATGGAATTATGTACTTTGCACTAGCTGGAAATCAAACCCTGGTCTCCTGCATGAGAGGTGAGAATTTTACCACTGAATAATCAATGCTTTGCTACTCTATTGTATCTATCTTATTGTTTACATGTGTCAGTACCAATTTTTGTACCTATTTGTACTTTTATAATGCCTTAATGTATAGTTGTTTAGTGACACTTTATTGTTCTTTTTTAGAATTTCCCTAGATATTTTTGTAAACTTTTTGGTTCGTGGTTGGGTTGGAGTTATTTCATTTAAATAAATACTGAAATATGCTCTGTTTAAAAATAAGGTGCAACTATTATGCACAGGGAAAGCTTTATACCCAAGGTTGGGTTAGACCTGGGCCTGAAAATAATGCATAGGAAAGGAAGAGAAAACAGGGCCAACAAAGGGTGGAAAACAAAATAAATTTTCCAAATAAAAGTTCTGAAAAACAAGCAAACAAAAAACCCAGAAGTACCCTGGAATAAAACATGTGCTTGAATGTTTTAAGTTATTTTTGCAGCCAGCTAGTTTTACGGTCAGTCTGGCCAACCCTGGCTTTTAAGGGCTTGACAAACATTATCAAGATTCTGACCTTAAACTGAAATTCCTTGAACTCTCAGTACCTGTGAGCTTGCACCTCAAATTCCTGCCCCTGGCATGTACTTAACCAGTCACAAAGAGCCAGCATTAATGACAGCTCTGGCAGGAAGCATGACTTGTAGAGAAGTTAACAAGTTCTGAGTAAGACGGAGATAAACGTAGATGACAAACTGCTATCTTGAGCTGCTTGTCCTTTAAGTATGTTGAGATCCAGACTTTTAAGTGATACTTCAGTGATCTCAAAAGCAGGAATCTTGTGTCTGCCACTATTCCAGGTAACCAACTCTCTTTTGGGGAAATAATTTTCAAAGCTACTACACTAAGGATCTGATTTGTAATAGATTTGTGATTTGGGTAACAACTCCTCTGATGTTTAGAAATTTCCTTTAAGAAAGCCTTATCAAAATCATATGACTAATTATATTTACTGGTTAAAGATAAAGAAAGCTGGTCATGGTATTATTCCTGTGTCTCCTTTATTTAATTTGATTGCTACTGAAATAATATGATGCAATTTAATCTTTGTTTAGCTTTGCTATGCCATAACATTTTTAAAAATCAGCAATGCTATTGATATAAAATGCTATGGTAGGATTAAATTAAGACAGGTTTACTGTTGCCTGAGCCATACTTGAGGCTCAATGACTTTTCAGTGCTGAAAAATGCAGATGGAATCATCTTAGGGTTTATTTTGATTTCTTTGCTCTATCATTCTAATATCTGCATTTCTGTGTCAGTATTACTTGAATGCAATGTATCTGAAAGGTCTGTCTGAAATATGTTAAGACTCCCTATTTCATGATGAGTCCAAAGCCTAACATTGGAAGTGAGGGGCAATAATGTCACACTGTGTACTTCCTGCTGGGATACAGCACACAAGACTAGGAATTGACTTAAGAATGAAATGCTGTCTTCATTTATCTGTTAAGCTAGATCCTAAATCATGTCATCTACTCATAAATAAACTTTCTTTATGGACAAAATAAGAGTGTTTACTTTCCTCTCAGTTAGTATGCAAGTCTATTTGCAGCATTCTAGAAAAGAGAGTACAACACATTTTCTGTGCTTATAAGTTGTTCATTACCACGCTCTCTGATGGCCAATTCATGGCTCCATCTGCAGCTCCACAAATCTCTTTGGCCAGATAAGCCTGGTGGAGTAAATATGAGGTGCTAAAGAAGATGAGCTCAGGATTAAGGGGGGAAAAAAGATATCTCGCATGAAATTCCCGTCTTTGATTTTAAATTTTCTAACTCCTTACTTGTATTGATATTTGTATTTTAGGGTCCAGGAAAATAAAAGCTTCACTGACCTCATTAACATACTTTTGGGGGCTGCCTATGAATGACATTTAATGATTTTTCTCGTTATACTTGAAAAGGGTCTCAGTTCAGCAGAAGAACAAATATACAAACAAATCCTTTAGATAGTAGTACTTTCTTTCCTCTGTGATGTATGTTGTTGTAACCTAGAAGACTCAACACAGAGGACTAAGATAATTGTGTTAGAATACTTATGGTTTGAGTCTTTCAAAGCAAAGCAATCAAGGTTATTAGCTCTTCCTTCTTTGATAAACAGAGAAACGTAAATCTCAACAAGAATGTCAATGGAGCCTCAGTGGACCTTAGCCTTTGAGCAGTTAAAAATCACTCTTTCCTACATATATTTAACATCCACTATTGCTAATGGGATGGACTTCACCCCAGTTTTCATGTGGGGAATTTGATTCCTTCATGCGAAAATAATATTTACAAGTAATGACGCTCCTTCCTTTAGCTAAAATGTGAAAACAAAGCAAAAGTACAAGGTGCACAAAAGCTCCTTAGAGTAAGCAAAATCTGCCTATAGACAAAACAGAGTGTTTTCACACACCTCTGGTGATGTGTAGGATAAGAATCTGGCTCACAATATATATGTCCTATCACTGCTGAGCTGAAGTATCTACCCAGAGATTTTTTTTTTTTTTCGATTAAAATTCTGTGCACCAATAGATTCTGCCATGGAATTTTTAATTAAAAAAAAAAAACCGAAATGATATAAACCCCCATTGTCTCTAGGCATTGTTTGTATTAAAGGATCAGACTGATGAAATGTTTGGATTTTATTGTTCTAAACATGTGTTTCAGTTGGTGCTATCAGACACACCATGTGAAGAAAATGAAATGTAAGTAAATAACAAGAAGCGCCACAGTTTTATTCAGCATTTTCAAAATCTGAAGACTAAAAATGTCTCAAGTCATTTGAGAAGCACAAAATGAGTTTCAAATGATCATTACAATTACTAGAGAGAAAAAAATGTACATTACTTTTAAATGCAAATGGCTCCATTTGTCTAAAAGCAGAAAAGATGCGCTTTCATTGTGGTCAGCTTTGTTAAATAAAAATAAGGGGCCTCGTTGATTTCAAGGTACTTTTGCTCACTGTGTTCTCCATCCTGGAGGTTTTAGATGTCCTTTAAGTTCATGTCTTTATGACTGCATCCACATGCGTTAAGACACAGAGATGGGAGACAGTTTTCTGGCTAATTTGGTTTCAAATATAAGCAAACAATGATATAACCTATATAATATTTCAAAGTGTTTTGATATAAGTTATGTAAATAATTGACTCAATTTTCTCATTTTTTTTTGTGCTATAGGCTTAATGCTTCTCAGAATTTTATTCTGGAAATGGGGAGAGGCTGTCATTAATAAAGCTGCTGCTGATTAATGATAACTGAAACATACTGAGACTGGTGCAAGTGTCAGAAATCACTTCTGCCAAGTGCTGTCTTCTTCTGGGAGCAGTCCTCACTGCCACTAGCTGTTTTAATTATCATTGTTACCCTCCAGGCTGGGGTCTTCGGGCCCTGTCTCCAGATTAAGAGGCCATGCTGGGTGGGATGCTTTCCTTGGCACTGGAATCCTTCACCTGTCTTTGGTGGATCATCCCATTATTGATAGTCTGCTTGTCAAGTACGTGCCTCTCTTTCAGTTACTGCATGTTTCTCCACTGCTGTTTCTTTGCACTGATATTGGACTTGCTTTTTCCTCTGTCTTCTGGGGTTGGTGACATAACGGACTTTTGACTATTGGTTTGTTTAATTTTGGACCTTGTGGCTGTTTCATCTTGCCCTTTCATCTTCTGCTTTTGACCCAGAGTACTAGAATAATGAAACTGTTTGTTTGTTTTTTGATCATGTTGCATGGCTTGCAGGATCTTAGTTCCCTAACCAGGGATTGAACATAGGCCCCCAGCAGTGGACGTATGGAGTCCTAACTACTGATAAGCCAGGGAATTCCCATTAGAATGAAGAAATTCTTAATTGGAAAAATCGTAAGTGTTGATCTAACTCCATCATCAACATGACAGGAGAATATGGTATTGGAGAACTTTATATGCTAACTTTAGAGTCACTGAGGCTACTAGCCTTTTTTTCATGTGAAGAATTGAGACCCAAAGAGAGATAGTAACAAATTAGCTACCGGACTTAAACTGGTACTTAAATACAAAACTTTTGGCTACATCATTTTGTATTTGCATGTCTGTTATTAATATATTTGTCATTATTTAGCGGCTTCCCTAGTGGCACAGTGGTAAAGAATCTGCCTGTCAATGCAGGAGATGTAGATTCAATCTCTGGGTAGGGAAGATTCTTGGGAGGAGGGCATGGAAACCCCCTCCAGTATTCTTGTCTGGAAAATTCTATTAACAGAGGAGCTTGGTGGACTACATACAGTCCCTTGGGTTGCAAAGAGTCGGACACTACTGAGCACATACCCATTGTTTAATAACAGTATTGTTTAATACTTTTGAATAAAAACAAACAAAAAAACCCGCTTAAAATATAATGAAAATTAGCAGAAAATAAAGACAGAGAAGGTAAGAAAGTGGTTGATTTTGTAGGGAGCTGGTAGAAGGTAAGTAAACATACTGAATGTATTGAAAATAGACACAGTATCTCAAATCTTTCGTCACCACAAGAAGGTGTTTTGGGGAATCTAGTATTCAGCTCAGTTCAGTTCAGTCACTCAGTCGTGTCCGACTCTTTGCAACCCCATGAATCGCAGCACGCCAGGCCTCCCTGTCCATCACCAACTCCCAGAGTTCACTCAGACTCACATCCATCGAGTCAGTGATGCCATCCAGCCATCTCATCCTCTGTTGTCCCCTTCTCCTCCTGCCCCCAATCCCTCCCAGCATCAGAGTTTTTTCCGAATGAGTCAGCTCTTCGCATGAGGTGGCCAAAGTACTGGAGTTTCAGCTTCAGCATCATTCCTTCCAAAGAAATCCCAGGGCTGATCTCCTTCAGAATGGATTGGTTGGATCTCCTTGCAGTCCAAGGGACTCTCAAGAGTCTTCTCCAACACCACAGTTCAAAAGCATCAATTCTTCGGCGCTCAGCCTTCTTCACAGTCCAACTCTCACATCCATACATGACCACAGGAAAATCCATAACCTTGACTAGACGGGCCTTAGTCGGCAAAGTAATGTCTCTGCTTTTGAATATACTGTCTAGGTTGGTCATAACTTTCCTTCCAAGGAGTAAGCATCTTTTAATTTCATGGCTGCAATCACCATCTGCAGTGATTTGGGAGACCAAAAAAATAAAGTCTGACACTGTTTCCACTGGTTCCATTGTTTCCTCATCTATTTCCCATGAAGTAATGGGGCCAGATGCCATGATCTTCATTTTCTAGTATTAGTTCTATTTAAATTGTTTTTCAAACACAAGACAAATTTTTTCTGATCAAATCTGCTCAATTTATTTTTATAATAGCATTTATTAGAAACAGCACATTGCTAAGCTTTTGTATATAATTTAGATATTGTAAGTAATTTAATGTATGGAATAAAACATGACAGAGGCCCTTTGCATAATTATACCTTTAATCTTCCCTTTTCCCAGAAATAACCAGTGTATTGATATGCATGTGTATGTAAAAATGGGTATTTAATGAAACATAACTAAAGCCATAAGCATTCTGTAAATTAATTGCATGAATACGTTGCTGATGATAGTCTGCCATATTACTGAGTTAGGGAAGTTAAGTATTTTGCTCAAAAGTGAGCAAGTAAAAGGCAGAGCTTTGATCTGGCTCACAAATGACACCTGAGCCTGAGATTTTCACCACAGACCACACTATGTATCCAATATGTAGATAAAATTACACACCTGGTACCATACCTGAGGGATGCACAATCCATCCATCCTTTTGGTGACTGTACAATTTACCACCCTGAAATTAATTAGGTCAGGTCACTAGTCTCAGGGTGATACGATTAGGCACCCATCACTCCCCCAAATTATTGTAGCTAAATTGGATTCTAGCTTTTTGTTAAGGATGATCTTTACAAAAAGGACCCATGAAATTTGTTATTGTGTTTACATTCTAAGAGTACTATGAAAAATATTGCTCTTGTTGTTAAACACAGCCTATTTATGAAGCGCCATAGTTTGAATTTGTCTCTCATTTCTCTGGAGCTTCCCTGGTGGCTCAGATGGTAAAGAATCTGCCAGGTTTGATCCCTGGATTGGGAGGATCCCCTGAAGAAGGAAATGACTATATCAGAAATAGTTGTGTGTGTGGTGAATAATGTTGCCTGTTTTTATTAATTTTAGAGAATACTACATTACCAATTCTCTCTTTTATCCTATTAACTGCTAGAAAGTTTAAACCAGATCTGAAGCTGAGTTCTAATTTTATATATGGGATTTACCACATTCAGTTTACCAACTGATCTCACTCTGGCTTATTCTTTTTGTCTGATACTATCTAAGGTCTCACTTTTTTTTTTCTATTTTTAATATTTTCTTGAAACATTTTGTAACATGGGATATTGAACGCACTCAGGCAGTGCCACGCAGCAATATGAGGCTAGAACTGACTTTTACTATTCCCAGCTGCACTGCTGCATGGTAGTAAGAGAAACATGGGCTCCAGAGCCAGACCATTTGGGTTTACAGCCCGCCTCTGGCCCTTCTAACTAGGTCATCATGGACAAGTTACTTAACCTCTTTATGACTGAATTGTCTCAATTGTAAAGTGAGAATTACAACAGTGTGATACTACTTGATAGAATTTTAAGTTTGAAAGTGAGTTAATTCATATGAAATTATATAACTGTTGGTTTAGAAAAATGCCTCGCATAGGAAATTATGGATAATTCTAGTAGAGGAGCCAATGGAACAACTCTGAGCTTTTCTTCTATTTATCAAATTAATGAATTCGTAATTAATCTTAGGTCCACAGATTCTCAGCACTGAAAAGAAAATTAAGATTGGCTATATCCCCAAATAAGAAGTATTTTAAAAGAGAAGTAGGTGTCAAAGGAGATAATTGTCCTTACAGAGCAGGAATCCTCTCCACGCATCACAGTAGGACACTAGTTGTTCTGAAAGGGACAAGAATTATCTCCCTTGACCCCTACTTCTTTTTTAAACTTTTTATTTTGTATGGGGGGTATAGCTGACTAACGATATTATGATAGTTTCAGGTGAACAGCAAAAGGACTCAGCTATATATATACATGTATCCATTCTCCCCCAAGCTTCCTTTCCATCCAGGCTGACACATAGCATTGAGCAGAGTTCCATGTGCTATACAGTAGGTCCTTGTTGGGTATGCATTTTAAATATAACAAAGTTTACATGTCTGTCCCCAAATCTGTAACTATCCCTTTCCCTCATCTTTCCCTCTGGCAACCATAAGTTCATTCTCTAAATCTTGGTGTCTCTCTTGTAAGTAAGTTCATTTATATCATTTCTTTTCAGATTCTGTGTTTAAAGGATGTCATTCAATATTTCTCTTTCTCTGTCTGACTTACTTCACTCAGTATGACAGTCTCTAAGTCCATCCGTGGTGCTGCAAATGGCATTGTTTCATTCTTTTTTATGGCTGAATAATATTCCATTGTGTATATAAATTGCATCTTCTAAAACCATTTGTCTCTTGATGGATACTTAGCTTGATTCCATGTCTTGGCTATGGTAAACAGTGCTTCAATGAGCATATATCCTTTTGGATCATGTTTTTCTCTGGATATATGCCCAGGGGTGGGATTGCAGTGTCATATGGTAGCTCTATTTTTAGCTTTTTAAGGAACCTCCATCCTGTTCTCCATAATGGCTGTACCAATTTAAATTTCCATAAACAGTGTAGAAGGGTTCCCATCTCTCTACACCCTCTCCAGCACTTATTGTTTGTGGACTTTTTGTTGATGACCATCCTGGCTGGTATGAGATGATATTGTAGTTTTGATTTGCATTTCTCTAATAATATGAATGTTGAACATCTTTCCATGTGCCTCTTGGCCATCTATATTGGAGAAATGTCTGTTTAGATCTTCTGCCCATTTGTTTATTAGGATGTTTTGATGTTGTTAAGCATCATGAACTATTTGTACATTTTGGAGATTAATCCATTTTCTGTCACATCATTCTCAAATATTTTCTCCCAATATGTGGGTTTTCTTTTCTTGTTTTGTTTATTGTTTCCTTTGCTGTGCAAACCTTTTGAGTTTAAGTAGTTCTCATTTGTTTATTTTTGTTTTTATTTCTATTATTCTGGAGGTGGATCAAGAAAGATATTGCTGTGATTTATGTCAGAAAGGATTCTGCCTATGTTTCTCCCTAAGAGTTTTATAGTGTCCAGTCTCACATCTGGGTCTTTAATCTATATGAGCTTACTTTTGTATATGGTGATACGTACTTCTAGAAGGTTCTGGTTATTGAAAATGTCTTTCTTAAAAATTATAATCTGCTCTAATTTCTCCTGCATTTTTTTCTTTTTGACATTCTCATCTGAATTTGACTAAGCATAAATAAATCTCCTTGCAAGGAGATACAACCAGTTCATCCTAAAGGAGATCTGTCCTGGGTGGTCATTGGAAGGACTGATGTTGAAGCTGAAACTCTAGTACTTTGGCCATCTGATGCGAAGAGCTGACTCATTTGAAAAGACCCTGATGTTGGGAAAGATTGAGGGCAGGAGGAGAAGGGGACGACAGAGCATAAGATGGTTGGATGTCATCACTGACTCAATGGACCTGGGTTTGGGTGGACTCTGGGATTTGGTGATGGACAGGGAGGCCAGGTGTGCTGTGGTTCATGGGGTCGCAAAGAGTCAGACACGACTGAGACTGAGCGACTGAACTGAACTGAAATAAATCTCTGAGTAACAACTTTGTTTAAGCAACTGTAACTTTTCCTACACTGAAGATCTTGCACCTAAATTTGAGTATTTAAAATATTGCTACTGTTTAAAAATTAAACTTGAGAAAGACATGGAAACGATGGTAGGGAGGGAGTGAAAAGACCTATATTCTAATTTAAGTTCTTTGGTCAGCTGGTGACTTTCCCACTTATTTTCCCACAGTGAAAATCCTAAGGGTGAAATAAGTGATCCCAAAGGAGCTTGCAACTGTGAAATCATATGATCACTTTGCATTTCTCCAGCTAACTGCTTTCTGACCATTTTATTGCTATTATTAACTTCAACAATGTATGCACAGGGTCAGAAAGAGGAAGTAAAGTAAATAAGTTTGGATAATTGATAGCACTTGAAAAATATTAATTAGCTCAAATATTAGAACTAAGAAATGAAATGAGGTAGTTAATATTTAGAATTGGCATATCAATAAGTATATGATCTATTTTTAAATGTAAGAAGAGAAGCAGAGTTTTATACATAGAGGAAGATGAAACAATCCATTCTCTCTGGTTATAAGCTTACATTTCAAGATTGAAAACCAAGACTCTTGTGCTCTATTATTGGATTAGGACACCAAGAAAATTTTCCTACACATATTTTTATTTATTTATTTATTTTTTTTTTTAAATTTTAAAATCTTTAATTCTTACATGCATTCCCAAACATGAACCCCCCTCCCACCTCCCCTCCCCATAACATCTTTCTGGGTCATCCCCATGCACCAGCCCCAAGCATGCTGCATCCTGCGTCAGACATAGACTGGCGATTCAATTCACATGATAGTATACATGTTAGAATGTCATTCTCCCAAATCATCCCACCCTCTCCCTCTCCCTCTGAGTCCAAAAGTCCGTTATACACATCTGTGTCTCTTTCCCTGTCTTGCATACAGGGTCGTCATTGCCATCTTCCTAAATTCCATATATATGTGTTAGTATACTGTATTGGTGTTTTTCTTTCTGGCTTACTTCACTCTGTATAATCGGCTCCAGTTTCATCCATCTCATCAGAACTGATTCAAATGAATTCTTTTTAACGGCTGAGTAATACTCCATTGTGTATATGTACCACAGCTTTCTTATCCATTCATCTGCTGATGGACATCTAGGTTGTTTCCATGTCCTGGCTATTATAAACAGTGCTGCGATGAACATTGGGGTACATGTGTCTCTTTCCATTCTGGTTTCCTCGGTGTGTATGCCCAGCAGTGGGATTGCTGGGTCATAAGGTAGTTCTATTTGCAATTTTTTAAGGAATCTCCACACTGTTCTCCATAGTGGCTGTACTAGTTTGCATTCCCACCAACAGTGTAGGAGGGTTCCCTTTTCTCCACACCCTCGCCAGCATTTATTGCTTGCAGATTTTTGGATCGCAGCCATTCTGACTGGTGTGAAGTGGTACCTCATTGTGGTTTTGATTTGCATTTCTCTAATAATGAGTGATGTTGAGCATCTTTTCATGTGTTTGTTAGCCATCCGTATGTCTTCTTTGGAGAAATGTCTATTTAGTTCTTTGGCCCATTTTTGATTGGGTCGTTTATTTTTCTGGAGTTGAGCTGCATAAGTTGCTTGTATATTTTTGAGATTAGTTGTTTGTCAGTTGCTTCATTTGCTATTATTTTCTCCCATTCAGAAGGCTGTCTTTTCACCTTGCTTATATTTTCCTTTGTTGTGCAGAAGCTTTTAATTTTAATTAGATCCCATTTGTTTATTTTTGCTTTTATTTCCAGAATTCTGGGAGGTGGATAATAGAGGATCCTGCTGTGATTTATGTCTGAGAGTGTTTTGCCTATGTTCTCCTCTAGGAGTTTTATAGTTTCTGATCTTACATTTAGATCTTTAATCCATTTTGAGTTTATTTTTGTGTGCGGTGTTAGAAAGTGATCTAGTTTCATTCTTTTACAAGTGGTTGACCAGTTTTCCCAGCACCACTTGTTAAAGAGATTGTCTTTACTCCATTGTATATTCTTGCCTCCTTTGTCAAAGATAAGGTGTCCATATGTGTGTGGATTTATCTCTGGGCTTTCTATTTTGTTCCATTGATCTATATGTCTGTCTTTGTGCCAGTACCATACTGTCTTGATGACAGTGGCTTTGTAGTAGAGCCTGAAGTCAGGCAAGTTGATTCCTCCAGTTCCATTCTTCTTTCTCAAGATTGCTTTGGCTATTCGAGGTTTTTTGTATTTCCATACAAATCTTGAAATTATTTGTTCTAGTTCTGTGAAAAATGTGGCTGGTAGCTTGATAGGGATTGCATTGAATTTGTAGATTGCTTTGGGTAGTATACTCATTTTCACTATATTGATTCTTCCAATCCATGAACATGGTATATTTCTCCATCTATTAGTGTCCTCTTTGATTTCTTTCATCAGTGTTTTATAGTTTTCTATATATAGGTCTTTAGTTTCTTTAGGTAGATATATTCCTAAGTATTTTATTCTTTTCGTTGCAATGGTGAATGGAATTGTTTCCTTAATTTCTTTTTCTACTTTCTCATTATTCGTGTATAGGAATGCAAGGGATTTCTGTGTGTTGATTTTATATCCTGCAACTTTACTATATTCATTGATGAGCTCTAGTAATTTTCTGGTGGAGTCTTTAGGGTTTTCCATGTAGAGGATCATGTCATCTGCAAACAGTGAGAGTTTTACTTCTTCTTTTCCAATTTGGATTCCTTTTATTTCTTTTTCTGCTCTGATTGCTGTGGCCAAAACTTCCAGAACTATGTTGAATAGTAGCGGTGAAAGTGGACACCCTTGTCTTGTTCCTGACTTTAGGGAAATGCTTTCAATTTTTCACCATTGAGGATAATGTTTGCTGTGGGTTTGTCATAGATAGCTTTTATTATGTTGAGGTATGTTCCTTCTATTCCTGCTTTCTGGAGAGTTTTTATCATAAATGGATGTTGAATTTTGTCAAAGGCCTTCTCTGCATCTATTGAGATAATCATATGGTTTTTATTTTCAATTTGTTAATGTGGTGAATTACATTGATTGATTTGCGGATATTGAAGAATCCTTGCATCCCTGGGATAAAGCCCACTTGGTCATGGTGTATGATCTTTTAATGTGTTGTTGGATTCTGATTGCTAGAATTTTGTTGAGGATTTTTGCATCTATGTTCATCAGAGATATTGGCCTGTAGTTTTCTTTTTTGTGACATCTTTGTCAGGTTTTGGTATTAGGGTGATGGTGGCCTCATAGAATGAGTTTGGAAGTTTACCTTCCTCTGCAATTTCTGGAAGAGTTTGAGTAGGATAGGTGTTAGCTCTTCTCGAAATTTTGGTAGAATTCAGCTGTGAAGCCGTCTGGACCTGGGCTTTTGTTTGCTGGAAGATTTCTGATTACAGTATCAATTTCCGTGCTTGTGATGGGTCTGTTAAGATTTTCGATTTCTTCCTGGTTCAGTTTTGGAAAATTGTACTTTTCTAAGAATTTGTCCATTTCTTCCACGTTGTCCATTTTATTGGCATACAACTGCTGATAGTAGTCTCTTATGATCCTTTGTATTTCTGTGTTGTCTGTTGTGATCTCTCCATTTTCATTTCTAATTTTATTGATTTGATTTTTCTCTCTTTGCTTCTTGATGAGTCTGGCTAATGGTTTGTCAATTTTATTTATCCTTTCAAAGAACCAGCTTTTGGCTTTGTTGATTTTTGCTATGGTCTCTTTTGTTTCTTTTGCATTTATTTCTGCCCTAATTTTTAAGATTTCTTTCCTTCTACTCACTCTGGGGTTCTCCAACTCTTCCTTTTCTAGTTGCTTTAGTTGTAGAGTTAGGTTATTTATTTGACTTTTTTCTTGTTTCTTGAGGTATGCCTGTATTGCTATGAACTTTCCTCTTAGCACTGCTTTTATAGTGTCCCACAGGTTTTGGGTTGTTGTGTTTTCATTTTCATTAGTTTCTATGCATATTTTGATTTCTTTTTGATTTCTTCTGTGATTTGTTGGTTATTCAGAAGTGTGTTGTTCAACCTCCATATGTTGGAATTTTTAATAGTTTTTCTCCTGTATTTGAGATCTAATCTTAATGCATTATGGTCAGAAAAGATGCTTGGAATGATTTTGATTTTTTTGAATTTATCAAGTTTAGATTTATGGCCCAGGATGTGATCTATCCTGGAGAAGGTTCCATGAGCACTTGAAAAAAAGGTGAAATTCGTTGTTTTGGGGTGAAATGTCCTATAGATATCAATTAGGTCTAACTGATCCAATGTATCATTTAAAGTTTGTGTTTCTTTGTTAATTTTCTGTTTAGTTGATCTGTCCATAGGTGTGAGTGGGGTATTAAAGTCTCCCACTATTACTGTGTTATTGTTGATTTCCCTTTCATACTTGTTAGCATTTGTCTTACATATTGTGGTGCTCCTATATTGGGTGCATATATATTTATAATTGTTATATCTTCTTCTTGGATTGTTCCTTTGATCATTATGTAGTGGCCTTCTTTGTCTCTTTTCACAGCCTTTGTTTTAAAGTCTATTTTATCGGATATGAGTATTGCCACTCCTGCTTTCTTTTGGTCTCTATTCGCGTGGTATATCTTTCTCCAGCCCTTCACTTTCAGTCTGTATGTGTCCCTTGTTTTGAGGTGGGTCTCTTGTAAGCAGCATATAGACGGGTCTTGTTTTTGTATCCATTCGGCCAGTCTTTGTCTTTTGGTTGGGGCGTTCAACCCATTTACGTTTAAGGTAATTATTGATAAGTATGATCCCGTTGCCATTTACTTTATTGTTTTGGGTTCGGGTTTATACACCCTTTCGTGTTTCCTGTCTAGAGGATATCCTTTAGAATTTGTTGGAGAGCTGGTTTGGTGGTGCTGAATTCTCTCAGCTTCTGCTTGTCTGTAAAGCTTTTGATTTCTCCTTCGTATTTGAATGAGATCCTTGCTGGGTACAGTAATCTGGGCTGTAGGTTATTGTCTTTCATCACTTTAAGTATGTCTTGCCATTCCTCCTGGCCTGAAGAGTTTCTATTGACAGATCAGCTGTTATCCTTATGGGAATCCCCTTGTGTGTTATTTGTTGTTTTTCCTTGCTGCTTTTAATATTTGTTCTTTGTGTTTGATCTTTGTTAATTTGATTAATATGTGTCTTGGGGTGTTTCGCCTTGGGTTTGTCCTATTTGGGACTCTCTGTGTTTCTTGGACTTGGGTGATTATTTCCTTCCCATTTTAGGGAAGTTTTCAACTATTATCTCCTCAAGGATTTTCTCATGATCTTTCTTTCTGTCTTCTTCTTCTGGGACTCCTATAATTCGAATGTTGGAGCGTTTCATATTGTCCTGGAGGTCTCTGAGATTGTCCTCGTTTCTTTTAATTCGTTTTTCTTGTTTCCTCTCTGATTCATTTATTTCTACCATTCTATCTTCTATTTCACTAATCCTATCTTCTGCCTCTGTTATTCTGCTATTTGTTGCCTCCAGAGTGTTTCTGATCTCATTTATTGTGTTATTCATTATATTTTGACTCTTTTTATTTCTTCTAGGTCCTTGTTAAACCTTTCTTGCATCTTCTCAATCCTTGTCTCTAGGCTATTTATCTGTGTTTCCATTTTGATTTCAAGATTTTGGATCATTTTCACTATCAATATTCGGAATTCCTTCTCCGGTAGATTCCCTACTTCTTCCTCTTTTGTTTGATTTGGTGGGCAACTCTCCTGTTCCTTTACCTGCTGAGTATTCCTCTGTCTCTTCATCTTGGTTATATTGCTGCGTTTGGGGTGGCCTTTTATATTCTGATAATTTGTGGAGTTCTCTTTATTATGGAGCTTCCTCACTTTGGGTGGGGTTCTATCAGTGGCTTGTCAAGGTTTCCTGGTTAGGGAGGCTTGTGTTGGAGTTTTGGTGGGTGGAGCTGGGTTTCTTCTCTCTGGAGTGCAGTGGAGTGACCCGTAATGGGTTATGAGACATCAAAGGTATTGGGATAATTTTGAGCTGCCTGTATATTGAGGCTCAGGGAGTGTTCCTGTGTTGCTGGAGAATTTGCGTGGTATGTCTTGTTTTGGAACTTGTTGGCCCTTGGGTGGAGCTTGGTTTCAGTGTAGGTATGAAGGCTTTTGATGAGCTCCTATTGCTTAATGTTCCCTGAATTCAAGAGTTCTCTAATGTTTTCAGGCTTTGGGTTTAAGCTTCCTGCTTCTGGTTTTCAGTTTTATTTTCACAGTAGCCTCTAGACTTCTCCATCTATACAGCACCGATGATAAAACATCTAGGTTAAAGATGAAAAGTTTCTCCACCTTGAGGGACACTCAGAGAGGTTCACTGAGTTACAAGGAGAAGAGAAGATGGAGGGGTAATTAGAGGTAACTGGAATGAGATGTGGTGAGATCAAGAGAGGAGAGAGCAAGCTAGCCAGTAGTCACTTCCTTATGTGCGCTCTATAGTCTGGACCGCTCAGAGGTATTTACAGAGTTATACGGGGAAGAGGAGAGGGAGGAAGTAGACAGAGGTGACCAGGAGGATAAGAGAGAGGAATGAGTAGGAGAGAGACAAATCCTGCCAGTATCCAGTTCCTTAGGTGTTCTCTACCGTCTGGAACACACAGAGATTCACAGAGTTGGATAGAGAAGAGATGGGGGAGAAAAGAGACAGAGGCCACCTGGTGGAGAAAAAGGAGAGGCCAGAGGAGGAGAGAGTGGACAAGCCAGTAATCTTGCTCACAGGTAAACTTGGGTAGTGAAGTTTGGGTTTTTAAATGTACAAAATTGACAACAAAGATTAAAAATCTGGAGTAGAGGTTGGATTTTCAAAGATACAATATTAAAGAAAAGCAGAAGGAAAAAGGAAGAAAGAAAAAAAGAATTATTAAAAACAAACAAACAAACAAACAAACAAAAAAAACACCAACAACCATCCAAAGAGTATATATGGTGTTTGCCTTAAAAAAAAAAAAAGTCTTTTTTTTTTTTTAATAGTAATACTAGGTTATAGAAATAAAAATTAGAGGAGAAATAGAAGATTTAACAATTAAAAAAAAAGCTCGGGAAAAAAAGAAAAAAATGCAAAAGGCAAAAAAAAAAAAGAATGATTTTAAAAATATTAAAAAATTAAAAATATATCTGGCTCTTCTCTGATGTTATGGGCTGTGTGGGCTCACTTCCAAGGTGGTTCCTCTGTTTAACTTCTTCTGTTTGCTGGTTTTTAGGCTCACTAGTTCAGTCGCGCTGTGGGGAGGGGGGATGCTGCAAACAAATAGCACTGTCGTGTGTACACAGTATCTCTGCCCCGCTTGACCTGTCCTTTCTCGCGGCGCACAAACCGCTCCGGCTCTACGATGCTCAGCCGGGAAACGTCTGGGGCCGGCCCTAGGCTGCGTGCACTTCCCCGGTCCAAGCCGCTCAGGTTTGGCCTCAGGCAGCCCTCAGAGGCACAAATGCGGCTGGGACTGCGCTTGTGCCCTTCTCAGGTCCGAGTAGCTCAGGAGTTTGGCGAGCGCAATCGCCGCGGCTTGTCACGTTTCCACCGCTGCCGCTCAGCTCTCTGGGTGGATTCGCTGGCGCACCCCGTGAGGCAGACTGTGACTGTCCAGCACCCCCAGAAGTCTTAGCAAAGGAGCCTGCTTGCAGTTAGGTAAGTAAAGTCTCTCCGGGTCTGCAATTGCCCCTTTCCAGTCCTTACGGCTCTGGCTGCCTGTCCCCGGCGGGAATGGTCTGCAGCCGGCTTTTCCGTTCCGTCCTATGTTCTGTGCTGGATCCTGGCAGTGTCTTATGTTCGAGCTTTTCGCGTGGTAGCTATCCCACAGTCTGGTTTGCTAGCCCAAGTTAGATCGTTCTGGTGGAGCGTGGGGCGTTCGTGCCCGATTCTTGCAAGCACTGCAGCCCGCGCCTCCCGCGTTGCCTCCCTGCCCTGCCCCCACTTCCCAATGGCGGATGCAGGCGTCTGTGCTGCTTTTCCGCTGGGGGAGTTACTGGTGGGCTTGTAATCTCTTGGTTTTAATTATTTATCTATTTTTCCTTCCTGTTATGTTGCCCTCTGTGTTTCCAAGGCTCGCCACAGACTCGGCAGGGAGAGTGTTTCCTGGTGTTTGGAAACCTCTCTTCTTAAAATTCCCTTCCCGGGACGGGCTTCCCTTCCCGAGACGGGCTTCCCTTCCCGGGACGGAGCTCCCTCCCCACCTCCTTTGTCTCCTTTTTCGTCTTTTATATTTTTTCCTACCTGATTTTGAAGACAATGGTCTGCTTTTCTGGTTGCCTGATGTCCTCTGCCAGCCTAGAAGTTGTTTTGCGGAGTTTGCTCGGTGTTGAAATGTTCTTTTGAGGAATTTGTGAGGGAGAACGTGATCTTCCTGTCCTATTCCTCCGCCATCTTTCCCTCCCTCCCTACACATATTTTTAAAGTGAGATACTACATTCAATTATATATATATATATATATATATATATATGTGAAAAAAGTGAAGTGAAGTCATTCAGTCATGTCCAACTCTTTGCAACCCCATGGACACCAGGCTCCTCCATCCATGGGATTTTCTAGGCAAGAGTATTGGAGTGGGTTGCTGTTTCCTTCTCCAGGGAACTTCGTGACCCAGGGATCGAACCCAGGTCTCCCACATTGTAGACAGACACTTTCCATCTGAGCCACCACTTGATCTTAGCCAAAAGGCCGAGAAGCGATATATATATAATCGCTTATAATATACTATTTATAAAATTTATGGTTACAAAAGTGATGCATGTACATTACAAAAATTAAAAGAATATAGAAATGTTGAAAATATTAAGTGCCTCACAATACCATCTTCAAACAAAGCAGGTATTTTTAGTAACTTGGTGTATACTTGCCCCATGGACTGTAGCTCGCCAGGCTCCTCTGTTCATAGAATTATCCACACAGGAATACTGGATTGGGTAGCCATTCCCTTTTCCAGGGTATCTTTCCTACCCAGGGATTCAACCTGGAGTCCCCTGCATTGCAGGTGGATTCTTTATCATATGAGCCATCAGGGAAGCCCCACATCTATACATACTAACTGTCTAATACCTAGTTAGTGAAATCAGTGTATTTGTGCAAAAGAAAATATATAAAGTAGAACTGAGATCTTTGTATTATTTTATTTAACAAAGCTTTCATTTTAAATATAATCTATATTCTCTTTGATGAATGGATAATATTTCTTTACAAGGAAGTGCCATTAATTATTTGTAAAATCCTTGATTGATCTCTTATCTTAGGATGCTTTTTAAACTCATACTTCAGTTCCCTTTTTTTCCCTCTGTCATTTGAACTTATGTACTTGGCTAAACCCTCTAGGTGCTCCCCCACCAAAATTCTTGTTGTTTAAGTTTGACTTTTCTCTTAAACATTTGCAATAAAAATTTTAAACTGACACTTCACATGTGTTAAAAGTCATTTCTGAATAGTATAATGATAAACATGACACACTGCCTCCTTAGAGATGCTGAGAGCAATAAATTAGCTGACATTTATGAATGCTTTCAAGTTGAAAAGTATTGAGTGTTATTTTAACAAAGATGATTAAGCATAGCTCATCTCAGAAGTTACCAGGCTGTGATGAACAGTTTTCCACCGTTTAATCTCAGAATACTTTAACAGCAGCATCTACACCAGGGTGTGAAAAAGGCTCCTCAGTAAACATACATTCAGTACACGTGTCTGACATGAAAAGGGGCTCTAAAATGAATAGCACTTAAATGTCTATCCCTGGGGAGTTAAACCTCCTGAAAATTGCACTATGGACTTTGGCTTTGTATCACCTTTTAAATGTTAATTCAAGAATGATTGAATTCTGCCTAGATACACAAATAGTTTGACTATCCTGAAAATCAACTTCTAACTCCTTGATAAATGGTATGTGTGATCACACACACTCATTTTCCTTTTATTATAATTTCTTTATCCTACCAAGTTATTGGGCTTCCCTCATAGCTCAGTTGGTAAAGAATCCGCTTGCAATGCAGGAGTCACCGGTTTTATTCCTAGGTCTGGAAGATCCCCTGGAGAAGAGATAGGCTACCTACTCCAGTATTCTTGGGCTTTCCTTGTGGCTCAGCTGGTAAAGAATCTGACAGCAATGTGGGAGACCTGGGTTCAATCCCTGGGTTGGGAAGTTAAAGTTAGTTAAGTTCCTCAGTCGTGTTCGACTCTTTGCGACCCCATGGACTATAGCCTACCAGGCTTCTCTGTCCATGGGATTCTCCAGGCAAGAATCCTGGAGTGGGTTGCCATTTCCTTCTCCAGGGGATCTTCCTGACCCAGGGATCGAATCCAGGTCTCCCACATTAGAGGCAGACGCTTTAACCTCTGTCACCTCCCCTGAAGAATGGAAAGGCTATCCACTCTAGTATTCCGGCCTGGAGAATTCCATGGACTGTATAAGTCCACGGGGTCTCAAAGAGTCGTATATGACTGACTGACTTTGACTTTCACTTTCACTTTCAACTAGGTTATAGGCCTGCTATTCCTTATGAAGATAGTAAAGGTTAATAGAGATCATGAACTTTCCCTGGAGAATTTGCATTCTAAAGAATTCTAAGTCTCTGAATGAACAGAATACTGGAACAGTTATCTACCTAATACTTAATACCTATGACACGTTGACTCATTGGAAAAGACTTTGATGCTGGCAGGGATTGAGGGCAAGAGGAGAAGGGGATGACAGAGGATGAGATGGCTGGATGGCATCACCGACTCAATGGACGTGAGTCTGAGTGAATTCCGGGAGATGGTGATGGACAGGGAGGCCTGGCATGCTGCGATTCATGGGGTCGCAAAGAGTCAGACACAACTGAACAACTGAACTGAACTGAACTGAACTGATAATATGTTAGTTCTGAAAAGTAGCTACTACCACCTTCTCAATGCACAACAGTATTCATAACTCTAGAATCAACCCTATTACAGTGCAATTATCTGTCTGTGTCTGACAGATTCACAATTAGCTGTATTCTCAGTGCCTTAAATGAAGTGGACATACAGTAAATATTTGTTTAATTATGCTGGGGGGTACAGTGAGCAGGTGATTGTGGGGGAAACAGGTGTGGTCAGAACAAATACTGTGGTCCAGAAGAATAAGCTTTGTCAATCTAGAGATCCAGCACTAACTGCTCTTCCTTTATCACCAGGTGCATAAACTCTAAAGATCATTACACAAATGGCTGGTATATCTGGTAAGGACATCCTCAATTTGTGCTATAAAATCTTTGGTGGTATATACATACCCCTTTTCCTAAATAATTGAGATAGCATATGAAATCATACAGCTTAAGAAAACTTTAGGGATCATGTGGATTAACATACATAGAAACATCAGCTTCAGGTCATTGGCCAGTGTTTACTTAAACACTTCCTATGACAGGGAACTGACTCTTATTAAGAATGATAGTTTATTCCCAAGTTGGATATTTTTAAAGGTGAAATCTTTCTCCTGAAATCTTTCAAAATGACCCATCCACCAATTTTAGTTCTTGCCTTAAACATTCAGGATAAGACAAAAAAAAAAAAGTTGTTATAAATTTCTAAATCTTGGCTTCTGTATTTTTCAAACTAAACATTGCAGTTAGCGGTTAGTTCCTCAACGATAGAAACCCTGTCTTGTCAACCTTTGAATCCCCACCTCCAACATCTAAAATCTATTTGGTCACTTACATTCTAGAAGCTGGTGCAGTGGTAAAGAATCTGCCTGCCAAAGCAGGAGACACAAGAGACGTGGGTTTGATCCCTGGATTGAGAAGATCTCCTGGAGTAGGAAATGACAACCCACTCTAATATTCTTGCCTGGGAAATTCAATGAACAGAGGAGCCTGTTGGGTTATAGACCATGGGGTCACAAAGAGTCAGATCTGACTGAGAGAGGGCGCACACACACACACACACACACATACATACTTACACACACACTAGTTGAATGAATGACTGGATAACTGAATGGAAGCAATAATGGATGAATGTAAGGAATTAAAATGCTGCTCCTTTGAACAAATCTCCAATTTCTAAAGAGGAAACAACTAAGATTACCTGGCAAGACTGCCTCACTCTGGGCTCAGAGAAGATTCCAGAGCCGGTGAAAATGTATGAGAGATGATAGGGGTTTGTTTAAGGAATTTGGCCTCACAGATTCCTTACAGCCAGGCTTGCTGAGTGTTTGCACCTTTCCAGGAAGTAGCAGGAGCTCTTAACTTTGAGACATGTTCCATCTCAGTCCTCCCCTGCTTTCTCTGGCGTCAGGTTCTTGCTGCTGATTTTCCTGGTGGCTCTTCTCTGTGGAACAGTGATCTTCTGCCTCCAGTGCTGCCTGAGGAGTCTCAAAAATGGTCCCCAAAGACGCACCATGGCTGTTTTTGCTGTTGGAGACTTGGACTCCGTTTACGGTAAGCTGTTTACACACTTCTAGATGTCCTCTTTGGAAACTTTATAGTTTTGTGTGAGTTGAAAAGTTAATCTATGAAAAACAAATTTGTAAACATAGAACAAGATATAGTTTACTGAGGACTCAAAGGCATGCACACTGGGGAGAGAGTCTAAATGAGAAAACTTCAGAAGAAGACTCCAAAAAAAGAAAAATCGTGTCTGGGGGAGTGACTCAGAGCTGAGTATGGGAACAGAACCTAAATTTAAACATTCAGTCAACAAGCAGAAGGGAAAAGGTACACAGGGCTGGCCACTCCAGGTGAAAGCAGAGTTTCAGGTACAGAAGAGTATCTCTGGGCTTTTGATGTCCATCTGTCACCTTGTGTTCATTTACAAAGCTTGCCATGCCTCACTTACCTGCAATAACATCGAATAATGCTTTTCAGATTGTCTGCTTCCAGTGCAGAGCCTGAATTACTTTGGATTGTGTGAGTGAGTGTCAGGACTCATGTCCTTTCTCTCCAGACACATTGGCAGTCTCTTGATCCTGCTCCCCACACCCACTCCCAAACCCTGTCTTTCTATTATTTTTTAGTGTGCATTAAGAGGTAAGAAATGGAGAAAATTGTGGTCTTGAGTTATTTGTAACCTCCAGCCTCAGCTTTAAGTAGAAAAATGACAGTTTTGTGATTTCTGAGAGGTGACAATTGACAGTTTATATCTTCATGTTAAGCATTGTCCTCATCCAGAGATTGTCTGTTATGAGATTTTCCTTCTAAGGCACTACATTGTATATTACAGTTACCTCTAGAGTGGTAGAAACTAACAGCTGCCCTTCAAATACTTGGGTCAGCATAAGATTTTCAACAGAGAGAGTGGGAGATGTCCTGGAAAAACTCACAGCTAAATAGGAAGTGGGTTAAAAATAAACTGAAGTGTTTTAATCTCAAAACTCAGTATTAAGATTTAGTGATTGGATTCACTGTTAATTTTTTTAAGTTATTATTTAATAGGGAAACACATTGTTAATTTGAAAAAATGATTTTTTGGGAAAAGATAATTAAAGTCTCCAATGAAAATAGCTTTTTCTTCTAAAATCAGCAGCACTTTCCACTGAATGTATA